>NC_092070.1:840000-1440000 GCF_039877785.1 Chaetodon trifascialis
GAAAGTAGCGGACATGATAGCAATGAACAGACCGAGTGCTTCAGTAGTTCAACCATACATGTTCAAACCTGAATAGGATCCTGAAGGAGAATTCAGCAGGACACTTCTGAATGGTTAGTCAAAAAATTGCTTCTTTTTTTTTTCGCTTTAATACGAGCACCGCCTGTACAGGCAGAAGTGTGAGATGCCTGCAGTTCAGATGGTCAATGCTCATGCTAGGAAGCACCAATACCAATTTGTAGCATTCCAGAATGACGAGGAGAAACTCAGCTAAAAGCCCCTACCAAGCATTGCCACCCAAACGAAACAAAATTCATATCCCAAGAAATTATATGGGCATGTGACGAAAACACGAAAATAGCGTATGTCCACTTTAGAGCATCTGCTGATCTCACCACTTTCACTTTCACCATGCAAACCACACAAGCCTGGTATCATATGAAAGCAGAGAGTCCGAAGGTCCTGGTTGTTTACATAAAGAGGAGGGGGTTTCTAGAGTGGGGAGAGCACTCTTCATGCGATATACTGTCTCTGGGGGTTACTTCCTTCTGGATTGCCATTGGTGTTTCTATAGTGAACTTGGGTGCTGCCCCTCGAATCTCTGGTCAATAGAGGTGTCGATCATCAAAATTCGACATTGACTGGCGCTGTTAGTTTCAGCTGTCCTTCTCATTTACACATGAATGGGCAGAGCGCACACAGATGACACTGCTGACCAGCACTACTACTACATTCACCTCAGGCTGAGAAAAAGTAGCTAGTGAAAGCTTCTACATTCAAATCTAAAATGTGGGTACTATCATTGGTTGCAAATATTGGTATGCAAGGTTTCTTATTTCTTTAGCTTTATACATGCATGATTTTTTTAATTTGTTTGTTCCACTGTAAGTTGTCGTGTGATGTACCAAGAGCTACGGCAACAGCTGGCTAACCTTTGATGGCTGAAGTCGTAGTCTTGAAGCTAGCGGTTAGCCTTACATCATCCTCAATGGCAAAACACACACTACAACGCGCAAGAGTTCACGCTAATCTACAAAAGAAACACACAGCTAATTATTTGTATGCTTACATGTCCCTGATCTGCAGGTATTCCACGCAAAGTTGGAAGTGACTCCTCATTTAGAAAAGGCCCCCCAGCTAATCCTACCTCGTACTAACCGAGGTTGGAGAAACAGTCATCCTCAAAGTGGTTAGCACACAGCAACAGGTTTTTGCCAACTGTAGCGGGGACGTTGTCTTCAAAAATGAATTCAACCCACGCCACTCTTCTGTCCTCTGCGGCTGGGAGCCGATGGAGCGATTTGTGCTCATCTTTACTGCTAACAGAACACTGCGTCTGACGCTTCGACATCATGTTTCCTAACATGATGCTTTTGGTAATGAAATGTGGATCTGTGAGAAGGTAGCACTGTATCTGGTGGGTGGAGAGACACTGGGAAGATGAGGAGGGGGGTGGATTGCTGGTGGGTGGGAATATGTAAATGTGCCTGCTTTTTACCTAGGAGGATGCGCTGAATTTGATCAGCATGCATGCACGCGTGCGCATGCACACACACACACACACACACACACACACACACACACATACACACACAATAATTGGTTTTGCATCCTCCTTTGTGTGGTACTAAAGCAAAGTAGTGATCAGTAGTTATGACAACACAAAACTCATATATGCATATTTTTAACATCATTTTTCTTGGCTTTTTTCTTTATTGCCAGTTGAAAGGGACTAGAAAGGGAGAGAGAGGGGACGACATGCAACAAAGGGCCACAAGTTGGAATCAGTAAGGGCACACCCTTAGCACATGAGGTGTATGTTCTATCATGTATGCGACCTGCTCACCCCACAAATCTTGTATATGAAGAGTGTTTTCCACCACAAAATGAACAGAAGTGATCATTAGTGATGGGAATTCTCTCTCTCTCTGCTGTATCCGTAAACCCTACCCCTCCCCCTCCTGCTCAGTGCGCACACAGAAGCCTCCACACATCATGTAGTCGACCTATCACATGTGGCTTTAACAATAAAAAAAAAATAGAGGAAAACAAACAAACAAAAAAAAAGTGGCTCCCAGGCAGGAGCCGGCTCCGATCATTTACTTCAAAGAGCTGGCTCTAAGAGCCATTTCGTTGCAACCGAGAGATCACGAGTGATCATGGTAGAATATTTTGCAAGCGATCACAGAAAATTAAAGAAAATCTACTGTGAATTTTATTGAACAGGATAACCAAGGTAATAAATCAACAGATTTACTGTCATTGTTTCAAACAACAGGAAGACATCAAGGGTTTTTTTTTTTTTTAAAGTCTTTCTCCTCTCCTCATATCTCTCCAGATCTCTATCCTCTTTTCACTAGCTAATGCATGGAATGTATCTTAGCTAGCTGAGGTTCTGACAGGAATTTGCACTGCAAGACAATAACAATTCATGAAATTATCATTTTAATAACACTTTACAAGAGCTATCAGAATTGACAGTGATATAGCCCAGTGGTTCTCAACTGGTCTGGCTTCAGGACCCACTATCACCCCTTAATGACAAGCCACGACCCAAGCTGCGACACGACTAGACAGCACTCCACTGCATAAAAACTACACTACAAAATAAAAGCACAGTATTTTTTTCTTAACATTTTATTTTTGCCCAGGCAAAGCCCCCACTGAAAACACTGGTTGGGTCGCATCCCATCAGTTAAGAATCACTGATATAGCCTACGTAAAACTTACATTCTAGTTTTGATTAGATACATTGGAAAGGTCCAGTGTGCAGAATTTATGGGGATTTATTGGCAGAAATGTAATATAATAATTATAGTTACTTTTCCATTAATTTATGATAAGGGTAGGTGCTCTGAGTTAAAATTTATTTAAATGGTGCAATTTGGTGGAGGATGGATAGGCACTGATCACTAAGTTAATTAACAGTGTATCTGGATTGAAAGAAGATAAAGTGGAATTAAAGGGTGATGAATTAAAAGCATCACAGAGTGCAACTGCAGAACCAGCATTGAGAATGCAAGTTGAATGTTTAACATTGTACAATAGGGACTAGAAGTAGAGAGTGGCACCTTTGTAGTCAGTTAAAAACATTTTGACCAAATTAAGACACTCGAGGCAGAAACCAGGGGCCGTATTCATACATTGATACAAGTGCAAAGAGTTGGTGACGAAATTCAAAGAAAATACTTGGAATTATGATGTTTTCTAAGGATCCCTTACTGTTAGAGCTTAATGGTAAAGGTAAAAGTTATTTACATAGCATCTTTTAAGAGAGCTCCTCACGATAAAATAGTTGGCAATAAGGAGGAGGACTTTGAAGAGGCTTAGAGTTTCTTAAACAGAAGACAAAATGGCAGAATGAGAAAGGTAGGAGAAATATCTTCCAAACACCAAATGACAGTGAGTTAAGGAAACGCTACAGATTAGATGGTGCAGGGATAATGTTTGTGACGAACTCAGTCGAGATGCACTAACATCTCACACCCAACACATTAGCATTATAATGCCAGATATCGAAGTGATCACAAGAATAGGATATTCACCAACTGTGAAACCAAATAACCTTTCAAAAAAGACTTAACTATTTAGAAACAATCATAATTGTGTCACGTGACTGCTTTTCGTCAGAAAGGAGAATTAGAAAAAACAGATAGTGAATGGAAGCAAATTGGTCCCCCCCAAAACTGGAACTATTACAGATCCACAGCATTTCAGATGGAGACAATAACCCCTTCTCTGGTGGAACTCAAACACCCGCCACTTTCCACTGAAGAAGAAGAAGATATACTTTATTAATCGCAACACAGCATGCACATGCCATGCTGCCACTAATGCCAAAGTGAGCGTGTTGTCACATCCGTCAACTCCTTACCTGCTGCCACCATCTCTCTCATCTGCTCACTCTTGCACACTCTGTTCGCCACTCCCATCTGCTCATTCAACTGACACACACCTGGGACTCATCACTAATAAGCACTATATTTAAGCGGTTCTAACTCACTCACTCATTGCCAGATTGCTCTTAGCCTTGATGCAAAACTCTCCAGCAATTATTCTTGGACAGATTTCTCAGATTTGACCAAGCCTGCCTTTGACCTTGCCTACTCTCCTACCCCCTGGTAAAGAACTCTGTTTTGTGACTCTGGGTTGAGGGCAGTAGAAGGACATCAACTCAGCAGCAGGACCAGTATCTGCTCCTCTGTGCAAGGAGGAACAGGAGGAGCATTGCCAGAGCCTACAAAATGACCTCCAGCAGGCTCCTGGTGTGCATGCTCCTCACCAAACTGTCAGAAACAGACTTCATGAGGGTGGCATGAGGGCCCAACTTCCACTAGTGGGACTTATGCTCACAGCCCAGCACTGTGCAGCTCAATTGGTATTCGCCAGATAACACCAGAATTGGACACGCCACCAGCGCCACAGCGGGATTCGAACCAGGGACCTTCTAGCTGTGAGGCGACAGTGTTACCGTGTGCCACCGAGGTACCCTAGAGATGACATGAATCTCCAGCTGTCTTCTTACCTGGCACATAGTCTTTCAGGGGATAGTATTAATGGAGGGTGCGCTGTGGGAGATGGTAGGGGATATGGAAATTGAGTCCAATGGAGGGTTGGAGAGAGAAAGCTTGGGCAGAGGGGGGTTGTGGAAGCTGTCATGAACAGTGGTGAGGGGGCAGGGGAATGTCACTCCTGGCTGTGAGCTAAACCTGTTGAAAAAGTGGTTTAGCTCATTGGCCCTCTCAAGGCTGCCTGCTGCTGGTCTGTCTCTTGCCTTAAGCCCCATGATCTCCTTCATTCCTGTCCACACATCCTTCACTCTGTTCTGCTGGAGTTTGGCCTCAAGCTTCCTCCTGTAGGCATCTCTGCTCTGCCTCAGCTTCTCCCTCAGCTGGTGATCCAGGGCTAGTTATTGGAAAAGCAGTGTACAGTCCAAGTTGGCAGTATGGTGTGTTCACAGAATTTGATGTATTCTGTGATTCTGTGATTCTCAGTCAGGCTGTTGATCTATGGAATGTATTTATATAGCACTTTCCAAGTCTGATGATCGCTTAAAGTCCTTGTACAACACAAGTTTGTATTCAACCAGTCAATCTACATGGCATTACAAACTTTTAACCATTCACACCGACTTAAACACAGCTGGCACAGTATCTGGAGCAATCTGCTGTTCGTCTTGTCTTACTTCAACATGTGGACTGCTGAGGGCTGGAATCGAACTACCAACCTTCTGATACTTGGACGACCACTCTATCTTCTGCACCACATGTCAAAAAGAAGTGTTAACATGTTTAGTTGCGAGTCCCACATCCAGGTCTATCTAATGACATGACAACAATAAAATTAGAGAAGTGGCCAAATTAATCTCTGATCTTATTGAAACTGTCTCATATTGGAATAATTGAGTGAAAATGTTGTGGTCACTCATCATTAGTTGCTTATTGAATAGTCTATAGGTGTGTTTACAACTGACCTGAGGACTAGTCACATCCACATGTCACTGAAGCCATGTTTGCAATGGTGTATTTTAATGCCATTATTCTAGAGACAACTAGCTTTATAATATAGAGATAATTAACCAGTTATCATGAGAAAAAAAATCTTCTTATTACTTGAGATGTTTATTAGCGACCAGGAGTGTCATGCTAGCATGCATAGATGGCATCTTGGAAAGTGTAGCAACTGATTTAAGCTGAAAATATCATGTGAGGGAGTACCAATTCTTGATCAACACATCAGAATTTAACTTGCTGAAATATTTTGGTGTCGTAACTTTCATCATCAATCGTAGCAGCTTTCAGCCACTCGGAACTAAATCTTTCATATCTTCAGTGAAAGAAGTGATCCATTTTCATTTGAGTACACATGACATCCAGCTAAATTATGTGTTATTTATGTATTATGTAAATTAAATAGCTATACCATAAATTTGTTAATAAAGTCTGGTCTCACAGTCAGCAGGTATCTCACATGGAGATGCATAATTTATTTGCATCTCAAGATAATAGCATTAAAAAAATAATTGTACACATGTAATGTGTAACAGTAGTTATGAAGCATGACATATTGTGTGTATATATCATTTAACTTATTAGTAATAATACAATAGACACACTTGTTTCTCTGTTCATGTCAGCACGAATCTCTGATGAAATATAAGCTGCTCGCACTATTTTAAAGCCATACTCCTGCTGTAGCTTCACCCATTGTTAGGCTTTGAACAGTCATCTGGAGGCATGGCTGTGGTAGCATAACAAGGCATCAGCAGACATGGGAATGTGCATGAAGTCATAATATTATAAATAAATAAATGTAGCAATGCCAGGCAGAAACTGAAATAGGTTAGGATCTTCTTGCCTCCTATCATAAACAGCCATTTGATGTACAAGACTGCTTGTCCCAGTTTATGAAGAAGTTCAGAAATGCAAACAAGCAATTCAGAAAAAAAAAATCTCTCAACCGGAATTATTTTCACTCTGCAATACAAAAACAATAACACAAAATAGTAGGCTAACACGTCCATCTCAGTAGTCTATGAGTGCAAGACACGTGTTGATGTCACATCAGTACATCACCAAAAATGTCATGAAAACAAAAGCAAAGTGTCACCAAAGGATTATTTCTTTGTTGCAGTAAAAAGGCAAACCTGTGTGCCTAAGTCAGGCTGTTGTTTATTGTTACTCGCTCTGACTGATGAAAAAGGCAAATCTCAAGCGCTACAGCTCCAAAGATGCTAAACTGGATGAATTGCAAGGGCAAATGCACTTGGATGAAGTTAACGCTCTTTGGCGGAGTTTGGATGCCCAACAAAGTTCTTTCACAATGAACTGAAACTTCATTCAGAAAGCAACTATTTGAGCGAGTGCCTTGATACTGCTGCAGAGCTGCTAGCACTGCACAAAGGAAAATTGTTCCAGTGTCTGCTTGTCTCTAAGAATTAAAGGGAGATGAAGGGAAAGCATGTTGTGGAAACTCAGTGTGATTGGGCTTTCATCATGGACATTTTCAAGCACATATCAGCTCTGGTCCCAGCCAGCTTCTCAGCTTTCTGCTTTCAAATGTGATATCATTTGAAGCAAAATTAAAGCTGTGGCAAGCTGTGTGAGGTTTCAGGACATGAAAAGTAAACAAACGGCGATTAACATCGTTCTTTTGCCATTTAATGTGGAACCAGCTGATGTGCCTGACAACCTACAACATGAAATCATTGAGCTGCAAAGCAATGACCTATGACTGTGAGCTGTTCTTTTCAAAACTGACTGTTGCAAAAACTCAGTTCTGTTCTAGACTGATTTACCCAAACCTGGAAAACCAGCTGCAAGTGTCATCATCACCATCAACTCTCCCCTCTCCTCCACTGCTGATGAGGTCTGGGTGGTCATTTCCCCACCTTGGTTAGCCCCAGCCTCACCAATCGAAGTGTGTATTAAGTAAGAAGGCAACAGTCATATTAGTCAAATAATTTTTGTCTAAGTTGTTTTTCTGAATTGTCTTCCAGCTTTTAGGTGGTTAAAAATCTTGTCTTTTTCAGTGTATGTTTCCCAATATTGAGTAATAGATAAGTGAAAGAGTAGGACAAAATGTGTCCTAAGCTGCAAGCTGTCACAGTCCTGCTTGTTTGCTGTGTTGTGCAGTCCATGGTGCTGATGCAACCAACACAATGTCACTGTTAAAGTGATTTTGTTTTGCACTAATAACTGTCTGAGGCCTCGGACTGTTTGTGTGTAAATCGTTAGTTTAATAGTGGAGTAAGGCAGGACTTAAACATACTTTCCATTCTTGTAAATATTAGCTTGCACTACTGTGTGAAGTGAATGTTAAGTGTCATCATTAAAATACACAGTAAATAAGCATATAATTTTACTAATCTTTTTTAACATACAAAACTACAATCAGTTGTTTTGGTTAAGTTGTATTACTTCAGGTAAAGAACTAAAAGGTTGTGTCACTTTTGGGGTAAGGGCTGAAATCTCAACCATCTCAAACCTAAGCAAATAAAAGCAAAAATAATACTGTCCTTCAGAAAATTAACTCCCAGTGAGGTGAGTTAATCTTTGGGAACCAGTAGGCACTGGGAGGAGAGGACGCTGTGATGTGGACACAGTGCAAGTAGATTTTTGAGTTTGGGCACGTCTACGTCTAACCTCTCCCCCGACTGCACATTCCATATAGGTGGAACAAGTGCAGTGAACACAACGACATGCACCAATGAACAAAAACATTAAAACATATTCCACTTGCTAAAAACACATCTGGAAGACACATTCCAAGCAGCCATTTTCAATGTTGTTACACTGAAAATAACACAGTGCCTGAGGGCTCATAAACATGTGAAAACACACACACACACACACACACACACACACACACACACACACACACACACACACACACACACACACATTGTGTTTCAATTACTTTTGGAGAAGAATTCACTCTAAAATGTAATGACTTATAAGAGGAGACCCCTCAATTTGACTGTGTAAACTGATTTATGTCCCCATGCAATCAACATACATCCACACACATGAACACACATTCACACTGGAATGAGATGTCTGGCTACTATTTGCTTCAAAGCACCTGTTACCAGAAAACTATTAGATAGAAGCTGGAATCTATCAAAGGGACAGTGTGTCCAAAGTTTAACTGCCAGTGTGCCATGCCTGTTGAGAAAAGGAAAGAGCAACACAGCAATTAAGCCCATCACTGCTGTATTGTCCTTTCCTATGTTGTATTAGTATTTACAATTACCCCAAGTGGTGTCCAACCATGCTAGTTGTGAAACCCCACCTCCAATATAGTGAATGTGACTGCCATTTTCTTTTTTGTGCACAAAGCAGTAACAAATTAAATTTGGAAAAACTCAATGACAACATGTCCTGCTGACTAAAAGTGTTCCTGTTACTTATTATAATCCACAGACCCCACTACGGACATTTTTCACTGAGAAGATAATGATTTAGTTCAACTTTTTATTATTGAAGAAACATTGAAGAAAATGTAGATTAATATTAGAAACAGTTTAGCCATTTAAATCATTGTCAGTTTTCTTCAGTAAACGTTTAGTCTAAATTTTGTAATGAATCTTTTTTCTTCCAAACATGCTGAGGTTATAGCTTTACTTATTTGATGTGTACAGTATGTTATCATGTATACAGGTATCGTTGAATCGTTGAAGTTGTCATTCACAAACTCCTCTGTGTGTCCCTGTCATGATGTTGGGTTAACATTAGCTTTCCTTTTTTAAATGTCAGCACACCAACATTTAGCAGATGTTTTCATGGTTTGTTCCACCTGTTTCTTTGTAGCTATGTGTCTATTTTTCAGTGGGATTGTAGACTAATTTAGTCCACAAATAGTTGACCTGCGCATTGGGATCATAAAGGACATCATTTCACCAATTCAGGTATTCAACTCAAATGTCACCAATCAACCATGGCAGCCATTTTCCTTAAGTACCAACAAATGCGTATACTTGGTGAATATTTGAAATCATACATGTCTGCATGTGTAATAGATCACCAAAAAATGAAAGTGTGTTAAGAGAAAATTCTAAACTTAGATCATGATACTGAACTTGAACTTTTTTTTCTGATCCATTCAGTTAATTTGAGATTAATGTCTTCACACAACAGTCCGCATACTTTCCCTGCACTAATGGTATTGTCTCTGCTCTCTCATTGGCTCATTAAAACTGATTCAGTATGTCTTATGGGCCTGGCAACTCCAGACATGTCTGACTACAGTGCTGTGTGCTCTGATGTTCTGCCAAGTGCTAATCCATCATAGAAGAATGGCTTGGGAGCAAGTCATATCAAGTGCTACCTGCGTGCAGATGTGTGTGTGTGTGTGTGTGTGTGCGCGCGTGCGTGCGTGCGTGCGTGCGTGTTTGTGTCTGTGATCATGGGCTCAGGACAGAGTAGGATTTAGGCTGATTAGGTAGAAACACTAGTTTGAGAGATCAGGGGAAAGAGTGTGTTACATGCAAGTGTGTGCTCATGTGCATTACAACCGGTATAACTGTGTATTGTTTCATTTTGCAAAAAACTCTGATAGCTACTATTGGATAGAATGTGTGTGTGTGGGGTCGGTAAGTCACGGGACCCTCTCTGATCTTTGCACAGACAGTGCCCTGCTCGAGAGCAGTACCAGGATGTGTATGTGTGTGTGTGTGTGTGTGTGGAGGGGGGATCGGGGTGATCGGGGGGGGGGGGGGGACTCTTAGACCTACTGACTCCTATAATCTCCCATGTCACCCAGAGGCACCCTCCTGTCTCTGCCTCCAATCAAGTACACACCTTCCTTTGCCTTCACTGTGCTGATTCACGCAACTGACTCTAATCTTTATACTCACTTCTAAAGATGGAATCACAAATTGACTCCAGGCTATGAAAGAAAGAACCTTTACACCCAAATGCCATAAATGCTGTTTTCAGAAGAAGTTGGACAACTCAGAAATGCCATTATGTAGCATGTTGGTGGTAATATATTCTAGAACACATTTTTTTATGTCCACAGGTTTTGAACACAGCAAATATCTGTTTATCAATTGATAGAGGAGATGGTCAGGTGCAACACACATCGGCCACATCATGTAGCTTTCATACACATACCATGCAGGCAGAAGAGTCCATGGCCAATCTGGGCAGTGTATGTGAAACTCAAGGCTCTGACTTGAATTCATAGGTAATTCCTGTCTGTTCCTCAAAGAGAGGATTTATATTGGACGATTATACAAAACCTCCAATCTATTGGAGGTTTTGAATGCCAGCATTATTACATGGTTCACTTTCACACAGTGGAAGGAATCTTTTCTGCCTGCAGTGTAAAGATGCACATACAACGACCCTGTTGTGTTCCCTAAATCACACAACTTTAGATAAATGATCATTAACTGGTGAACTGCAGGGCACAACCTGCCCACCAAGGTTTTCCATCCAGCCTGCAGTATATTGCTGAATTCAGAAAATGCACATTTAACATTTCTACCCAGTCGAAGAGGCCCAGTCCATCCTGAGAGTGATCGATGATTAGCTTGCCAACCCCTGGCGACAAGCCAAAAAGTTCTGTAGAAACTGATTATTCTCCAACTCCATCCTCTTACTCCATGGATCTAGCATCAAAGTGCCTGACTGTCAGGGTGGCCATTCCCCTGAGCTGACAGCAACACACTGGCCAGACTACAGGACGTAACTCCAGACTTGATGCACTTTAGTTAATTTTTGTTGAGCGACTGTTGTCTTGAGTTAACATTTTTTGCTTCCTGAGATCCTGAAGAGGATTGTTTTGTTGAGACTCATTCATTGATAGTTGAACTGTGGGTTTCATATTGAGCACTGACTGCCAACTTGGCAGTGGTCTGACAGCATTTCCTTGTTAAGTATCTAGTTTTTTGGGAGTCTGTTAGGCTAAAAAAAAATAACATTAAAATTCTAAGACAGTGAAAATATTTAACAATAATAGGCTGCTTAGGCCAAAAAAAAAAAAAAAGAGTTTTGGTATATATGAAAATCTGGCCCACAGAGTGTCTACATGTCTAGACAAATTCTAACCCTTGAACAATTTTTTTTGAGGACCCCTGGTTTGGAGAGTGACTCTCATCCATCTGATTAAAGCAGAAGATGAGGAACCATCTTTCACCCAACATTTCAGAGCTGGTTAGCACAATTGCTCCCCCTCTTTCCGAATCAAATTTAGATCCATGACGTCTGATGATCTTCTACCACTGGGGCTCTCAACCCTAACCAAGCTGCTGGAGGAACCAGGTTCACGGCCTTACCACAGGATAATTTTTAAGAGAGGATAGTTCTGGAAGATAATCACCATGTCAGATACAGATAACCACGCAGCTTCTATCATTGTTAAGCATGTTAATTGTGTCTATGGCACAGAAGATAAAAAAAACAAAAAAAAACTGTCAAGCCATTTGAAGTGTCAATAGGTAATAGTTGTGCAAAAGAAGCTGCAGTACAGTTTCCAGTCTGTGGCAAAAGGCTACACTAATTTGTTTCAAGGCACAGATCAACACTTGTCTAAACAGAAGAATACGTTCAGAAAGTAAGAATGAAAGGAGAGAGGGCAGCTTTTGTTTAAATGTCCCTGCAGGGTCCCAGGACATGATGGATCACTGAGAAAAAGAACAGTCTATTTATTCTGACATTCTCTCCCACTCTCTCTGTTCTCACACTAAATACACTCATATTATTGAAAGGCCCTCTTAATTTGTTATTTTTTACAACTTTTTTCAGAATCTTTGCATGATTTACTGTGTTTCAAAGAGGTCTACAAAATATTGTTAACGTCACCAACAGCAGCTGTATCCTGTGATGGATTGGACTGAAATTCCAAAGAGGTGATGACAGAGACACAGGCAACAGGAAGCGGGAGGACACTGACTGTGACATGTTTATCACATGACAAACATGTGTGTCATGTATTTTCCATATCCACACTGTAACATAAGACCAGCCTTTTAAGGCATAGTAGTCACTTGTTATGGGCTCTATTTTCAATTCCGCCGCCGGCGTGGTGCAAAGTCAGGTCCGCTTCACCAATGGGGCGTGGTGGCGCAGACTTTGGTATTTTCGTGCACTGCGCTGCCGGTGCATCTACTCCCCCTTCTCATCTCAGTCCCACCCAGCGGCGCAACTTGGAAAAAGGGAGGGGAGAAGGCGTTGAGTGGGTTTGACACAGCTGAGTCAAATCTTCACCAATCACACCAGCTCCTCACCTCACCTTTAAAAATGACGCTGGCGAGGCGCATGGCAAGTTTCGAGGATGACTGAGCCCGCGCAGGAAAGTGTCCGACACCTGATGTCAGAGACTGATGTCACTCATGTCTAAATATGAGGTCCTTAGATGGTAAATCCTCGGACTCCTCCTCCTCCTCAAAGCAATGATGCACTCCATCTTTGTAGAAAACATTAAGTATTACCATGATTACATTTGTATTTGGAATTAAATTACGTGGGTAATAGTGGACAACGATCATCACTTCCATTTTTTCCATGTGTCTGTCTCTCTCTGTCTCTCGAGTGCTCTGAGATAAATGCAGTATATATGCTCTGTAGGATGCCACAGTTGTTTCTGGTTGGCACAGCGACGTTAATTGATTAGTTTGCATCCCTGTTTCGCCTGTGTACATTCAGTCAGGGTGAGTGACCATTACTCGTGCCGAACGCGCTTGCGATGTGGTCAGATGAGATATTGATCAAAATATATAAATTTAGGTCTGACTGTATGTGCTTACTCAGATAGTTGCATCGAATCGTGGCTGTTGCTAATTATTGATCGCAGTGAAATGCCAGACACTGTGGAAACCTGCCTGTGAGGTATCGGTGACGTGAGTACACGACTCTGCTGGTTTACGAAAATCCACTTGCCCAGTGGTGCGCCGCTGGCACACAGATTTGACCAGGTCTGGGGTGGCGAGTTTTCAGAACACTTTTACGCTGCCGGCATGGGCCAAAATGGAACGAAAATCCAAATCCACCGGCTGATTATGCCAACACCTCCCCCTGCTGCGTCACAACGTCCATCCTGGCGCACCTCTGTGCGCCTCGGTTCACCAAAATACCAAGTGCGCTGTGCGCCTGCCTGCACTGCACGAAAATACCGTTGTGCGGGGTGCGCACCCTGCACCGTGCCAGCGGCAGAATCAAAAATAGAGCCCCATGTCTCGGCTACCATGGTGTCAGAAAAGTGCTGTTTTTGGATTGCAATGCATTGTAATATGAAATTGTTACCAATATTTTTGCTTCATGCATATGTTAATAAGATGGAATAGACAAAGTGCTACTTACAATAACAAATATGACGCTGATGGCCAAAACTGAGTGAAAAATATACATTTTTAGTGCACTTATGTGTGGAGCTGTATATATATATATATATATATATATATATATATATATATATATATATATATATATATATATATATATATATATATATATATATATAAACTGATGGTTGACTGATGGTTAGAGGATTTTCAACTCTAAAATGCTGCCATCAGCCACTCTACATTACTTAGTAATGTGCCTCATTGATTGGAGCCAATAGGACACAGTCTTCCTCAAGAGTCTCTTTTGTTTGTTGTAATATTTACTTCACTGATTCCTTTAAAAATGAAACTGCATACAGCTTTACCCTTTTTGAGGTTCTCTTGATGTTGCTGGGGGGTTTTAGCCAGTTCACAGAGCTGAATTTCCTGCTTCGGAAAGATACTATTATTTGCTGACACACAAGAGCACAGTGTGCACATACATAAAGCTTTTCAAGGCCTTACCTTCACTCTGTTATTAGTGCTCTTCTCTTACCTGTCCAGGCTGTTTTACATCAGACTCCAGTAATTATAGTGTGAGTCTCACTCAGACACGCACAACAATCCAACAGTTCCTTGCTATTGAAATAAATTCAAATGCTCATGCAACATGGAAGAAGGGACCTAAAATAAGGCGAGAATATCTTCAACCACTTCTCTTGTACAATATTTCAGATGATGTGTGATAAGTTTACAGCACTTACTAATGATGTTATGGATTATACACACACACACACACACACACACACACACACACATACACACACACACTGACTGGTGATGAACCTATGATTGAACTAGGGTTGCCACTATCAGTTATCTTGATTCTAGATTCATCTAGCCACTGTTTCTTCCTTTAATGGATAGGACTATAAATGTGGTCTATAAAATATCAGGAAACAGTGGGAAATGTCCATGTTTTTTTTCCCCAGAGAATGAGGTTATGTCTTCAAATTGCTTTACAGCCCCAAAACCCCAAAGAAAACAAACTAAACATTACCTACCATACTATGAGTATTCACGTTCTGATTTCTTACAATTTACCTTTGATTAATTAATCTATAAATGCACTATCGTTTCAGTTCTGGTTTCAACAAATAATAATCAATCGTATTTTCTTTGCGGGCTATGTGGCTTTTTTTTTTCTGGAATATTTTAGTTCGGAGGCTATTTACTTAACAAGAAAGAATAACCATTTAAGGCCACTGTACCTCAAACCTGATGTAGACTTCTGATTCTGACATTTGTTTTTATTCCGAGCAAGCAGAAGTAAAGTAATATCAATATTACAGTTTACATACCTTCAAAATCTGATAAAATCCCTTCGAGGTGGTCATTCACGGAAAGTTCCGACATCATGGTAGTGGAGAAATCTCCGTAATGCCGCTCCAAGTCAGATGAGAAAAAAAGTTAGCTCTGGGGGAAAAAAAAGAAAAAGTATATTTCCTATACAGAATAAGTAAACTCTTCCACTATGGTGATGACGGAGCCGGCTGAAATGAGCTGCGCTGTAGCTTTGTTCTCCTTTCGGTACTGTGCCTCACTATTCGAGCTGGCGAATGTGCGTATAGATGGCCCAGCCCCCCTGATCGAATGCCGTCAGCCTGGACCCGAGGGGACGGGGGGCGAGGGACGGCTGAAAGGCGGAGCTGAATGCAACACCTGGAAGAAAAAACCTAGTCGAATTCCACCACCACCACCAGCAATTCCCTCTGGCTAAAGGCGTCACATGACAGACAATTTTGTATGCTCAGAGTATCACCTGGCTGGGGTTTAGCAGCTGATATAAAAGACAAATCTATAGGATACTGCAGTCTGTTACAAACCAGATTCTGATGAACAGAAGTTCAGTTTGCTCAGTTTACATACAGCAAGAGTAATGAAAGATTGAAACAACTGGCAGGCAAAAAAAAACAAAAAAACAAAACAAAACAAAAAAAACCCTCTGTTGTAATGTAATAGGCTTTATGCCTTGTAGGCACCCCTTGTCAGGCGTGTGTACAATACAGAAGTTGAACCAGGTGATGCAATCAACTTCGTTGTATGGTTGTATGAGCTGTGGCTGTATCTTGCACAAGTGACCAGTAAAGTCATGTTCACAAAGAATATCTGTCTCAAGATCAATTTCAAACTTCTAAGGCATTCAATCAAATTGTCATGGAATTTTATGTGAGATGAATTAAAATGAGTTTTCAGCTTTCAACATAGAAAGTTACTCTGACTTGAGGTCTCATAAACAGCCGAAACTTTGGCAGTCCAGAGCAACAGCTTCCATCTCCCCTTAAGCATACATATCTGATCTGATTTTCTAAATACAAATGATCAGCATAGTAGGAGACTTTCCAGTGTATGGTTGAAGGTTAAAACTCTAAGGTTAAAAATCCTTTCTGAAGTATGAAGGAGAGATACAAGATGGGAGGCAGAAAGCTTTCATGTTATACCAAGTCATGAGAAGACATTGGCAAATTGTTCAAATTTAGTTGGGTAAACTCACAATAATGTTGCAATATATGTTTTTATGTTGGCCAAACTTAAAGTGTTTTCTTCAAGTACATAATGTGTCCTCTACTTCCACACTGGATATTACCGATTTGTAAATTATTTCAAAGGACTTACATCATGAAAAACTCACTTTTGGGGGGATTTGGGGTGTTATTTTGGGTCTCTGGTGCTGCCACACGCATACGAAGTGTGAAATAAGACCATCTACGCTTTTTTGAGTGAAATACAGATTTCTGAAAGCACCCTGCCTGCTGCTTCCTCAGGAGCTGATCGAATTCAGCGCCTCCTCCTATGTAAGAACCAGGCACATTTACATATTCCCACCCACCAGCCACCACCCCCCTCCACATCTCCCTGGTGTCTCTCCACCCACCAGATACAGCACTACCTTCTCACAGATCCGCCATTTCGTGGTCGAAAGCACCATGTTAGTAATCATTAAGTCAAGCCACCACACGCACTGTTCTGTTGTTGGCTGTAAATACGAGCACAAATCACTCCATCGGCTCCCAGCCGCAGTGGACAGAAGAGCGGTGTGCATTGAATTCATTTTTGAAGACAACGTCCCCACTACAGTTGGCAAAAACCTGTTGGTGTGTGCTAACCACTTCGAGACTGACTGTTTCTCCAACCTCGGTCAGTACGAGGCAGGATTAGCCGGGAGACTTTTTCTAAAGGAGGGGTCACTTCCAACTTTGCATGGAATACTTGCAGACGAGGGACATGTAAGTATACAAATAATTAGCTGTGTGTTTCTTTTGTAGATTAGCGCAAATTCTTGCGTGTTGGAGCGTGTGTTTTGCCACTGAGAATAATGTAAGGCTAACCGCTAGCTTCGAGACTACAACTACAGCCATGAAAGGTTGGCCACGATGGCATGAAAGCCATGCTATCGTGGCTTTTGGTACATCACACCACCCCTTACAAAAAAGAAGTATATTTAATTCAATTCAATTCAATTCAATTCAATTTTATTTGTATAGCGCCAAATCACAACAGAAGTTGTCTCAGGACACTTTCCATATAGAGCTGGTACAGACCAAGCTCTTTTATCTACAAAGAAACATGTTTTTATTACACGTACCAGTATCACTAAAGGAGGCAGAGGAGTAGCTAAACATGTGACACACCAAGCAGGAGAGAGCTGGAGAGGGACAGAGAGAAGCCATCGCTAGCTGCTAGGCTAAGCTGGTATAGCTAGCAGAGCAGACAAGCGCGTAGACAAATAAAATTGACGGTCGCTAAATAAACAGACTTATGGGTGCTTGAGCAGAACTAATGTTACTCTAGAGCGCGGATAAAAGGCCGCTGTAACAAAACACAGAGTAAATTACACTCAGAGGAACAAGAGCGACAAACGCACACTACTCGTAAGGCAGCAACCAGAAACAGGAAGTGAGACGATACGCTTACCTCAGCACGTCAGCACGTCAGCCCTCTGACTGTTTAAAGACTGAAGATTTAAGTATTTGGACTTTGGAATTTCCCCTTGTGGGACTAATAAAGGAATATTGAATTGAATTGAATATACTATTAGTATACATCTTTTAAACTAAAAATAAGAGAGTATACTTTCAGTTTACTTTTGATGTACTTATCAGAGATACACTTAACAAAGTTATACTTAAGTATACTTGGCTTATAGTGAAAAGTATACAGGAAAGTCTAAGTATATTTGGCTTATACTTGTACTTGAACTTTTGGTTGAGATATACTTAGGAAAACTTTAATAATGTTCAAGTATATTTGGATTGCAGTTGTGTTTATTCTTTTGATAGTAGCCTATTAAAATATTTTTCCCATACATATTGGCTTCTTTGAAGTACACTGCAGTATGTTTTACATACTATCTCATGAACTTACATATTCCACAAGCAGTGGTGGACAGTGATGGAGTAAATTTATTTTACTTACTACTGTACTTAATGGTGATATATTATGAAGGTTTTTCAATAAGTTACATAGGTCTACGATTTCCAAAAAACATGTTTCTGAAGCGGTTTGCTGGAAATAGCTTTCAGGAAAAGATTCTCGCTCCCCTCTATTTCCCTCTAATTCAGTCCCTTTCAGAATGTGCTGTTTCTGGTGTCTGTAGCTTTAAATGCAAATGAGCTGCTGCTGTCCCACCCGTGTTACCGTGGTAATGGGGAGAGCGTAGACTCACGTAGCGGACATGATAGCAATGAACAGATCGAGTTCTTCAGTAGTTCAACCGTACATGTTCGAGGGAGGGAGTTTCGGGAAGAAACTCAGCTAAAAGCCTCTACCAAGCATTGGCACCCAAACAAAATATAATTCATACAGCAATAAATTACATGGGCATGTGACAAAAACATGGAAATAGTGTATGTCCACTTTAGCGCATCTGCTGATTTCACCCACGTCACACAAACCACACAAGCCTGGTATCATGTGAAAGCAGAGTCCGAAGGTCCTGGTTGTTTACATAAAGAGGAGGGGGTTTCTAGCAATCACTGGGTTGCTGAGACATTGACGGTCTAACTGCGCTGTTCGTTTCAGCGCTCCTTGTCATTTACACATGAATGGGCAGAGCACGCAGACACACTACTGACCAGCACAGCTGTCATTGGTAGAAAATGCTGGTATGCAACATTTCTTATTTCTTTAGCTTTATAAATGTATGAATTGTCATTTTTTTATTTGATTGCATCAGTGCACATGTGGAAATTGTGCAACAATGCAGTCAGAGCCTGACAACATATGCTGCCAGGAGGAGCCACAGGTCACTGTATCTTTACCTGTACTTACAGTATGATTGCAGTGTATGATTGCAGATAACATGCCACTACAGATACTCACCTTATGTTATGCATAACAGGTTACAAGACGACTGCAGCAGCTGGATGAAAGGCCTCCATGCATGATCGACCATCCAGGTTTAGAACCTGCTTGCCTAAATGTGCATACAACACTTACAGGGTTGACTACAGTCCTTTACAGCTGTGGGGGACAGAGCATTGAGTTTCATCTATAATAACCAACTTCACTGTTCATACACCATAATAAACTAAATAAAGTCAGTTATATTTTTTCTTGAACATATAGCCAAGTTTTTCCTTAGCAAATACTGTATATTACACATTTATTCACATGAAACATTTCACAGCTATACAAGTATTTATTAACTGCAGTCATGAATATTTCTACATGGAAATACAGTACAAGTGAAGGATTCACTGAATCCATATTAGAAAAATGTGAATACAGATGCTGACATTATAGAACCTTTTGACTAACATGATGTTCAATTTTCTCAGTTGTTATTGGTATCTAGCCTATATGAGTTTTGTGAGCTGGTGATGGAGCTTCCTTGGGCAGAAGATTTGTGTAGTCATCCCATCATGTGTAGTACTTCAGATACGTTGGGAGTCCCCCCCCCCCCCATTGTACTATGATGGATCGACAAAGATCTTCTCCATGATCATGTCGATCAAATCATCAATATACTCTACTACTATACAGACACACAGAAAAAAGTGAATCATAAGTATCATTTATTAGATTATTCAATGACTGTTAATATAGTTACATTTTGCATTATGAATTCTGCAGTTTCTCAGGTATTTAAGCATGTATTTTTTTGGTTTATTTATTGTGTTGAAAGTACCAAGTTGTGGTACTTTGTGACACGTACAATATAAATGTGAGTTTTTTGAGTGAAACAAAAAGAAAGAAGTTAACACTTACGAATGTGGCTGTCTTCACTGGTTTGGCTCTGCACTCTCAATTCAATTCGATTCGATTCGATTCGATTCGATTCGATTCGATTCGATTCGATTCGATTCGTATGGCGCCAAATCACAACAGAAGTTGTCTCAGGACACTTTCCATATAGAGCTGGTACAGACCAAGCTCTTTTATCTACAGAAAACCAACAATTCCCCCATGAGCAAGCACTTGGCGACAGTGGCGAGGAAAAACTTCCTTTTAACAGGCAGAAACCTCGGGCAGAACCAGACTCTGGGTGGGCGGCCATCTGCCTCAACCGGTTGGGT
Organism: Chaetodon trifascialis; assembly: GCF_039877785.1. NCBI lineage: Eukaryota > Metazoa > Chordata > Actinopteri > Chaetodontiformes > Chaetodontidae > Chaetodon > Chaetodon trifascialis. The sequence goes on from NC_092070.1 coordinate 860,347, forward strand.
GAGAGAGGGAGAGCAAGAGAGGGAGAGTGAGACAGACAGACAGACAGACAGACAGACAGACAGACAGACAGACAGACAGACAGACAGACAGACAGACAGACAGAGTCAGAGAGAGAGAGAGGGAGAGAGAGAGAGAGACAGAGAGACAGACATGCAATCACAGTAACAGTGACAGTGGATGTAATAACAGTAGTAGCAGTTGCAGTGGATGTCAGGCAGGGCCAAGGCGGGAGATGCAGCTGAAATCCACAATCCAGATTCAGCCACTGTGTAACCTGCAAGACGACAAAGCACAGAGACTCTGGGGAAGGAGCTAAGTTAGTAACACGCCGTGGTAGGACATGAAAGCGTGCAGATGGAGAGGGACAGAAGGACAGAGGAGCTCGGTGTATCTTTGGAGGTCCCCCGACAGTCTAATCCTATAGCAGCATAACTAGAGCTTTATCAAAAAGGAAAGTTTTAAGCCTACTCTTAAATGTAGAGACAGTGTCTGCCTCCCGGACAAAGACTGGAAGATGGTTCCACAGGAGAGGAGCTTGATAGCTAAATGCTCTGACTCCTGTTCTGCTTTTTGAGACTTTCGGAACCATAAGTAGACCTGCATTCTGGGAACGCAGTGTTCAAGTGGGGCAATAAGGTACTATGAGCTCCTTAAGACAAGAAGGTGCCTGGCCATTTATGGCTTTGTAAGTAAGGAGGAGAATTTTAAACTCTATTCTAAACTTTACAGGGAGCCAGAACACGTGCTGCAGTGTTCTGGAGCAACTGAAGAATATTCAGCAACAAGTTTGGGCAGCCTGATAGTAAAGAATTGCAATAATCCAGCCTGGAAGTTACGAATGCATGGACTAGTTTTTCTGCATCATTTTGAGACAAAATATGCCTGATTTTTGCGATATTACGTAAGTGAAAAAAGGCTGTCCTTGAAATTTGTTTTACATGGGAGTGAAAGGACATGTCTTGGTCAAAGATAACTCCCAGATTCTTTACAGTGGTGCTGGAGGCCAGCGCAATGCCATCCATAGCTGCTATGTCATCAGAAAGTGACTTTCTAAGATGTTTACGGCCTACTACTATAACTTCAGTTTTGTCTGAGTTTAGCATCAAAAAATTGCAGGTCATCCAGGTCTTTATGTCATGAAGACATGCTTGTAGTCTAGTTAACTGACTGGTTTCTTCTGGCTTCATTGATAAATATAGCTGGGTATCATCTGCATAGCAATGAAAATTTATTGAGTGCTTCCTGATAATCTTACCTAAAGGAAGCATATATAAGGTGAATAGAATTGGTCCAAGCACAGAACCCTGCGGAACTCCATAGCTGACTTTAGTGAGCACAGAGGAGTCGTCATTAACACGTACAAACTGAGAGCGATCTGACAAGTAGGATTTAAACCAGCTTAGCGCAGTTCCCTTAATGCCAATGAAGTGTTCCAGTGTCTGCAATAGGATGCCATGGTCAATGGTGTCAAATGCAGCACTAAGATCCAATAAGACTAGTACAGAGACAAATCCTTTATCAGATGCAATTAGAAGGTCATTTGTAACTTTAACCAGTGCTGTCTCTGTGCTATGATGTACTCTAAATCCTGACTGGAAATCCTCAAATAAACTATTATTGTTTAGAAAGTCGCACAGCTGATTGGCAACTGCTTTCTCAAGAGTTTTTGAGAGAAAGGGAAGGTTGGATATCAGTCTATAGTTGGCTAAAACCCCTGGATCAAGAGTAGGCTTTTTAAGGAGCGGTTTTATCACAGCTACTTTAAAGGACTGTGGTATGTAGCCTGTAGATAAAGACAGATTGATCATGTCTAATACTGAAGAGTCAATGAGAGGTAATACTTCTTTAAACAGCTTAGTCGGGATTGGATCTAAAATACAAGTTCATGAACTTTGGAAAGCTCAGTTTGAAAAGAGGATCCCCTAATGATGTGGTGGCTTGTCCAGCAGTAGTCCTTGGAGGACACAGTAGCCTGGACAGCTGTAACAAAAGTATATTTTTATGATAACAGGGCATACTTAGGAGTAAAATATGACAGCACTGTTACAGTGTAAATTCAAGCGCTAAAGGCTCCACAGCTCACTACTACACTTGATCAACAGCAGGTAACTGTAATGATGCACTGGCCTAGAGACATCAACTTTATCCATCCATCCATTTTCTATGCCGTTTATCCCTTTCGGGGTCGCGGGGGGGCTGGAGCCTATCTCGGCTGTCAACGGGCGAGAGGCGGGGTACACCCTGGACCGGTTGTCAGCCGATCGCAGGGCACATACACACAGCCATCCACACTCACATTCACACCTAGGGACAATTTAGAGTCACCAATCAACCTAATGAGCATGTTTTTGGTCTGTGGGAGGAAGCCAGGGTGTCCGGAGAGAACCCACGCATGCACGGGAGGAACATGCAAACTTCACACAGAAAGGCCTGACCCGGGAATCAAACTGGCAACCTTGTTGCTGTGAGGCTACATACAGCGTAAAAAAGGATCACTCATAAATAAACTCCAGAGAAAAAACACTTGCGCTGGGATGTAGCAGTCTCAACCACACACTCGTTTTGCCCTGAGCGTTTCTAACATACTCCAGTTTAGAAAACATTTCCAAATGCATTATTTTCTCAAATTCCCGAAGGTTAGACCCTGAGGAGTGTCTGTGTATGTATCATTTGACCGACTGGGTCGCTGGGTTTGCATATGGAGTAGGGTTGCCACCTTGGATTTGTGAAAAAAAGGGACACTTGACCAAATGTTTGGGACAGAGGGCTTGGGCATTATTACCAGTCCAGACCAGTCCAGATTATTACCAGACTAACCAAATTAACATGAAATTCGGACATGAGAGACAGAAACAACAGATTTTTGCCGGACACAAAACACAAGTGGCGGAATAATGGTCTTCCTGGGTCGGCCGTACCAATTCAAACTCTGAAAGTGTCGCCCAGTGAGGATTGTAATAAGTATATCATTTTTTTCGTGCCGGTGGCTTACATGAATTTGCTCCTTCTCCTTCCTCGTCAGTCGTCTCTCCTCCCATTTCAAATTAAGACGCTAAAACTAAGTGAAAAGAAGACGGACGCCTGGTAATTCAGCTTGCTCTGTCTCTCTTCCATCAAGTTTCCCTCCCTGCTTGGCTTGCGTGAGTTGCTTTCAGCGCTGGGGTGCGTGCATGTGATGTACGCATAGATGGGAAGCAAACAGAGACAATTTTAAATAACCACAGAAGCACAGGGGACCTTTTTAGACTACAGAACGAAGGCAATCAAATTATGTTTTTGCATTTTCCCTAAAAAACGGGACAAAATGTGTCCCGGGACAGATTTTTTTTCCCCAGGACAGCTGGTATAAAAAGAGAACAATTCTGGGAAAGATGGGATGGGTGGCAACTCTAATATGGAGACCGTGCTGATTGCTAACTAGAAGCTAGCGGTTAGCGTTAGCTTGTGCTATGTGGCAAAACACTTCTTGCTGCAAAATGAACACAGCTTAATATTTGTGAATGCTGGCATCTCCCTGGAACATGTATTAAATTATTTGCAAGATCAGAAACGTGATGTAATGTACCAAAAGCTACAGTAGCAGTGAGCTAATGTTTGATGGCTGAAGTCGTAGTCTCAAAGCTAGCGGTTAGTCTTACATCGTTCTCATTGGCAAAACACACACACTACAACACTCAAGAGTTCGCGCTCATCTACAAAAGAAACACACAGCTAATTATTTGTATACTTACATGTCCCTCCTCTGCACATATTCCACGCAAAGCTGGAAGTGAGCCCTCCTTTAGAGAAAGTCTCCCGGCTAATCCTGCCTCATACTAACCGAGGTTGGAGAAACAGTCAGCCTCAAAGTAGTTAGCACACACCAACAGGTTTTTGCCAACTGTAGTGGGAACGTTGCCTTTAAAAATTAAATTCACGCCGCTCTTCTGTCCTCTGCGGCTGGGAGCCGATGGAGCGATTTGTGCTGTATTTACAGCCAACAACAGAACACTGGGTGTGACGGCTCAACATGATGAATCCTAGTTGGGCGGTATCCAAATTTTGATACTGTCAAACCTTCCCCACATTTTCCCGGGGTATATGGTATTACTGTGATTAATTAAAAATCACTTTGCAGAGCAGCATGACATGTGTGCAGTTCAGACTGTCAATGGTCATGCTAAGAAGCACCAATCCTAACTTGTAGCATACCAGAATGATGGGAAGAAACTCAGCTAAAAGCCTCTACCAAGCATTGCCACCAAAATGAAACATAATTCATACCCCAAGAAATTATATGTGCATGTAACGAAAATAGCGCACGTCAAAGGTGATGATCACCAAGATGTCTGCCTCCTCACTGTGCGACAAAAACTCAGCAAGCTAGCAGTCCAAGAGTAGCAGAAAAAAAACTTTGCTAAATCATAAAGTATGTCTTACCTTTGCTGTTTTCTGGTCAAAGTTATATTCCAGCTTGAAAAAATGTCTCCTCCTATGACTATGTGTTAGTTTGAGATCAATCACGAAGGTCCTGGTTGTTTAGATAAAGAGGAGGGGGTTTCTAGAGTGGAGGGAGCGCTCTTAATGCAATGACCTATCTCTGGGGTTACTTCCTTCTGGATCGTCATTGGTGTTTCTATGGTGAATTTGGGAGGGTCGCTGAACTATTGACCGGCGTAACCACGCAGTTAGTTTCACCGCTCCGTCTCATGAATGAGCAGAGCGTTCACAGAGGACTCTGCTGAGCAGCCCGAAGTGTTATTTTACTGTTTTATTTGCATTTCATCCTTTTATGAGAGCTAAGTGTAACTGAGATCCTGGGATCCAAATGCAGTGTCGACTGAACGGAGAAGCACGTGAGTCTCACAGGTACTGTTGTTCAGAGGGGGCAAGACGAAACTCACAGTCAGGGTCACAGAACAGGGGTCTTTACGGGGAAACAAGAGTGAATGTGAGGGAGCCACTTAAGCATGGAACAGGTGTAGATTGGTCTCAGGTGTGCGCTGGCTGAACAGGTGTGCAGATGAGAGAGGGGCAGTAAAAAAAGGAGCTGGCTGACGTGACAGACATCCCCCCCCCCCCCAAAGGGGCGGCTCCTGACAACCAAAACAGGGCAGGGTGAGAGGAGTCTGGTGGAGGGTTAGTACTCCTCCGACATCTCTCTGTCATCCTCCTCCGCAGGATGAGCGGAGGGGCCCCCAAGGGGGGAATCCGCTTCGTTGGAGGATCCAAATCCTGCAGAAGATGACTCCTCCTGCTCGGGTGGCGGGCCACCCTGGTTCTCCGAACCCTCCCTCCCGAGACTGCAGAAGCCCTGGCGGGCTGATCCGGGTGTTGTTGGTGCAAATGGGTGATGAGGGTTCGATCCAGGATGTGTCGATCGGGAACCCACGACCTCTCCTCTGGGCCGCAACCCTCCCAATCAACTAGGTACTGTAGACCCCGACCCCGATGTCATGAAGTAAGCAGTGAATGGAGTAGGCAGGACCACCATCGATGCACCGAGGCGGTGGAGGTAGTGGCTCAGCAGGCATGAGTGGACTCTCCTTCACTGGCTTGACTCGGAACACATGGAAGGGTGGTAGGGTGAACTCTCATCGAGCGGGGAAGACTCAGCCTTACCGCTGTGGGGCTGATGATCCTCTGGATGGGGAAGGGTCCAATAAACCTGTGTGCAAATGACCAATGATGGTTGGCGGTGGTGATGTAGTGACCCAATGCACGGAGAAGAGAAGATCTAGCTCGGGACCAAGTGAAGCGGCAGCGGTGGATGCACCTCTGAGCTGATGGACAGGAGACCTCTCTCTCCAGTGCAGGAAAAAGCGGGGGCTGGAAACCGTATGCACACTGGAAGGGTGATAGGCCTGTGGCAGAGCTGAAGATGAAATCCAGATGATAAACTGGTCGTCGCCCCCAGCAGGCTGCAGAACTCCCTCCAGAATACTGATGCAAACTGGGGCCCCCTATCTGATACCGTGTCAGCTGGGAGCCCATGTAGTTGGAAGACATGTTGCAGTACCAGATCAGCAGTCTCTTTAGCAGAGGGTGGTTTGGGGAGAGGCACGAAATGAGCCGTCTTAGTAAAGCGGTCCACAACAGTCAGAATGACTGTATTGCCCTGGGAAGGAGGAATTCCAGTGACAAAGTCCAGGGAGATGTGTGACCAAGGATGGTGAGGGATGGGAAGGGGTTGGAGGAGACCGGCGGGTGATTGATGGGACAGCTTGTGCCAGTTGCAGACTATGCGTGCGTTGACAAAGCTCTTGACATCCTCCTCCAGCGATGGCAACCAAAACCGTTGGTGTAGAACATCGCGGGCCCGCTGAATTCCAGGATGGCAGAAGAGCTTGGAGGAGTGCCCCCACAGGTGAACATTCAAGCACAGGTTCTCAGGGACGAATAAGTGGTTCTGGGGGCAGGTACTGGGGCCGGTCTAGTTCTCAGGTGAGGTCTCCCAGATGACAGGGGCTATGAGGTTGGAAGCAGGCAGAATGGGAGTGGTCTTGGTGGTGCTCTCCTCCCTAACTTGGAATTGATGGGAAAGGGCATTTGGCTTGATGTTACAGGACCTGGGCCGGTCGGACAGAGAAAAGTTTAACCGAGTAAAGAACAACGACCACCGAACCTGCCTGCAGTTGAGACACTGGGCAGTACGGATATACTCCAGGTTCTTGTGGTCAGTCCAGACCTGAAAGGGTGTCTTGGTTCCATCCAGCCAATGTCACCATTCCTCCAACGCCATTTTGACTGCTAATAGTTCGTGGTTACCAATGTCGTAGTTCCGCTCAGCAGGGGACTGACGTCAAGAGAAATAGGCGCAGGGATGAAGCTTCTGGTTGGAGACAGTACGGCCCCCACTCCTCACTGGCACTCAGGGTCGGGTATTTGGAGGATGGGTGTTGAGCTGAGGCGTGCCTTGAGAGTCTGGAAGGCCTTGTCTGCCATTGGTGTCCACTGGAACACCACCTTGGAGGATGTGAGACTTGTGAGGGGAGCAGCTATATAGCTGTAGCCTCGTATGAAGCGGCTGTAAAAATTGGCGTACCACAGGAACCTTTGTAGCTGTTTGCATGTCTCGGGAACAGGCCAGGAGGTGACAGCAAAGACTTTAGCTGCGTCCAACTGGATACTGTCTTTGGCCACGATGTTTCCCAGGAAGGAGATGGAAGGAATGTGGAATTCACATTGCTCGGCCTTGACAAAAAGTGAGTTCTCCAAAAGGTGCTGCAGGACGGTCTGAACGTGATGAATGTATTCCTCCCGTGATCGTGAGAAGATGAGTATGTCATCAAGGTAGACAAACATGAAGCAGTTTAGCATGTCTCTGAGGATGTCAGATGAAAGTGTATCTGATCAAACAATGTGTGCTCATGCTCACAAGTGCACAGGTTTGGAATGGATTGTCTGTTAGGATCCTGTTTTATTTTGGTAGCCTTAGTTCTTGTTTTATTTTGGTAGCCTTCCCTCTTGTGTCTTAGTTTACTTTATTTCCTGTATGTTTCCCACCCGAGTGATTGTGTTATTGTGTCCACCTGTGTCTGTTTAGTTCCACATCTATTTAAGTAGTCCTTGTTTTCCCTTTTTGTGAAAAGTTTGTTGTTTTCTTAGTATCGCTTTTGTTCTTGGATATTGGACTTGTGGATTTTGGTTGCCTTGAGTTGGTTAAATAAATTACTTGGACGATTTTCACCCAGCCCCTTTTGTTTTTGTAAAGTCTGCACTTTTGGGTTCACTTCTTGTTTTTGCTCGACGACCACAAATCATAACATCGTCAGCCTTTTCCCTAGTTCCACCACTAGCCTTTGCCAACTGGTCAGGCAGAAGGCATTGTTAATTTACAACTGAAGCAAGTTTTTGGTTCCATATAAAAGAGAGAGGCATTTGTTTTGTTTTGTTTTGTTTGTTTTGAACTGGTATGTTGATTTCAGTTGTTACTAATTTGTTGTTATACTTTGGCATCCAAAACAAAACTGCATTTGAAAATTTCAATTTATAAAGAAAACGAAAGCTCTTAATCCTGAGTATGTATTTTGTAATTGTGAATTCTTATGTGTGCCTTTATATGTGGCATAGTATTCTGTTAATGTACATGATTTAATATCAAGTCTACTTAAAGTTCAGTTAAAGGTTAAGTATACCTAAATTGTAATCTAGTAGTATATTTTAAATTGTGAAAATAATATAGAAATAGTAGATAGAACTACTATAGAATTATAATTATGATGTTAACTTCACTTAAAGAAAACTTTAAAGTATATTTGCAGTATAAAAGCTATTAAACTAGTAGCTTACTGAAATTTTCCTAGTACACTAGTATAGTATACTAGTATAAGTAAACTTAAAAGTGTCCTTTCATAGACTAAAAAGTGGGCTAGAAGTATCTAAGTAGTAAACTAGCAGTATACCTATAAGTTCACTTGTAGTATAGTTTCAGTACAAAATAAAACTTAAATGTGAACTACTCCTGTACTCAAAGTTTACTACTCTTAACCTAAAAAAATATTTAAAGTATACTTAAACTAATTAGTGTGCTAGAAGTATATAACTACTGAACTAGGAGTATAAGTTTACTTGTAGTATACTTGCAGGACAAAATAAAACTTAAAGGTGACATATGAAGCTTTTTCAGTAAGTTACATAGGTCTACGATTTCCATAAAACATGTTTCTGAAGCTGTATGCTGGAAAAAGCTTTTAGGAAAAGATTCTCACCCCCCTCTATTTCCCTCCATTTCTGTCCCTTTCAGAATGTGTCGTTTCTGGTATCTGTAGCTTTAAATGCAAATGAGCTGCTGCTGCTCATGCCTTCGCCCCACCCATAAAGTGTTACCGTGGTGACGGGGAGGGCTTAGATTCTAACAGCGCTACCCGTGTGAAAGTAGTGGACATGGCGGCAATGAACAGACTGATTGTTTCAGCGGTTCAACCGTACATGTTTGAACCCGAATCGGATCCTGAAGAAGGAGGGGAGGCTTCTGCAGAACCTCAGACTCAGAGAATTCAGCAGGACTCTTCTGAATGGTAAATCAAAAAATGTCTTTCTATCTTTTTTTCTCTTCATTACAAGCACCGCCTGTACAGGGCGCAGTCTGAGATGGCCGCAGTTCAGACGGTCAATGCTCATGCCAGGAAGCACCAATCCTAACGTGTAGCATATGAGAATGACAGGGAGAAACTCAGCTAAAAGCCTTTACTAAGCATTGCCACCCAAATGAAACATAATTCATACCCCAAGAAATTATATGCACATGTAACGAAAACACGGAAATAGCGTATGTCCACTTTAGCGAGTCTGCTGATTTCACCACGTCACGGAAACCACACAAGCCTGATATCATATGAAAGCAGAGAGTCCAAAGGTCCTGGTTGTTTACAAAAAGAGGAGGAGGTATCTAGACTGTGGGGTTAGTGAAGTGTCGCGAATGAAGTCTCCTACTGTTCATCTCAGCGCTCCTTGTCATTTACACATGAATGGGCAGAGCACACAGACACACTGCTTAGCAGCACTACTGATCATTCACCTCAGGCTGAGAAAAAGTAGCTAGCTAGAGCACACACTTTCAAATCTACAACGTGGGTGCTATTATTGGTTGCAGATACTGGTATGCAAGGTTTCTTATTTCTTTAGCTTTATACATGCATGATTTTTTTTATTTTTATAGGTGCACTTGTGTGCTCCTCCTTGAACCGACAACTTATCGTGGTGGAGGAGTTTGAGCACCCGAATGATCCTAGAGGCTATGTTGTCCGGGGCTTAATGCCCCTGGTAGGGTCTCCCAAGGCAAACAGGTTCTAGGTGACAGGTCACACTAAGAGCGGTTCAAAAGCCCCTTATGAAAGAAAAAAAATCGAGGAAGCGTACGTCGCCCGGATTGGTGTCACTGGGGCCCCACCCTGGAGCTAAGCCTGGGGTTGGGGCTCACAGCCGAGCACCTGGTGGCCGGGTCTTTGCCCACGGGACCCGGCTGGGCACAGCCCGAAAGAGCAACGTGTGCCTGCCTTCCCGTAGGCCCACCATCTGCAGGAAGGATCAGAAGGGGCCGGTGCTATGTGATATGGGTGGCAATCGTGGACGGGGGCCCCGACAACCCAAACCCTGGACAACGACTCTGGCTATTGGGACATGGAATGTCACCTCGCTGGGGGGGGAAAGAGCCTGAGCTAGTGCAGGAGGTTGAGCGGTACCAGCTAGAGATAGTCGAGCTCAACTCCACGCACAGTCTGGCAAGTGGGTAGCAACAGTGATACCTGGAGGGGTGTGATTGGGAGGAACGGCCTCCCCAATCTGAACCTGAGTGCTGTTCTGTTATTGGATTTCTGTGCTAGTCACAGTTTGTCCATAACGAACACCATGTTCAAGCATAAGGGTGTCCATCAGTGCATGTGGCACCAGGACACCCTAGGCCGAAGGTCAATGATTGACTTTGTAGTCGTATCATCTGTCCTTCGGCGGTATGTCTTGGACACTTGGGTAAAGAGAGGGGCTGAGCTGTCAACTGATCGCCACCTGGTGGTGATTTGGATTCGCTGGCAGGGGAGGAAGTGGGACAGACTTGGCAGACCCAAACGTACCATGAGGGTTTGTTGGGAACGTCTGGCAGAACCCGCTGTCAGGAAGGTTTTCAACTCCCACCTCTGGGAGAGCTTTGACAGAGGTTGGAGACATTTAGTCCGAATGGACCATGTTCTCCACTTCCATTGTTGATGCAGCTGTCCATAGCTGTCCATAGCCACCGTAAAGGCGGCGGTGCCTGTCGTGGCGGCAACCCCCGAACCTGGTGGTGGACACTGGAAGTAAGGGATACCATCAAGCTGAAGAAGGAGTCCTATCGGGCCTGGTTGGCTCATGGGACTCCTGAGGCAGCTGACAGGTACTGGCAGGCCAAGCGTGCGGCAGCTCAGGCGGTTGTAGAAGCACAAACTTGGGTCTGGGAGGAGTTTGGGGAGGCCATGGACTACCAGTCGGCCTCAAGGAAATTCTGGCAACTGTTCTGCGCCTCAGGAAGGGGAAGTAGCTTTCTGTCAACACTGTTTACAATGGAGATGGTGAGCTGTTGACCTCGACTGGGGATATTGTCGTGCGATGGAAGGAATACTTCGAGGATCTCCTCAATCCCACTGTCATGTCTTCTGTAGAGGAAGCAGAGACTGGGGACTTGGAGGTCGATTCATCCATCACTGGGACTGAAGTCACTGAGATAGTTTGCAAGCTCCTCAGTGGTAAAGCACTGGGAGTGGATGAGATCAGCCCTGAGTACCTCAAGTCTCTGGATGTTGTAGGACTGTCTTGTTGACACGCCTCTGCAACATTGCATGGCAGTCGGGGACGGTGCTTCTGGACTGGCAGACTGGGCGGGTGGTCCCTCTTTTTAAAAAGGGGAACCGGAGGGTGTATTCCAACTATCGGGGGATCACACTCCTCAGCCTTCCTGGGAAAGTCTATTCCAGGGTACTGGAGAGGAGGATCCGGCCGATAGTCAAACCTCGGATTCAGGAGGAACAATGCAGTTTTCGTCCCGGTCATAGAACACTGGACCAGCTCTATACCCTCCACAGGGTTCTTGAAGATTCATGCGAGTTTGCCCAACCTGTCCACATGTGCTTTGTGGACTTGGAGAAGGCATTCGACCGTGTCCCTCACGTCATTCTGTGGGAGGTGCTCCGGGAGTATGGGGTTGGAGGCCCTCTGTTGAGGGCTGTACAGTCCCTGTACAACTGGAGCAGGAGCTTGGTCCGCATTGCTGGCAGTAAGTCGGACCTGTTCCCGGTGCATGTTGGACTCTGGTAGGGCTGCCCTTTGTCACCGGTTCTGTTCATCATTTTTATGGACAGAATTTCTAGGTGCAGCCAGGGGCCGGAGGGGGTTCGGTTCGGGAGCCGGCAGATTTCGTCTCTGTTTTTCGCGGATGATGTTGTCTTGTTGGCTCCCTCGAGCCAGTACCTTCAGCATGCACTGGGGCGGTTCACAGCCGAGCGTGAAACAGCTGGGATGAGAGTCAGTACCTCCAAGTCCGAGGCCATGGTTCTCGACCGGAAAAAGGTGGCTTGCTTCCTTCAGGTTGGGGGAGAGTTCCTGCCTCAAGTGGAGGAGTTTAAGTATCTTGGGATCCTGTTCACAAGTGAGGGAAGGATGGAATGTGAGATTGACAGGCGGATCGGTGCAGCGGCTACAGTAATGCGGTCGCTGTACTGGTATGTTGTGGTGAAGAAGGAGCTGAGCCGAGAGGTGAAGCTCTCGATTTACCGGTCAATCTACGTTCCTACCCTCACCTATGGTCATGAACTTTGGGTCATGACCGAAAGAACGAGGTCCCAGATACAAGTGGCTGAAATGAGTCCTTAGAGATAGGGTGAGGAGCTCTGTTACCCGGGAGGAGCTCAGAGTAGAGTCGCTGCTCCTCCACATCGAGAGGAGTCAGCTAAGGTGGCTTGGGCATCTTTATCGGATGCCCCCTGGGGAGGCATGTTCCACCGGGAGGAGGCCCCGGGGAAGACTCAGGACACGCTGGAGTGACTATGTCACTTGGCTGGCCTGGGAACGCCTCGGGATCCCCCCGGAAGAGCTGGGGGAAGTGTCCGGGGAGAGGGAAGTCTGGTCGTCCCTGCTCAGACTGCTCCCCCCGCGACCCGGCCCCGGATGAAGTGGGAGAAAATGGATGGATGGATGGAGGTTCACATGTGGAAATTGTGCAACAATGCAGTCAGAGCCTGAAAACATATGCTGCCAGGAGGTGCCACACGTAACATTATCTTTACCTACACTTATGATCACAGTGTAGGATTGCAGATAACATGCCACTGCAGATACTCATCTTATGTTATGCATAACAGGTTACAAGATGGCTGCAGCAGCTGGCTGAAAGACCTCCATGCATGATTGACCATCCAGGTTTAGAACCTGTTTGCCTGAATGTGTTCTCGCTGCAGAATGCATACAACATTTACAGGGCTGACTATGGTCATTTACGGCTACGGGGAATAGAGCAGTGAGTTTTATCTATAATAACCTACTTAATTTCACTGTTCATACACCATAATAAACTAAATATAGTCAGCCAATGCCACAAATTCAGATTGTATTTTTTCTTGAACATATAGCTAAGTTTTTTCCTAAGCAAATACTGTATATTACACATTTATTCACATGAAACACTCTTACAGATATACAATATATATTTATTGACCACAGTCATGGATATTTGTACATGTAAATACAGTACAAGTGAAGGATTCACTGAATCCATATTAGAAAAATGTGAATACAGATGTTGGCAATTTAGAAGCTGTTGACTAACATAATGTTAGTCATAATGTTAATTTTCTCAGTCGCTACAGGTATTTAGCCTATTGGAGTGAGCTGGTGCTGGGGCTTCCTTGGGCGGAAGATTTGTGTAGTCATCCTATCGTGCGTTGTATTTTCCTGACGCCCAGGGAAGATACGGAGGCTTCAAACCCCCCTTTGAATTTTGGAGTTTCTCAGGTATTTAATTGTGTGTTTGTTTGTGATTTATTTATTGTGTTGAAAGTACTGAGTTGCAATACTTTGTGTCATGTATAATATGTTTATTTTTGAATTAAAAAAAAAGAAGTTTAGACTTACGGAATGTGGCCTCTTCACTGGTTTGGCTCTGCACTCTCCCTTCTCCCTTCCTGAACTTTGGAAAGCTCAGTTTAAAAAGAGGATCCACTGATGATGTGGTGGCTTGTCCTCTGTTGGCATTCTCCTTCTAATGCAGTGCAGCCAGGTAGAGTCTTGGACAGTAAAAGAAAATCAAACATGAAAATAATTGCAAGAAATGGGCAAATGTTCTCAAGAAGTAATCACAGTTTAATTTACCTGCACAGCATTCCTAGATATGGATAGACCACATTTTTTGGAGCGAACTGCAGGAGCACGCTGTGAAACGCCTCCAAAGAGGATGTCTGGTGGTGGGGACTGAGCTTTGCAATGTCCTTCATGACTGTCTTCTTGGTCAGCTCTTTCTCGAGGTGGTAGAATACAGAAGTTGCTGAAAGACAAAAACATTATATATTACAGCACAGAATCATACTTATTGTTAATGACCGTAATTGCAGCTAATCAGTATAACCAAACCAGTTGAATGAAACAAACCTGGTGAGAGCCATTTACTCTTGTCCCTTGTTCTGCGAATTGTATGTAGACATTGTGGGAAGATGGGGTCGCCATGGGTATGAATATCCTGATACATTTGATCAACAGCAATTTAGAAAACTACAAACCTTTGCTTCTGTGATGTGAATGAAGAGTCTTCAGAGAGAGTTGTGTGCCAACACTGTGTCTCTGTGGTGGCTCAGTCTGGCAGCCAATATCTCTTTTAGCAGGTAGCTGTAGTAATGCACTGGCTTATATAAAAAGAGAGAAGTGACATGTATAACTATGCCAACAGCTATAGACAGGGTAGAAAAGGATCACTCATAAACAATAAAGAGTACAGGCCAAAAGTTTGGACACACCTTCTCATTCAATGCGTTTTCTTTATTTTCATGACTATCTACATTGTAGATTCTCACTGAAGGTGTCAAAACTATGAATGAACACATGTGGAGTTATGTACTTAACAAAAAAAGGTGAAATAACTGAAAACATGTTTTATATTCTAGTTTCTTCAAAATAGCCACCCTTTGCTCTGATTACTGCTTTGCACACTCTTGGCATTCTGTCGATGAGCTTCAAGAGGTAGTCACCTGAAATGGTTTTCAGTGGAATTTCTTGCTTTATCAATGGGGTTGGGACCATCAGTTGTGTTGTGCAGAATTCAGGTTAATACACAGCTGACAGCCCTATTGGACAACTGTTAAAATTCATATTATGGCAAGAACCAATCAGCTAACTAAGGAAAAACAAGTGGCCATCATTACTTCAAGAAATGAAGGTCAGTCAGTAAGGAAAATTCCAAAAAACTTTAAATGTGTCCCCAAGTGGAGTTGCAAAAACCATCAAGCGCTACAACAAAATTGGCACACATGATGACCGACCCAGGAAAGGAAGACCAAGAGTCACCTCTGCTTCTGAGGATAAGTTCATCTGAGTCACCAGCCTCAGAAATGGCAAGTTAACAGCAGCTTAGATCAGAGACCAGATGAATGCCACACAGAGTTCTAGCAGCAGACCCATCTCTAGAACAACTGTTAAGAGGAGACATCAGGCCTTCATGGTCAAATAGCTGCTAGGAAACCACTGCTAAGGAGAGGCAACAAGCAGAAGAGATTTGTTTGGGCCAAGAAACACAAGGAATGGACATTAGACCAGTGGAAATTTGTGCTTTGGTCTGATGAGTCCAAATTTGAGATCTTTGGTTCCAACCGCTGTGTCTTTGTGAGATGCAGAAAAGGTAAATGGATGGATTCCACATTCCTGGTTCCCACTGTGAAGCATGGAGGAGGAGGTGTGATGGTGTGGGGGTGTTTTGCTGGTGACACTGTTGGGGATTTATTCAAAATTGAAGGCACACTGAACCAGCATGGCTACCACAGCATCCTGCAGCGACATGCCATCCCATCCGATTTGCGTTTAGTTGGACGATCAATTATTTTTCAACAGGACAATGACCCCAAACACACCTCCAGGCTGTGTAAGGGCTATTTGATCAAGAGGGAGAGTGATGGAGTGCTGCGGCAGATGACCAGATGCCCTCTACTTTTTGCT
Organism: Chaetodon trifascialis; assembly: GCF_039877785.1. Lineage (NCBI taxonomy): Eukaryota > Metazoa > Chordata > Actinopteri > Chaetodontiformes > Chaetodontidae > Chaetodon > Chaetodon trifascialis. The sequence goes on from NC_092070.1 coordinate 875,993, forward strand.
ATCCACTTCGCTGCTGTAATACTGGAAATTTACCCACTGTGGGACTAATAAAGGAATATCTTATCTTAATAAACTCCAAGAGAAGAAACTCATTGCACAGAGTGGTTGGCTTGGAGTGTAAATTGTGCTGTGATGTAGCAGTCTCAACCATATACTCGTTTTGCCCTGGGCTTTTCTAACATACACCAGTTTAGAAGATATTTCCAAATGCATTATTTTCACGAATTCCCGAAGCTTAGACCCAGTAAAGCGTCCATGTTTGTAAGCTATGGTAGCAGCAAGCTAACATTTGATGGCTCAAGTTGTAGTCTCGAAGCTAGCGGTTAGCCTTACGTCATTCTCAAAGGCAAAACACACACGCTACAACACCCAAGAGTTCGCGCTAATCTACAAAAGAAACACACAGCTAATTATTTGTATCCTTACATGTCCCTCTGCAGGTATTCCACGCAAAGTTGGAAGTGGCCCCTCCTTTAGATGAAGTCTCTCGGTTAATCCTGCCACGTACTGACCGAGGTTGGAAAAACAGTCAGCCTTGAAGTGGTTAGCATACACCAGCAGGTTTCTGCCAACTGTAGCGGGGACGTTGCCTTCAAAAATGAATTTAATCCATGCCGCTCTTTTGTCCTCTGCAGCTGGGAGCCAATGGAGCGATTTGTGCTGGTCTTTACAGCCAACAACAGAACAATGCTTGTCGCGCCTCAACATGATGACTGCTTACACGGTGCTTTCAATAACGAAATGGAGTATCTGTAAGAAGGTAGCGCTGTATATGGTGGGTGGAGAGACACTGGGGAGAGAGGAAGGGGGTGGTGGCTGGTGGGTGGGAATTTGCTCCCTTGTTGCCTAACAATAAGTGCCAAATTCAAATGGCTCATTTGGAAGGGTGTTTTCAGAAATCCATATCTCACTCAAAAAAGCGTGGATGGTCTTAATTCACACTTTGTATGCGTGTGGCAGCACCAGAGACCCAAAATAACACCCCAAAAACCAGAAAAAGTTGTTTTTTTCATAATATGGGACCTAAACTAATTGTATACTGTTTATAAACTAAAAGTGGGTCAATTTATTGAAAAAGTATTGAAAAGTATTGAAAAAGTTCACTTAGAATTATACTGCTAGTACATTGATATTAGTATACTTGCTGCATTAAGTATACTTGGAAAAATATACTTAAGCTTTACTTAGGTATACTTAATAAAATTAACTTGAAGTATACTTCTTTTTGTAAGGGACTTTTCTGATCTTGAAAATGATTCAATGCATGTTTGAGGGAAATGTCAGCATTTGCATAGCACAAATATTTAGCTGTGTTCATTTTGCAGTTTGACATGAATTAACCAAGTAGTGTTTTGCCATATAACACAAGCTAACGCTAACCGCTAGCTTCTAGTTAGCAATCACCATGGTCTCCATATGCAAACCCAGCGACCCAGTCAGTCAAGTGATACATACACAGACATTCCACCGGGTCTAAGCTTTGGGAATTAGTGAAAGTAACACAATTGGAAATATTTTCTAAACTGGAATGTTAGCATTGCCCAGGGCAAACTGAGTGTATGGTTGAGACTGCTACATCACAGCACAATTTTACACTTCAAGCCAAGGGGGTTTGAAGCAGTATCGTCCCTGGGAAACTCCTGATGCATCCCAAAGACAACGCATGATGGGATGACTACATGTATCTTCCACCCAAGGAAGCCCCAGCACCAGCTCACAAAACTCCTATAAGCTAAATGCCTGTAACAACTGAGAAAATTGAACATTATGTTCAATAATGTCAACATCTGTATTCACATTTTTCTAATTTGGATTCAGTGAATCCTTCACTTGTACTGTATTTCCATGTAGAAATATTCATGACTACAATCAATAATTTTTTATTGTATATCTGTAAAATGTCTCATGTGAATAAATGTGTAATATCCAGAATTTGCTTTGGAAAAACTTGGCTATATATTAAAAAAAAAAAAAAGATCTGAATTTGTGGCATTGGCTGACTATATTTAGTTTATTATGATGTAGGTTATTATAGATAAAACTCACTGCTCTGTCCCCCATAGCTGTAAAGGACTGTAGTCAGTCCTGTAAGCGTTGTATTCACTCTGCAGCCAGAACATATTTAGGCAAACAGGTTCTAAACCTGAATGGTCGATCATGCGTGTAGGCCTTTCATCCAGCTGCTGCAGCCATCTTGTAACCTGTTATGCATAATATAAGGTGAGTATCTGCAATGGCATGTTATCTGCAATCCTACACTGTGATCATAAATGTAGGCCTGGCAGCATTTGTTCTCAGGCTCTGACTGCGTTGGTGCACACTTTCCACATGTGCACTGCAAAATCATGCATGTATAAAGCTAAAGAAATAAGAAACCTTGCATAACAGCATTTTCAACCAATAATAACACCCATGTTTTAGATTTGAATGTGCATGCTCTAGCTAGCTACTTTTTCTCAGCCTGAGAATGGCCAGAAGTGCTGGTCAAGAGAATTGAGGGGCAGCACCCAAGTTCACCATAGAAACACCAATGACGATCCAGAAGGAAGTAACCCCAGAGACAGTATGTTGCATGGGGAGCGCTCCCCCCACTCTAGAAACCCCCTCCTCTTTATGTAAACAACTGGGACCTTTGGACGCTCTACTTTCATATGATACCAGGCTTTTGTGGTTTGAATAATATGTTGAAATCAGCAGATGCACTGAATTGAATTCAATTCAGTTTTATTTGTATTGCACCAAATCACAATAAAAGTTATCTCAGGACACTTTCCATATAGAGTTGGTACAAGCCAAGCTCTTTTATCTACAAAGACCCAACAATTCCCTCATGAGCAAGGACATGACAACAGCGGCAAGGAAAAACTTCCGTTTAACAGGCAGAAACTTCAGGCAGAACCAGGCTCTGGGTGGGCGGCCATCTGCCTCGACTGGTTGGGTTAGAGAGGGAGAGCAAGAGAGAAAGAGTGAGACAGACAGAGAGAGACAGACGGAAATGCAGTCAGAGAGAGAGAGAGAGACAGACAGACAGACAGAGAGACAGACAGACATGCAGTCATAGTAGCAATTGCTGTGGATGTAAGGCAGGGCCATGGCAGGAGATGTCGCTGTAATCCATAATCCAGATTCAGCCACTGTCCATGGGAATCTGCGAGACGACAAAGCACAGAGACTCTGGGGAAGGAGCTAAGTTAGTAACAGGCCATGGTAGGACATGAAAGCGTGCAGATGGAGAGGGAGAGAAGGACAGAGGAGCTCGGTTTGTCTTTGAAGGTCCCCCGACAGTCTAATCCTATAGCAGCATAGCTAGGGGCTGGTCCAGGACAAGCATGAGCCAGCCCTGACAATAGGGCCTGATTTTTGCAATATTACGTGGGTGGAAAAAGGCAGTCCTTGAAATTTGTTTTACATGGGAGTGAAAGGACATGTCCTGATCAAAGATAACTCCCAGATTCTTTACAGTGGTGCTGGAGGCCAGCGCAATGCCATCCATAACTGCTATGTCATTAGAAAGTGACTTTCTAAGATGTTTAGGGCCTACTACTATAACTTCAGTTTTGTCCAAGTTTAGCATCAGAAAATTGCAGGTCATCCAGGTCTTTATGTCCTTAAGACATGCTTGTATTCCAGTTAACTGACTGGTTTCTTCTGGCTTCATTGATAAATATAGCTGGGTATCATCTGCATAGCAATGAAAATTTATTGAGTGCTTCCTGATAATCTTACCTAAAGGAAGCATATATAAGGTGAATAGAATTGGTCCAAGCACAGAACCCTGCAGAACTCCATAGCTGACTTTAGCGAGCACAGAGTCGTCATTAACATGTACAAAACTGAAAGCGATCTGACAAGTAGGATTTAAACCAGCTTAGCACAGTTCCCTTAATGCCAATGAAGTGTTCCAGTGTCTGCAATAGGTCGTGTTTTTGTTACATGCCCATATAATTTCTTGGGGAATGAATTATGTTTCGTTTGGGTGGCAATGCTTGGTAGGCAACTGAGTTTCTCCCCGTCGTTCTGGTATGCCAAAAGTTAGGATTGGTGCTTCCTAGCTTGAGCATTGATCATCTGAACTGCGGGCATCTCACGCTGCCCCCTGTACAGGCGGCACTCGTGACTTGAAGAAAAAAAAAATAGAAAGACATTTTTTGACTAACCATTCAGAAGTGGCCTGCTGAATTCTCTGAGTCTGAGGTTCTGTGGGAGCCTCCCCTCCTTCAGGATGCGATTCAAACATGTATGGTTGAACTACTGAAGCACTCATTGTTCATTGCCGCCATGTCCGCTACTTTCAGACGGTACTGCTATGTGAGTCCACGGTCTCCCCGTTACAAGCAGCAGCTCATTTGCATTTAAAGCTACAGGCACCTATTATTACCTATTTCCAGCATATAGCTTCAAAAATATGTTTTATGGAAATCATAGACCTATGTAAATTATTGAAAAAGCTTCATAATATGGCACCTTTAAATGTATGTGTCATCATCAAGCAACACTTTGTGCAGATTGGATTTAAATTTTCTGAGCATCTTCATATTCCACAGGCAGTGAAATTTTGCCTTCTTGGACTGTGGGTGGAAATGAATTGTGGAATTAAAAGTGCAGTGCTTTTATGCTCTTTTCAGAGTTAGTTAACTGATATATGACATGGCTGTGGTACTATGCACTGGCAAAAGCCAAACTGGAAAACCATCCAGGAGTACCTGTTCATCTAGACTTACACTGATTAATTCTGCAAGATGAGGGTTGGGAGAAGGGCTGCTAACTGATGCATGGCCATCTTGTTCCTAGGTAGCTTCTGGTGGCAAAAACAGTGACCTAGGCCCCATTAGTTTTCTTCGCTGCTGTTTGCCAGAGGGGTATCACCTTCGCTGACGGCCCCCAGAGAGATATCACCTTCACCGCCGGCCTCCAGAGGTATATCTTTTTTGCCGCCAGCCTAGAGAGGGATATTGCCTTCACCTTCGCCGCGGGCCTCCAGAGGGATATCGCCTGTGCCGACGTCTTCCAGAGGGGCTCCGCTTTCCCCGCCAGCCCCCAGAGAGATTTCGCCTTCACTGCCAGCCTCCAGAGGGGCTCCACTTTCACCGACGGCCCCCAGAGAGATATCGCCATTGCCTTGGCCAACGGCTTCGAGAGGGGCTTTGCCTTTGCCAAGGGGCTCCGCCTTCGCCAAACGCCTCTGGTTGGATCCGCCTTTGCTGGCCATCTGTCTGTCCTCCTGAGAGGTTCTGCTGCTGCCGACCTCCCACCCACCCCCCTACCCATCCTCCTGAGTTGTTCGACCGTCATGGAACTGCATTCCTGTTTTGTTTTGGTAGCCTTCCTTTGTGTGTAGTAGTTCTCTTTACTTCCTATATGTTTCCCTCCTTTGTGATTTGTAATTGCGTCCACCTGTGTCTGTTTAGTTCCCCCTCTATTTAAGTCTGTGTGTTTCATTTGTCTTTGTGGGATCATTCCTGTTGTATGATTTTCCTGCCTCCCAGTTACTAAAGTGAGTATTCCTGGTCTAGTCTTGTTTTCCCCGTTAGTTATTATTTTGTGGTTTTTCTAGTATTTTCTTTTGGTTTTTGGATTTTTGTACTGGATTTTGGATTGCCGTCTTTTGTTAATAAAGCACCTGGGAGTGTTTTTGCTCAACTTCTTTTGTCAGTCTGCACTTTTGGGTTCACACCTTAGTTTCTTCCTTGCTCGACGACCACCAGACCATAACAGTATGTACCCTTTATTTTTTATTGGAAAAATGTGGAATATTATTTTTTCCTTAAATCCTCAGTGGGTTGGGTAGGCTGTCAATAAATGCATTCCAGATACACAGAACACATGTGCTGATAATACCCACTGAAAAAATAACTCTTAAAACACTATTCTACATGATTTTGCATCAATTTAATGCAAAAAAAAAAAAAAAATAGGGATTTTTTCCCAATGGAAATGTGTCACACAAGAAATATAATACAGCAAAATTACTTCCATTATTTTATTGCCTCAGATGACAGCTATTACAACTGTAACAGAACAAAATATTTTAACATAACTTAATTAACTTGGTGTAGGTCCCTGTGAGGTTGGATAATCAGGAGGGTGGCACACTGCAGAAACTGCCCTGGGGAGAGACCTTCACCCTCACCACCTGAGGAGACAGCAGACAAGACAGGCAGGGTGGGTTATACAGCAGTGCAATAAAAAAGGCACCTCCCAACACACACACACACACACACACACACACACACACACACACACACACACACACACACATACGCACAGCCTACTTACATGTCCCTGTCTTCAAACGCAAGTTCAATCCTTGAACATCTGTTGGAGTCCCTGGTGCAGAGACATGCAAGAGAATAGAATAAAATAGAATAGAAGCCACGTGAAACAGTGCAAGATTCAGAAAATTTGATAGATGGGATAGGATAATTCCAGCAACACCAAAGGCATAATCACCTTTTGTTTCACAGTTGGAATTGGTGATGGATAAAAGGCTGAGATTAGAGGATCGAAGTGGTTCGAGAAGTGGAATATGGGATGAGAATATCTGAAATGGAACTTGGGAAAGGCATGCAGAGCCTTATAAGTACTCAACAGGATCTTGTAACTTATTCTAAATTTTACAGGAAGCCAAGGGAGAGAAACAAAAACAGGGTTAATGTGGGACCGCTGGCTACTTCTAGTTAATAGCCTGGCAGCTGCTGATCAAAGATGATGCCAAGATTCTGAGCAATAAACTGATCAACCTAAGAGGAAAAGTTATTGAAAATTAAAATTAAAAGAAGTTCTGTTTTGTCAGTTTTTGGGTCCAGAATATTAGGAGACACCCATTCATTGGTGGTAGCTAAGCAGGCATGTAAGAGGAACCGTTGATTAGGGTTTTTGGGTTTAGCTAAGGAATAGATTTGTGTGCCATCAACATAACAGTGATATCCGTTTTGAAGGTATGACCCAGTAGAGCTAAATAATGCTTCTGGGAAAATCACATGCCTGTTTATGAATCAATTTCAGGTCTTCATCTTAAGGAACCTCATCTCTCGATCAATTTCTTTATGGATTCGACTAAACCAGTGAGCATTTGGAAAATAAGGTTAATGCTCAGCAGCTCAGTTATTAGTGAGTAGACACTCTTCCTTCTTGTGAACCTATTTTATGATTTAAGATGATTAGACAGCTGGATTCTGACATAAAAATCTGACCTGGACCATCTTTACAGTGCATTAACAGCTGCTCAAGAACCTTGTAAAAGATAATGATAAATTCCGAACCTCATGCACACTGCACACATACTGTATATGTCTTGGAGACCTTGGATGCATCAATTTAAACCACCTTTGTGGTATTGGGCTATAATAAACTTTGAAATGACTTGATCTTATAAACCTACACTATACAGATCCTTTCTATGTTTGACTACACATTTACATTGTGATCTGTGCACTCATTATAAATCTATAATCTCCCCCAAGCTTGTGGTGAGTCAAGCGCACTGTAGTGCTGGGAAGAGGCCCTCAACATGGGGAGACACCTCTGGATGACTGGAATTTAACATAGGTTTTTACTGCAATTTTCTAATTGTAATTGTAAAATGTCTAATTTGACTGTCTAAAAGCCTTGGAATGGAACAGGAGTGTTTTCAATGAAACTGCAACACATACATGTATGAACCAGGCTTGACTCTTTCAACCAGCAAGGGCAAGAAATCCTTACGAGGGACTATACAAGCACTTGTTAAGAATCATACTGATTTAGATTTATTATCTGTACAGTATACAGTATAAGACAAATTATCAAAGGTGTGGACTCTAGTCAGACTTGAGTCATGAATCTGATGACTGATGATTAAATTGGCATTACAGTCACAAGTTTAAAGCAAGACTAGGTAGGCTCATTAGTGGTGACAGCAGCTGCCAGAAGTATTAATCACAGGACACTAGCACATTTCATTCTGTTGACATCTGAGAGCTGAAGGGTACCACATTATAATGGATGGAAACACTATAAAAAAGGGAACAGACTTCAACACAAGATAAGGATGTAGAGGAAAGGAAACATGTCTTCAAGTAAGGTAAAGAGACTTGACTTTTTGTTTCACTGTGACACACTTTGTTGTGCATAGGGCTCATCTGATTATCGTGAAAAAAAACAAAGCAGTTGCCTGCTAAAATGTTGTTGCTAACAGCAAGTGTTACTCACCAAAAGTCAAAGTTAGTTGACTAGCAACAGGTAAGGGTCTTGTGTTGGCAAGAGTGATAACTCAAGTCATTGCAAAAAGCAGCTAGTGACTTAGCCACAATGTCAATACAAGTCATGCTAATGTTACAATCTATATCATCTTGACACGTTGTGGAAATAAAGCTTGATAAATGATTAAGGTAAAATGGGCTGACCAAAGGACTGATAAATGTATGAAAGCATCTGACAATATGAGTGGTTATTATTATTGTTAATATTACGACAAAAAAGGCCTGGGTATGATAGGCCAGGAGGTGTAACTTGTTATTATATTTTATTGTGAAAAGTACTTGTTTGACTGTCCTTAACAGGCCAAACAGTGGATAAAGTGGATAAAGATGACAGGCAGATTTTGTCACAGAATCAGCTCAGAATAAATCTACCCCCACAAAGATAAACTGCCGGTTGAGTTCATATGTACAGAATGTCTGCACTTGTGTTTAATTCCATATACCTTCATGGGTCATTTGTGTATTCACAGTTTAGCCAGTCAGGATATCTTGTTTTGTTTGTGAATAATTGCTTGCATCTTGTAACCTATTACGTATAATATAAGGTGAGTATCTGCAATGGCATGTTATCTGCAATCCTACACTGCGATCATAAATGTAGGCCTGGCAGCACCCAAGTTCACCATAGTAACCCCAGAGACAGTATATTGCATGGAGAGCGCTGCCACCACTCTAGAAACCCACTCCTCTTTATGTAAACAACCAGGGCCTTTGGACTCTCTACTTTCAGGCTATGTTTGTGTTTTCGTTACATGCCCATATAATTTCTTGGGGTATGAATTATGTTGGTAGGTGTATTAGCCAGTTTAGCCAGTCAGGAGATCTTGTTTTGTTTGTGAATAATTGCTTGTGTGTGTGCTGCCAGGAGTTTTGTGCTTCGCCTTCTTCTCACGTGACTGCACACTCGATCGAATCGGACATTATGTCCCGATCAGGTATCGGATAAGTAATATATATACATATGTATATTTATTGTTATTTTTAATCACATTTATAATATATGGGCACGTGATTAAAAATAAATGAGATAAAATAGTATTTATTAACTACCAACGTTTACAGGCCGTGTCTGTGCCACTGAACAGCGCATGCGCGGAACATGGCAGCACGCAGCAGTTTGTTTTGAAGCTGAGGTGCATGATATGCTGCTACGCTTATGTCTGCTGTGTGGAAATATTTCAAAGTGAACGACAAGAACAATTGCGCTGGCTCAAACACTGGTTGGTAACCGTGGCAACAGAAACTCAGAACATATGTTAACATACGTTGTTTCAAAGTTTATTTATCACAATGGCAAGACAGTAAAGGACACACACAAACGGTAAGGGGTGCACTTGCCCTTGCAATAATCTCACTTCCCTCCACTGATTAGGCCTAATATAACAGCTGAGGCCGACCGAGCTGCAGGTTCTGTGGCCAGAGCCAGTTACCTTGGCAACGAGAGACATTAAATAGACCACTCAGCCGCTTCTTGTGAAAAACTTACGATTTTAACGGAAAAAAACAACATTAACATATTAATAATTGATTTATTATTTATTTCTTTCTTAAGTGACCATGGTATAAGCAGGATAATGCCATTCGAGGTGTCCATTATCAGAAATGAAAGCGAAGTCCATTCAATCGCGTCGGACACTTCGGACACTGCGTCCAACTGTTCATGCCTCCGCGTTGTCCATTCATTTCTGATAATGGACACCTCGTCGGGCATTATCCCTTACTTAATGTTGGACTATTCCTAATGTGAAGAAAATTTTATTTTATTTCTGTGTTCTGTTCTGAATTGAGACTGTAATTCAAGCTACCCCATGGAAGTGTACAATACACTGCACTGCATGTGCATAAGCGTTACATGTTAATATAAGAGCCATTGGTAAAAAAAATAAATAAAAAAAAATAAGGGACCTTATTTAAGGATATAATCCCAACAGTATTTAAGTCAATTCTATGTCTCAATACAACAAGGCATTCCTATGCTAACGTTAGTCCCTCCCAGGTTGACTACCCGGTTGATCGTGCTACAGGTTCATTGCATATGACACTTGACTCTGCTGCTCCCCTAAAAAAGAAGAAAATTAAACAGAGGAGGTTAGCTCCATGGTATACTCCTCAAACCCACAAATTAAAGCAAACTTCACGGAAAATAGAAAGGAAATGGCGTTCTACAAATTTGGAAGAATTTCGGTTCGCCTGGCAAGACAGTCTTAAAATACACAGAAAAGCCCTCCGCAGTGCCAGGGCAGCCTATTGCTCTGCACTAATAGAGGAAAATAAGAACAATCCCAGGTTTCTCTTCAGCACTGTAGCCAGGCTGACAGAGAGCCATAATTTTGTTGAACCATGTATTCCTTTAGCTCTGAACAGTAATGACTTCATGAGCTTCTTTAATTTTTGTCTTCAAACACAGAAACTGTAGAAATTGTTACTCAGTTTGTCGCAGTTTTAGACTGTTTTACTCCTGTCGACCTTCACCAACTAATTTCAATAATTTCATCATCAAAATCATCAACCTGTATTTTAGATCCTATCCCGACTAAGCTGTTTAAAGAAGTATTACTATTATAATTGACTCTTCAGTATTAGACATGATCAATCTGTCTTTATCAACAGGCTATGTACCACAGTCCTTTAAAGTAGCTGTGATAAAACCGCTGCTTAAAAAGCCTACTCTTGATCCAAGGGTTTTAGCTAACTATAGACCGATATGCAACCTTCTTATTCTCTCAAAAACTCTTGAGAAAGCAGTTACCAATCAGCTGTCAAAAATAATAGTTTATTTGAGGATTTCCAGTCAGGATTTAGAGTACATCATAGCACAGAGACAGCACTGGTTAAAGTCACAAATGACCTTCTAATTGCATCTGATAAAGGATTTGTCTCTGTACTAGTCTTGTTGGATCTTAGTGGTGCATTTGACACCATTGACCATGGCATCTTATTGCAGACACTGGAACACTTCATTGGCATTAAGGGAACTGCGCTAAGCTGGTTTAAATCCTACTTGTCAGATCGCTCTCAGTTTGTATGCGTTAATGACGACTCCTCTGTGCTCACTAAAGTCAGCTATGGAGTACCGCAGGGTTCTGTGCTTGGACCAATTCTATTCACCTTATATATGCTTCCTTTAGGTAAGATTATCAGGAAGCACTCAATAAATTTTCATTGCTATGCAGATGATACCCAGCTATATCTATCAATGAAGCCGGAAGAAACCAGTCAGTTAACTAGACTACAAGCATGTCTTCATGACATAAAGACCTAGGTGACCTGCAATTTTCTGATGCTAAACTTGGACAAAACTGAAGTTATAGTAGTAGGCCCTAAACATCTTAGAAAGTCACTTTCTGATGACATAGCAGTTGTGGATGGCATTGCGCTGGCCTCCAGCACCACTGTAAAGAATCTGGAAGTCATCTTTGACCAAGACATGTCCTTTCACTCCCTACATCGGAAACACATTTCAAGGACTGCCTTTTTTCACCTACGTAATATCGCAAAAATCAGGCATATTTAAAAATCAAAATGATGCAGAAAAACTAGTCCATGCATTCGTAACTTCCAGGATGGATTATTGCAATTCCTTACTATCAGGCTGCCCAAATTTGTTGCTGAATATTCTCCAGTTGCTCCAGAACGCTGCAGCACGTGGAAGAGAGATCATATTTCTCCAACACTAGCCACTCTGCACTGGCTCCCTGTAAAGTTTAGAATAGAGTTTAAAGTTCTCCTCCTTACTTACAAAGCCATAAATGGCCAGGCACCTTCTTATCTTAAAGAGCTCATAGTACCTTATTGCCCCACTCGAACACTGCGTTCCCAGAATGCAGGTCTACTTATGGTTCCTAAAGTCTCAAAAAGCAGAACAGGAGTCAGAGCATTTAATTATCAAGCTCCTCTCCTGTGGAACCATCTTCCAGTCTTTGTCCGGGAGGCAGACACTGTCTCTACATTTAAGAGCAGGCTTAAAACTTTCCTTTTTGATAAAGCTTATAGTTAGGGCTGGCTCAGGCTGGTCCTGGACCAGCCCCTAGTTATGCTGCTGTAGGATTAGACTGTCGGGGGACCTCCAAAGATACACCGAGCTCCTCTGTCCTTCTGTCCCTCTCCATCTGCACGCTTTCATGTCCTACCACGGCGTGTTACTAACTTAGCTCCTTCCCCGGAGTCTCTGTGCTTGGTCGTCTTGCAGGTTCCACAGTGGATGAATCTGGATCGTGGATTGCAGCTGCGTCTCCTGCCTTCGCCCTGCCTCACATCCGCTACTGCTGTTATTACATCCACTGTCACTGTTACTGTGACTGCATGTCTGTCTCTCTGTCTGTCTCTCCCTCTCTCACCCAACCGGTCGAGGTAGATGGCCGCCCACCCAGAGCCTGGTTCTGCCCAAGGTTTCTGCCTGTTAAAAGGAAGTTTTTCCTCGCCACTGTCGCCAAGTGCTTGCTCATGGGGGAATTGTTGGTTCTCTGTAGATAAAAGAGCTTGGTCTGTATCAGCTCTATATGGAAAGTGTCCTGAGACAACTTCTGTTGTGATTTGGCACTATACAAATAAAATTGAATTGAATTGAACTGAACATCCTGGATCTTATTCTTTGCTCTTAGTTCATTTCATAATGTTTTATAGAAGTATCGGATTGGGACTCGGTATCGGCAGATACTCAAAATCAAATGACTTGGACTCGGGGGCAAAAAAAACATGATCGGGACATCCCTAGTCAGAACATATACATACCTGTTCCCAGAGTCTTTCCAGGCTGAAACCAAAGGCAGCTGAGGGCAGAGGTCAAAGGTCACCTCTTGTCCAACTTACCTGATGTAAACTGATGGAAAGTGTATCTAATTCTAGGTTAAATTGAAAAATAGTTGATGATTATATGCAGCATTTGGGTTAAGTTCAAGAAATGAACTTAGTCAATAGTCCACTGTATATGTGTCTGCTCAGAGCAGAGCCAGTAAAGCAACATTTACCACAGGAAAGCAGCCACAATCTGTGAGGATCTGGTAGATTTGTCTGCTCCTAGTGTTCTCTGCTTCCCTTTTCCCTGATGTTATGTGTCTGTTTGTTCCCCTGTCTGTCTCAGCTGGCACCCAGCTGACTCTGCCTCCCCAGCAGTGCACCTGGAGTGCATTAGCCTGATTAGAGCTCAGGTACTTAAGGAGGAAGCGGAGCTAGAGTGGTAGCTGGATTATTCTGATCTCTTCCATGAGTTACCCAGAACTGAGCCCCCATAAGTACACGCTGTCTGTGCCTAGTTGCGATCTCAGTGTGGGTGTTTGTGCTTTGTTCGCAGTGCCTACCAGCCTTTGCCCCACGTGGAGAGATTGTCTCTTCTGCTCGTCGAATGCTCCTTTTGTTTCTCTCTTCACCCGTTGAGTGCACTTTTTGTTTCTGTCACCTCCACTGCATTTGAGTGCACGTTTAGTTATTTGCTCTCCCCTCCTTATGAGTGAGTTTTATGTTGTTATAATTGTAAATAAATTTGGTTTGTTTTTTCAACTCTTGTCTCCGGATCTGTACATTGAGTCCAGTAACTTATATTTTTGGTCCAAGCCTAACACAATCAGCATCACCAAAATTTTTATGAATGATTTTACAGAATGTGCTAATCATTTGTTATGGCAGTAAAGAACATTTTATTGGAATATAAAACAGGCACTCCCAGACAACATGTCCACCTGGGTACCATATGGGCACAATGTGTGTTACCTGGGTACCAGGTGGGCATGGGCTGGAAGTGGGCAATTGCTCTGGGTTCCATTTAGGTTCTGTATGGGCTAAGTGGGCATGGGTTAGAACTAGGCAAATTTGGTGGGTTTTATGTGGGTTACATATGGGCTAAGTGGGCATGGGTTAGAACTGCGCAACCATGGTTGGGTCCCATTAGGGTTTTGTATGGGTGAAGTGGGCATGGGTTTGAACTGGTCAACCATATCTGGGTGCCTTATGGGTTATGTGTGGGCTCAGTGGGTATGGGTTAGAACTGGTCAACCACATCAGGGTCCAGTAAGAGTTTTATATGGGCTAAGTGGGCATGGGCTGGAACTGGTCACCCATGTCTGGATCCCATATGGGCTATCTATGTAGCCGCATGTCATCGTTCAATCGCTGGCTGTCAAGGTGGTGTCCAGCAAACGGTGTGGGCTTCATTGATAATTGGCAGACTTTCTGGGGAAGACCTGGTCTGATTAGGAGAGACGGCATCCATCCCACTTTGAAGGGAGCAGCTCTCATCTCTAGAAATCTGACCGATTTTATTTATGAACCTAATCCCTGACAACTCAGAGTTGAGACCAGGAGGCAGAGCTGCAGTCCTACACGCTTCTCTGCGCCTCCATTAGAACAGTTACCCACCCAACACTCCATAGAGACTGTGTCTGCCCCCCGACCACGTAAACTAAGTAAACCAAAAGTACAGAGAAGAGGAGTTAAACATAAGAATCTAATTAAAATTAGAACAACCTCTGCAATAGTACAACAAGATAGGAGAATTAAATGTGGACTCCTTAACATCAGATCTTTGTCCTCTAAAGCTGTTCTAGTAAATGAGTTAATATCAGACCGTATTGTTGATTTATTTTGTCTGACTGAAACCTGGCTATGTCCTGAAGAGTATGTGAGCCTAAATGAAGCTACTCCTCTGAGCCATATTAATACCCACATTCCTCGAGGCAGCGGCAGAGGAGGTGGAGTTGCAGCCATTTTTGACTCAAGCCTTTTGATCAACCCTAAACCTAAACTCGACTATAACTCATTTGAAAGCCTTGTTCTCACTCTTTCTCATGAGAAATGGAAAACAGTGCAGCCACTTTTATTTGTTGTAGTATACCGCTCTCCTGGTCCTTACTCCGAATTTATAGCTGAGTTCTCGGAGTTTCTATCAAGTTTAGTCCTTGAAGCAGATAAAGTAATTATTGTAGGTGACTTTAATGTACATGTCGACGTTGATAATGACAGCCTTAGCACTGCGTTTATCTCAGTATTAGACTCAGTTGGCTTCCGCCAGAATGTACATGAACCGACTCACTGTTTTAACCACACCCTCGACCTTGTTCTGACATATGGCATTGAAATCGAAGACTTAATAGTCTCCTCACAGAATCCTCTTTTATCAGACCATCATTTAATAACTTTCGAATTCATATTACCAGACTACCAGCCAGTTGGCAAAAATTCTTATACCAGACTCCTGTCTGATAGTGCTGTAGCTAAATTTAAGGATATGATCCCATCAGCATTTAATTCAATGCCATGTCTCAATACAACAGAGGAGTCTTATGCTAACCTTAGTCCCTCCCAGATTGACCACCTGGTTGATAGTGCTACAGGATCGTTGCGTATGACACTTGACTCTGTTGCTCCCCTAAAAAAGAGGAAAATTAAACAGAGGAGGTTAGCTCCATGGTATACTCCTCAAACCCGCAAATTAAAGCAAACTTCACGGAAAATAGAAAGGAAATGGCGTTCTACCAATTTGGAAGAATTCCGGTCCGCCTGGCAAGACAGTCTTAAAATATACAGGAAAGCCCTCCACAGTGCCAGGGCAGCCTATTACTCTGCACTAATAGAGGAAAATAAGAACAATCCCAGGTTTCTCTTCAGCACTGTAGCCAGGCTGACAGAGAGCCATAATTCTGTTGAACCATGTATTCCTTTAGCTCTGAACAGTAATGACTTCATGAGCTTCTTTAATGATAAAATTCTAACTATTAGAGACAGAATTCATCGACTCCTGCCGTTAACAGGTACTGTTCTGTCTTCAAACACAGAAATCGTAGAAACTGTTACTCAGTCTGTCGTAGTTTTAGACTGTTTTACTCCTGTTGACCTTCACCAACTAATTTCAATAATTTCATCATCAAAATCATCTACCTGTATTTTAGATCCTATCCCGACTAAGCTGTTTAAAGAAGTATTACCTCTAATTGACTCTTCAGTATTAGACATGATCAATCTCTCTTTATCAACAGGCTACGTACCACAGTCCTTTAAAGTAGCTGTGATAAAACCGCTACTGAAAAAGCCTACTCTTGATCCAGGGGTTTTAGCCAACTATAGACCGATATCCAACCTTCCCTTTCTCTCAAAAACTCTTGAGAAAGCAGTTGCCAATCAGCTGTGCGACTTTCTAAACAATAATAGTTTATTTGAGGATTTCCAGTCAGGATTTAGAGTGCATCATAGCACAGAGACAGCACTGATTAAAGTTACAAATGACCTTCTAATTGCATCTGATAAAGGATTTGTCTCTGTACTAGTCTTATTGGATCTTAGTGCTTTTGACACCATTGACCATGGCATCCTATTGCAGACACTGGAACACTTCATTGGCATTAAGGGAACTGCGCTAAGCTGGTTTAAATCCTACTTGTCAGATCGCTCTCAGTTTGTACACGTTAATGATGACTCCTCTGTGCTCACTAAAGTCAGCTATGGAGTACCGCAGGGTTCTGTGCTTGGACCAATTCTATTCACCTTATATATGCTTCCTTTAGGTAAGATTATCAGGAAGCACTCAATAAATTTTCATTGCTATGCAGATGATACCCAGCTATATTTATCAATGAAGCCGGAAGAAACCAGTCAGTTAACTAGACTGTAAGCATGTCTTCATGACATAAAGACCTGGATGACCTGCAATTTTCTGATGCTAAACTCAGACAAAACTGAAGTTATAGTAGTAGGCCCTAAACATCTTAGAAAGTCACTTTCTGATGACATAGCAGCTATGGATGGCATTGCGCTGGCCTCCAGCACCACTGTAAAGAATCTGGGAGTCATCTTTGACCAAGACATGTCCTTTCACTCCCATGTTAAACAAATTTCAAGGACTGCCTTTTTTCACCTACGTAATATCGCAAAAATCAGGCATATTTTGTCTCAAAATGATGCAGAAAAACTAGTCCATGCATTCATAACTTCCAGGCTGGATTATTGCAATTCCTTACTATCAGGCTGCCCAAATTCGTTGCTGAATATTCTCCAGTTGCTCCAGAACGCTGCAGCACGTGTTCTGACAAAAACCAGGAAGCGAGATCATATTTCTCCAATACTCACCACTTTGCACTGGCTCCCTGTAAAGTTTAGAATAGAGTTTAAAATTCTCCTCCTCACTTACAAAGCCATAAATGGCCAGGCACCTTCTTATCTTAAAGAGCTCATAGTACCTTATTGCCCTACTTGAACACTGCGTTCCCAGAATGCAGGTCTACTTATGGTTCCTAAAGTCTCAAAAAGCAGAACAGGAGTCAGAGCATTTAGCTATCAAGCTCCTCTCCTGTGGAACCATCTTCCAGTCTTTGTCCGGGAGGCAGACACTGTCTCTACATTTAAGAGTAGGCTTAAAACTTTCCTTTTTGATAAAGCTTATAGTTAGGGCTGGCTCAGGCTTGTCCTGGACCAGCCCCTAGTTATGCTGCTATAGGATTAGACTGTCGGGGGACATCCAAAGATACACCGAGCTCCTCTGTCCTTCTGTCCCTCTCCATCCGCACGCTCTCATGTCCTACCACGGCGTGTTACTAACTTAGCTCCTTCCCCGGAGTCTCTGTGCTTGGTCGTCTTGCAGGTTCCCATGGACAGTGGCTGAATCTGGATTGTGGATTTCAGCTGCGTCTCCTGCCTTGGCCCTGCCTGCATGTCTGTCTCTGTCTCTCTCTCTCTCTCTCTGACTGCATTTCTGTCTGTCTGTCTGTCTGTCTGTCTGTCTGTCTGTCTGTCTGTCTGTCTGTCTGTCTCACTC
Organism: Chaetodon trifascialis; assembly: GCF_039877785.1. Taxonomy (NCBI): domain Eukaryota; kingdom Metazoa; phylum Chordata; class Actinopteri; order Chaetodontiformes; family Chaetodontidae; genus Chaetodon; species Chaetodon trifascialis. The sequence continues at coordinate 893,972 of NC_092070.1, forward strand.
ACTCTCCCTCTCTTGCTCTTCCTCTCTCACCCAATCGGTCGAGGCAGATGGCCACCCACCCAGAGTCTGGTTCTGCTCGAGGTTTCTGCCTGTTAAAAGGAAGTTTTTCCTCGCCACTGTCGCCAAGTGCTTGCTCATGGGGGAACTGTTGGTTTCTTTGTAGATAAAAGAGCTTGGTCTGTACCAGCTCTATATGGAAAGTGTCCTGAGACAACTTCTGTTGTGATTTGGCGCTATACAAATAAAATTGAATTGAATTGAACTATGGGCTAAGTGGGCATGGGTTAGAACTGGGCAACCATGGTTGGGTCCCATTAGGGTTATGTATGGGCTATGAGCCTTTTCGGTTTCTAATGACAGCAGTGCAAAACAGACGGATAAAATAACAAACCACGATGAAAAAATACAACTCATGTAATTATTTTACCATAACCCTGGCCAGTGGCGAACTTAGCCATTTGGTGGCTCCAGGCGATCAGTCATTTGGGGGGCCCTGCATCTACCAGTCTAATGTACCTTATATCGCATAATGAGATACTCTACAAGGGATGAACAAAAGTCACTATCCTTCCTTTCCTCCATCACACTCGGTCAGTGTAATCCATATTGGATTAAACATCCTTTGATTTGGATATTGCAAAGTCTAATATTGCGCTAAAGCATGGATGTGTACAAATAGATCTGAATTTGTTTCAACTTTGGTTTTCCTGATCTTCAGCCCCTGACTAAAGCATGTTCTCACTGACAAGATAATCTTGACTCTTGACACTAACAAAGATTCATTTAACCGTGGTTATACAATATTAGTCCAGAAGAAGATGAAGAACATACTTTTTATTATCATTACATCACATAAACATGCACCACACATTACATGCACACGCTATGCTTTGTGAAATTAATTCTCAGCGTTTGACCCATCCTCGGTCTGTCGATCCTCCGCGGCAGACCAGGAGCGGTGGGCTGCCAGCTGCCAGCTGCCAGTGGTGCCCGGAGACCCAGTTCCTTTTTGTCACCATTGCTGAGGTGGTGATCTTCTTGCATGTTTTTAGTGGGGGTATTTTAAGTGGGATACCCCAGGTGAACACGGGGAGAACATGCAAACTCCACAAGACTCCAGTCAAGACTTGACTAATCCAAGGTTAAATAAAGATTTATTTAAAAAAAAAGGAAAAAGAGATTTAAAGACACTATTGATAAATACGAGCTTTTGCGGCAAACCGTGTAATTTGCAGGCAGTTCACACGTCAGCTAAATCATGACCTGTAGTAGATGTTTTTTTATTTATTTTATTATTTATAAACTTTATTTCACAATTCACAGTTTACATTTCAAGTTTTGAATTCAGCTTACAGTAGGATGTAGCATCCTATCACTGATGGAGCTCCTCAGTGCAGTGAGTGTGTGTTGGAGGGGGTGGGAGTCATTGACTGTCATGGAGGACAGCTTGGCTGTCATCCTCCTCTCCCCCACCTCCTCCACCAGTTCCAGAGGGCATCCCAGGACAGAGCTGGCCTTCCTAATGAGTTTGTCCAGCTTCTTTCTGTCAGTTGTTATGATGCTGCTCCCCCAGCAGACTGCACCGTAGAAAATGGCAGAGGCCACAACAGAGTCATAGAAGGTCTTCAGGAGTGGCCCACGCACCCCAAAAAACCTCAGCCTCCTGAGCAGATAGAGTCTGCTCTGTCCTTTTTTATATAGTGCAGTGGTGTTATGAGTCCAGTCAAGTTTGTTGTTCAGATGAACACCCAGGTACTTACAAGATGTCACCATCTCAATGTCCCTTCCCTGGATGTTTACTGGTGATGGGGGAGAGTACGGGCGCCGACAGAAGTCCACAAAATAAATAAATAAAAATAATAATAATAAAAAATAAAAACACGGAATCGTCCTTTAATTGACAATTAAATGTTGCGTCCCGTATTGAACCAATGCGGGACACGATTTGTTCCATATTTTCATAAATGTCCAATAAACATGTCTGTCACACACACATCAACACTGAATCTAACAATAATGAACAAAATAAAACAAAGGAAATACTAAGGCCAGCAAAATTGTCGTAGCGGGATCTATGCAGGACCCCCCGCTCTGGTCGTGTGTCTGTGCCTCGCTGCCTGCGTGTGTTGCTGTCACGGTTGCCTAGAGACAGACATCACACACCGGCGCTGCTCACAACACCCGCACCTTTTAAAAATGTCCACTACACCCAATACTCCACCACATCCTCAAAAGCGAAAACGCTTGCAAAAGTACAGACGTGAGTGGGAAGAGGCACATCCAGCAGGACAGTGTCAGTGGAGATGAATACAAGGCAAATTGTAAAATATGTCGGCGAGTGTTTTCAGTAGTGCACGGTGGGCTGACTGACATCAGACAGCAAGCATCAGGAGAGCAACACTGCAGGCACGTAAGAACGCAGAAGACCCAAGCGTCAGTGTCACAGTTCTTCAAACCCCAGTCATCTCCTGAGACTGATACGGTATGGACATGCCATGATTGATTCAATTTCCTATCTGGTTGTGCTTTTGCCAGAATATGTCAGTGCAGGGGCATAGCCTATTTTAGTAGACTATTGTGGTTTGATTGATTGTTTAGGATGCAAGGAGTAGCAAGAAGTACACTTGGAAAAAGAAGTAATTCAGTGAGGAGTGTTTAAATCTGGTCACCTCCACAGACAAGAGAAACACAACAGTTTCTGATGAACCCAAGAGGTTTGAAGGAAGGAGTAATGTTTTGCACTTTCTTTTTTTGTATTTGAATTAGCTAAACAAGTTTACAAGTGTTTTTGCTGTATTTTCCTTGTTAAGTAAAAATGTCCCCAGGGTTCACAAAGAGAGTCCCTACAGTGAGAACAGTTATGCACTTTAAAAGTTACATTAAGTTCTCAGTTTATGTCGTTTATATTTTAAAACTTCATTGTTGCACACTTACTGCCATGTGATAGATCATACAGTATCCCATTAACTAGGTTAATTGATAATAGTGCAATAGTTGTATGCATATGGAACTTAGTTATATATTTTCCTCATTGTATGTTAAATAGAGATGCATGTAATTACGGCTTTATGTAGCCTAATTAACAGCACTTTATGTGCAACAATGTTGCACAATAAAGAATGTGTTCATTGGTAATAAAGCATTTCAAGCTTTAAGTGTTAGGATTCTGCCTTCCTGTCTCTCCCAGTGTGTCTCCTCTCCCTTTTTCCCTGTGTGTGTGTCTGTCTGTCTACCCCTGGAGTCGTGGCCGGGCAGCCCCTCACCTGCTGCCAGCTCCTCCCACGGCGACTCACCTGCATTCACTCTCCCTTCATTCGGGAGAGTATTTAAGACGTGGACCTGCTTCTCCTCGTTGCCGGATTATTCCTCATTCCATGTCGATGTCTGGTTGTTTGGTCCGTAAGTACGAGTCTCTTTGTCTTCCTCTCATAGTTAGTAAAAGTCATTTTTTGTCCATCGTTTTCTCCAGCCATTTATTGTGCTGTGTTTTTCTTTTGTTTCAGTGTCTGCCTGCCGCTTCCACGAGTGCCTCTTGTCAAACCTGCTCCGTCGGTGCTCCTTCTGGTTTCCCACTCCGTTTGAGTGCGCCTTTTGTTTCTTCATCTCCACTCCTTTTGAGTGCGCCTTTTGTTTGTTTGTTATCCGCTCGTTGAGCGCGTTTTCTGTTATTTATTTGTTAATAAATCCTTTCTTGGTTTTACACAATTCCTGCCTCTGGTTTCTGCATCTCTGGGTCCTATTACTTGGCGACTGCCACTGCATGAAAAACTACATTTTTGACCCGTAAATCCCCGCGAAGTTCGTTGATTTTCGGCGATTTTACGGCAAGTTTACTGGGAACTTCGCCGGCTCCGAAAATCGTCGGAAACGAACTATCTGTCGGCGGGGGGCGTGGTTAATTGCGCCTTCGCGAAGGTGCGAATAGCTCTAATTAGCACATGAATGCTACTCAGGCTGGCCTGCTGACTTCACAAACAACCATTGGATGATTCCACAGGCATTTTAAAAGGAAACCATCATTGATTGGATGACAACTCTGCTGCTATTGGTCATCTGTGCACCACAGATAATAATAATAATAATAATAATAATAAATACATATTAAATTCATATATTATATAATAAATTAATATATTAAAAATAGTTATTATATTGTTATATTTATGTATATGTAAAATATAAATGACATATATATTTTATTTGATTGATGATTCATTGGAGGGCTGCACGGTGGCGCAGCAGGTAGTGCGGGTGCCTCACAGCAAGAAGGTTGCCGGTTCGATCCCCGGGTCAGGCGGGGCCTTTCTGTGTGAAGTTTGCATGTTCTTCCCGTGCATGCATGGGTTCTCTCCGGGTACTCCGGCTTCCTCCCACAGACCAAAAACATGCTCATTAGGTTAATTGATGACTCTAAATTGTCCGTAGGTGTGAGTGTGAGTGTGAATGTTTGTCTGTCTTTGCATGTGGCCCTGCAATCGGCTGGCGACCGGTTCAGGGCTGGGATAGGCTCCAGCCCCCCGCAACCCCGAAAGGGATAGGCAGTATAGATAATGGATGGATGGATGATGATTCATTGATTTATTTGGCGATCCACCTTCTACACTACCACACAGTAGAACACAAAGAACACAGTTGACAGAAACATTTTGAAAAAAAGTCTTTAATGAAATCGTGACACACACATTAACAAGGATCAACCAAGTAAAATCAGTGACTACTGGGGAAAAAAAGCAAGGAAATGTGCAGAGGGGTTCACTGATAAGAGTCTCTGGGTTGGGCCATGCCGCTCGTCCATGGTGCATGAAAAAGAGTCTAAGGCCTATGGAAATGCTTCTTTGCTGCCTCTGGGTCATACTGAGTTGGCGCCTGTCGCTTTGAAGGGGACTCAATGCGAAGCCTCTTGCGGTGTGTCACCACATACTTTGGGTTGCTCTCCAGCTGATCTTGCAGCATCTGGCAGAGTTTGGAGAGCTAGGACACTCCTTCTTGCTTCCAGCAGCTGTAAATACAGGTGTTAATATAATATTAGTGCTGCTAAGAAACAACAACACATGATAACATATGTGAGCATGTTTGTCAAAAACAATGCAGATAATAAATAAAATTCAGCCCATTTTTACATTGTTGTGAAAATAAAGCGCCATTCATGGGACTCTTACCCGCTTCCTTCTCTGTCTGCTGCAAGCTGAAATCTTCACAGTTGCTGCCTGAACTGAAAGAGCTGGCTGGGCATACCTGAAGCTCCTCCACACCATCTCATAATATGTCTTACAGGCCGCTGGAAGAAAATATATATTGATTTGAAATAATTAAGACAGGCTTCAGTAAAAACAACAACAAGAAACAACAGAAAGGGTTTAAAAGACTGCTGTCCACACCATCCATGGGTGCTTTTCATTACATTTAATTGTGCCTCCTCGTCTCCTCTCTCCTTCGTCGACCCGGAAGTCGTTTCCCCTCCGCCATGATGAAGGATCTTCCAATTGCTTAAATGCACTTGAAGGAGACGAGGAGCGAGGAGAGAGGAGGCTTCTGAAGGAGATCAGAGTGAGGATACACTGGTGTAGCCTACGCGGAAGTCTTTTATTATTTAAGGGGCGTGTCATATGTGGCACACGTTTGAATCATGGCGGGAGCAGGTCTTCACAAATGTAATCTTAATTTTTGTTTCAACTGTGTCCTTTTAACAATTGTATCTGTCACCAAGAAATTAATGAAAATTCTTGGTATATATTTACAGTTTTTTAAAGCAAGGCTACAAGGCTGTTGGTTTAATCTGCCACACACCCGTCCTCTGTTATGCCTCTAACGGCATATAATTGAAACCTCATCAATAGCAATCAGGAGTAGAACAGTCTGACTGCAGATCTGACCATAATATCACGTTTTACAGCTTTTACAGCTGTGCAAACGTCATCAGTAATTGACGTTGCTTCGGACTGACGCTGTGGAGCGAGGATTTTTCATTTCGGAGTTTCGTTTCCTCCGTCCTCACGTCCCTTCCTCGCATCCCTCTTTCATGTCCTCGCTGGGCGGAGCTAAGACGCGAGGAGAGGAAGTGAGTGGAGGAGACGAGGAGACCAATTTATGTAATGAAAAGCACCCAATGTCTGGACTCCCAGTTAAAGTGGCCATCAAATATGACGTCACCGTTTTGTTGTGGGGCGAGTTTAGTCTGTAAAACACAAAAAGTACAGGTCATGCAACGTTTACGTTTACTTATATTCTGCAGAATATTTCCTGTGTATTTAATTAACTTACCCCTGCTCAGGTTCATATTGCCTGTCGTGTCCGTCACTATTGTGCAGACGTCGCACCTTTTCCTTTAAAATACAAAATACATTGTAATGTTAAATGTAACGTGAACAATTACCAAACGTTCGGAACGTTGTGCAATAAGAATAATAAAGGTTTTTGCGCCCTAAAAACTGCACAATGTGGTACTAAATGCTAATGTTACTTATGTAAACTTGCGCACCCGTCTCTTCGTCTTCGCAGCTGCAGTTCGGTCGGGGCTGCTCCTCCAGAGCGAGCAGTCTGGCTTTTATCACTGTCATTCTCCTCGCCAACTGCGTGATCAGCTGCGTTAGCAGCCGAGACAATCCACTGAAGACGCTCAGCAGTTTCTTCTCTAAATTGTTTGGACTTTCTGGATATGGTCGCTCCGCAGCCAGGCCGTCCACTTGTCGCAGAGGAGTGCCTTCTGGGATGAACTGAAGACGATGTCCGGCCATTGTATGAACAGAGTTAAAGTTTAGCAGGACCCGAAACGTAACTGTTGTAATCCAAGCTCGATTCGCGTTCACAGATGCGCCGAGGTCGTTTTCTGCCGACGTCATTGCGTCAGAGGAGGCGTCCAATCGTATGCGAGGTCACACTCTCGGAATTTCTCGCAAGACCATTTTTGTTGCGTAAATGAAAAACATGCTGTGATTTTGTTAGGTAATTTGATTTTCTAAATTGATTTTCTAAAGTGACATCATCGAAAATAAAAAAAAGAAAAGTTACTTTGGTGTATTCCCTTTTTATTCCTACTTAAAGAATCATCAGTGGACTTACTCTGCTGGAATTTTGCAAGCTAATCACACAAGCATTGTTCATCTGGTGTTGTGGTGGCAAAATGTGAAAAATTGTGACCAGTGTCCAAGAACTGTAGATGCTTTAATTTTCACAATTTTGATTTAGCAATTTAAGTGGAAAATTAAAGACCTTTGAGAGTCAGGACACTTATCCTGTATGTAACCTATAAAATTATTTAAACACACTTTTAAATCCTCATGAAAAAAAAAAATCTTTGTATTCTGTAGGCACACACACACACACACACACACACACACACACACACACACACACACACACACAAAATCCCAATTTGCATTTGTATAGCTTTGCAGCATTTACATTTGTATTTTAACACCTCATGGTCACAGTGGCTGAGAGAGAACTTCCACGGCAATTTACAGTGACGGAAATTGACGGAAATGTGACTTTTCATGCAGTGTGCAAGCCTAACATTAAGTATGACTAATTGCTTTCTTGATCACCCCTTTACTAAAACAGTGGCACAAAATAAAACATACCACTGTTGCGGGAGCTGTGGTGGGCAACCCAGAAGATCACCACCTGACCAATGGTGACAAATGAGAGTTGGGTCCCCGGGCGCTGGTCGACTGGCAGCCCACCGCTCCTGGTCTGCCGTGGAGGAAGGACTGACCATGGATGGGTCTAAAAGCGGGGAAGAATTTCACAATTGCATGGCGTGTACAGTTTCCCTCCTCAACTATGCATGTTGCGTGTAATGTGACGAATACAGGAATTCTTAATTATTTTCATTTCTGAAAGGTGGCAACCCTAAGTGAAGGGTCGGCAGCCTCTTGAGCAGTGAGCTTGTAGATTGGCTATTTTCAAATAGCTGAAGTGTGTATATAGGGCTGAAGTGGTTAATATATTTTGTGATAAATCTACAAAGTAACTAGTAACTAAAGTTATCAAATGTTAGCTACTTTACACTGTGCTTGAGTGAATTTGGTCAGGCACTTCCCAAGTCAGCTAAATCTAGTGACAGGTCCTTCAGGCAGCCATTTTCTTGTGTTCCCGGTTATCACAGGACTACTTGCGGAGACCGCAGCATATCCAGGAGAGTAAGTAAAAATATATTAAAGTGTTCACATAAGGGCAAAAAAACAGTGCTTGATCATTTAAATGCGGGATTATGTCCACAGAAAGAATTTATTAATATGTGCGTGCTTTGGACAGGATAGTCCCCCACTTCGCGCGCAATAAAAAGCATTGCTAGCTAGCATTAGCCTATAAGCTAACGTTAAGCTAAATTTATTTTCTATGCATAATTTAATATTATTCTTTGGTTCATCTATGCATTAAATGCATGGCGAAATGTCTCCGCTAGCTCGCAAAATTGCGTTGTTAGCGAGCATTAGTTAGATCGCCCTAATAAATAATAATAAAAAATAGCTAGCTAATGCTGCTAATGCTCGCCGCAGGAAACACGTGACACATGTTTAACTGTTACTCTACATTTTTGCCTGGAAAAATGCTGTTTGAGAAAATGCGTGCTTGTCATTGCTGTGATTTATCTTCAGGAACAAACTGTCAAAGTTCTGACTATGTAGACATTTTGAATTTGAGAAGTGCTCTGGGGCTTTCGATCACTTTTGTTAATGTAGCGCAAAGTGATGGATCCTTATTCAACCAAATTGGCTTATAAAAAGCATCCATTATTTCAGCAATAACTGTTTCACTCCTAATCATGATTCTCATTTCTTATGTATGTCATGTTAAACTGCTCAGATTGCACAGTTGTAGCCATTGTGCATACTGTCTCAAATTAATACTGCAGTGTCAACAGTTTCTCACCGGGGTGAGCATTAGTGCTCGCTAGCAATGTATTGTATTGCCAGCTAGCATTAGCTTAATAGGCTGTGGTCGGTGCGGCGTTCCGTTAAAATATTATTTACCGGGAAGCCTATTTATAATGTTTGGCAATATATTGTATATTATAATATTTGTTTTTGCAGACATACGTGATCGGCCTTTGTACATGCCTATTTGTGTCTGCTAATTTTTCAGATACAGTCGGCGGGTTCTACATAGGATTGCATAACTGAGCAGTAAATAGCATTTCTGCTCTGCCTCACAACGTACAACATATTAAACCAAATGGAGCCTGTGAAAATTTAAATGTGCTCATTCATAATCAAGCAATGAAGCTCAGATGTGTTCTGTCTGTCTCAGTGTGTGTGTAGATTGACAGGCACATGCAGACCTAGAGAGCAGTTACCTGCATTTGAGGAGAACTCAGTCAGTACACAAACAACACACACACTTTAGCATTTATCTTCACTTGTTACAGCAGCGGTCTTCCACAGAAATACTGTAGAGCAATGGTTCCCAAACTTTTTAGGCCATGACCCCCAAAACAACCCATTGCATAGGCATTGCTTCATATGCAAAATTTCAGTCTGTTGAGGCTTTAGTGGTTAAACGGCATATTTATATCCAATTGTCCCCAAGGACCAATGGGGGTCTCCAGACTCCATTTTGAGAACTACTGCTTAAAGAAACTATTTTGCTAAAAGTTCTGTTTTTAAATTAATGCAGGCCAACGCAGAATCTCAGGGAGGTTCTCTCGAGTGATAAATCTGAAGTCTGTTCCGAGGATGTAGAACCACCAACACCTCCCTGTGAACTGTCAACAAAAAAAAAGCCAACCCACAAAGAGACAGCAGAGCTGCAGTAGGAACTCGAGTTTGTCCAGCAGCCCACCTGAGTCTCCTGGAGTCTCTAACGCAAGTATGCAAACTATGGAATTTAGATTTATTATTTATTTAGTAATATAGAGAGAAGTGAACTTCTTTAAATGTAAAATTATGTGTAGGAACCCCGAGTCCGAGGAGCACTCCAAGTCCCATCGGATTCCCCTGTCTGGACAGACAGGAATCAACTGCAGTCCTGATAAGCCCTGTCTCTGAAACCCCGATTCTCTCCACCACAATTGGAAGACAGACTTCAAGATGCCTCAGCCCAAATGCAAGCACCCCTAGTCGGGCACCGAGGAAGAGCTGCCGCCCCATTGAAAGCCAGACATCACGAGTCACTGCCCAGATTCAGAGCCCCAGCGAGACCCCGAGACATAGCCACTTCTCTTCATCTCAGACACCAAGACCCACTACCCCTATGCACAACCCCAGCGAAACCCAGACCCCAAGACATAGCCGACCCTCTTCAAGGCGAACGAGCAGCTCTGGGATGGAACAACAAATGTTCATCCAGTTGGTCAAACTTCTCAAGGAGGTGAAGGACACCCAGAGGGTCCATACCAGGATGCTAACCAACCTCCTGAAACAAAAAGAGGGTATTCAAGTGCTGACTGTGCCAGAGGGAGCAGTGTTCCTACTGAACACAGTGGAGGATGTCGAGGCCATGTGCGCCAGGCTGGGTGATGCAGAGTTCAGTTCTGCAGTTGTAAGTTTAAATCTCTTATTCACTTCAAAATGTAATTGTATTTTCAAATTCTCTTATTCACTTCAATATCTATTTTCTAATGACATTGATGATTATTTTTTAGCAGAATAGCTTTTGTAGCCTACATCTGGACACCTGTGCATTTCCACACACACACACACACACACACACACACACACACATACACAGACACACACCCACACACACGCAAAAGTAGACATGGTCTTGATCAAATCCAATACACAATTTCCTTCCTGTGACTTTTATCATACTCAGGTTGCCATGGTTGCAGACATTGGTGGAACTTCATTGGGTGACAGTGTCAGAAGGATGATGGCGTTCATCATCACCAATGCTCTGTGTCTCCAATACACTCTCTTTGGACATTGTGGCAAGAAGAAGTTCCGAGACTTGCCTCATTTTAATGTTATATATGGTAAATTTGAGTTTTTAATAGGTCATTGTAATTCCTTTTGTGTTTTTATCTTTAAATAAAGGCTTTCATGCCTTTATCTACATAGTATATAGTGGAGATTAACAGGAGAGATGTGGTGGAGATACCTGCAGTAATGTTCGTCAGGAATGGGACTCAAACTCGTAATACAGTAGACCTTAGCCATTCTTGCTGTCAGGCTCTGTACATACTCATGCAATTTCCTGTACTCTTATACACATATGCATTATGCATACACATATCTCAGTGATATAAGACTTTTTAACGGATGTCTTTCTCATAAGGTTTCATAATCAAAATTAGCTTTACTAAGTTGGCTTCTTGTCATTTATTTTTAGGGGCACTCAAAAGGAACACATCCACTAAGGACATAAATCAGAAGGAAGCAGAGGCAACTCTCTCAAAGTGGTTTATGGGAGCCCAGGATCAAGGTGGGAATAGGGCAGTAAGAGCTCGGAGATCACTTGGCACACACAGGACACACACAGGACAACGGTAACACACCTGACAACTCACAGGACAATGGGGCACAGCCCCAGTAAGCAGAATGTCATCTGCCACCATCTTGGGATCTCTCTCACACACACACACACACACACACACACACACACACACACACACACACACACACACACACACACACACACACACACACACCTACACCTACCTACCTTGGTATCTCTCTCACACGCACACACTTTAGCTCTCCATCATGTGCAATGATGATGACACTTGCGAGTGGGGTTTTCAGCCATGTTTCTGCTGATTGTGAAGGACAATTCATGAAGGAGAATGTGTTTATAAAATCATTTCTCATGTTTACGATGTGCAGGTGGGGAACAACATACCTCACCCTTTTAGTTCAGGGTTCCTCATTTTGTTTTTTAATTGTAAGTTGTGTGTTTATACAAAAGTGATGTTTAAGATATGTGAGCACATAGTAGAGCAATTTTTGTGTTTAAAGTTCTATCAATTGAGCAATTATTGCTTTCTTTAACCTACCTCCTGATAACCCTTTTTATTACTTCTATGGTTAAACTTAATCTGTTATGCTGCTGTGAGTTTGTATACTTATTTGCATTGTGTTTTACAATGAGTGAGTTTTACAACTCACTCATTGTAAATTAGTGAGTTTTTGAGTGAAACGTCTAATGTTTGAATATTTAGAATATTTGCACAATCTGGCTTTACTGGTTAGTCTTTATTAGTTTTTTTATGAGAGATTGATTTTTTTTTACACATTGACAGTATTATAAAACCGATGTGCAATACACTGTTAAAAGAAAAACTGTCTGATGTTGTTATTTGTTTTGTTCTTTCAACGTGGTTGAATTTAAATTTGCTAAATTTGCAGCTTTAACCCACTTAAGGCCCATGCAGATCCCAGTTCAAGTCCATATAGGCAAACACAGGTGGCACAAAGGTGGTTCAGATATAAAGTTGCCCATTTGGAACCCACTTAAGACCCATTCAGAATCCACAAAAGCCCATATGGGCTGACACAGGTGGGCCCCTGTTGGAACCTAGGAGCAAAATCAGATGGAACCCTAAATGGGCAGACACAGGTGTGGCCTACATGGGTTGCATGTTGCCCAGCTGGAACCCACTTAATGCCCATTTAGATCCCACAGGTAAGACACACATTGACCCCACAGTGTATTGCCCATTTGGAACCCACCTAAGACCCAGTCAAAACCCCTATAAGCCCATAAGGGCTAACACGGGTGGGCCCCGTTTGGAACCTAGGAGCAAAACCAGATGGAACCCGTGCCCACATTCCCATGTCAAAACCCATATGGGGCCCATATGGAAATGTTGACTGGGCTCCAAATCACTGTATCTTGAGGGGCCTGTAAAAGAAGGCCTTCCTTGCTAAAAAAAAAAAAAAAAAAAAAATACTAGCTTCTGTTATGCTACAGTAAAATGGCAATTTTTGAAGACCAAAAATGTTTAAGTCTAGTTTGAAAATATTAAAGGCTGAAGCACTAACAATCAGCTCCAACAACTACACTGCACTGCAGCCATGAAAAACTTTTTGCAGTAAAATTTGAACAATCTAAACCTGTCAGAACTGAAATTCACTTCTCAGTGTCATCATATCAGATGCCCAGCAAGCATAATCTCTGAGCAATACCTGTTCATTTTCCCAAACAATAAAATACATGAAAGAAGGTGGAAATCAGATTTGCCACAGGTAATCCTTCAGCCATTAAAGGGCAGCATTTTATGGGTGAGGTGTGTGAAGTATTTGAAGAAAAGAGGCGGACTAGGAGGAGTAGCACTGTAACTAACACCACTTCTTAACTAGATGTAATACAACCCAGTGGACTTCAGAATATTTCATCTTTTCATTCCTAAACGCCTCAGCAAACAGACTAAGCAATGTGTCACCTCTATTTTTGCAAAGCTTCATGCACTTTCTCCACCTCTAACCTATTCAAAATTGGTCAAAATAGGTCAAAACTGATGCTGACATACCTGACGTTTCCTTTTCCCCTCCAGTCAGGAGTGAACATGGATGATGAGAGACTAATTTACAAGGTTGAGAAGCAGGAGATTTTATATGATCCGCATTAACCTTTTAATAAGGATATCTCAAAAAAGACAAAGTTTGGGAAGGAAACTGCGAAGCTGTCGAATATTACAAGTAAGTCAATTGTCCCCCAATGGTATAGAAACAAGGTTGACTACAGGTAATTTACCTTAGTAAATGTTAGGTTAACATGACTCATTTGCAGAAGGAGAAATCACAAGCAGAAATAATTTTTATTCCCTCCTCCCACTGTGACATCACAGATAGAATTATTGCTCCATCTGCTTAAATTTGTTCACTCTGTCTTTGGAAGTGGTGGAATATGGGAACAGACTTCCATTGCTCCTGATGATACTATATACAATACAATATACTTTATTGTCCCACTTAGGGAAATTTGTCCTGGACTCAGCAACTGTGCCATAAATGCCTTGACAACCACAATGACAAAAAACAATACATCACCAGGCATAATCATCTCAACAACAATTACACAACCGTATTGCACATATCCCATAACATTACACACAACACATACATACACCAATAGATAAAACATATGCTGAAAGATCACCATAATAAAAGCGCTATAAAATTTATTGAACGATCATCAGCCTCAAGCAGCATTGTAAAGGAATTTGATGGAGGTTGGAACAAATAAATTTTCATCTGCCCGAGGGTAGGAGCTCATATTCTAAGTGAAGAACATGGGATGGCTCAGTCACTATCCTCTGGGCTTGACTAAGAACAGTTTGTTCATGGATGGGCTGCAAAGTTCCCATCACCTTCATGGCCATGTGCACCAAGCGAGCCAGTTTGGTTTTCAGCTTTACAGTAAGTTTGCTATACCAGGCTGACATACCATATCGGACCAAGCTCTCCAGTACTGCCTGGTAAAATAAAACCATGATGCTTTTGTCCACACCTTCCACATGGACATTCCAACTAAAAGAGTTATCTAAGTGGACTCCGAGCTACTTATATGAGCTGACCTGCTTGATGGGTGAGTCATGTATGACAACAGGACTGTAGTCCCCTACTGATCTCGGGTCTAAGACCATCTCTTTTGTTTTTTGTACATTCAAGATAAGATGGTGAGCATCACACCATTGCACAAAGTGCTCTATTTCAGAGAAATAGGCTGAAGGACTTGAATCTTTGTGCAGTAGCCTGAGGATGGCGGTATCATCAGGAAATTTAAAACAAGGTTCCCGGGGTGACTGTTTGTGCATTCATCAGTGTAAAGTGTAAGAAGGATTGGGGAGCTGACACAACCCCACGGGGCACCTGTGCTGTATGATTTGCACTCTGAAAGGGTGTTATTGATTCTTACCTGCTGAGTTCGATTGGTTAAAAAGGGAAAACACCACTTGATTAAAAAAGGGTTAACACTCATCTGCCTCAGTTTTGAGATGAGGAGATGGGGTTGAAGTGTATTAAAAGCTGACCTAAAATCAATAAATAAAATCTGTGCATATGCGTTTGGGCATTCCAAGTGCTTGACAGTGAAGTGGGTGATGCTGTTGATGGCATCATCAGTACCTCTTCCCTGCCTATAAGCAAACTGGTATGGGTCAAGTGCCAAATTAATCTCTTCCGTAAGCATAGACAACATCTATTTCTCAAAACTTTTCATTACAATTGAAGTCAGGGCCACAGGTCTAAAATCATTGCTATCAGCTGGACACCGTTTCTTAGCTACAGGAACTATGGTGGATTTTTTTTCCAGAGGGCAGGGACAGTATGTGAATCCACAAACCGCTGGAAGATGGGACACCAAACTGGAGTGAGCTCTTCTGCACATGCCTTTAAGAGCAGTGCAGAAATGCCACCAGGGCCAGTGGGTTTTTTAGTGCACACATGTTTAAAGATGGACTGAATCCTGTGTGGGTCAATTACAACCCTGCAGCTAGCATCAGTTAAAATAGTTCCCATTACATTATTGCATTCCTCAGGAAGGTCATGGCTTTCAAACCTGAGAAAAAGGTCATTCAGTTCATTTGCTTTCCCCAGATCATCATCAGTACTGAAGCGGTTCTTAGTGGTATTCATATTTGTAATGGCTTTCATACAGTCCCACAGCTTTTTTTAATCCATTGACATGAAAGTATGCTCTATTGTGTCCTTGTGATGCTTTCTGGCTTCCTTCAGCCTCTGGTTGAGTTCTCTTTGCACCAATTTCAGACCTGCTCTGTCATTATTTTTAAAAGCCAGCTTTTTCCTGTTAATACAGTCCTTTATGCTCTTGCTTATGTAAGGCTTATTGTTAGGGTACAATGTAATGTCCTTTTTAGTGACCACATTGTCTACACAAAAATGTATGTAGTCTGTTATTGCTTTAGTGGCCTCATCAATCTCCAAATTAAAAAATATGTCCCAGTCTGTGCAGAGGAAGGATCCTTTGAGAGTCTCTATGCTGTCCTTATCCCACACTGTCACTGTCTTAGTCTGTGGCTTGCTCCTTTTCAAAACAGCCGTATATATTGGAATTAACTGGACAGTATTATGGTCAGAGTTTGACAGTGGAGGCAGTGGTTTTGCAGTGTATGCGTTTTTTATGTTTCCAAAACAGGGACAGCAGTGTGTTTTTGGAGTAACACAGTGGCAGCTTTGTCTCCACACGTGCATGAGCAGCTGTTTGACAGGACGCCAACAATTCCCAAACAATCAGCACCAGAAGTAACCCTTGCACAAAAGTCGCCATGGTGGTCACAGCATAATGGACAAACTCTGGGTGCTGCAGCTTCAAGCATTATGGTGTTCGCAAAAATTAGGCATAACCAAGATATCTCCAACTCACTGGTTAAAGTCAATGGATTCTCCCTGAGGCCACTGACACAATAACTGGTAACATAAATTTTGTGTGGACAACATACTTTCCTGAAAAGGACACAACTGTATACCCAAACAATAAACTATTATTTCCACAGAGATAAGAAAAAGATAAGGATAATATTAAATAGGGAAGGATGACATTAACTGGAAAAAAGTAAAAGTAATTCTGAAATCATGATAGAGCCCAGCAAAACCAATACAAAAGGAATTTAATCAGTTGCTATAGTGGGCTAGGAGACAATAAAAGGACAGCACCGAGCAAATTTTTACTACAATGAAATCGCTGACAGATTTCGGCATGGTCTTAACCACTCTCGGAGGAGGAATATGTTCTTTAATACCACCAAGGCGGTAAGGTCTGCACACCCACAGACACAGGGCTTTGATGGATGGAGTAGTCAAGAACAGGTGAGGTTGGACACTGAAGATCCATCCATCCATTATCTATACCGCCTATCCCTTTCAGGGTTGCGGGAGGCTGGAGCCTATCCCAGCTACAATGGGTGAGAGGCGGGGTACACCCTGAACCGGTCGCCAGCCGATTTCAAGGCCACATGCAAGGACAAACAAACATTCACACTCACACCCACACCTACGGACAATTTAGAGTCATCAATTAACGTAATGAGCATGTTTTTGGTCTGTGGGAGGAAGCCGGAGTACCCGGAGAGAACCCACGCATGCACAGGAAGAACATGCAAACGTCACACAGAAAGGTCTCTTTAATACATGCCGCATGGAGGGAAGACTCATGCAGAGTGTTCTCTGCAGATCTCCACAATGTCTTGGCCTTTATGCTGTTAGCAGGAAAAGGACAACTGGTTATCACACACACACACACCTGGTAATCATAAATCTTTCCTTAAAGAACAATGACCATTTGGGGGAGTTCACTCATCCTGTTTCTTTAGGGTTTATACTATACCATAAACTCCTTAGGTACAGTGAATTGTACCTTAACCTTCCCCCTCTATCCAGTGTCCCTCACTGAATGTCCTTTGATCCTCTTTCTCCCCTCAGTGACAAAGGGCCATAAAGAGTTTTACAATTCATAGACTGATTCCCAGGATTAGTAAGTCATCTAATTCCTACAAAGATCAGTTTGGCAATGAACGCTGGATAGTCTGCCTCTCCTCCAGATCCCAGCAATGGTGGGTTGATCGGGGTGGCATTGGTGGAAGTTCTTGATGAGGTTGGGGTCCAGGATGTGCCGGATGGGTACCCAGGACCTCTCTTCTGGGCCGTATCCCTCCAGTCAACCAGGTAATGGACTCCTAGACCTCGTAGGCACAGTAGTCTCTTGAATGAGTAGGCTGGACCTCCTTCGATGGTGGAGCAGAGGTTGCAGAGGCCAAGGGACTGTCCTTACAGGGTCTCAGGCGAGAGACACGGAACATGGGGTGGATGCGCATGGACTGGGGTAGGTTGAGTCCTACTGCAGTAGGGTTGATGACCCATTGGATGGAAAAGGGTCTGATGTATCATGGTGCCAGATTGCGAGACTCAACCTGGTGGGGTAGGTCCTTGGTGGACAGCCAGACCTTCTGCCCCACCTGGTACCCTGTTGCAGGGGAGCGACGGCAGTTGGCGTGGGCAGAGTAGCGCTCTACAGCTCAGAGCATGGCATTGTGGGCCTGGGACCAGATGCGTTTGCAGCATGCCTGGGCTGAGGGACAGGAGACCTACCGTTCTTCACTGGGGAATAACAGAGATCGATAGCCACACTGGAAAGGGGACATCCCGGTGGCTGAGCTGACCAGGGAATTGTGTGCATACTCCACCCACAGAGGTTTTTGGGACCATGATGAAGGGTTGCAGCACGCCACACAGTGAAGAGCCACCTCCATCACTTGGCTGATGCGCTCTGTTTGGCCATTGCTTTGGTGGTGGAACCCTGAGGAGAGGCTGGCCGTCACTCCCAACAGGTTGCAGAACTCCCTCCAGAAAATGGAGGGGCCCCAGTCCAACACCAAGTCCCTGGGGAGACCATGTAGGCGGAAGATGTGGTGCAGCACCAGCTCAGCACTCTCCTTGGCCGATGGGAGCTTGGCCAAGGGGACGAAGTGGGCTATCTTGCTGAACCTGTCCCCCACCATCAGCACTACTGTGTTGCCACTGGAGGGGGGCAATCATGTGACAAAGTCTAAAGAGATTTGGGACCAGGATCGATGGGAAATGGGGAGAGGGCGGAGGTGGCCAGCATGTGCCTGATGTGAAGGTTTGCTCTGGTTGCATACAGCGCATGCCTGGACGTACTGATGAGTGTCCTCCTCCAGTGTAGGCCACCCAAAACTCTGACAGACCATCTCACATGTCCTGTATGGATGCCATCCTGGATGGCAAGACAGATTTGAGGTGTGACCCCACTGGAGTACCTCTGGCATAAGCGTGGGGGGACCGAACAGGATCCCTGGAGGACAAGTACTTGGGCTGGGCTGGTCTTCGCTGGTGGACCAGACTCTTTCCTCTATACCCCAGAGAACTGGGGCCACCAGACAAGAAGCGGGCAGGATTGAGATGGGCTCCTAGGGAACTCTCTCCTCCTCCTGAAACTGTTATGAGATAGCATCTGGTTTGCCATTACGTGAGCCAAGACGATAAGAGGGCACAAAATTAAATTGGGTGAAGAAGAGCCCCTGTCCTGCCGGGAGTTCAACCTCTGTGCTGAGTGAATGTACTCCAGGTTTTCGTGGTCTGTCCACACCAGGAACGGCTCCTCGGTCCCCTCCAACCAATGGCCCCACTCCTCCAAGGACAGCTTTACGGCCAACAACTCCTGCTTCCCAATATCATAGTTTCTCTCAGCTGGGGAGAGCCTGTGATAGACATAGGCGCAGGGGTGTAATTTCTGGTCCTTGGAGGAGTGCTGAAACAGGACAGCCCCCACCCCTACATCCGAGGCATCCACCTCCACCACTAACTGGTGGTCAGGATCTGGTAGCTGCAGGATGGGTGCAGAGGTGAACTGGTCTTTCAGGGTTTGGAATGCCTGGGCGACCTCTGGAGTCCACTGGAACCTCACCTTCACCAAAGTCAGAGCTGTCAGAGAAGCTGCCACAGAGCTGTAGTAACTGATGAACCAGCGGGAGAAGTTGGTAAAGCCCAGGAAGCATGGTAACTACTTTCGAGAGGTGGGAACAGGCCAGGACATCACAACAGACTTTGGCAGGATCCATCTTGATGCTCCTGGGGGACATGATGTACCTGAGGAAGATGACAGAGGACGAGTGGAAGTCACATTTCTTGGCCTTGACAAAGAGCAAGAGCTTGGACATGATGCACATGTTCGTCGTGGGTTCGGGAGAAGATGAGAATATCGCCCACATAAACAAAGACAAATTTATTCAGCATGTCTCTCAGAACATTGAGTCACATCACTAGGCACCCGTAGTGTCCCGTGGCTGTTTTCCACTCATCTCCCTCCCGGATCCTGACCAGGTGGTAGGCGTTGCGGAGGTCCAGCTTAGTGAACATGGCAGCCCCCTGCAGGAGTTTGAAGGCGGGGGAGATCAAAGGAAGGGGGAACCAGTTCATTACCATTATCTTGTTGAGTCCACGGAGGTCTATGCAGGGTCTCAGGGAACCATCCTTCTTGCCCATGAAGAAGAACACTGCCTCCGCCGGTGAAGACAAAGATGATCCCTGCCCCCATGGAGTCATTGATGGCAGGAAGGTGGCTTTGGCCTTACTGAACACTTCTCTAAAGAAGAAAAAAGAAGAAGAAGAAACATACTCTTTATTATCACTTCATCACATGAACACACTACATGCACACGCCATGCTTTGCCATGCACCTGATCCTCAATCCCAATCAGCCCGGTATTTAACCTGCTGTCACACTCAGTCATTGCCAGATTGTTCTTTGTATCCATGCAAAACTCTCTAGCTTTTACCATTAGACAGACCTCTTGTTACTGCATCTGCTAGACTTTGACTACACCTGATATCCTGTTCCACCTCAGCCATCTCTCTCTGACTACCACTTCCTGGATCTTGTCTGCCTTTGATTGTTTGGTGTTTGGCTCACCAAATGCTTCAAGAGTCTGAATTCCCCTGAAGAGACTCCAGGGAAGGAGCTAAGTTAGTAACACGCCGTGGTAGGACATGAAAGCGTGCAGATGGAGAGGGACAGAAGGACAGAGGAGCTCGGTGTATCTTTGGAGGTCCCCCGACAGTCTAATCCTATAGCAGCATAACTAGGGGCTGGTCTAGGACCAGCCTGAGCCAGCCCTAACTATAAGCTTTATCATAAAGGAAAGTTTTAAGCCTACTCTTAAATGTAGAGACAGTGTCTGCCTCCCGGACAAAGACTGGAAGATGGTTCCACAGGAGAGGAGCTTGATAGCTAAATGCTCTGAAGTAGACCTGCATTCTGGGAACACAGTGTTTGAGTGGGGCAATAAGGTACTATGAGCTCTTTAAGATAAGAAGGTGCCTGGCCATTTATGACTTTGTAAGTAAGGAGGAGAATTTTAAACTCTATTCTAAACTTTACAGGGAGCCAGTGCAGAGTGGCTAGTATTGGAGAAATATGATCTCTCTTCCTGGTTTTTGTCAGAACACGTGCTGCAGCGTTCTGGAACAACTGGAGAATATTCAGCAACGAATTTGGGCAGCCTGATAGTAAAGAATTGCAATAATCCAGCCTGGAAGTTACGAATGCATGGACTGGTTTTTCTGCATCATTTTGAGACAAAATATGCCTGATTTTTGCGATATTACGTAGGTGAAAAAAGGCAGTCCTTGAGATGTGTTTTACATGGGAGTGAAAGGACATGTCTTGGTCAAAGATGACTCCCAGATTCTTTACAGTGGTGCTGGAGGCCAGCGCAATGCCATCCATAGCTGCTATGTCATCAGAAAGTGACTTTCTAAGATGTTTAGGGCCTACTACTATAACTTCAGTTTTGTCTGAGTTTAGCATCAGAAAATTGCAGGTCATCCAGGTCTTTATGTCATGAAGACATGCTTGTAGTCTAGTTAACTGACTGGTTTCTTCTGGCTTCATTGATAAATATAGCTGGGTATCATCTATATAGCAATGAAAATTTATTGAGTGCTTCCTGATAATCTTACCTAAAGGAAGCATATATAAGGTGAATAGAATTGGTCCAAGCACAGAACCCTGCGGAACTCCATAGCTGACTTTAGTGAGCACAGAGGAGTCATCATTAACGCGTACAAACTGAGAGTGATCTGACAAGTAGGATTTAAACCAGCTTAGCGCAGTTCCCTTAATGCCAATGAAGTGTTCCAGTGTCTGCAATAGGATGCCATGGTCAATGGTGTCAAATGCAGCACTAAGATCCAATAAGACTAGTACAGGGACAAATCCTTTATCAGATGCAATTAGAAGGTCATTTGTAACTTTAACCAGTGCTGTCTCTGTGCTATAATGTACACTAAATCCTGACTGGAAATCCTCAAATAAACTATTATTGTTTAGAAAGCCGCACAGCTGATTTGCAACTGCTTTCTCAAGAGTTTTTGAGAGAAAGGGAAGGTTGGATATCGGTCTATAGTTGGCTAAAACCCCTGGATCAAGAGTAGGCTTTTTAAGCAGCGGTTTTATAACAGCTACTTTAAAGGACTGTGGTACGTAGCCTGTTGATAAAGACAGATTGATCATGTCTAATACTGAAGAGTCAATTAGAGGTAATACTTCTTTAAACAGCTTAGTCAGGATAGGATCTAAAATACAGGTTGATGATTTTGATGATGAAATTATTGAAATTAGTTGGTGAAGGTCGACAGGAGTAAAACAGTCTAAAACTGCGACAGACTGAGTAACAATTTCTACAGTTTCTGTGTTTGAAGACAAAACAGTACCTGTTGACGGCAGGAGCCGATGAATTCTGTCTCTAATTGAATTTTATCATTAAAGAAGCTCATGAAGTCATTACTGTTCAGAGCTAAAGGAATACATGGTTCAACAGAATTATGGCTCTCTGTCAGCCTGGCTACAGTACTGAAGAGAAACCCTTGGATTGTTCTTATTTTCCTCTATTAGTGGAGAGTAATAGGCTGCCCTGGCAGTGCGGAGGGTTTTCCTGTATATTTTAAGACTGCATAGCAATGAAAGTTTATTGAGGTAGTCAATCTGGGAGGGACTAACATTAGCATAGGAATCATTTGTTGTATTGAAACATAGCATTGAATTAAATACTGATGGGATCATATCCTTAAATTTAGCGAGTACTATTATTATTACACGTACCAGTATCACTAAAGGAGGCAGAGGAGTAGCTAAACATGTGACACACCAAGCAGGAGAGAGCTGGAGAGGGACAGAGAGAAGCCATCACTAGCTGCTAGGCTAAGCTGATATAGCTAGCAGAGCAGACAAGCGCGTAGACAAATAAAATTGACGGTCGCTAAATAAACAGACTTATGGATGCTTGAGCAGAACTAATGTTACTTTAAAGCATGGATAAAAGGCCGCTGTAACAAAACACAGAGCAATTTACACTCAGAGGAACAAGAGCGACAAACGCACGCTACTCCTAAGGCAGCAACCAGAAACAGGAAGTGAGACGATACGCTTACCTCAGCGCGTCAGCACGTCAGCACATCTTTGTGATATTACGTAGGTGAACAAATAGTATACGGACATAATACAGCACTATGGATGTAATAATAATAGAAGTATGACTAATTGTAGTAGCATGTTTAATGCATGCTCTGCTGTGACAACACTGCCCGTATGTTTGTTTTGCCTCGAGTGGCTGTTGGGGTTTGTTTTCTGTGTTATTTTTGTGTAAAACTGTTGAAGTTAGTGTTGTCAATCATCTTGTTAGTTTGTTTTAACTATGTGGATAGCCCTGCCTCTAACCCTAACGCCTTTATCAAAACCTTATCTAAACCTAACCCCAAACCAGTTCACCTACAAGGTCAATAGGGGCAGTAGCATGTCTCCTCCATCCCCTCCTACAACACCTCAAATCACCCAGTAACTTCGCCAGACTCCTCCTCATTGACTCAGCTTTCAATACCATCCAGTGCCACCGGATGATCAGGAAGCTCCATCACCTCAATCCACTGGAACTGTACTGATCCACTGGTACACAGCTTCCTCAGTGACAGACCACAATCCGTTAAAGTTTAAACTTCAACGCTTTATCCTCATCCTATATCACCATCACTGGAGCCCCGTAAGGTTGCGTCTCGAGTCCCTTCCTGTTTACCCTCTACACCACTGACTATGTCAGTCATCATTATATACATAAAATACTCTGATGACACAGAGTAGTATTTGCAGTATTTGCACTACTCAATGATAACAACTGATTTGCAAGCTGCCATTAGTCCATCTCCTATCTCAGACAGTGTATCACGTACAAACACTTGCAGTTAAATGTCTCCAAAACAAAGAAACTGTTCTTCAGTTACTGCTCCAGCACACTCCAGTCTCTAACCACTCCTACACCCCCATCAGCATCAACTGCAACACTGTTGAAATGGTGGACAGCCACAAATATCTCGGCATCACCATGGACAGTAAACTGAAATGAGAGAACATTCCATTGCTCCTCACCTTCTGCTGTTACTTAACAAAAGTATAGTTCAACCCATGCTCTGCTACTGCTGCCCCTGCATCTTGAATATACTGTCACCCCTCTCCTAGAACAAACATACAAGCCAAAGTAGCTTTGATCATTAATAACCTGACAAGGAAAGCCTGGGCTGGCTGAGTACATTAAAGATGAACTGGTTTCCTACAAACCCCCTTCCTCATTGGATTGAGTGATTGACCTGGCCACCAAAGTGGATCACATCCAGGCTCTGTGACAAGACAGACTTCGGTGAACATCAGGTTGCCAGCCAGCTGTCCGGTCCCAAGATGCTTCTACTGCCACCATCTCCTCCACCACCACAGCACAGCAGCAGAAGGGGCTTGAACCAATGCAGCTCGGATGCACGGGACTGACTGCAGAGGAGTGCCAGAGGTGTCGCCAGGCTAATCTCTGCCTGTATTGAGGCCAGGGCAGCCATTTTGTCTCCTGGTGTCCAGCAAAAGCAAAGGATCACTCTTAGCCGAGGAGATACTGGTGAGCCACACCTCCGCTCAGTCCAGATGGTTCTCACACCCTGGCCACTTTCATTGATTCTGGGGCAGATGCCAGCATCATGGAAGAGGAGCTCTCTCACCAGTTGGGGATAGGTTGGGACCCACTCCTCCAAGCTCACGTGTCATCTGGTGATCCTGAAAACCCGAGACATCCTCCAACAACATTTCTGGTGGTCCACGCTTGAAAAGGATGTCAAGGGGTCCGTCAATGCCTGTCCTGTGTGTAACCAGCACAAGCTATCTCACCACACCCCTGCCAGGTTCCTAAAGTCCCACCTGTGGTCTCACATTTACTTGGACTTTGTCACTGGTCTTCCACCATCTGAGGGGAATGCAACTATCCTGATGGTGGTGGACCAATTCAACAAGAATGCCTGCTTTGTGCCCCCAACCAAACTTTGCCTGCAGCTCCTGTGGGTAGAATATGCCCACAACACTCTGACCTGCTCTGCTACAGGCCTGTCACCACTCCAGTGCAACTATAGGTTCCAGCCTCCACTCTTCCCAGCTCTGGAGAAGGAGGCCTCCTGCCCCTTCATCCAAGAATTCATCTGCTGCTGCCACCCCACCAGGTCACAAGCCAGAGCCTCTTTCCTCTGCTCTCCTGGTCAATACACTGCCACTGCCAATTGTTGTTGCAGCCAGGATTCCACTTACCAAGTGGGTCAGATGGTGTGGCTTTCCACCCAGGACCTTCCTCTCCCTCCTCTCATCCAAGGTGGAGTGCTAGTAGATGGCACCTAGCTTCATCAGTCCTTGCGCCATCCAGAGGGCCATCAGTCCAATGGCAGTGAAACCGAAACTTCCCTGGTCCATGAGCATCCACCCCACATTCCACGTCTCTAACTCGAGGCCCCACTTACTCTGTTTAACGTCTGCTGTGCTCCCATCGCCAAGGCTGAGATCTCAGTATCTGGTCAACTGGTAAGGGTTATGGTCTTGAAGAGGTGCTGTGGGTACCCTCCCAGTTCATCTCCAGGTTCCACCAGCAGCACCCAAAACAGCCTTCCAGAACCACGGCAAATTCTGAGAAGTTCTGCACCACCGTCATATGACACCTCCGAGCAGAACTTCAAAGAAGAGCTGCTCTTGGACGAGGGCGGGTTGAACTCTCTATGGCACAAGGATTGGTGCACAGGTGGATCAGTCTCTCTTTCATCAGGTATACTACCACTTCTACGGAACATATGTGCAGAGGAGACAACTCCAGCATAGTGGAATTAATGAAATATCAATCTAGATTCTGATGTGGATTTAATTGTATTTCTATTTCTATTACAAGATGGCGCAGTCTTAGGTGGCTACCTGTTGCAGTAGCTCCGTCATTTTCATTCATTGTTATAAATTTGGTGTGTTTTCGCTAATGCAAATTCTCCTCCGCCTCCTTGTCAAAACCAGGCGACAATGGATGGCTTTCGACAGAGGCATATGGATGCTTGTATGTTCAAAGGAAACTCAAGAAAGGAAAGTTTAAGCCATGGTTTAACTGCACTATAGCCTGAGTCCTAGTTTACAATGATGCACACTTTATAACTTTATTTTGGATCACTCTGTTTTGATCCCTTAGAAAGGGTTGTTGAAGGGGCTTTTTGTAACCAAGTATTTATTTTTTTGTCATCTGTTTATTGTACTGTTAAATTGTGTGAAATTTGATTCATTCAAATGTGAATGACTGCTCAAAGTGAGAATGTTACATGTTGTTTCTTTCAATTAAAAAACATTTGCACAAAGCAAGCCTATCCACTTTTCCATGTTAAATGAAGAATAACTCAGGGCTTTACAATTAATTCCTACAGTGTCTTAGGTGTTTGCGGTTGAAAAAGGTATGCCCTGCTGCTTCACCTGAGCACCTGTTCACTGAACCCATATCAAGGGGTCACACCACGCCCACAAAATGTCATCAAAACAATCAATTTCATTCATAAACTTTGACCACCCAATCATATGAGGACCTTTCAAAACCATGATTTGAGGAGCTTATATTTCAAAAAGAATCTTCATAATAAACCCACAACATAAATGCATGATGTTTCAACATATTCATGATAAATAGGAAGATAATAATCAAACTAGGAAATATGCAAAACGGCCTCTACAATCCAGCCCCTAATTGATTGTTATTAGGCAATTAATTCACATGTACAATTGAAGCCGTAAACCAAAACTTCTTGGTGACCCATGAGTGTCAAAATTCATTAGAGTCCATCTTTTCAGATTCAAATAATTCATACTTCTTATCACTTCATGAAATAAAAGTTCCTTAGGAAAACAACAAAATGTCGGGTATGGTCAGTCAGGTCAGGTCTTTGAGCAGGCACAGCTTCTGTGTCTTGACCTTGACGCAGCATATACAGTGGCCTGAAAAAGTATCTGAAGCGTTTGGAATTTCTCACATTTCTGCCTAAAATCACCATCAAATGTGATCTGATCTTTTTCAAAATCACACAGATGAAAAAACGGTGTCTGCTTAAACTAAAAACACCCAGACATTTATATGTTTTCATATTTTTAAAGATGTTTGCATACAAACAATGACAGAAGGTGGAGGAATAAGTAACTGAACCATCACATTTAATAGCTGGTTGCCCCCCCTTTGGCCGCAATAACTTCAACCAGACGCTTCCTGTAGTTGCTGATCAGTCTGGCACATTGATCAGGATCAATCTTTGACCATTCCTCTTTACAAAACTGCTGCAGTTCTGTCAGATTCTTGGGATGTCTGGCATGAATCACTGTCTTGAGGTCATGCCACAGCATCTAAATGGGGTTCAAGTCAGGACTTTGACTTGGCCACTCCAGAACCTGTATTGTTCTTCTGAAACCATTCTGAGGTTGATTTACTTCTGTGTTTTGGATCATTGTCTTGTTGCAGCATCCATCCTCTTTTTAGCTTCAACTGTCTGACAGATCGCCTCAAGTTTTCTTGCAAAACATCCTGATAAACTTTTGAATTCATTTTACCATTAATGATTGCAAGTTGACCAGGCCCTGAGGCAGCAAAACAGGCCCAAACCATGATGCTCCCTCCACCATGCTTCACGGTGGGGATGAGGTTTTGATGTTGGTGAGCTGTTCCGTTTTTCCTCCATACATGACGTTGTGTGTTCCTCCCAAACAATTCAACCTTGGTTTCATCAGTCCACAAAATATTTTGCCAATAGTTCTGTGGAGTATCCAAGTGCCTTTTTACAAACATTAAACGTGCAGCAATGTTTTTTTTACTCAGCAGTGGCTTCCTCTGTGGAGTCCTCCCATAAGCACCATTCTTAGCCAGTGTTTTACATATAGTAGATGTGTGTACAGAGATAGCAGACTGTGCCAGTGATTTCTGTAAGTCTTTAGCAGACACTCTAGGGTTCTTTGTTACCTCTCCGAGTATCATGCGCTGAACTCTTGGCGTCATTTTTGATGGACGGCCACTCCTTGGGAGAGTAGCAACAGTGCCAAACTCTCTCCATTTGTAGACAGTTCCTCTAACTGTGGATTGATGAACATCCAGACTTTTAGAGATGGTTCTGTAACCTTTCCCAGCTTTATACAAATCAACAATTCTTGATCGCAGGTCTTCAGAGAGCTCTTTTGAGCGAGGCATGGTGCACAGCAGGCAATGCTTCTCATCAAGACACAATTCTTATCACCTGTGTGTTTTATAGTGGGCAGGGCAGCTTTAAGCCACTCCTAGGTGATTAGACACACACCTGACTTACATTAAAAAAAAAAAAAAAAAAAAAAAAAAAAAAAGCCATTAATTGCTCTCAAAGTCTCCTTGGGCAGAAGGTTCAATTAGTTATTCCTCCCCCTTCTGTCATTGTTTGTATGCAAACATCATTAAAAATATGAAAACATATAAATGTCTGGGTGTTTTTAGTTTAAGCAGACACTGTTTTTTCATCTGTGAGATTTTGAGAAAGATCAGATCACATTTAATGGTGATTTTATGCAGAAATGTGAGAAATTCCAAACGCTTCAGATACTTTTTCAGGCCACTGTAGTAGATAAACCAACTAGAATAAAGATGAGAAGTGATGGCACACAAACATCAACCTGCATTGATCATATTTTTACCAATGCAGCTGAACTATGTTCAAAAGTTATATCAGTACCCGCTGGCTGTAGTGATCATAATTTAGTGGCACTTGCTAGAAGAACTAAAATGCCAAGGCCAGGCCCGAAGGTAATTATGAAAAGATCATACAAGAACTTTGATCAGATTAAATTTAGAGAGGAGGTAAGTGGGCTCTGGTGGTCAGAAGTGTTAATGGAAACCAATCCAGACTCAGCGTTGATGAAGTTCAATAATGTTTTTATGAAAGTGGTAGAGAAACATGCACCAATAAAGAAGTTTACCATCAGAAGTATCAGTACACCATGGCTAGACAATGAATTAAAAGAATATATGATAGAACGAAATCAAGCTAAATTAATAGCTAATAGATCTAATTTTAAAAAAGACTGGCAAGTGTACCGTAAATTAATAAGTTTTGTAACCAAATTAAATAAAAAGAAAAAGAAAGTATATTATGAAAATAGGATAAATGAGATAAAGGATGATAGTCAGAAAGTATGGAGTACACTTAACAGTCTGATGGGAAAGAGTCATCGATCTACTCCATCTTTTTTGGAGACAGAAGGACATTTTCTTACCAACCGAGATAGCAAACTACCTAAACAATTATTTTATTAAAAAAATCGATGATTTAAGAAATAACTTTCAAGACATGGACAATGAATCATCGTATTTATTAATAAGAGAAAAAATAATGTCAGGGAAAAATTGCAAATTTAATTTTGAAACAGTAAATATTAGTAATATAGAAAACATGTTGAGAAATTGTAAAGATAAGCTGCCAGGTATTGATGGATTAGACGGTAAACTTTTGAAAATGGTGGCTGATTTGATTGCCCTGGTGATCTGTCATATCATCAACCAAAGTTTGTTATTATGTCCTCAAGAATGGAAAAAGGCAAAAATAACACCACTGCCAAAGAATGCAAGACAGTAATTTTCTGGACCTAATAGTCGTCCTATAAGTCTACTGCCTGTGTTAAGTAAAATAATGGAGACTGTGGTCTGTGAACAAATTAGAACTTATTTTTCCTTGAATAATTTAACCACAGATTACCAACATGCATATAGGGAAGGACACTCCACAGCGACTGCCCTAACTCAGATGACAGATGATTGGTTAATGGATACAGAACAAAAGAAATTAGTAGGAGCAGTTTTGTTGGATTTTACAGCAGCTTTTGATATTATTGATTATGAATTATTAATTAAAAAGCTGGAATGTTATGGGTTCTCACAATCAGCAATATTATGGTTGAAAAGTTATTTAACAAATAGAAAACAACAGGTTTATTTCAATGGTAGTTATTCTGATGAGAGGGAGGTCAGCTGTGGAGTGCCTCAAGGGAGCTGCTTGGGGCCATTATTATATACAATTTTCACAAATGATTTACCACTTATATTAAATAAGGCTACTATATCAATGTATGCAGATGATTCTACAATTTGGTTGTCAGCACCTAAATGCTCAGAGTTAAATACATCCCTACAGCAGGAACTGCAATCCGTGGTGAAATGGACAAGAAAAAACAAACTGTATTATATTTGGCACAACACATACTTTACAACAACAGCCTGAATTGAGTCTTATTATAAATAATGTGTCTGTGAAACAAGTACAAGAAACAAAATTACTTGGTGTTGTGTTAGATAATAAACTGTTGTGGACTAAACAGATTGATAAGATGGTATCCAAGATGGGAAGTGCTGTTTCTGTTGTAAAAAGGTGTGCTGCTTTCATGTCATTAAGGTTAACTAAACTAGTGTTACAATCTTTAGTTTTATCAGTTCTGGACTACTGTCCAATAGTCTGGTCTAATAAATCACAAGAAAATATAAAAAAGTTGCAAATTGTACAAAATAGAGCAGTAAGAATAGCCTTGCATTGTGGTTACAGAACAAACATTATAGACATGCACAACCATTTGGGCTGGCTATCGGTTAAGAAAAGATTACTGTATTCACTGTTGGTTTTCTTTAGAAACATTTTAATTACAAAAAAACCATCAATCTTGTATAAAAATGTATATTTTAGTTCAGACAGACACAGATATGCAACTAGACATGCTACCAGAGGAAATTTTACACTACCCAAATCAAAAACAAACACAATTAAACGAATGGTTATGTACAGAGCTATGCAAGAATGGAACAAATTACCAGAAAACATTACACAAGAAAATAGTACAATAATTTTTAAGAAGTTAGTCAAAAAGCACCTGTGCACAATAGAGATTTAATATAGGACAATTGGAAGTACAAGCATTACTTAAAAAATTGCACCTTTTTGCAACAGAAATAGTTCTGGGGAGATGTATATGGAAAGAAGGGTAACTGTCAAATTTATTTAATTCTAACTCTCAAATCTGATTGATTCTGGGATTGAGCTTCAATAGAGCTGGATGTAACATCAAAGCACTAAAGAAATTTGAGTTCTATTTGTGTGACCATTATACATAATATATGTAGACCTGTGTAGATATTATGATATGTAAATACTACATACCACTGCTGACCTGGGGAGCTGTCTTGTATTGTCCGTGTATTGTTGTGTTCTGTATCTGATCTGTATTTCTTTGTGTTTATGTTGTATTTGAACGTGGATTATATTGTATGTGATGCAAATTGCATTGCATTGATACATTGTAAAGATGTTGTATGGACCCCAGGAAGAATAATATTGGCATTGCCATAGCTAATGGGGATCTAAATAAATCAAAATCAAATCAATAGCTAGAGACCAGGCTCAGAGAGACACAAGCGGCTGGGTGAAGTAATCATCTGGCGACGAAGAAAGAGCGGAGCCGGCTTAAGAAGCCGCACGCTGATGAGCGCTGATGCGGCTCAGGTGCATCTCGGCGGCACGGCCAGAGAAAACTCAACCCAGCTCCCGTCTCGCTCTAAACTGCTGAGAAGAGAAGTGAGAGGAAACACAAGCGAAAACACAAAAAACAAAGCGACCAAAGAGCACAGCCGTAACAGCTTTTTCTGATTTCTGATTTCTCCACCTTTACCAATGTCATTTCCGCTCTGTTCCGGTCCTTTGGGGGGTCTTTGCTGCTGCTGTCCCTACTTATGGACGTTCCATGAAGGCACATTTTCCAATATCACATTTTTCCTGAACCATGTTAATTATACACATGCTTACGGTTGACACTGGTTTGGTATTTTCCCACTGTGAAAATTGTGTGTATTCAAACACAGTGCTGGTGGAGAATAGATATTCTTTAGAATGAATATTCTTTTAATTTACCCTGTTTTTAAGAATTTTGATCATGGATAATAAAACGGTCGCCACTGATTTCAGCATTGCAGGACAAGTGATGCCGAGACAACAAAATGTTTACTGTAATGCACTGGTTTAGGACCCAAGTGCAGCGCTAACAGAATATGGAAGTCTCTGTGAGTTTGTGCAGCAGCACACTGGGTGCTCAGTGTGGAGTGGACTGCAGATCCAGGAAATGTTTGATGAGCCAAACAATAAACAGTTCCACTGACTCTTGAATTGATGATGGTTTAAATTTTCAGGCTAAGTCTGCTCTCTTCTTGATCTTACCTACTGCAGCTTTAAACCCGATGAAATAACACTAATTTGGTAATTGAGGACTTTCGGACTATGCAACAATAGGAGTTAGTATTGTAGGGGAAAGTATGTATGCATATTGACCAAAGGCCTGTATAGGTCTGGAACAGTGTTCTTGCATTGTTTCTTGCAAACTCTGACAAAATGGCAGTGAGGGAGGCTGATGGGGACAACAGCATTGAGTTAACTGAGGAGGATGATAGGAGGGAGAGTGAATAAATAAGTTTTAAGAAACGGAAAAATGAAGAATCTAGTGTGGGTGGGTCAGAAAGCGAGGGAAGAGAAGGTGGAGAGAGGCATCAGAAAGCATGACTGCTCATGACTGTGAGGTGCTTCAGTTGCCAAGAGTTTGGGCATATGGCCAAATGGTGCAAAGGAAAAAAAACGTGCGCTAGATGTGTAGGAGAGCATGAATATGGAAAGTGTGGCAAGGGAGTGGGACCAAAGTGCTGTAATTGTTATCATAGTGTATCTTATTGGTGATGCGAAGTAAAAGAGATGGAGGTGCAGCAGATAAGGGTGAAAGAAAAGGTCTCATGCTGAGGCAGTAAAGTTGGCAGGACAGAAAAACAGAATAAGGAGGGAGGAAGTTGTCACAAAAGAACAAGGAGAAAACACATGGATAGAGAAGAAGAAATTGGTGACCTTTATAGCAGGAGTGGTAAATGGTACAAATGGGATTAAATCTGAAACTGAGAGGACTCCGGTTGTTGTTGAAGATGCAGAAAATCATCTAGAAATAAAAGGGAAATGGGAAGAAGTAAATGATGAACTCAGGGTACAGTCAAGTCAAGAGGCACTGGGCTCTATTTTCGACTCCGCCGCCGGCGTGGTGCAGGCACGGCACAAAGTCAGGTCTGCTGCGCCGATGGGGTGTGGCGGCGCAGACTTTGGTATTTTCGTCCACTGCGCCGCCGGCGCATCTCTTCCCCCTTTCCATCTCAGTCCCACCCAGTTGCGCAACTTGGAAAGAGGGAGGGGAAAAGGCGTGGAGTTGGTTTGACACAGCCAAGTCAAATTTTTATCAATCACAGCAGCTCCTTGCCTCACCTTTAAGAACGCTGCTGACGAGGCGCATGGCAAGTTTCAAGGATGACTGAGACCCCAGAGGAAAGTGTCCGACGCCCAAACTTCTCCCATGAGGAGACATACTTCTCATCCTCCTCAAAGCAATGATGTACACCATCTTTGTAGATAACGTTAAGCATTACAATGATAACATTTGTATTTGGAATGAAATGACGTGGATAATAGCGGACAATGATCATCACTTACGTTTTTTCCATGTGTCTGTCTCTCGAGTGCTCTGAGATAGATGCAGTAAATATGCTCTGTAGGATGCCACGGCTGTTTCTGGTTGGCACAGCGACATTAATCGATTAGTTCGCATCCCTGTTTCACCTGTGTACATTCGGTCAGGGTGAGTGACCATTACACGTGCCGAACACGCTTGCGATGTGGTCAGATGAGATGCTGATCAAAATATAGGTCTGACTGTATGTGCTGACTCAGACAGTTGCATTGAATCGTGGCTGTTGCTAAATACTGATCACAGTGTGCATTCGATGACTGACCGAGCACTGCTGAAAACACCGTTAAAACCACGCTGCCATCTTGTTGACGGTGTGATATATGGCGTCATCAACCACATTTTCAGTGGATAGCCGTTATCACCTAGCAGCCACCCATGCAGAGGGGTGTCCCCCTGAAAGACTGTAGGGATGCTAGAATTCGCCACGATGAACGAGTCATGTGCCGACCCAGGGAAAGTGGCATACACGTTTGTCACCAGGCAATTTGAGTCACAGATCACCAGACATCCCTGTTTCACCTGTGTACATTCGGTCAGGTTGAGTGACCATTACGCGTGCCGAATGCGCTTACGATGTGGTCAGATGAGATACGGATCAAAATATATAAGGTCTGACTGTATGTGCTGACTCAGATAGTTGCATTGAATTGCGACTGCTGCTAATTATTGATCGCAGTGAAATGCCAGACACTGTGGAAACCTGACTGTGAGGTGTTGGTGATGTGAGCGCACGACTCCACCGGTTTACGAAAATCCAATTGCGCCGCTGGCGCACAAAGTTGACCAGGTATGAGGTGGCAAGCTTTCAGCGCACTTTTACACCGCCGGCGCAGACCGAAATGGTCGGAAATTCCAATGCGCCAGCTCATTATGCCGACACCTCCCCCCTACTGCACTGCAACACAAAAGGACAGACAGTAATGGTCAAATCAAATCAAATCAAACTTTATTTATATAGCAGTTTTCATACATATTAAAATGCAACACAAAGTGCTTCACAGGATTTAAAAACAATATAAATCAAAATAAAGCAACAATAAAAACCCATCCCTCCCACCCTCCGTATGTACACCCACTCTCAACTACATGCATACACACACACACGCGCGCACACACGCACATACACACATACACACATACACACACACACACACACACACACACACTCTTACTGCAGGTAATAGAAGAGCTGCTAGATGAAAAGCATTTGGTGTGCCTAAATGATGGAAGATTTACAAGAATTGACATAAACACAGGGAAAGAATCTATACTTGATCTTACGCTAGTGTCAAGCACCATAGCATCAATCTGTGACTGGACAGTATTTCAGGAAGGAACAATAGGGAGTGATCATTACCCAATAAATATAGCAAACTCAATGACTGCAGCAAATTCAGGAGGGAAATGGATCCTGGAGAAAGCTGATCGGATGAAATTTCTTGAAAAAAGTGACAGACACCTACACAGCAAAAAGTGGAGTGTTGATTCAACTCCCACAGAGTTAATTTTAACACTTTTTCAGGGTTTATATAGCTCCACACTCTACAATTAAATTAACACTTTCAAAATAGTTAATTATTTAACACTGTGTCAGTGTTAGTTCTTTAACTCACCAAATAGAGTTAAATTAACACTGAGCGATGTATCATTAACACCGACTGAGAGTTCCTTTTTAACTCCCTAAACAAGGTTAAATTAACACTATGTGGGAGTTCTTTTTATTAAGGTAGTTCTAATCCCTATATAATAATTTAATATAACTTAATATAACTCATTAATTAATATTACCTGTTTGAGAAATAATTCCAAGATTATTTTTTTCCCCTGCAGTCAAAACATGGTAAATGAAGGCAAAATGTACAAACTTTCATCTGTAGCTCCATATGAGCTTTGAATATCAAAGGGTTTGTGACATTTAAGTTCAGGTGTTTTTATCACACACCTTTCTTCTGTCCGTAATACTTTGAACGCATGGTGATGTTCAAAGTTCTCTGTAAACAGCTTGTGTGTCAATAAATAAATGTCATCTTCAACCAAAAGTACATCAAGTATTTGACAAAAGACTGGCATGCCATTAAAGTGCAAACAACAAGTCCAGGTTTGTACTCGACGCCATCAACTTTAACCCAACTGGTTGAAAAAACATCTTTTGACAAGCATTTCATTGTTAACCACATTTTCATCTCTTACAGAAAATGATTTAATTGGCCCATATTCCTTTTGTTTAAGAGGAAAGGTTTCCCAGTGATAAACAATGGCCATCTGATGCCTTTTAGCGAGTGATTTGGGTATGTTTTTGAAATTTTTGAAATAGTCTTTAAACAACTTGTATTTCGCTTCAAATCTCATTGACCAAACAAACAACAATGGGCCAATTTTCCTAATAGAAGACGGGTAGTGAATCAAAATGATGCTTAGGTATCAATTTTCTGTGAGGATACAAGTGCTTAAATAGTTTGTGGCGGTCAACAATCAAATTCTTTAAATACACAGTCATACCCAGAGAGAGAGAAGGTGAAAAAACAATGTTCGTTATTTGAAGTAACAGTAGTAACAATTCCCAGTGCCTGCAGGAATAATGTCACCAAACAAAAGTGGGATGTTTTTCACAAGACATAATGTCTGGATAGAGTTCAAGCCGATGCCATTGCCAGCACTATCCAATATGATTTTAGTGGGGCGGTTTTTTCGCTCTAAAAAACCATAGTCAAAGCCATAAATCCTAGAATGTAAGTCCTGTTCTGATATGAAGTGTTTTATGAGATAATCAAACAGCAATTTTATCTCATACTGAGCAACACCTTCGAGAAGGTCATGCATTATATCAAATGAGTAGTTCCTGCAAACATGGAAATACTGTAATGAGTTAAGTGCAGAGTTTCTTTTTAACCATTACAGTGACTTCAACTGAGGATTTTCCTTAAGAGACTGGCAATGCATGTCAAACATATCTTTTCCACGAACAATCACTTTCGGATCATCCTCAGCGTACACCGTTTGACAATCATCTTTCTCAATCAAACAAAGGCGACAGAAATGACGGCTACTGAATGACTCGTTAAAACCAAGAATCGAGTGCATCCCTAGATTATCTCCAGTGATCTGTGAGATTGTACCATATACCGGCTCATCAGAAAATGGAAGACTGAGCCCCAAGCTTTCGAGTTGTTTCACATCATTTATCAGTGGTTCGAGTATAACATCAAAACCATACTTTTGCAGGTCTTGTGCATGGGAATGAATGTCCTAAATGAATGTTCATCAAAATCGAATTAAACTTCGGAGGTAGATTTCTTACAATGAAATAAATGCAGCCGATTTTGTGAATTCCACGTTTTGAGCCAAGAGGATTTGCTGTTTCGAAATCATCATAGTACAGCTGAATTTGTAATGCATGTGTTTTGGCTGAAAACAAGGGATGAGTTTTAAAATAACTTCCACCACAGAAGTCCTGATAAGCATCAGGCTCTGACCTCCACTCTCTTTTCAGGAAAACACAAATCTCTGGATTTCTACACATGAACTTCAAAGATTCCAAAATAGGTACATAAATGAAAGTATCCTGTACAGGTACTTGGTCATAAGTGCCGGATTTCTGATTACGCCTGGTGTTGTATCTCACTCCAAGTGTTATTTCTCTTGGCTCTACAACTCCCCATTTTAAGTTGAAGTATTTATTCCGTTTCCATTCTGTATTCAGATGAGTGAAAGGGTTTTCTAATTTTTCGAAACATTCATTTATTACAGACATGTTGGTGCCAGTTGTAGATAAAGTAGAGAGAATGGTCTGTTTTGCTTCTGAACGAATCTCACTGGTTAATTCCTCCAAATCTCCTACAAGTGAAGATACCAAACTATTTGAGATGCCACTACCCTGGAGTTTGGCCACGATGGATGCACTTATTTGTTTGGATGCAAGTCCTGAAACATTGTTCTCTGGCACATGGGAAGAACTAGACACTGGAAGAACACTTGATGAACTTTGAGGAAGATTTGAGGAATTAGATTGGTCCTCAAAAGCATGTGAAGCTGGATCATTAGAGGAACAAGCAACATCTGAAGTTTGAGTAATTTGCTCAGCATTGCTGTGAACAGTATTGAGGTGCTTCCTAAAGCCTGCATACGTTTGAAACTGAAGCCTGCAGCTTGGCTGAAAACAAAGCAACTTATACTTAGGTCCAGGGTAATAACAGCATTTTACTCACAATGCCTTCAAACTTTGCATTTAACTCAGGGTTGTGAGAAGTATTTCCTGGTTAAGGAGTTTGGCTCTCATGTCTCAGACTCTTGGTGACTCCTTCATTATTCCCATGTCAATGTGATAAACTGTTGTCTGGAGAAAGGTGTAGAAATTCACAAGCGCACCATCATAAGACACATTGAAGACAAAATTAGCTTTAAAAAGCTTATCAAATGCCCCAAGGGAGCGGTTTGCCTGGCAAGGGATGAGACGCTTGTCCATGCAGATGTAGAAGCTCTCAATGCTGCTCTTCTGGCGACCAACAGCTAGCAGGTATGGCTGCTAGTTCTGCTGACTCCGAAGATGCTCTTCCAAACAGAACACATTGGTCTGACTACAGTCCGACTTATAAAATCCAAAAATTTCCTTACTGGCGAGCTGACTTTCCCTGTTTTATCGGCGATTTCTTCGCTCGCTGTAGCGCTCACTTTCTATTTCTCATCTTAGTCCTCGCAGAGCAACAAACATGTGACAACGAGATGGCGCAACCGAACTTGATAATGTTACATGATTGCCGTGTTAGCGTGTCTCTCTCACTGATTAGCGATTACTCCCTACGTTGCTCAGTTACCTGAGAGCGAGTGCCTTTGTTCATGCAACCAACCTCGCTTCGCAACTTCAGGTTTCTTCCGATGAAGAAAAAAAAATTTATCGAATGCTTTAACGAACACATTTTATATTGATATTGATGATGTGTCTATCGCGAGACATATCACTATCGGCCCAGGCCTACTTTGAACTTAACATATTTCTGCTGTTCGCAGTACTTCACCTGGACCAGCATTTTGCTACGACATACAAAAAACAAAGATGAATAAAAATGGCAGTAATAAGCATTTGACTGTAAACTGAAGCAATTCAAGCTAAAATGATTAAAAACACTCATTTCAACACAGTAAGCCACTATCAGCCATGTTATGCACTGAAAGCAGTACAAGCTTTTGACACAGATGCAGTGAATACAAGAACATACATCAGCTGGAGAGACCGTATGAGTGAACACCTAACGTTTAGGTGAGC
The DNA here is from genome assembly GCF_039877785.1 of Chaetodon trifascialis. NCBI lineage: Eukaryota > Metazoa > Chordata > Actinopteri > Chaetodontiformes > Chaetodontidae > Chaetodon > Chaetodon trifascialis. The sequence goes on from NC_092070.1 coordinate 932,565, forward strand.
CTTCCATAAAAGAGCAGGAAATAATCTGAAAGAAAGCATGAAATTGTAATTAGTGACCAGAATATGTATTTACCTCTGCAATGTAGTGTACTGATTAAGTAAAGCTAGGTTGCTTCATAAAATGCAACTTTACTTGAGTATCTTTACCAGACTAACCAGTAGCTGTCATTACTTGTACAGGGTCTATGCACATTTCTGATAACCAAATATAATGCTTTTTAAGGCCATTTTAAGACCTGTGAGAATAAAAAATAAGACCACTACCGCAGGAAAAAATATATAAAAAAGCACACTCTAGGTTGTTAAGTTCAAAGCACATTTTTAAATCAGTGCATGGTGTCGGGTATCTGTGAGTTAGTAACTGAATTACTCATTTAATTATTTATATAATAAAAGTAACTAGTTACTGGGGAAAGTAACTATTTCCGTTACTTCAAAAAGAAGTTGTTATATGTCAAAGAATTTGAAATTTTCTGAGCAGCATTCTAGTCAGTTGAATAGAGAAGAACAGACAGGTACTTGTACCATAGAACCTTGGAATATTTATTGCACCTCAGCAGACTGCAACACATTTATGCTACACTTCAAGTGCACTTGTAACAAAAGTAAACAGTAAACAATATGATAAAATAACAATCAACAGTAAACAATATAAAGTGAGTTTAACTCTAATAAATTAAATCAGATTGCTCTGTTTTGTGTGTATGTTTGCGGCACGTGCTGTTCCTGTCTGTGTGTGAAAACACCGGCTCTGATTGGCTTACCATGACACATTACTCTACCCCTTAGCCAATGACAATCACTTCTATCGCATCTGGCCAGGGGGTACGTTCAGATGTAGCAAACACAGAAATGTTGCCAAGCGTTTGGAAAGCATTGTCTAATTGAATGAGCAGGGACAAACAGCCTGGAGTCATAAGAAGTAGTGCACTATTCTCGAATCTGAACGCACCCCAAGACTTGGATGACAAATAAACAGAGCAGAGCAGGCTAGCTACGGCTGGTAGTTTCTTCAATTTATTCATAGTAACGCACCGCATTTGACTGTCAGTAACGGTAACGGCATTGAACGGTGGAAAAAATAATTAGTTAGATTACACCGTTACTGAAAAAATAACGCCGTTACGCAACGCCGATCATTAAAGTTACCCATCTCGGTCCCATGTCTGTCTGCCAGTTCTAACCACTTCTTCATATGTTTCTACTACATGGCTATAAGGAAACACTGCCCCCTAAATGTTGTGTGATGCCTGTACTATTAGGCACAGAGCGGTTTGGGGAAACATTCTACTTTTCACTGTCTTTATAACAGGGACGTGCGCTGGTTAAATAAATAACGTTACAGCAAGAAATAAAATCCAGACATATCTTTTTTTCATTAACTGCACCCAGATGAAATTTAATGCCTCCCATGTGGAATTTAATACCACACTTCGAAAAATAGTGAAATATAATGCTTTATAATACCTTAAAAACCATATATTGTATATCAGACTTTTAAGACTTTTTAAGGATCCGCGGAGACCCTGTTGTAAATCCAAAAGAACACATAACTTTAACTTATTGCAAAGTGCAAGCTAAATTGATCCTGTATAGCTTAATTTTGCTATTACCATTCAGTATCAAACATAAGCCAAGGGCAACGGGGGGAAAGACCCGCCTTGTACGCGTTTCGATGCTAGGCTAATACTCGTTTAGCTAGGCAACGTTGATATCCCTCTGATGCACGTCTCGTCGCTTTTCTGCTGTAACGTAGGTGTATCATGTCCCGAACACCTCACAGTATTATGGACAACCACCACAAAGCATACATCTGCACACGTAAAACTGGCTCCGAGTTAACGTTCAAGTGTCCGCAACACAGTGAGCCTACGTTAGCTAAAGTCTGTTAGCTAAAATTACAACAACACTATAGCTAAACGCATTAGCTGTTCAGTTACTGAACTTCGGTGCCAGCGACAAAAAAGCTTGGGAAAGTAGCATAATTCTCGCTTCCATTATTTAATATTATTGTTCTCATAAGTTTGATTTATTCTACTTACCATCAGTGTAAAAATGCTGTCCCTCCAACACGTCCGAGCCAGCAGCAGCACCATAGACTGTAAGCAGCACATGGTATTAGTGATGTGTCGTTCGCGAACGTAACGGCTCTGAGAGCCGGCTCTTTGAAGTGAACGACGGGAGCCGGCTCCCGATTGGGCAGGAGCCGGCTCCTGATTGGGGGAGCCACTTTTTTTCTCTCTCTCTCTTAAAGCTGCACGTAATTGGTCAATATGCGTGGTATCATCTCTGTGTCTGCGCCGCTTAGTGCGCTCACTGCGCTGAGCAGAGAGGGGAGGGGCGGCAGTTACACACACACAGCAGCAGCAGCACACAAACGGGTCAAGAGAGCTGAGAGAGAGCAACACGGATGGACATTTATCAACCAAAGGTAAGTTAAGAAAATTAGTGAAAACAGAAAAAGGAGCCAAATATGGAGTCACTTTAATTATATTGATGGCTCCAAAGCAGAGTGCATTGTCGGCAGGATGAAAATTTCATATCGGCTCCACCAACAACCACCACAGGAACTTAAGAACTGTCCACCCAACAGTTCCACTGGAGAAGCAACCAGTTGAACCTGGTATTAATGAAGGTGCCAGTGTGTCGTCTGCAACTGCTGCTGCTGCTCCTGCTGCTGCTGCAGTGTCAACAGCATCATGCAGCACACCACCACAGCCACCAAAAACAGCAACCCAGAGCTCAATGAAACAGTTTTTGCAGAAGTCTTTGACCCCTGCAAGACAGAATATAATTGATGAAGAGCTGGCTAAAATGGTTGCACTTGATTTTCAACCATTTTCAGTTGTGGATGACAAGGGTTTCAGAAAGTTAACGCATGCACTCAATCCAGTGTATGCCATTCCAAGCAGGAAACCCCTCTCTCAGAAAATGATCCCAGACCTGTATCACAGAGAACGTGCTTCACTGCAAGAGAGGGTTAATAAAGCCACAGCAGTTTTTCTGACTTTAAAGTTGCTTAGTATAAAAGTTAAAAGTTTAAATTAGTCAAAAGTTCACTGTAGAGTGAAAAAATAAAGGCATATTTATATAATAAACATATATAAATAAAAAGTATAATACAGTTTTTTTACATTATTAATTCATTTTGTGCATAATGTTACATTATTATTGAAAAAAATCTGAAGAGCCGTTTGGGAGCCGAAAGAACCGGCTCTTTTTAGTGAGCAGAGCCGAAAGAGCCGGTTCTCTAAAAAGAGCCGGAATTCCCATCACTACATGGTATATGCGTAGTATGGTAGTAGACGCACAGGACAGTTGCCCTGACCTTAAAATCCCATATCTTTCCCAGATTTGCATCGTTACATTAAAGGTGCATCCCAAGGAGGCAGTCAATTTATTTTTCTCTCTATTCCTCCCAAATTACATCATTATCTTTTGTTTTTTGTTTAATACTTAAGGTAAAAGTTTACAACTTCATTGCAGGCACAGAGTGTATAACAAAAAGTAAACACATAATTATAAAGAATATATGCTTTAAGGTTACTTCAGGACAGTGAGGTTATCTTAGGTCACATACAGTAGCAGCTGCCAGAACACCTGCACAACCCACGAAGGGGTTAGGGTAAAATCTCAGGAGCAGTAGCAAAACACCCAAACCCAAACACCTACAAGGCCACGAAGGGGGGTTTCACGCTGAGGGGGTTTCGAGGAAGGGGGGTTTCAAAATCTCGGGCAGTGAGCACTGTCCTCAACTCTCAGACCATGAGCATTCTCCTTCCGTCATATCCATGATCACTCCCCCTTCTGTCTCAGTGTATCCCAGATTCATGCTCAGTATATCGGCTGTGGCCAGGTGTCATTCTGAGGGCAGTGCATCACAATAACACACTTCATCAGAGCTACTAAAATATACGGCTCAACAAATCTATCTTCTTCAGTCATTTGCTACCATTGATGATAATACTACATTCTATTTCTCCAGTGAATATATGACATCATCACATATCTGTTAGAAAAATTTACACTACATCATCCAGGTCTTTATGTCACACTTGTAGTCTAGTTAATTGATCTGGGTATCATTGCATACCAATGAATATTTATGGTGTGTTTCCTGCTAATGTTCCCGAAAGGAAGCACTAATAGAGTGAATAAAATTGTATCAGGGGCTAGCAAAGGACCCTAGTGCAGTACTGGCCACGGCTGAAGATGACTGGCAACAGGGAAACTGAGCCGACAGTGTACCGTACTAAGCCTAGAGCAAGCTCAGAGTTTATTGTAATGAGATTGCTTCAGTGGATGAGAAACAGGGGCCTGTTGCACAAAAATAGGATTAAGACATCCAGGATAAGTGACTGAACTGAGTTCAACCAATCCAAAACATGAGCGTCCAGGCTTAATCGGCTGTACAAAGACCAATCCAGGATGAGCAGAGACGGATTCATCAAGCTAGGTGAAACCCATCCTGGACATGTGCACGCGGCTTCCTCAAATAGACCCCGCCATTGATCACAGATTCACAGATTCACTATGGCAACTAGAGCGGTGTACTTTTCCCCGTCGGAGGCAGAAATCCTCATGGAGGCTTATGAGGAGGTGAAGGACCAAATTAAAAAGAAAGGCAACACCGCCACAGTTATAAAACAACAAGAAAAAGCATGGCAAAGTATTGCAGACCGTCTGAATGCAGAAATAGCACACAAATACACACTCAGTGCTCCGCTGAAACCATCACAATTACAATCCAAATAGTTACATCTCCAAAAACTGATTATGAATCAGTTGAAATTGTAAGTGAAATTGTGTAAATGTAACTACATCAGACTGTATAACTCCTTGGTAATTTTCCTTTGGGATAAGCACATAGCACAGATAGACAGATAGACAGATAGACAGTGGTTGGCTGGTCAGGGACCAATATGTGTTAAATTATTTTTGTTAACATGCATGCTTTAAATTTCAGTTAAATATGGCCTGCATTGGCAGACACACGTGCTGTGAATTTCAGTTAAATATGGCCTGCATCGGCAGAGGAATTTGTGTTGTTTTTTTTTGTTTCTTTTCAATTTAAATTGATTTGGCCTCTTATGTTTGTGCTGTATACTGTGTGTTTACAAGTTTGGAGGGAGGCCACTGCATCCATTCATTTGTCTGTTCACTTGTGTACGGATTTGTCCTGCATTTATTTCAGTGTGCGGACATGTAGGGTGTATTATATACAGACCTTTGAATGTGTATTTATTCTTGTGTTGTATAATATGCTTTGATTCTGTGCTTTCTATCTTGTAGAGTCAGTGTGTGACTTCAGTTTTGAAAGGAACTGATGCTTTGATTTATCTTTATTCAATAAAGAAACATCATGTTACTTTTTGATGTGTATTTATATTTATACTGGATGTGTATTTTATAAATAGTCTATGGGAAACTGTCTATCTAATGATTGCAACATCATCTAAAATCATCATTTATCTACAATGATTGAAATTAATGATATTAATTAAAATTGAAATTAATGATGCTTATGTTTTGTGTTACTGTGTAAATAATGACAGTGGATCTAGTTGAATGTGATAACAATGTGTAGAGGGCAGTGGAATAACTATTGGTTTCCGTTTGTGATGACTGCTGACTGAGATAAGGGATGAGATTAAATTGATCCTGGAATTTAGCCTGGTCTGGAGCAGGCTAGCTCCACAGAATAAATCTCCATGGTAACTTATTGCGTTTTGCGCAACAGGCCCCAGATCTCGAATGAGGATATAGATCTTTCCTATCCAACAGATCTGAGGTCTTCACAGGCGAAGCAACAACAAACGACAGGAAACAGGCAAGGAGATCAGGGGGGTATTCCAGAAAGCGGGATATGTGAAAACTCAGAATAAGTTAACCCTAAGATGCGGGAAAGTCTGAGTTTTCCGATCCAGAAAGAGAGGTAACTGAAACTCTGAGTCAGTCACCATGGTAACAGACTCTGTGAACATAACCTGCTTGCTGGCAGGTTTACTATAAGAAACCCTCAGTTTCTACCTGTCTCCTCCCACGTGAAGAAAGCTGTTAGACATGGATTGTCCGTTCATTCCCAATCCGATTGATATCGAAGCCCAACTGATTCGAAATGCTTTACGTCGCAAGAGAATTTTCCGACCCACATTAGATGTCCTGTCATTTCCAGAGGAACGCTGCTGCTTTTCAACAAACTGTATAATTTATCTCTGTGACATTCTGCAGCCATACATCACCAACCTCACACAACACGGACGTGTGTTCACATCACAGCAAATTTTACGCACAGCGCTACGTTTTTCTTTTTGCAAACAGTAGTTTTTTGTACAATGTTGAGGATGCAGAGCACTTCAGAAAGGCAACAGTGTGTAGAGCTGTGAGGAAAGTGACCTCACACTGAAACGCCTGTTACCAATGGTGGTAGTGATTGGTGACTGATGTAGAAATCATATATTCTTTTATTTTAAATTCTGATATACATTCTGCTGCGACCTCAGAGTGGGTTGAGTAGCTTAATTAGCTGTCATTTTGCAGGGCTTCCAAATGTGATAGGATGCATAGATGTGACACAAATTCCTGTTACTGCGCCTGCAGAAAAAGAAGGGGACTATGTGAATAGAAAATCCTTTCACAGTATCAATGTTGATGTTGATGGTTTATGACCTACCATCTTAAAAATTATGTACATGAAAATGTATATATATTACAATACACTGTAACTCATGTCATTCTCTGCACTGTGAAGATCATATGTGATGCAGCCTACATCATTACAAATGTAGAAGCCAAGTGGCCTGGCTCTGTACATGATTCCTGGATCTACTGGGAGTGTAGTCTGAGCAACAGATTTGCACGTGCAAGGAAGCTAAAACTCTGTACACATGTTCTTTGTCTCCCTTTTTAATGCACTGAAATGTGTCCTCTGTAATTACAGAAGTGTTTGATGGCTACCTACTGGGTGATCGAGGCTATCCATGCCAGCCCACTCTGTTGACCCCTTACCCTGACCCTGAGCCGGGGCCCCAACAATGTTTTAATGTGGCCCACTGGAGGACTGGAGCCTGGGATGAGATGGCCATAGGCATACTCAAATCCCGGTTCCAGTGCCTGCATAAACTCAGGGTCACCCCAGAGAGGGCATGTGACATCATAGTGGCATGTGTTGCTCTCCATAATATTGCAACTATTAGAGGAGAGCAACACCCTGCTGTACAAATTAATGACCCTGAGGATGACCATCCCATCCACCCTGCAGACATGCAGGATGGAAGGGATGTAAGGGACCTAATCAGCAGAAATTACTTTTGATTAAAACAATAAAATAAAGACAAATTCACATGTGATTTGGTCTTCTTTATTCCCTAAAAGTACAAAAGCAGTTAGGATTTTTAATATAGTTCCATCCATTAACATATTTCATCTGTGAAGTGCACCCACCTCAACTGCCATTCCAGTAATAGAATTTCAAGGTCTGTTTTTCTAATCTGGCAATTCATTTTTTCACTTTTTTCTATACTCCTCATGAGGTGGACTAAAAAAACTTCACTGTTAACTGGGAAACATATGGATGACATTTAAATCCTACAGTTCTACATACAGATTTAACATGGTATTGACCGAAAATCTCACTGTGTCAAGCTGCGCTGTGGAAGTTGATGGACCCTCCTCCTGGTGATGCCCAGCCATGTTCTGTTGAAGGACAAGAATGTACTAGCTGTTTCTCCATTATCTATGCTCATCATTTCAGTGTACATGTCAAACTCCAAATTCCACTCAAGAATGTAAAGGAATGTGAATGGGTAGAGCACTGCCAGTAGCTACACATAATATTAAGACACACTTCATCTGTTCGTGGACACATCATCACATTTTAAATGACTTCAATACCTATAAAATAACAATGTGTAAACATTGTATCAAGTGTTAATCCACTAAGTGGGATATTAAGTGAGATGACGTGTTAAAACAACATGTTGTTAGGGGTTTAAATTACTACTTGAAGTAGACACTGAATTAATATGTACTTTGTTTAATAGCCTAAGTCAATTAAAAAATAAAATTAAAATCAAAGTGAGGTACAATCATAGCCTGGAAAAATATGCCTTACCTTTTTGAATAATGTTTTTATATTTCATTTTTAGCTGCTTCTTTCTCCCCTGTTGGATTGCACCTGAATGAAAATCAGATTTTATTCCTACCGTACTTAAGATCGTAACATACAGTTATGAATATATTCATAACTGTTTGTTGCGATCTTAAGTACAGTTAAATGTTAAGTCAGTGGAATAGTACATTCAAACTTACAACTTCAAACTACTCGGGTAGCAGTTTTCTCTCATGCCGTTTCTCTCACCTTCGCTGCTGCAGCGGTGATATACACTACCGCTCAAAAGTTTGGGATCACTTGGAAATTTTCTTGTTTTCCATGGAAACATACATGAGATTAGTCTGAATAGGAAATATAACAAATGAACAGGACATGATGACATTGTCAGAGTTAGAAATAATGATGAGATTTCACCCCATGCTTCCTGGAGCATCTCCCACAAGATGGATTGGCTTGATGGGGTCTTCATCTGTACCTTACGGTCAAGCTGCTCCCACAACAGCTCAATAGGGTTCAGATCTGGAGACTGTGCTGGCCACTCCATTACAGTCAGAATTCTGGCTGACTGCTTATTCTTTAAATATTGCTGACACATTTTGGAGGTGTGTTTTGGGTCATTATCCTGTTGTAGGATGAAATTGGCCCCAATCAAGTGCTGTCCACAGGGTATGGCATGGCTTTGCAAAATCTTGTGATAGCTTTCCTTCCTCAAGGTCCCTTCCACCCTGTACAAATCTCCTATTTTACCACCTCCAAAGCACCCCCAGACCATCACACTGCCTCCACCATGCTTGACTGATGGTATTAAGCACTGTTCTTGCATCTTTTCATTTGTTCTGCGTCTCACAAATGTTCTTCTGTTTGATCCAAAGACCACAAACTTGGACTCATCTGTCCACAACACCTTCTTCCACTCTTCCAGTGTCCAATACCTGTGCTCTTTTGCCCATCTCAGTCTTTTCTTTTTATTGGCCAGTCTGAGATATGGCTTTTTCTTGGCAATCCTGCCATGAAGTCCAGCATCCTGAAGTCGCCGCTTCACTGTTGATACTGACACTGGTGTTTGACGGGTACTATTTAGTGCAGCTGCCAGTTGACGACCTGTGAGGCGTCTTTGTCTTAAACTACACACTCTCAGATATTTGTCTTCTTGCACAGTTGTGCATCGGGGCCTCCCACTCCTTTTTCTGTCCTTGTTAGACCCAGTTTGTGCTGCTCTCTGAAGGGAGTAGTTAACAGCATGATAAGAGATTTTAAGTTTTTTTTTGCAATTTCTCGCACTGAATAGCCTTCCTTTCTAAGCACAACAATAGACTGATGGGTCTCTAAAGGAAGTTCTTTCTTCCTGGCCATTTCGAGCCTGTAAACAAAACAAACAACTGCTGATGCTTCAGACAATAAACTAACCTAAAGAATGCCATGCTCTCTTTTGTGCTCCCTTATTAGTTCAACTGTTTTCAGCTGTGCAACACAATTGCAAAAGTGTTTTCTAATAATCAATTAGCCTTATAAAATGATCAACTTGGATTAGCAGCCACACCAGGAGATTGATGCAGAGGACTGACAGTTGTTGATAGTAGGCCTCTATGCAAAAATGTAGATCATTCTTTGAAAATCATCTGATTAATTTTAATTGTTTGTGAAATGGATAAAAATGTTTGTGAAATGGAAAAAAATGTTTGGAAATGCATGAAAATGTGTTTTTCTTTGGAAAACAAAGAGATTTGCAAGTGATCCCAAACTTCTGAGCGGTATTGTATTTATGCCGAAATATGTGCTCATACTCCCCATAGGCCTGCAATAAGACCTCCAACTCCATCGAGGTAAAATAACTTGCTCTTTTTTTTCAGTTGTCATGGTGACTCATGGTATTAGGGCTCTATTGATGATGGCTTAGTATGAGTATGAGTATGCAACTCAAGGTTAACATACTCAGAGTTGATTGAATTAACTCAGATCAGCGGTTCTGGAACCAGATACCCAAAGTTTCCCATCTCAGAGTAAGTCAATTCAGAGTTCAGGGATAAACTCTGAGTTTGTTGAACCTTCTACCTGGAATACCCCCCAGATCAGGGTGATTTGTCTGAGGATTCTGTGGGATGTGATTTCCTGCCTCCTCTTTGACCTCGGGCACTGGTGGACTGGTACAGGTGGCGCTGATGGAATAGCTGGATCAACTGTAGGTCCAAGATATGTCAGGCTGGAACCCAGGTCCATTCCTCCAGGTTGTATCCTTCCCAATCCACCAGGTATTGGAGGCCCCCATTGGCAACAGCCCAGCAGCCTCCTTACCATGTAGGCAGGACTTCCCTGAATGATGCAAGGTGGAGGAGCAGTCAGAGAAGCAGGACTCAGTGGGCTTTCCATGTGAGGCTTAATCCGGGACACATGGAAGGTGGGGTGAATCCTCATGGAGTGTTGGAAGTTTTCAGTTTAACCACAGAAAGGTTTATGATCTGCTGACAACGGCCCAATGAACCAGGGTGCCAGCCCTACCTGTTACTTGGAGGATGGGAGTGATGGCAGTTATCATGGGTGGAGTAGCATCTGGCTGTCTGAATTAACAAGGGACATGCACGAGACCAACCTGTAGAGCCAGATGTACTCTTCAGCTGCTGGACAGAAAGCTTCTCTTTCCTGGGAGGAAATTAGAGGGGGTCACTAACCATAGACATGTGTATGTATGAATTATGTTCAAAATTCACCCACAACAGCTGGCAAGACCACGACGAGGGAGCCTGGAGGCTACACAGTGGAGGGTTACCTCCATTTCTTGATTGAACCTTTTGGTCTGCGCATTAGTCTGGGGATGAAACCCAGAGGAGAGGCTGGCTGTCACACACGGGAGACTGCAAAACTCTCTCCAGAAGGGGAACTGGGGCCTTTGGTTGGAGACCACATCCCTCGGAAGATCATGGAGACATAACAGGACAGACATGCTGGAGGATAAGTTCCCCTGTCTCCTTGGCAGAAGGAAGCTTGGCGAAAGGTACAAGTGAGTCATCTTATTGAAGCAATCAACCACCGTCAGAAACACCATGTTAACATGGGAGTGGGGGCAGACCTGTCATGAAATCCAGGGAGATGTGAGACCAAGGGCAGTGTGGAACCAGGAGAGGCTGGAGGTAACCGGAGAGAGCTCTGTGTGGCAAAGCAACAACAAACCAAGGAAACGGGTGAAGGGATTGGGTCAGAAACAGGGTCAGGAACCGGGAATCCTAGAAACCTGGAAAGTCAGGCATGGCGCTATGACAATCTGGCACTGAGCTGGTGAAACAGTGCTCCTTAAATACCCTGGCTGATGAGCCTGATGAGATCCAGGTGCAAGATCTCTGGTGGCAGGTAAGTGCCAGGGTGGATTGTGACAGAATTGGTCCAAGCACAGAACCCTGCAGAACTCTGTGACTGGCTTTAGAGTGGACAGAGGAGTCACCATTAACATGTACAAGCTGAGGGCAATCTGAAAAGTAGGATTTAAACAGGGGATACCGTGGTCAATGGTGTCGAATGTGGCACTAAGATCTAATATAACTAGTACAGAGACAAGTCCTTTGTCTGATGCAATTAGAAGGTAATTTGTAAGTTTAACCAGTGCCATCTCTGTGCTATGATGCACTCTAAATCCTGACTGGAAATCACTGTAGAAAGTCACACAGCTGATTAGCAACTGCTTTCTCAAAATTTTTTGAAAGGAATGGGACGTTAGATACAGGTCTATGGTTGGCTAAAACTCCTGGATCAAGAGAAGGCTTTTTAAGAAGAGGTTTTATTACAGCTACTTTAAAGGACTGTGGTACATATCCCATTGTTATGAACCTGGCTCAAAGGTTCACAACAAAAGGAGAAGAGTCCACACACCGATGTAATGCAACAAAACATTTATTTAACTAAACATAACACAACCTAAACTGTGTGAATGTTACTTATCAGTGGTGTAGAGCGGGTGTATGTGTGAGTGGTAAATAAAGGAACAAACCTGCATTTGCCCATGACTGCCAGAACAAAAGAGAGAGGACCTCTAAGATGGCTGCCCTATTTATATCATCCAGCTCCACTCTCTCAAGGTGCAGCCAACCAGCTGATGGCCTGGAAGATGCTTGAAGGCTACAGAAAGTAAAACATAACGGAGGATTAGAAACTAACCACTAACATAGACCTCAAAATGTTTCAACGCCCAAATAACAGCCAAGGTCTCTTTCTCCACAATGGAATAATTCAGTTGGTAAGAGTTGAATTTCCAGGAAAAGAAACTCACAGAGTGACGCATCCCTACCCACCTGCAGGAGTACAGCTCCAGCCCCCAAATTGCTGGCATCTACCTGCAACTGAAACGGTTCACCACAACGTGGTGCTGCCAAAACAGGAGCAGAGGAAATGAGACCTTTTACATTTTCAAAAGCACGTTGACACTTAGGGAACCAATCAAATTTGACCTTTGAACTCAACAGATTTGTAAGAGGGGTCACTACTGTGGAGAAATTCTTACTAAACCTTTGATAGTATCCAACCATGCCTAAAAAGTGCATGAGTTTTTACTTAGTGGTTGGTGGTGAAATAACCAGAACTTTTGTTCTCACTGGGCGAACCTGACCCTGGCCAACAATCTTCCTCAAATATGTGACTGTCCCTTGGGCAAACTTGCATTTAGCCAGATTTACAGTGAAATTGGCCCAAGCAAGACAATCAAACAAAGCTCTGATGCGGTGTACATGCTCCTCCCAAGTCTCACTGTATATGACAACATCATATAAATACATTGCGCATCCCTCCAACCCTGCCACAACCTTGTTCATCAACTGCTGAAAAGTTTCTGGTGTGTTTCGCAGCCCAAATGGCATGATAGTGTAGGAGTAAAGGCCTGAAGGTGTTATGAATGCTGCAATGTCTCAAGCCCATCTGGACAGGGGCACCTGCCAGTAACCCTTCAAAAGATCAAACTTGCTTAAAAATTTAGCGGAGCCCACCTGATCAACACAATCCACGATACAAGGAAGTGGAAAAGAGTCTGGCTTGGTGACATTATTCACTTTGCGAAAGTCTGTACATGGTCTAAATGTTTGGTCTGGTTTGCTTGCTAACACACGGGGAGGCCCAGCTAGAACATGAGGGCTCTGCAATGTTGCGTTCTAACATGTAGTTCACCTCTGACTCCAACTAGGTGCGTTTTTCTTGAGAGACCCGGTAAAACCTTTGTCGGTTCAGCATCTCCTACATCAATATTATGTTCTATTAGATTTGTGTTTTTGTCGGAGTGTCTAAAAACAAAGAAGGAAATGACAAAGTTAGGTCAAACAGTGGTCACGTCAGACAAATGATCCAACTTATCCAGGTTATTTAGTGACTGAGAATTTTTTAGTCAGCCTTGCATCACATAGTCGTCCGGAGTAAGGACTGGCTCCTCACCACTTTCTTTCCCCAAAGACGAAGACACTACACCCAAAGAAACCACTAGGGCCAATGGTTTCGGTTCTTTTTCAGTCTGTTCTGTAGTGGAACGAAGAAAATAAGGTTTTAGCATGTTTATATGGTATAACTCAGTGGACCTTCTCCGGTGAGGTGTAGAAATCAAATAGTTCACGTCTGAGCACTGGCGAAGAACAGAGTAGGGGCCTGAAAACTTTGCCTGAAAAGGAAAACCCACCACTGAAAGGAGTGCCAGAACCTGATCACCTGGACTTAACATATGCACTTTAGCTCAGTGATCATACAGTCTTTTCAGGAGACTGCTTCCAATCAGCATCTAACACTGCTAATGGACCACAAACCGTGTGACCAAACACAAGGTCAGCAATCAGGGCAAACCTTCCTCCCAGTGTTGTGTGTATGAGCACACTAGAGCAGAAGGAGGAACTCAGAGTGGCAGCAACAGAGAGATAACAGGAGAGCAGGCTGGTATGAAAACACAAAAAAGTTTATTAAAAAAAAGGTGTCCACAAAAAACGGGAATAACAAAAGGCAAGAGCAAAAACACTCTGGATATAACTAAAGATGTCCTCCAAAACGGGAATCAACTAAAGGCGAGAGCTGAAAAACACTCTGAACAGGATGAGCTCCAACTCCTCTCACAGGCAAGGCTGGGCTGGGCTGAGGGCTTACAGGCAGGTAAGACTCCTGGAAAAAGGGAAACAACGTTCAGGTAAGTGGTAGGTAAAGCAAGGCAAGGAGACCGATTCTGGCACAGGAACGGATGGAGTACCACTATGGGAAGCAGACGATCCGACGAATACTGGGAGAACAACTGCTGATTGTCTGTGAATGAGGTGATGGTTTGCAGGTGTGAGAGGAGGTGGGGCTGGAGGAGCTTAGTGGCAGGTGTAGTCCACAGCGCAGACCTGGACAAACAAAGGGAGACAGACAAGACACAAGAGGGCAGCGAAACACAGGGAAAACACAAGGAACTAGTGCAGCCTGACACCCAGTCACGACCTAGCTCAGTACGATAAGAGCGGAAAAGCGACTTGAGTGTCTAATGGAACCTCTCAATAGCTCCCTGGCTTTCTGGGTGATAAGCAGTGGATTAGACATGGGTAATACAAAGTTTCTTCAACATCTTTGCACACAGGCCAGATGTAAAGTTTGTTCCCCGATCACTTTGGATGACCTTTGGAATACCAAAGATAGAAATGAACTGGGTTAACGCTTTCAGGATACACTTAGTAGTAATGTTTCGCAGAGGATAGGCAGCAGGATATCTGGTAGTTTGACACATGACAGTGATAAGATACATGCTACCAGTTTTAGACTTGACATACAGTCAATCTGCAAATGCTCAAAAGGCTGACCTGCTGCCGATATTGTTACGGTTTTCACTAATGTTTCAGAACAGGACCCAAAGATGCAGACCAGAGAGAAGGCAGATAAAAATAACACAAATTTATTAACAACAAAAAGCGCACTCAAAAGGAGTGGAACAAACAACAAACGAAAAGCGCACTCTAACAGAGTGGAAATAACTAAGGGAGCTCCGTACGACAGGTCTGAGGCAAGGCACACGTGGAAGTGGCAAACAGGCAACTGGCACAAAAGAAACACACCATTAAATGTGGAGAACAAACTCATTAGCACGCTCACGATAGCTAGAGAAGAAAGTGCTTATGAAACAGGCCTGGAAGGATCTCGGGAGGAAGGAGACTGGAACAATCCAGCAACAGGTAGGAGAGAGCTCTCTCAAGCGGCAGTAGCAGTGATTAAAGTGGCCTGCAGCTCAAAACAAGGATGCATGGCACCAGGGGGCTGGTCCGGCCCTACAGTACGCCTACGCTTACTGCCAGGTCGGCTCTTTTGGCCAAATTGGGCACTGGGCTACGCGATGCAACGTGTCCCTACAGTACAAACAAGTGCCGGAGCACATCCGGTTCCACCTCTCCGCCGGTGTAAGCCAAGTACGGCCCAGCTGCATGGATTCCTTCCCTTGACAGGAAAGCAGGAACGAGGAGTGCTCTGGAGCTCCTGGAGCTCTGCCCTGCAGAGGTTCCTCATTGCTCCTTGTGGTGATGCTCATGTAGCCGATTGTCTAGATGGACAGTGAGATTGACAAGAGCATCAAAGTCCATGGGACTATCCCGGGACGCTAACTCATCCTTTAACCGATCATTAAGCCCCTTGGTGAAGGCCATCTTTAGCGCCTCCTCGTTCCAGCGTGCGTCTTTCACCAGTGTCCGAAACTGCACAGTAGTAGTAGTCCCCCACAGATAAAAATCTCTGGCAGAGCTCCAGCAGTCGGGCCGAGGCGTTGCCGCCATGACCAGGGTGATCAAACACAGAGCTAAACCTCTAGATGAACGAATCATAACTCAGCTCCTCAAACCCCGGCTGGCAGCTCAATGCGTCTGCCCAGGCTAACGCCTGACCCGTAGTAACCCAATCACAAAGAAAATCTTGGCCTGACTAAAAGCAAAAGAGCGGGAATGCTGGGTGAAAATGAGCCGGCATTGTAACAAGAACCCCCGACACCTATTTAAATCCCCCAAACGGTTCGGGATTGGAGATTTCACGTGTGGGGTTAGCGTCTGCCGGAGCTGCTGAGGCAGGAACTGGAGCCGGAGCTTGGGCTCCCGGGCCAAGGGTGCGACAGCAAGCCCAGCCACTTGTGTGGTGAGCTGGTTAACCTGAAGGGCTAGCTGTTGTGTGGTCTCGAGCAGGGAGCGCAGTGCGCGATCATGGTGGCTTAGCCACTCATCTCTTTTCTGTGAGGCATAGGGCGGAGTATCTGCTGGGTCCATATTGGCCAGATTGTACTGTTACGATTCCGTTGAATCAAAAAATAGCAGGACCAAAGGAGCGGATAATCAGCAGGACACAAAGGGCCGTGAAACAAAACGATTTATTACAGAAAAAGAGAGAGGGAGCCATAACAAAACAATCAACAAACAACACAGAAAACCCATAACAATAACTCAGATTATAACACAAACTCTACATAGGTCTGTGTCATATTTTTTTGTACCTATGAACTTCTGCCGATAAGCCTCAGGTACTTGTTCATATGCCTTTAGCACTGCAGTTTTTACTTTTTGAAAGTTTTCACTATCTGCTGTAGACAAAGCAGAATAAGCTTCTTGGGCCTTCCCAGTTAACACACATTGCAGCAGCAAAGTCTGCTCAGAATCACTCCACTTACTATTTTTAGCCAACCTTTCAAAAAAAAAAAAAAAGAAAAAAGAAAAATGTATCTTGATCCCAAAAGTAAGCAACTAGATCCATCAAAACATGAGGAACTGCTCCAGTATCCCCTTGTGTAACCGCTGAAGGATCAAGGATCTTTCCTTCCTTGATCAACTCCAGCTTGTAGTCTTCTAATTTCAGCTTTTCCATTTCAAGAGCTTGTTCATGTGCCTGAATTCCCATTCCTCATGCTCCAACTCATGCTTATACTGCAACATTAACAACTCCTATTGCTGTTCGAAAGTCAAACCTACCCCAGCTATAGGCTGCACATATTTCACAGGCTGGTCAGGGCAACTAACCGGGGGAGAAACTGCATCCTGCTTGTCCATTTCTTTTACCCCATCAACCAAACCCCGGACTGAACCAGCCCTTCCTTGATTATCCCGAAAATGTGGTCCTTACGCCCCTGACTAGAGATTTCAATGCCATAATGCCCTGCTATTTTTATCACATGATCCTTAGTGAAGGCCTCCAGTCGCTCTTCACTTGGATTCTTCACAAATTCTTCCACAGCAGACATCACGCAAACCACAACTGTACCACACTGACCGGTGACCCAAAATCACACCACTCCAAAAATGTTACCTGCCCTAAACCACAATAGCTCCCCTGTCACTTGCAGAAACTGCAACTTTTTTTTTTTTTTACCCCCTTCAGCCAAGCACAACAACCACCATGTGCAACAACCTTTCCCTTTGCTGTCTACCTAACCCATAACTGGCTAGCTGACTCAGCCCTTAGTCTTCATGCAAATAGTGGTGGTGGGAGATTTAAACACAAAGCCCAATGACTTGGCCAGGCAACCAGCAAGCTGGCGACCTACCTTGACAGTCATGGAGGTGTACCCTCAGCAAAAATGCTCTGGCCACACTACTGCACAAAAAATTAAACCAAAACAACGAAACCAGGAATGGATGTCGTTCCGATACCTAACGGGAAAGTAGTTCCACAAACAGGGGTGGTTTAAAATTTCACCAGATCAGCGGCAACACAAAATGAAATAACAGTTTCTCAGTGCAGGTAGCTACCACCTTACTGGTATGATCAACTGGGAGCCCTCAATCCACACTGATCTGAACCACTTACACTGCCATCCATGTGTGTTGGACTCTGTCGCCAGTACTACTGCTCAATTCAGACTACAGCTACAAAAATTCACAGAATCCAATATCTATCACTAGAATCTGTACTTGCCAAAACAGAAGGATTTTCATACCCTTCAGCTGTATAGCCCTACCAAACACTAGCATATATTTAATGCGAAACCAAGGATCCAAGATCCTGGATGAGCCCCCATTTGTTGCGAACTTGGCTCAAAGGTTCACAACAAAAGGAGAATAGTCCACACACCAATGTAGTGCAACAAAACATTCATTTAACTAAACATAATGCAGCCTAAACTTTGTGCATGTTACTTATCAGTGGAGTAGAGCAGGTATATGTGTGAGTAAATAAGAGAACAAACTCAAAACTAGTGATGGGTCGTACCATGCTGAAGCTTCAGAACGTGTGCCGAGAAATCCCAGAAGTGTTTAGTGAACACAGTTGGTTTGTGTGTGACATAGAGGTGCATTTTGATGGAGCCTGGGAGAAGGAGAAAGTTTTCTGCCATGTGGGACCATTTTGATCTGATCTCTCCCAATAAAATAAGTACACTTTCAGTAACATTATTACACATGTTTTGTGTTTGTTATGCAATGTACTATATTTTTCTCTGTCTTTTCTTTTAATGCGAGGTGAGGCGTTTGTTGTGTGCTAAAGGAGTGGGGTACAACAACATCTCATCCATGCTGAGGCATTCTTGTGCTTTGCATGAAAATAATGAGGGTAATGTGGCATATTTTGTTTCTGAATAAAAATTAATGAAGTCCTTAAGTTGCACAATCAAATTCACTGCCCTCTTCATGTTCACAGAGAGGTAAAACATAAGGGAGGGTTAGAAAGAGGCCATCACACTATTGATAAAGACAGATTGATCATCTAATAAAGGAAATTCAATTAAGGCTAAAATACAGGTTGACGATTTTGATGCAAAAATTAGTGAAATTAGTTGCTGAAGGTTTAAAGGAGAAAACTGGTCTAAAAATACGACAGGTTAAACAACCATTTTTTTATGGTTTCTGTAATTGAAAATAAATCAGTTGATATTGAGGGCAGGAGGTGGTGAATTCTGTCTCCTATAGTAAGAATTTTATCATTAAAGAAACTCCTGAAATCATTACTGCTGAAGGCTAAGGGAATATATGGTTCAACGGAATTATGACTGTCAGCATGCCTACAGTACTGAAGAGAAACCTGGGATTGTTCTTATTAACCTCTATTCGCGAAGAGTAATAGGCTAGCACAGCGGAGGGCTTTCCTGTATGTTTTAAGACTAGGAACAAGGCTTTCAAATGAGTTAGAATTGATTTTAGGTTTAAGGTTGATTAATGGGCTTGAGTCAACTTTTACAACCGCGTCTGCAGCACAAAAGGCAACATCATCAACAAGAACGGTCTGATTCTAATTACCTAACAACTACAGTCACAACCTCTGTTATGATCCTGCCTTCCTGTCTCTCCCAGTGTGTCTCCTCTCCCTTTTTCTCTGTGTGTGTGTCTGTCGGTCTACCCCTGGAGTTGTGGCTAGGCAGCCCCTCACCTGCTGCCAGCTCCTCGCACGGTGACTCACCTGCATTCACTCTCTCTTCATCAGGGAGAGTATAAAAGACATGGACCTTCTCCTCCTCGTTGCTGGATTATTCCTCGATCTCTGTGTCGATGTTTGGTCATATGGTTCGTAAGTACAGGTCTCTTTGTCTCACTCTCAATTTCAGAATTACGTCTTTTGTTATCCACCTTTTTCCAGCCACTAAGTGTGCTGTGTTTTCCTTGTTTTCAGTGTCTGCCTGCCTCTTCCACGCGTGCCTCGAGTCATACCCGCTTCGTCGGTGCGCCTTCAGTTTATCCACTCCATTTGAGTGCGTCTTTTGTTTGTTCATTATCCGCTCATTGAGCGCATTTTCTGTTTCCAGTTTTATTAATAAATTCGCCTTTGATTTACACAATTTCTGTTTCGTACAGCCCCTTAACAACCTCAGGTTTAAAATTATGTGAAGCATGAGGGTTATGTTTCCTGTTTTTTTCATTCATTTGAATGCTCATGGCATGTACACAGCTGACATGAAAATGTAGATAACTCAGATGGCTTTGAAGATGTTTGTGTTTTGTGACTATGGTATATGTGACTCAAAAGAATGTTCCTTGACCTAAATGTGCAAGGACAAGTAGAATATGGGCAGGGATGCCTGAACCTGTTCCCTTGGTGGTCCCTTGAGCTTGTAATGCTTAAGCAATTCATACCTAGTTCCTAGAGATTTTCCAGACACAACATGAAGATGTAATTTAGCTAACATTTCCACAGGACACTGTGGCTTAGTTAATAGTAACCTTATTATTGCCATCACATGTACTCAGTGAACTCACCCGTAGAGCTAGCCTGTAGTAGAAAATGAGGGCAGCCTATACTAACGTAAACCATTCATGTTAGCTGTTTGCACTTAGTGGCAGCATCAAGTCTCGGAGGTGACAAGGCCCACAGAATAGGCTGCTAGCCAGTGTTAAGAAATGACACAAAGGACACACTATGTTTTACTAATCCCTCTTGTTTTGTGTCTGACTCCTTACATTCACATCTTAGCACTTATTGTTATTTATTTTTTTATTATATTGTATAAAGCTTACTCTTTTTTAAGTAATGACAGCCTGAAATGTTACAGCAGAGACCCTGGAGAGAGGGGGGACTTTGATAAACATACAAGTTCCTGTGGCCGGCCTGCACCGTGGCCCAATCCACCAAGCACATTTCAACATCACACTTGGCCAGTCTTTTAAGTATTTCTAGGATTGGAGCTGTGCTAGCTTATGTTAAACCACTAATATAAAATGAATATCAATCATGCAGGCCATGCAATCTCATACACTTGCTAACCTAAATTCACTAACCTCTCAATAGAAATGTCACAACAGTCATATTCGTCTTTGTAAAACATACAACAAAATTTTAATTAATATTCTTCTAAAATAATATATTGGTACACCGTAACAAAAGAGAATGCAAACAATGAAACTTCCCTTCTGACACTACATTTGTCACAACAGTAGGCTTGCGTTGCCAGGGGTCAGGTTTTGCGTCAGTGATGAAATGACATTTCCTTTTACTCTCACATGGAAGCGCAGCCTCTTTATGGGATCAAGTAATATAAAGTTTGTTTACATGCAGTTTATAATCAACATATTTATGTTATGTTAAACTATTTGAATAAATAAACTTTGTATCTTATGTATTTCAGTTACATTTTATTTACTTACTTGTAATACTATGAATCTAATAATAACAGAAACATGACTGATATGCTAGGTGGCATGGTGGAACAGTGTCAACACTGTCGCCTCACAGCTAGAATGTCCGGTTCGATTCCCGCTGTGGGCGCTGGGGGCATGTCCTCCACCATGCCTTTGGTGCCTGCTGTTTGAGGAAAGGGGCCTTTCTATGTGGAGTTTGCATGTTCTCCCCA
Source organism: Chaetodon trifascialis (assembly GCF_039877785.1). Taxonomy (NCBI): domain Eukaryota; kingdom Metazoa; phylum Chordata; class Actinopteri; order Chaetodontiformes; family Chaetodontidae; genus Chaetodon; species Chaetodon trifascialis. The sequence continues at coordinate 953,900 of NC_092070.1, forward strand.
TGTTCACCTGGGGTTTCCTCCTTAAAAAAAAACCCACTAAAAACATGCAAGTAGATCACCACCTGACCAATGGTGACAAAAAAAACTGGGTCCCCGGGCATCAGTCGGCTGGCAGCACACCGCTCCTGGTCCGCCGCAGAGGAAAGAAAATGCGGAGAAGAATTTCACAAGAAGCATGGCGTGTGCAGTTTCCCTCCCTAACTCTGCATGTTGTGTATTAATGTGACTAATAAAGGTTGTCTTCTTCTTCTTCTTCTTCTTCTTCTTCTTCTTCTCCTTCTTCTTCTGTACCCATGGGAACCTGACATAAGAAAGCATAAAGACTCTGGGTAAGAAGCCAAGTTAGTAACATGCATTAATGGACATGAATGCATACAGAATGAAAGAAAGCAAGATGAGCATGGTATATCATCAGAAGTCCCCTGACAGTTTAATCCAATGGCAATTTAAGTAGGAGCAACACAAGCCTGAGCCAGCCCTAACTATAAGCCATATCAAAAAGGAAAGTTTAAAGACTACTCTTAAGCATAGACATAGTGTCTGCCTCCTGGTCTGAGACTAGGATATGGTTCCACAGGAGAGGGCCTCTTTGGTTGAATGTTCTGGTTCCCATTCTAGTTTTAGAGACATTCTGGGTATGTAGTGTTGTATTGGGGTGGCTGTGGCTCAGAAGGTAGAGGAGTCATCCTGTTAGCTTTGAAGCTCAGTTCTTTATTGGAAGCTCAAGAACGGTCCGGAGAAGTCTTCAGTTCACAGTCAAAGTATTTATTGTAGGTCACAGGTAAAGCAATGCAGCGCTGGACTCAGACAGACAGAGCTCCCTCAGGATCTCAGCCAGAATGAGTACCGTTCACAGACAATCGTTCACATTTAAGGAGTTGGGATTGACCAGCCCCGTACATTAATCAGTTCAGGACATTCTAGACATCTTCAAGTACCAGCCTCTAACCATGTGATAAGTAATCCATATGTGTGTATGTGTGTTGTGTCAGGTGTGAAGATAATATTTGCAGACATCGTAAATAAGGAGGAGAGGTGCTATGAACATCTTGTTTGCCACTACTGATTGTCTCTGGGGACATGATATTTATGACTCAGGGCTAAGAGTCAGGCCTTCTATCACAGTGACAAGATGTTTTTGTATGCCAGAGCACAAAACAGGATGTTAGAGTGTTAAACAAGATGTTCCCCGTAACAATCCATTTATCAGAATGTTGGTGGTTTGATCCCTGGCCCCTGCAGCCTACATGTTGAAGTATCCTGATCAAGATACTGAATGACAAATTGCTCCTAATGCTGTCATTGTGTGAATATGCATGTGAATGGTTATTGCTTATAATGAGGAGGTGGCATATAGCGTGAATTAATGTGCATGTGAATGGGGGAATGCTGACTAGTGTTGTAAAAGCTTTGACCCCAATGACCCCTCTGAGTGGTCATTGAGGATAGAAAGGCCATATATATCAGTCAGGTCCATAAATGTTTGGACATTGACACAATTTTCAGAATTTTGGCTCTGTACACCACCACAATGGACTTGAGATGAAACAATCAAGGTGTACATTAAGTGCAGACTTTCAGCTTTAATTTGAGGGTATTTACATCCAAATCAGATGAAAAGTGTAGGAATTACAACCATTTCTATATGTGCCTCCCCCAAAAGTCATTAGACAATTGGCTGCTCAGCTGATCCATGGCCAGGTGTGTGTTATTCCCTCATTATTTCATTCACAAGGAGCAGATAAAAGGTCTAGATTTCATTTCAAGTGTGGTATTTGCATTTGGAATCTGTTGTTGTCAACTCTCAATATAAGGTCCAAAGAGCTGTCACTATCAGTGAAGCAAGCCATCGTAAGGCTGAAAAATCAAAACAAACCCATCAGAGAGATAGCAAAACATTAGGTGTGGCCAAATGTTACATGCTTCCCCCTCCTCTTGCTTATCAGCCTGATCCCTTGTTCATTCTGTGTCTGTCTCCTTCTCAAAGGGTATGGCTGCACAGCAATCAGAGCACCTTTAAAGAGGGAGAGGGGACTGCAGCTCACTCTCTCCTCATTTCCGGTCTGGCAGCAGCAGAAGCAGGTGCTGCTGCAATAGCTGAAAACCTGGTAGTGGCTGTGTGTGTGACCTTATGTAGGTACTTTGGGTTCTTCCACATTTGTTCCTGGTGGGTCCGGTGGTTTAGTTTTCGCGACTTTATCTTCATTGTTTAGGCTTTAGTTGTTTTATGTTAGGTTTAGATAAGGGTGCAGTGCTCTTGGGGGAGCACTCCGAGGGGCACGGGCTCTCGGTGGCTCAAAGGATCTTTGATCCTTAGAAATATTTAAAAGACTGGCCAAGTGTGATGTTGAAATGTGCTTGGTGGATTGGGCCACGGTGCAGGCCGGCCACAGGAACTTGTATGTTTATCAAAGTCCCCCCTCTCTCCAGGGTCTCTGCTGTAACATTTAAGGCTGTCATTACTTAAAAAAGAGTAAGCTTTATACAATATAATAAAAGAATAAATAACAATAAGTGCTAAGATGTGAATGTAAGGAGTCAGACACAAAACAAGAGGGATTAGTAAAACATAAGTGCTAAAAACATAAAATAAGTGCCTTCAAAGCTTTAGTTGTTTTATGTTAGGGTAGAGGGGAGAACCCAGTTCTGCCAGCCCCATGTGGGCTGGACAGTGGTGGCTCCCTTTCTTTTGTTCTTTTTGGCTGGCCCACCAGTATTTAGTTAGTTTGGGAGGGGGTTTTTATTTAGCTACTGTATGAGGTGAGCCAAGAAGTGCAAGCCTTCACCGAGCACATTAACTCAGTGGACAAGAACATCAAATTCACTCGAGAGGATGTCAAGGACATGAGTTTGCCTTTTTTGGACTGTGATGTCCACATTGGAAATAACAGGAGCCTCCATATTGGGGTTTACAGAAAACCTACTCACACAGACCAGTACCTCCTTTTTGACTCACATCACCCACTGGAACACAAACTAGGTGTTCTCAGAACTCTCCAGCACAGAGCTGATAATGTTCCAACCAGCCAACAGGCCAGAGACAAGGAACACAAACACCTGAGGGATGCTCTCAAAACTTGTGGTTATCCCAGCTGGTCTTTTGTGAAAAGTTCAGCCGCTTCCAGAAAGAACAGAGTGACAGAGGAAGAAAAGAGAGACAGACAGCATAACATTGTCATTCCATATGTGTATATATGTATATTTCAAACCTGGGAACACTCTCAGACAAAGGCTGGTGCACCCCAAAGACCGGACACCTCATGCTCAGAAGAACAATCTGGTGTATGCAGTCCAGTGCAGTGAGGAATGCACAGACTTATATATTGGGGAAACAAAACAGCCACTGAGCAGACGCATGGCACAACACAGAAGAGCTAACTCTTCAGGTTTAGACTCAGCTGTTTACCTGCATCTCAAGGAGGAAGCACACTCCTTTGAGGATAAAAATGTGTATATTCTGGACAGAGAAGACAGATGGTTTGAAAGAGGAGTGAGAGAAGCCATCCATGTCAAGGTTGAAAAACCATCTCTGAACAGAGGGGGAGGTCTGAGACACCACCTATCTCCCACATACAATGCTGTCCTTTCATCTCATTCAAAAACTTAGCCTCTGAAAATAAACAACAAAGCCATTCACACACGGCTCAAGGAGCCTCCCAATGACAAGAATGGGACACTAACGAGGCAGACGACTGTCGTTGACACCCAAGGGTCGCACCCTACCCCGCCTTAATGGGGGATCGTTTGCCTCACAATAGAGTGATACCATCCTTGGTTTTGGGGGTTGGCCTCACTCAAAGGAAAAATACTTGAACCTAACACCATTTCATTGGACTAGAGCTGTCCTATCTAGTCCGGTGCGCATGAACTGATGAAGCCTGCTCGGATGAGAGGCGAAACGTCTTCCAAGACAAACTGACAAAGTCCAGTTGCGATCGATTGAATGCCCTGAAGCTTACAATGACCTGGATGAATGAGAATATTCACAGGCATGTTTCTGAACATTTTGGGTTGGCTACCCTAAAAATGGTGCGGGAATATGAAAGGATGGCTCGGAAAATGACGGATTACAGAAACCATCTCAGGTTTAACCTGAGATGTAGACAAAACAGCCTCACACCAGTAAGCCTACGCCTACGATCCACCATGAAAGGCTACAGGACTGACAAAATCCTGGAAAAGGCTCAAAAACAATGAATGAGAGAGTAAGGCAGGTCAATTTCACAATTGAAAGCCTAAAAGTGAAATTTGACAACCTACAGCACAAACTTATGTCATCACTACCTGAAGATATCTGTAAGAAAGTCACAGAATTCACATTGAAAGCCCAACTTGCCCAGCACAACAAAACTAAAGACAGACAAACAAAGAAATTTCTACCCTTTCTATTTTCAATAAACAAACCATGTGTTTTTGCAGTTCTTTGCCTGTTTGATTGTGTTCTGTCTCGTTGGTACGAGCTAAGTTGGGGGGGGGGGTCGAACACCAAATCAACTGTTTGGTACATTTTTAAGAAGAAAGAACGCACTGGTGAGCTCAGCAACACCAAAAGACCCAGAAGACCATGGAAAACAACTGTGGTGGATGACAGAAGAATTATTTCCCTGGTGAAGAAAAGGATTAAGACATCCAGGATACGTGACTGAGCTCAACCAAGTTCAACCAATCCTGAATGCGAAAGTAGCGCACAAATACACACTCAGTGCTCCACTGAAACCATCACAATTACAATCCAAATTGTTAACATCTCTGAAAACATAGTTGTATTCTGATTTTATGAATCAGTTGAAATTGTAAGTGAAATTGACTGCAGATGTAAGTGACATTGTGTAAATGTAACTCCATCAGACTGTATAACTTGATAATTTCCCTTTGGGATAAATAAAGTTGCCCTGCAATCGGCTGGCGACCGGCTCAGGGTGTACCCCGCCTCTCGCCCATTGTAGCTGGGATAGGCTCCAGCCCCCCGCAACCCCGAAAGGGATAGGCGGTATAGATAATGGATGGATAAATAAAGTTGATCTTATCTCATGTAAGTTGTTTTATTAGCATATATACATATATATAGCTTGGGTCCTCTCCCAGAGGCCTGGGAGCTTGAGGGTTCTGTGCAGGATCTTGGCTGTTCCCAGGAGTGCGCTCTTCTGGACAGAGATCTCAGATGTTCTTCCTGGTGTCTGCTGGACCCATTCTCCCAGCTTGGGGGTTACCGCTCCGAGCGCCCCAGTCACTACTGGGACCACTTTTGCCTTTATGCCCCACCTCTTCTCCAACTCCTCCTTGAGAGTCCTCCTTCTCATGCTCTTTCATCCTGATGTTACTGTCACTTGGGATCACTACATCCACCACTGTGACTGTCTTCTGTTCTTTGTCTACCACCACTATGTCTGGTTGGTTCACCATCACCAGTTTGTCTGTCTGGAACTGGAAGTCCCACAGGATCTTGGCTTGGTCGTTCTGGATCACCTTTGGAGGCGTCTTCCACCTTGATACTGGGACCTCCAGCCCATACTCGGTACAGATGTACAATGCTAGCCACCTGGTTATACCTCCATGTATGCCTTCCCTGCCAGCATCTTACACCCCGCTGTTATGTGCTGGATTGTCTCAGGGGCATCTTTGCACAGCCTGCACCTGGGGTCTTGTCTACTGTGGTAGATCTCGGCCTCTATTGACCTTGTGTTGAAGGCTTGTCTTGTGCAGCCATGATCAGTGCCTCTGTGCTGTCTTTCAGTCCAGCCTTTTCCAGCCACTGGTATGTTTTCACTATGTCAGCCACTTCAGCTGTCAATGGTACATGCCATGCAGGGGCTTGTCTGTCCTTGTCCCCCTTTTGGCTCCTCCTTGCTGGGCTTCTGCTGCCTGAGGCATTCTCTCAGCAGGTCATCATTTGGGGCTATCTTCCTGATGTACTCCCAGAGGCTTGCTTTATCCTCTTGGATAGTGGCTCTGACGCTCACTAGACCGCGGCCTCCTGTCTTGCGCTTAGTGTATAGCCTCAGGACGCTGGACTTAGGGTGAAACCCTCCATGCATTGTAAGGAGCTTCCTTGTCTTGATATCAGTGGCATCCATTTCTTCCAGTGGCCAGGATATTATACCAGCATCTGATTACTGGCAGGGCGTAGGTGTTTATTGCCTGGATCTTGTTCTTGCCATTCAGCTGACTCTTCAGGACCTGCCTCACCCTCTGAAGGTATTTGGCTGTGGCTGATCTCCGTGTTTCCTCCTCATGACTGCCATTTGCCTGTGGGATCCCTTAGGTATTTGTAGCTGTCCTGAACATCTGCTATGTTGCCTTCAGGTAGTTTAACCCCTTCAGTGGTGATCATCTTCCCTCTTCTGCACACCATCTGTCCACACTTATCCAGTCCGAATGACATCCCGATGTCATTGCTGTATATCCTGGTGAGGTGAGTGAGGGAGTCAATGTCACGCTCATTCCTGGTGTACAACTTGATGTCATCCATGTAGAGGAGGTGGCTGATTGTTGTCCCACTTCAGAATCGGTATCCAAAGCCACTCTTGGTGATGATCTGGCTGAGGGGGTTTAGGCCTATGCAGAACAGCAGGGGGGACAATGCATCTCCTTGGTATATACCACATTTGATGCTCACTCCTGCAATTGGCTGTGAGTTGGCTTCCAGAGTTGTCTTCCACAACCCCATTGAGTTCTTGATGAAGGCTCTAAGTGTCCTGTCGATCTTATACAGGTCGAGGCATTCCAGTATACGTGTGTGGCATTGTGTCATAGGCCTTCTTGTAGTCAATCCAGGCAGTGCACAGATTGGTACATCTGGTCTTACAGTCCTGGGTGACTGCCCTGTCAATCAGTAGTTGGTGTTTGGCTCCTCTGGTGTTGTTTCCAATTTCTTTCTGTGCTCTACTCATGTACTGATCCATGTGCTTACTCATCTTAGCCGCTATGATGCCAGCTTTTTGAGCCATTAGGCATGGATCATGTCGGGCCCAGGTGCTGTCCAGTTCTTCATCTTAGACACTCTTTCTTGGATGTCTGCAGTGGTAATTTGTACTGGTTCCTGTTCTGGGAGGCTACTGTGGTGTGCTTTCAATTCGAGCAACCATGCTCGAATTGAAAGCGATGCCTCCTTCTCCCAGATACTCTTCCAGTAGAGCTCAGTTTCAGACTTTGGTGGGTCTATCTGGGTCTTCTTACTACCCTGCCATTGAGAGTAGAAGTTGTTGGAGAAGACTATTTATTCTCCTGGTCTCGGCATCTCTGCTGTATCTTTTAAGGCAGGTAGCCAGAGCTGTGAGCCTCTGCTTGGCAGTCTCCAGAGCTTCATCTATGGACAACTTGTTGTATCTCCTTGGCACTGCCTTCCTGATCTTTACACCTTTCTGTAGCTCAGTTAGCAAGCTAACATCCCTCCTTGTTGCCGTGATCTTGCTCTCCAGTCTCCTCTTCCATGGAGGGTTCCCCTGCTCCTTCCGGCTACTGTTGTTCATCTTGTAGCCTAGCATGCACAGGATAACTGTTGCCGCTGCATACATCTGCTGATTGGTCTCAGTGATGGTTTCGGTGGATATAGTCATCAGTGCCATGTTCACGTCTTCCAGTAGAGATTCATCTGGTACTTTGTCTCTTAGCCTTGGCAGGTAGGTAGTTGTGTTCCCCCAGGAATCTGTTATCTGTTCTCTCAGGTCAGCTGCCCTTGTGTTCAGAGTGTCTGTGCTTCTTGGGGCTTGGCATCCAGTCTCGTTATGCAGGGATGCAGATGTCATCCCTGCACTGACCTGTCATCCTGGCTCCCCCTCAGACCTCACCCCAGCAGAGGACAAAGCCTTGGCACACAATAAGGCAGGCCTGTGTTGGAGGGGATCCCTGGGGGGACAGACAAAACATATGTCCCTCCCAAGATGCCACCCGCTTCATACAAGGTACATTCTTCCGTTTCTACATGGGACATAACCACATTCATATCGAATACATTTGGACCATCTGACTTTGGTTTGCCTTGCAGTTTCTGGCAACACCGTCGCACTGTTGGAGCCACCAACACCAGAAGATGCTGATCCAGTGAGTACTCATGCATGTTTCATCTACTAGCTTCAATATTAATCACATTAAAAGTGATAGGGTGAAGGCACCAGTGCAGCAGCACCAGCAACATCATCATCATCAGCAGCAGCAGCAGATGACGGCAAGGATGAGGAGACCATCTCTCTGCATTCTCGAAGGAATGAGGTATCATGTCAAGCATGTGGAAGTACTATTCAGTCTACAATGATGAGGAGTCATCATTTGGTGCCTACACAAAATTCCATCGCTGCATGAAACCCACATTTACGACCAGTAAACCCCTGCAATGTTCGTTGATTATCGGCCATTTACAGCCCGTTTACAGGGAAGCCACTCATCACAGAGGAGTGCCTTCTAGGGTGAACAGAAGACAACGTCTGGCCATTGTATGAACAGAGTTAGCACCAGCAACATCAGCAGCAGCAGCAGATGACGGCAAGGATGAGGAGACCATCTCTCTGGATTCTCGAAGGCATGAGGTATCATGTCAAGCATGTGGAATGACTATTCAGTCTACAATGATGAGGAGTCATCATTTGGTGCCCACACAAAATTCCATCGCTGCATGAAACCCACATTTACAACCAGTAAACCCCTGCAATGTCCGTTGATTATCGGCCATTTACAGCCCGTTTACAGGGAAGCCACTCATCACAGAGGAGTGCCTTCTGGGGTGAACAGAAGACGACGTCTGGCCATTGTATGAACAGAGTTAAAGTTTAGCAAGACCCTAACCCTAGCTTTTGTGATCCAAACTCCATTGATAAAATAGCGTCTTCTATGCTATTCTCTTCTTTTCTATGTGTTTTAGAGAGTTCCTGGTCACAATGTTCACAGATGCGCCGAGGTCGTTTTATGCCGAAGTCATTGCGTCAGAGGAGGCATCCAATCATATGCAAGGTCGCGGTCTTGGAATTACTCACGAGACAATTTTTGTTGTGTAGAAAGAAAAGCATGCTGTGATTTTGATAGATATTTTGATTTTCTCTTTTTGTACCTGCATATTTTATGAAACATGTAAACTTCTTTAAACTGTTTGACATCATCGAAAATTAAAAAAAGAAAAGTTACTTTGGTGCGTTCCCTTTTTATTCCTACTGAAAGAATCAGCAGTGGACTTACCCTGCTGGAATTTTGCAAGCTAATCGCTCAACCATTTTTCATCTGGTGTTGTGGTGGCAAAATGTGAAAAATTGCATTTGTATAGCTTGCAGCATTTACATTTGCATTTTAACACCTCACAGTCACAGGGGCTGAGAGGGAACTTCCCCAGCAATATACAGTGCTGATGATTGACGGAAATAGTACTCTTCATGCAGTGCATTTCTGTAGCAGGACCCAGATGCTGTACCGGGAGAAAGCCAGCCTGGCAACATAGTGAGTATTCATGGAAGGACACTCCCATTATGCAAAATTCCCGCTGTGCTAATTGTCATGCGTTTACAGAACTCACAAGCTATCAGACAGCTGTATTCCACCCATCTATGGCGGCAAATACAACTGGCAGATGTTGAGATGGCCTACAAAAAAAAAAGCTAGAAGACCTCGCACTGGAGTTATGCTGACTGTAACACCAATAATGTATTAATCATTATACTCCTTTCTTCCCCCAGCTCCAAGAAGATGACACATCTTAAAAAAATAAAATACAAGGTCAAATGGAATTTTGGGGGTGTCTGTCTGTTTAATGTATGCACAGTTAGGGCTATGATACAGATGACATGAGGCACACGGACTATGGACTTTCCATCTGTCATCTCACTTAAGTAGGAAGTTGGTTGGAAGTTGAAACACTGGCTGTATTAAGGCTAAAAGAAAGGCACATAATGTACCCTGAAATGCAATTGCCCAGATATATCAAAACACCTTATGGCAATAAAAAGTGAGTAAAGGGAACGGTTTGATTATCTATTCTTTGAGGTAGTAGATAACTATGTTTTTTAAAAAGTATCACAATAACTAAATAACTATTTGTAGTTTGTGAGGTGTGAGGGTGCAAAGGTGTTTTGCTTTGTGTTACAGGTTTCCCCAATGTCACTGGTGCATTGGACTGCACACATATCAAGATAAAATCCCCCTCAAACGCCCATGAGGCGGATTTTGTGAATAAGAAATTCTTTCACAGCATTAATGTTCAGGTGAACATGACTTTTTGACATTGTCAATTAATGAAAACTGTACATTGCTTGTGATTTGTGTTGACAGGTTTAATAGTCTTCATCTTATAATTTCAGGGGGTATGCCTGCCAGCCTTTTCTCCTGACACCGTACACATACCCCCAGGAAGCATAGCAGGCCTACAATCATGCCCATGCCAGGACAAGGGCCAGGATTGAAATGACCTTTGGCCTCCTGAAGGCACGCTTTCATTGTCTTCATGAGTTACAGGTTAGCCCTTTGAGGGCGTGTGACCTGTGGCCTGTGCTGTCCTCCACAATGTGGCCTGCCTGAGGAAGGAGAGGGCCCCCCAGAGTGCCATCACACATGGACTGGAACAATCCTGCCATCTTCCCTGATGATGATCAGGGTCGGCTGGTCAGGGACCAATATGTGTTAAATTATTTTAGTTAACATGCATGCTTTAAATTTTGGTTAAATATGTCCTGCATTGGCAGAGACGCATGCTGTGAATTTCAGTAAAATATGGCCTGCATTGGCAGAGGAATTTGTGTGTTTTGTTTTGTTTTGTTTTTTAAATTTAGATTGATTTGGCCTCTTATGTTTGTGCTATATACTGTGTGTATACAAGCTTGCAGGGAGGTTACTGCATCCATTCATTTGTCTGTTCATTTGATGTGTACGGATTTGTCCTACTCCTCCTTGAACTGCCACCTTATCGTGGTGGAGGAGTTTGAGTACCCGAATGATCCTAGAGGCTATGTTGTCCGGGGCTTAATGCCCCTGGTAGGGTCTCCCAAGGCAAACAGGTTCTAGGTGACGGGTCAGACTAAGAGCAGTTCAAGAAGCCCCTTATGAAAGAAATTAAAGCAAGGAAGCGTACGTCGCCCGGATTGGCGTCACCGGGGCCCCGCCCTGGAGCCAGGCCTGGGGTTGGGGCTCGCAGGCGAGCGCCTGGTGGCCGGGTCTTTGCCCACGGGACCCGGCCGGGCACAGCCCGAAGGAGCGACGTGGGCCCGCCTTCCCGTAGGCCCACCACCCGCAGGAAGGATCAGAAGGGGCCGGTGCTATGTGGAATGGGTAGCAGTCGTGGGCGGGGGCCCCGACGACCCAAATCCTGGACAACGACTCTGGCTATGGGGACATGGAATGTCACCTCACTGTGGGGGAAAGAGCCTGAGCTAGTGCGGGAGGTTGAGCGGTACCGGCTAGAGATAGTCGGGCTCACCTCCACGCACAGTCTGGGCTCGGGAACCCAACTCCTTGAGAGAGGCTGGACTCTCTTCTACTCTGGAGTTGCCCGCGGTGAGAGGCGGCGAGCTGGTGTGGGCTTGCTTATAGCCCCCCAGCTCAGCCGCCATGTGTTGGAGTTCTCCCCGCTGAGCGAGAGGGTCGCTTCCCTGCGCCTTCGGGTTGGGGATAGGTCTCTCACTATTGTTTCGGCCTACGGGCCGAACAATAGCGTAGAGTACCCGGCCTTCTTGGAGTCCCTGGGAGGGGTACTGGAAAGTGCTCCAACCGGGGACTCCATTGTTCTGCTGGGAGACTTCAATGCTCACGTGGGCAGCGACAGTGACACCTGGAGGGGAGTGATTGGGAGGAACGGCCTCCCCGATCTGAACCCGAGTGGTGTTCTGTTATTGGATTTCTGTGCTAGTCACAGTTTGTCCATAACGAACACCATGTTCGAGCATAAGGGTGTCCATCAGTGCACGTGGCACCAGGACACCCTAGGCCGGAGGTCAATGATCGACTTTGTAGTCGTATCATCTGACCTTCGGCGGTATGTCTTGGACACTCGGGTAAAGAGAGGGGCTGAGCTGTCAACTGATCACCACCTGGTGGTGAGTTGGATTCGCTGGCAGGGGAAGAAGCGGGACAGACTTGGCAGACCCAAACGTACCGTGAGGGTCTGTTGGGAACGTCTGGCGGAACCCGCTGTCAGGGAAGTTTTCAACTCCCACCTCCGGGAGAGCTTCAACCAGATCCCGAGGGAGGTTGGAGACATTGAGTCCGAATGGACCATGTTCTCCACTTCCATTGTTGATGCAGCCGTCCATAGCTGTGGCCGTAAAGTCGGCGGTGCCTGTCGTGGCGGCAACCCCCGAACCCGGTGGTGGACACCGGAAGTAAGGGATGCCGTCAAGCTGAAGAAGGAGTCCTATCGGGCCTGGTTGGCTCATAGGACTCCTGAGGCAGCTGATGGGTACCGGCAGACCAAGCGTGCGGCAGCTCGGGCGGTTGTAGAAGCAAAAACTCGGGTCTGGGAGGAGTTCGGGGAGGCCATGGAGGAGGACTACCGGTTGGCCTCGAGAAAATTCTGGCAAACCGTTCGGCGCCTCAGGAGGGGGAAGCAGCTTTCTGTCAACACTGTTTACAGTGGAGGTGGGGAGCTGTTGACCTCGACTGGGGATATTGTCGGGCGGTGGAAGGAATACTTCGAGGATCTCCTCAATCCCTCTGTCATGTCTTCCGTAGAGGAAGCAGAGACTGGGGACTTGGAGGTCGATTCATTCATCACCGGGGCTGAAGTCACTGAGGCAGTTCGCAAGCTCCTCGGTGGCAAAGCGCCGGGGGTGGATGAGATCCGCCCTGAGTACCTCAAGTCTCTGGATGTTGTAGGACTGTCTTGGTTGACACGCCTCTGCAGCATCGCGTGGCAGACGGGGACAGTGCCTCTGGACTGGCAGACTGGGGTGGTGGTCCCTCTTTTTAAAAAGGGGGACCGGAGGGTGTGTTCCAACTATCGGGGGATCACACTCCTCAGCCTCCCTGGTAAAGTCTATTCCAGGGTACTGGAGAGGAGAATCCGGCCGATAGTCGAACCCCGGATTCAAGAGGAACAATGCGGTTTTCGTCCTGGCCGTGGAACACTGGACCAGCTCTATACCCTCCACAGGGTGCTTGAGGGTTCATGGGAGTTTGCCCAAACAGTCCACATGTGCTTCGTGGACTTGGAGAAGGCATTCGACCGTGTCCCTCGCGTCATTCTGTGGGAGGTGCTCCAGGAGTATGGGGTTGGAGGCCCTCTGTTGAGGGCTGTACAGTCCCTGTACAACCGGAGCAGGAGCTTGGTCCGCATTGCCGGCAGTAAGTCGGACCTGTTCCCAGTGCATGTTGGACTCCGGCAGGGCTGCCCTATGTCACCGGTTCTGTTCATCATTTTTATGGACAGGATTTCTAGGCGCAGCCAGGGGCCGGAGGGGGTTCGGTTCGGGGGCCGGCAGATTTCGTCTCTGCTTTTCGCGGATGATGTTGTCTTGTTGGCTTCCTCGAGCCAGGACCTTCAGCATGCGCTGGGGCGGTTCGCAGCCGAGTGTGAAGCAGCTGGGATGAGAGTTAGCACCTCCAAGTCCGAGGCCATGGTTCTCGACCGGAAAAAGGTGGCTTGCTCCCTTCAGGTTGGAGGAGAGTTCCTGCCTCAAGTGGAGGAGTTTAAGTATCTTGGGATCCTGTTCACGAGTGAGGGAAGGATGGAACGTGAGATTGACAGGCGGATCGGTGCAGCGGCTGCAGTAATGCGGTCGCTGTATCGGTCTGTCGTGGTAAAGAAGGAGCTGAGCCGAAAGGCGAAGCTCTCGATTTACCGGTCAATCTACGTTCCTACCCTCACCTATGGTCATGAACTTTGGGTCATGACCGAAAGAACGAGGTCCCGGATACAAGCGGCTGAAATGAGTTTCCTCCGCAGGGTGGCGGAGCGCTCCCTTAGAGATAGGGTGAGGAGCTCTGTCACCCGGGAGGAGCTCAGAGTAGAGTCGCTGCTCCTCCGCATCGAGAGGAGTCAGCTGAGGTGGCTCGGGCATCTCTATCGGATGCCCCCTGGACGCCTCCCTAGGGAGGTGTTCCAGGCATGTCCCACCGGGAGGAGGCCCCGGGGAAGACCCAGGACACGCTGGGGTGACTACGTCACTCGGCTGGCCTGGGAACGCCTCGGGATCCCCCCGGAAGAGTTGGAGGAAGTGTCCGGGGAGAGGGAAGTCTGGGCGTCCCTGCTCAGACTGCTCCCCCCGCAACCCGGCCCCGGATAAGCGGAAGATAATGGATGGATGGATGGATGGATTTGTCCTACATTTATTTCAGTGTGCGCAGACATGTGGGGTGTATTATATACAGACCTTTGAAAGTGTATTTATTCTTGTGTTGTATAATATGCTTTTGATTCTGTGCTTTCTATCTTGTAGAGTCAGTGTGTGACTTCAGTTTTGAAAGGAACTGATGCTTTGATTTATCCTCTTACTCTTTGATGTGTATTTATATTTATATTGGATGTGTATTTTATAAATAGTCTATGGGAAACTGTCTATCTAATGATTGCAACATCATCTAAGATCATCATTTATCTACAATGGAATTTTGGAATTTCCCCTCGCGGGACTAATAAAGGACTATTGAATTGAATTGAATTGAATGATTGAAATTAATGAAATTAATTGAAACTGAAATTAATGATACTTATGTTTTGTTGTTAATGTTTAAATAATGAAAGTGGATCTAGTTGAATGTGATAACAATGTGTAGTGGGCAGTGGAATAACTATTGGTTTCCGTTTGTGATGACTGCTGACTGAGATAAGGGATGAGATTAAATTGATCCTTGAACTTAGCCTGGTCTGGGGCAGGCTAGCTCCACAGAATAAATCTCCATGGTAACTTATCCCATAACATATCCCGCTTTCAACTATCCTGCTTTTGTGCAACCGGATCACAGATAAGTGAGCCAGGATAACCAACATATCCCAGCCTAATCCCTTTTCCTAGTTTTGTGCAATTGGCCCCTGTTTGCTTGTAATCAGTGTGTGTGCATAAAAGGTATTACATTCTTAACCATCCCAAAATACCTTACACAAGGTGGAACTAGGCAACCATTACACTGTCTCTTCCAACTTTGCGTGGAATACCTTCAGACATGTAAGTATACAAACAATTAGCTGTGTGTTTCTTTTGTAGATTAGCGCTAACTTGTGTGTTGTAGTGAGTGTTTTGCATTGAGAATGATGTAAGACTAACCGCTGGCTTATAGTTACTTTTATTAAGACATTTTTTGATTATCCATTCAGAAGCGTCCTGCTGAATACTCTGAACCTCAGGTTCTGTAGGAGCCTCCCCTCCTTCTTCAGGATCTGATTCAGGTTCTGCCTTGTCTGCTACTTTCACACAGGCAATGTTACCTTGGAGTCAACACTCTCCCCGTTGCCATGGTAACAGTTTATGAGTGGGGCATGGGCAAATGAGCAGCAGCTCATTTGTATGCAATGGACAGCAGCTCATTTGCATTTAAAGCTACAGACACCAGAAACAGCACATTTCGAAAGGGACTGAAACAGAGGGAAAGAGAGGTGGGCGAGAACCTTTTCCAAAAATCTTTTTCCAGCAAACAGCTTCAAAAACATGTTTTCTGGAACTCATAGACCTATGTTAACTTGTTAACTTGTTGTCGAGATTATGAAGCTAGGCACAAACATATTTTGACATAATTCTAAAAACCTGAACCTAATACTGCGACATCTAGGCCCACCTTCCCGTAAGCCACACACCATAGACATATAAGAGTAGACACTGCATTGGTTGCTGGGGTGCAAGAAATGCGGCCGCCATCTTGGACCAGTCATCGTACTCCTATTTGAACAGCAGAAGGAACAAGATGCCAGAGCACTGTGCAGCATATTCCTGTTCAAATCGGCGGACTGTCGAAAACTGGGCGTGGGGGATTACTTTTCACAAGTAATATTGAACATGACTATTGGTTCTATTTTGTGAATTGAATATTACTGCACTGTATTTATGCCCACCAGTGAAATCGTAGCCAGCTAGCTTGGCTATGTTTAGTGCCGGTGTCTATGAACTGAGACTTTATAAGTCATAACGCTGACTTAGATTGCAACTGACACAAGAATGCTATTGTAGTAATAAAACAAATATTACTGGTACTGGTACTGGTAACATTGACCAGCGAATTTCACACAGGTGGCACAGACTGTATTATTTACATGTAATTCACCCTAACAACAGTAAGCTACGTCTCATGTCTCATACCCACCCGACTTACTTACTTTACTAATTGAAGACATGTTGAATATGCATTCCTCTCTCGCGCGCACACACACGCGCGTGTTTATATCACTTGTGGGGACATTACATAGACTTACATTCATTATCTAATGAATCACTAAAAATGTAATATATGCTATTAGATGTAAGGCCTGCCAGAAGCTCTATGTGGGGGAGACGGGCAATCAACTAATTTTACGGATCAAACAACACATTTTTAAGATGAATAGTGGGAATGGCACAAACACTTTATACAACCATTTTAAACTTCATGGACCTCACAATCTTCAAAGTATAGGCCTGGAGAGCAATCAGAGGTGGTCTACGGCACAGCGACGGGCGGCAGAGAGAACATGGATCCACCAACTAAAAACCATCCAACTGACAGGATTAAATGAAAAATTCTGAAAATGATCCATCTATCTCTGCCTTTTAACTGAATTTTAACTTCTCTTCTGCCCCCCCCCCCCTTTTTTTTCGGGTTTTTAGGAAAATGGAGAAAGATTATGACTTTTATATTATTTATAATTTAAAATTTAAAATTTTAATTTTATTTATTGTCTTTCATTATTTATTTATACTGGATTACTTGAGTTATGGAACGCCTGATAATGCAGAATTATGTGGTTTTCTAACATTGCACTTATTTTAGCACTTATCATTTTTATAAGCACTTTTAGCACTTCTTTTACATTTTGTATTTTATATTTTAACACTAACGTTGCATGGGTTTTATTTAAGTATTTTTAATACATATATATATATATATATATATATATATATGGATCAACAGAAATATACGTGTATATATATGTGTGTGTATGTGTATAAATCTATGTCTTATCATTGCTTCTAGTTTCTCGAATAATCCAGGATTTTATGATTTGATTTGCAATTCATTTAATTATTTATATTCATATTTTACCAACCACAGCAAGCAGCCATTTTTCTTAAAACTTCTCTTAATAAAAGCAACCCGAAGCAACCAGCAGACCTGAAGAAAAATATTCTTTTTATTCAGTTACATTACACCCTTATTACCCTCCCTGTGCTGTGGACCCCTCTTAAAATCCATATAACAGTCCATGTTTTATTGGTTTATTGTCTTTTATTGTATTTATTATGTCTCTCACGTCTCATATATTTTTTTAGGGGTTTTTATTGGGAGGATCCTCTTTTAACCACATGTGGACTCCATTTTAAACGGCCTTTTTAATCAAACTCTTGGTTTCCCTCTCCTCCCTTGTGCCAGAGCCCCTCGTAATATCCAATAGGATTTTACGTTTTTACCTTCCCCTAACCATAACCAATATTTGCCTATTCCTAACCCTGTACCTACCCTAACCTTACCTAACCCGTAACCCTATCCTCAGTCTGCACCCTAAAATTTAATGATTTACATTAAAGGGACCTGCATTTTGTACCCATAAGGGAGGTCAGTCCCCACAATGTGACTGTAAACAGATTTTTGTCCCCACAGCGTGATAAATATCTGGTCACACACACACACACACACACACACACACACACACACACACACACACACACACACACACACACACACACACACACAGTGCTGGCAATGGCTTTGACAGGTGATGACTATAAGAAAGAATGTGGGCCATATACTAGTGGTGTCAAAGTGAGACATCCCTCAGACCATGTTCATCCCTCTCTCTAGGATCATGGCTATGCTTTGCCTGCTTCTCCTACCGCTCTTACTGTAAGACCAGACTCAATGAAGCCCTAGCAGGAGTGGAAAGTCTGGAGCGAGAGAAGAAGAACTCCATGGCCAGAGAAAAGAGGGCAAAGACCAATGTAGAGAGTCTTTTGGGGGATTTGAGGGAAAAGAACATCATTAATGAAGAGCTCATAGAAATGCTTGAATTCTACTCAGGTAAAATGAAATTAGCACTTTGAAATTCATGTACATGTTATTCTTACACTTGTTATTAAACTCCTTAGTTATTATCTGAAGGGGACTTATTAATTTTTGCTCATAAAATTTCAGATCTTCAGATAGACTTCATGGCAAAGCAGGGCCATGAGTATACAAAAGACTACAGGGAGTTTGCACTCACGCTCCATCTACATGGTCCAAAGGCATACAAGTACCTCAGAGAGACTCAACATTTTCCCCTCCCACATCCACATACATTACAAAGGTAGTCTTAATTTTGTCCAATTTAATTTTTGGATATTACAGATGCAAACATGGTAAATAGCAGGATTTGTAATCTGGCAGATTCTACGAAAGCTGTCCTGTGATGTGTGCCGTGCAAGCTTGGTCAGAGATGCTGTACCATCATCGTTTGATGAGAGCTACCACCTTCTAGCCCTGAAAAACAACGGCGGCCTAGTGATACCATCACAAGTCACAGTGAAGGTTTGAATTTATAATCTTTTTAAAAATTCTTTGTATATCAAAGTTGCTTTGTTCTTTTTTATTTTCTCTGTTCTGTAAAGTGTCTTTTAGCACTGTGTAAAGCGCTATAGAAATATAATGTATTATTATTATTATTGTTATTATTATTATTATAAGGTGCTGAGAGCTGCAGAGAGGGTGATTCACCAAGCTTCAACAAAGAAAGCTCCAAAGGTGTCATCAGTCACACACATCGTCCAGGAGGAGATTGGAATTTTCTGCTTGGGGAACACATTGAGGAGACACAGTTTAGTATCGACAACCATCATTCCAACTTGTTGTCATTGGTTGTGTCAGTGTTTCTCAAGACAAGGCTGCACCACATTGCCAAACTCACCTCTCTTGACCTGCAGAAAGGGAGCACGAGAAAAAAGCTCTGCAAAACAGTCCTCTTTCAGGGGTTTTAGCTGTAAAACTTTCATGAGCAAGTTTGTACAAGTGTAAATATGGTTTGGGGCAGGGATGTGTTAACTTGAGAATTTACATTTACATTACATTTTGTTCTCTCTCTGCTTTGTACAGCCTTGGAGCTCTCTCTTTCTCTCTCTGACCTGATATGAAATATATTGATATATATTATATATATATTTTCTGATATATAACTTTTTTTAAATATATATGTTTGAATTATATTGATACGCTATAAATTATATATATATATATATATATATATATATATTCTAATTTTCTCTGATATAGTGATTATATTGATACTCCATATATGATTTATATATATGCATTATGATTTTCTCTGATATCTAACTTTTATCTATTATATATATGAATGATTTTGATACTCTATATATGATTTATACATTCATTTTCTCTGATATATAACTATATAACTATATCTGATATATTATCTATTATATGTATATGAGTTTTATTGATACTCCATATATGATTTTATCCATCCATCCATCCATCCATTTTCTATGCCGCTTATCCCTTTTGGGGTCGCGGGGGGGGGGGGGGGGGGAGCCTTTCTCGGCTGTCAATGGGCGGAAGGCGGGGTACACCCTGGACCGGTCGCCAGCCGATCGCAGGGCACATACACACAACCATTCACACTCACACTCACACCTAGGGGCAATTTAGAGTCACCAATTAACCTAATGAGCATGTTTTTGGTCTGTGGGAGGAAGCCGGAGTACCCGGAGAGAACCCACTCATGAACGGGAAGAACATGCAAACTTCACACAGAAAGGCCTGACCTGGGAATCAAACCGGTGACCTTCTTGCTGTGAGGCATGCGCACTACCTGCTGCTCCACCGTGCAGCCCTATATGATTTTATATTTTTTCACTTTTTCTCTGATATATAGCTTCTATCTATTGTTATATTTTATGTGGAAATATAATGTATTCATTAGTCAGTATTTTGTTTATATACATAAATATTTATATACAGCCTAATCATATATTGTTTCTTCAAATTATTAAAATAGTTGACTTTACTGCCACTATCTGCTTCTCTAGCATATGTTTGTGTGTGTGTGTGTGTGTGTGTGTGTGTGTGTGTGTGTGTGTGTGTGTGTGTGTGTGTTTGTGTGTGTGTAATGTTTGTGTTTACAGTGTTCGCAAAAATACCTGTCTACAGTCTAGGCTATATCAGAATATTCTATAACTCTTAATCCAACTATGAATATTAAAATACGTCTTTCTTTATAACCATTTGTCCTGTATCATTGCTACATGTATGACGTTGCTGTACCGTATTGTATGACGTTTGCATGGAAAAAAAAAAAAACTGCGTGAAAATCAGTTTAGTATTCAGAGAGTTACGATGGATTAAATGCTCTGACAATTCATTGCGCCAGCCAAACTGGAGCGGGTGACCGGTCCATGGCCGCACACAGTTCCCTATCGAAATTTCTCGTCCTGGTGGAACTGAAGCCATTCTTTTGCACTTGCAGTCCGGACGAATTACGAAGGTGCACTAGTTTGAGCTTGACTGACCAATGTCTGATGAGAGTGTGCTTTCTGCAGTTGTTACCGGAAGGTAGAGTATGTCTTGTATTAAAAGCTCTCGTGAATGTTGTTTAGATTTTAAACACGTTTAACACGAGTGTCAGGAGTTAACAGTCAAAGCGTAGCGTAATCCGCTGGGCGTTCTCGCAGCTATTTGCTATGGAAGTATAACGGTAAAGTTTAAATTCAGTGTTCAAGCCAGGCAAAGTCTCAATTATGAATATGTCCAGTAGTTTTCAGCAGATTTGCGTAACATAAAGCATGTAATACTTGTAAAGTTTACATGTAACATTTAGAACAGGTTTTCAAGTTTGTTTCCACAGTTCATATCAGTTACGATCATTAGTTTAAATCCTTAATTTTCGATCGTGCCTATCAATACTTCGTGTTTTTGCCCTGTAATCAACAGTATGTGTGATCCATCAGTGAATGCTGAAAAAAATCACATTGTTACTTCACGTTTTTTTTTTTTTTGATAGTTTGCTACTTGTTTAGGGGGATTGATTTAAATTATTGACATTTGAAACTGTCAAAATGAGGTTGAGGATTAACATTTTATTATAAGAACCTCATTCCAGAAAAGTTGTGGCTGTGTTAAACAAGTAAAATCGAATGTGATAATTTCTCTAACTTTTTTGATAATATAATTAAGAATACTATGAAGGAAGTTTGTTTATTGTTTTACATCATCAACTTTATTGATTTCTGTGATATATGCTTACTCTGAATTTGATGCCAGCAACACATTTCAGACAAGTTGGGACAGGGGCAATAGCACACTGGGAATGTTGTGGAATGCTCCAAAAACATCTGTTTGGAACATTCCACAGGTATACAGGTTCATTGGTAACAGGTCATAGTATCATGATTGGGTATGGAAGGGGCACATGCCTCTTCACATTAGTGAGCTTCTTAAATGGCACTATGTCATAATTCTCCGGTCTGCGTGGAGGTCTAGTTTTGTTCATTTTGTGTTAGTATTATGCAATAGACTCTTTTGCTGAGTGAAACAATACAAATAATAGAACACAGTGAATTTACAACCAGCACCCCACTGGAGTACAAGACACAGCCTGTAGTGCTGAGACACTGAGTTTTGACTATGGTCATATCGTTACAGGTCAAATAGAAATGTTTGTTCAATATATAGTTTTGAATGAAAATAATAGATTCAAATAAAATGCCCCGGAATATACATGCTTCGTGTTGGATTCTAACTCCACTGCTTTTACTCTGTAGGTTTTGGGGAGCACTACAGCATATATGCAAAAATTTTCAAAAAAAGGGCAAACCAATTTGAGAGACATGCTTCTATACATTATTTCAACATAAACGTGTTTTTTTTTTTGTTTTTTTTTTGCATACCTTCACATTACAAAATAAGCAAATAGAATAATGTCCTAATCTGTGTTGTTGAATTATTGTATGTGTCATCTTGACAAACATTTTGTTTTTAATCATCGAAAGTGGAGTTGTGTGCAGAGTTTCCAATTGGTGCTGGTCCATGTGGCCTGGAAGATTTCAATGTCCCTGACATTTTGATCAAATATTATCTGATTGTGAACCTTATTTTCTGATGTTTTTGTGTACAAGTAATATCCTGTATATAAATATATATGTATATATGAATTAGGCTGCAAGAATTGATTTTTTTATGTTCTAACTGTCAGCCTGTGTATGCCCAAACTGTATCCCCAGGTGTTGGGAAGCAGGTGAATGGAATGCTCTACTATTTTAAGACCATGAGAGCCATGGACCAGATCACTTTTCGTCATGATACTGTGCTGTCAGATGTTCATATGCTCCTGCCCAATGCACACCACCTCATGACACGTCTCAATAATGTTGGGCAGCCTGGTGTGTATGATTCTATTTTTAGTTATAGACCGTGTATGAAGTGTTGTCTGATACAAGTGTGTTAGGCAGGTACATCGGAAAATGGTCATGTGAGAGAAAAAGTGGAATCCAAGCGGCCTGTGAGCACTGATTGTATAATTATATTATTAAATATGTTTGGTAAAAGCACTTTGAGGGTTGTCAGACTAGAAAAGTGTGATATAAATTCAGTTCATTTACCATTTACTTGACTTAACTTTTTATCTGCCAGAAATATTAACACATCTTAAATGGTAACTTAAATAGCAAATGTTCTGAGTTAGTAATTTGTTCCCAATTCATACAAAAGAATTTTGTATGGCAAGAATACAATATAAATTGTGTTTCATTACATTCCACTGAACGAAATTATTTTAAGATAGAAAAAAAAATCAAAAATCAAAAGCATGCTGTTAATAATGACATAAAACAGAGAAAAGCATCCTAATCAGACTTTTTTTTAAGCTTTAACTATTATGCTACTGCTATACTTAATGATTGATTAAGGTTGCTAAGACGAAGAATGATAAAATCATCATGTGATGCATTTGAATAAATCTAGTGTTTAATATCACATTTCAACCTTGTATGTTAAAATGTTTTGTATATATTTCCAGTCATGTTCTAACAGTGCTGTTTTCATCCACCTAGTCTTCGTCTCCAAATTTAAGATCTTGTCATATGGTGACTGGCATGACTACAATCACCCAGGGAAAGGCATAAAGGAAGCAGATGAATATGATGACCAAAGGGAGGATGGGGAGCAATGGACAACAACCAAACAAGGAAAATATGGAGAGACTAGTGGAGAAGGAAATGTGGAACCATTCTTGGATGAGGATGGAGACCTTAACATCACACATCGGTATGGAAAAACTCTTGTTAAAACATTTAATAAAAAAAAAAAGATCAGAACCATTATTGTGTGTCACCCAAGGAGTGGATGATACAACCTAAAATAGTATTTATTTTTTTTAGGGTGACAGTCTTGGATCATAATATCACACTCAAAGCATGATTCTGCCTCTTTTAACTCTATTCGAAATGTAAGGCAACATTCCTGAAGAAAGAAAAAGAGATCATAGAAATAGAATGAAAATGAGGTATAGGCTGATATGTCTTTTGGAAGGAGTAGCCTTCCCCATAACGTAGATTAATTTGTAAATATAATGTGATTCATTGCCAGTGTTAGACAAAGGGTAGGATTATGCATCTTAATGGCATTTATTTGGCAGACCATCCAGAGTACATTATATAGGTTCAACAGTCAGTGTACCATGGGGCATGTCTATCAAGGACATGTACACACAGACTGACACAGCATGCAGCAGAGGGGGCTGTCGTGTAAAAACAAAGTCAGCAGAGCTTGTGTGGTGTATATATAGATGCTATTCAATTCAATTCAATTTTTCAATTCAATTTTATTTGTATAGCGCCAAATCACAACAGAAGTTGTCTCAGGACACTTTCCATATAGAGCTGGTACAGACCAAGCTCTTTTATCTACAAAGAAACCAACAATTCCCCCATGAGCAAGCACTTGGCGACAGTGGTGAGGAAAAACTTCCTTTTAACAGGCAGAAACCTCGAGCAGAACCAGACTCTGGTGGGCGGCCATCTGCCTCGACCGGTTGGGTGAGAGAGGAAGAGCAAGAGAGAGACAGACAGACAGACAGACAGACAGACAGACAGACAGACAGACAGACAGACAGAAAAGCAGTCAGAGAGAGAGAGAGAGAGAGAGAGACAGAGACAGAGAGACAGACAGACATGCAGTCACAGTAACAGTGACAGTGGATGTAATAACAGCAGTAGCAGTTGCAGTGGATGTCAGGCAGGGCCAAGGCAGGAGACGCAGCTGAAATCCACAATCCAGATTCAGCCACTGTCCATGGGAACCTGCAAGACGACAAAGCACAGAGACTCCGGGGAAGGAGCTAAGTTAGTAACACGCCGTGGTAGGACATGAGAGCGTGCGGATGGAGAGGGACAGAAGGACGGAGGAGCTCGGTGTATCTTTGGATGTCCCCCAACAGTCTAATCCTATAGCAGCATAACTAGGGGCTGGTCCAGGACAAGTCTGAGCCAGCCCTAACTATAAGCTTTATCAAAAAGGAAAGTTTTAAGCCTACTCTTAAATGTAGAGACAGTGTCTGCCTCCCGGACAAAGACTGGAAGATGGTTCCACAGGAGAGGAGCTTGATAGCTAAATGCTCTGACTCCTGTTCTGCTTTTTGAGACTTTAGGAACCATAAGTAGACCTGCATTCTGGGAACGCAGTGTTCGAGTAGGGCAATAAGGTACTATGAGCTCTTTAAGATAAGAAGGTGCCTGGCCACTTATGGCTTTGTAAGTAAGGAGGAGAATTTTAAACTCTATTCTAAACTTTACAGGGAGCCAGTGCAAAGTGGCGAGTATTGGAGAAATATGATCTCGCTTCCTGGTTTTTGTCAGAACACGTGCTGCAGCGTTCTGGAGCAACTGGAGAATATTCAGCAGCGAATTTGGGCAGCCTGATAGTAAAGAATTGCAATAATCCAGCCTGGAAGTTACGAATGCATGGACTAGTTTTTCTGCATCATTTTGAGACAAAATATGCCTGATTTTTGCGATATTACGTAGGTGAAAAAAGGCAGTCCTTGAAATTTGTTTTACATGGGAGTGAAAGGACATGTCTTGGTCAAAGATAACTCCCAGATTCTTTACAGTGGTGCTGGAGGCCAGCGCAATGCCATCCATAACTGCTATGTCATCAGAAAGTGACCTTCTAAGATGTTTAGGGCCTACTACTATAACTTCAGTTTTGTCCGAGTTTAGCATCAGAAAGAGCAAGAGTAAGTTATACTGTGCCCTGCTTTAGTTGGTCATATTGTATTAACCTCTGATGTTTGATTTTCATATTGTGAAGGTTTGATGTGGTTATTAATTGCTTATTAGTATTATATTAGGTTCTAAGTTAGAAGTCTGTATCGACCCATTCCAATTTGTCTGGCTTCAAATATTTCAGTTTTCCTCCTTGAATGACTTTTACTGGTTAGAATGAATTATCACAGCTTTGGCTTGTGAAAGCTGACGGAAGAATGCCACAACATGATTTAGTCTGGCTGTGGTTTGATGGAGTATTCATAAGCTTGAACATTGCTCAAGCCACACTGGGACTGATGCCTGCCTTACCATTACAGTAACCTTAGGACAGATTTCATCATCGACTTCAGGCTTAGTTAGGGTGTAGATTCTGGATTCAGGAGTCTCCGCTGTTTTGTCACAAAACAGCAAGGCTGGACCTAAGAACCAGTTGCTCTGTTGGAGTTGGGCTGCTTGTATAGGCCTGGCTGCATGGTTTAGAGGGTTCAGCTCTGTTGGTACATAGTAGCACTGATTAGAGTGTGTGGATCTTCTAATCTGAGTTACTGGATGGAAACGTACATACTGTCTAAAAAACATTTTGTAGAATTGCAGATATAACCAAATATGTATATGAAATGATCTGGACAGGGTGAGGGGTCAATTTTCACAAGGCTTCCTCATAACCATACTATCGTCCCTCAGTGCTGGCAGTTCTCAAGTTGGCCACAGCATGTATAGCTACTGTGAAAGAATCTCAATAGATACACAAGTCTTCTATCTGAGTTGAAGATAACAAGACTGGAATGAAATCTCTTTATGTGCATGTCTTCAAGAGCCTTTAAAGATTGTTTCTATAACTTTCATTCTGCTTGCTTTTTTGGGAGGAGAGGTGCAGCCCACTCACTTTGTTCAGATGACTGCATTTTTTATGTTTTATTTCCATCAGTACACCTTTTTTCTCACCTTTATTTATTCAGGGAAGGCCAATTGGGAGCAAGCTCTCATTTCCAATGATGCCCTGATTACAGCACAATACATTTCATACATTTATGAATTCTTACATTTCATACATATTAAGTAAGTAAATAAAACTTCATTTATATAGCACTTTTTAAAACGCACAGTTACAGTGCTTTCTACACACCAAAAAATAAAAATTAACAAATAAGGTTAGAATATAACACAGTATAAAAACAGCACAATGAGAAACAACAAAAAAAAAAGGTGAAGAACAATCTGGCAACGGGTGAGTGTGGAAGAGCAGCTTAAGTGCAGCACTGATTAGAGATGAGTCTCAGGTGTGCACTAGGTGATGGGCAGGTGGGTGTGACTGAATGGTAGAGTGCTGCCTTGAGCAGTTGAGCAGATGAGAGGGAGAGTGGCAGCAGGTAAGGAGCAGATGAATTGTGACAGTATGTGGTTTTACAGAGTGGGTTGTGAACAGCCAGAAGCACTAGATCATTATCACATTTTTTAAGATGCTTATTTCTATGCATATGCATATATCACTATTAATTTACAGTTATTCAATTTTCAATTCAATTCAGTTTTATATAGTGCTAAATCATAACAGAAGTTGTCTCAAGACACTCTCCATATAGACCTGATACAGACCAAACTCTTTTTATCTACAGAGACCCAACAATTCCCTCATGAGCAAGCACTTGGTGACAGTGGCAAGGAAAAACTTCTTTTAACAGGCAGAAACCACAGGCAGAACCAGGCTCTGGGTGGTGCCTCGACTGGTTGGGTGAGAGAGAGAGAGAGAGCGCAAGAGACAGAGAGAGACAGAAATGCAATCACAGTAACAGTGACAATGGATATAGTAATAACTGAAGTATGGCTAAAACTAGTAGCAGTTGCAGTATGTGTCAGGCAGGGCCATGGCAGGAGATAGCCATAACCCACAATCCAGATTTAGCCACCATCCATTGGAACCAGCGAGACGACAAAGCACAAAGACTCATTCATTGTATCATGAGAAGTCCCCTGGCAGTTCATTCCTATAGCAGCACAACAAGGGGCTGGTCCAAGGCAAGCTTTACTCAGCCCTAACTGTAAGCTTTATCAAAAGGGAAAGTTGTAAGCCTTCTCTTAAATATAGAGGGTGTCTACCACCCAGACAAAGACTGGAAAATGGCTTAGGGCTTTGTAGGGAAGGAGGCGGATTTTAAAGGTGCTATATTATGAAACTTTTTCAATAATTACATAGGTCTGTGATTTCCATAAAATGTGTTTTTGAAGCTGTATGCTGGAAATAGCTTTTAGGAAAAGATTCCCCCCCCCCTCTATTTCCCTCTGTTTCTGTCCCTTTCAGAATGCTGCAAGAGAAGAAACTCATTGCACAGAATGGTTGGCTTGGAGTGTAAATTGGGCTGTGATGTAGCAGTCTCAACCATACACCCATAAAGTGTTACCATGGTAAGGGGGAGAGCGTAGACTCACATAGCACTACCAATGTGAAAGTAAGTAATGTCCTCCCCATGCGGCTCACAGAGTGCGAGGCCTCCTGCCCATGAGCACTGCCCAGTTGGTGACAGGCCTACTGACTTGAGTGGAGTAGTTCTGTAGTCTAGCAGCGCAAGGTGTTTGTCAGGTGCTTTGCTCCATAGCCTCTTGACTGTTTGCACCACACGCTCTGCTTCACCATTTGAGTGTGGTGTGTGTGGTGAAGATGTCTTGTGCAGGATGCCATAGCTCTTAGAGAACTCCTTGAATTCCTCTGACGAATTCTGCAGACCATTGTCTGTCCTAAGGGTGGCAGGGATGCTATGCCTGCTGAACTGAGCTTTCAGAGTCTGTATTGCAGTGTGGCTGCGCTGATCTTTTAGTTCATCCACTTCAATGTATTTTGAGTAATAATCCACAAGTAGGGCTGGGTGGTACACCGGCTCACACCGGATACCGGTGCGATTAGACAATGTCCAGAACTTTGCACCGCGCGACACAGTTTTCAATGTTGCGCTTCTAAACAGGCATGGTGCAGGGCGTGGTGAAGGTAAACTATAGTGCTCTGGTGTTACGTTGCGGTGAAGAAGGATGGGACAGACATTGAAAGTTCCAAAATCAAAGCTGCAGAACTAGTAGAACATGATGACACAGAAGAACCACAGAGGAGCCATGTCTGCTTTTTTTGTCAGGCTAACATGAGCAATTTGCTCCACCACCTTAGCCGCAAGCATGTCTTGTACCAAAAAGACAAAAATAGCGTATGTCCACTTTATTTCACCACTTAATGCAAACCACTCAAGCCTGGTATCATATAAAAGCAGAGAGTGCTGATCACGAAGATGTCTGCCTCCTCATTGTGCAACGAAAATTCTGCGAGCTAGCAGCCAAAGAGTAGTAGAAAAAAACTTCGCTAAATCATACAGTATGTCTTACCTTTGCCGTTGCTATGGTCAAAAGTTATATTCCAGCTCGAAAAAACGCTGCTAATGTCTCCTCCTATGACTCTGCGTTAGTTTGAGATCAATCACGAAGGTCCTGGTTTGCTCTTCATGTGATAACCTATCTCTGGGCTTACTTCCTTCTGGATCGTCATTGGTGTTACTATGGTGAATTTGGGTGCTGCCCCTCGAATCTCTTGACTCTGACTGGTCAAAAGAGGTGTTGATCATCCAAATAGACCAATGGGTTGCTGAGCTATTGACTGGTCTAACTGCGTGACGTGTTATGTTGCTGTTTTATTTGCATTTCGTCCTTTTATGGGAGCTAAGAACATTAGCAAGCAGATATACATTTTTGGTGTCCATTTTATCTGTCCATTGAGGAAGCACGAGTGAACTGAAAAAAAACAACCCATAAGATTTACTTAAAAAATCTATTGTTACACTTTGCACACAAATGCTTTAAGTAAATTTTAATGCTGCAATATCAAGTAACACTTGCCAGTATCAAGTAAATTTCACTGACCACAAAACTTTTGTGAAGATATTAAGTAAATGTTTGATGTAAACATCAAAGTTTTAAGTTACATTTATTTAAACAAATTAAGTAAAGTCTGCTTGTATTTTCATAGGCAGAAACATAATTTTCCTTAAAATTTTAAGTAAATTTTAAGTAAATTGTATATATCTGTAGTATTTACTGTTATGAATTAAATAAGTAGATTTTTATTATTTTCTTATGCTATGACATTTTCATTTACTTGGTTGCATTAAGTTATATTACTCAATATAATTATGTAATTGTTGCCAATTTTCTTTTGTTTAATGTTATCAAATGAATTTAACCATTACTCAATACATTTAATATATATTTATCACATATCACACGACTGTTACAATACAATGAAACTGTTTATTTTTTTAATAACATTTTAAACAGTTCAACAAACAAGTACTGTCAATCCACTACTAAGTCCACTACAATTGGCATCAAACAACAAATAGACAGTATTACTCACTATACACTGCATCCAACATACACTATTTAGTATTACATACACTATTCACTATTTAGACACCTGTGCAGTCTAAAGCAATCCGATACAACAGCTCTGCCATACATTCTACTTTTACTAAGCTTTTGAAAAGAAAAACATTTTTCAGTTGTTGACATTGTCAGAATGATAATTATACTTATTATTGAGGTTGTGGTGGGTGGTGCTGGTGTACTGGATTGCATTACATTGACAAACGTTAATATAATATTTTGGCGACTTTGGCAAAATATTAGGAACATTTGTCAGTATAATGCACTCCAGTACAACAGCACCATCCACCACAACCTGAGTAATAAACATGAAGTAGAATTATCACCTTTCTGACAATGTCAACGAAAACTGAAGATATAGAAGTTTCATAAAAGTTGAATTTACAGCAGAGCTGTTGTATTAGATTGGTGTCCCAATACTTTGTACATATAGTATAGATCTGGTAGAAACCTTACAACCATCTGAAACAGAGTCCATCCATCCATTTTCTCCCGCTTATCCGGGGCCGGGTCGCGGGGGGAGCAGTCTGAGCAGGGACGCCCAGACTTCCCTCTCCCTAGACACTTCTCCCAGCTCTTCCGGGGGGATCCCGAGGCGTTCCCAGGCCAGCCGAGTGACATAGTCACCCCGGCGTGTCTTGGGTCTTCCCCGGGGTCTCCTCCCAGTGGGACATGCCTGGAACACCTCCCTAGGGGGGCGTCCAGGGGGCATCCGATAAAGATGCCCGAGCCACCTCAGCTGACTCCTCTCGATGTGGAGGAGCAGCTACTACTACTCTGAGCTCCTCCCGGGTGACAGAGCTCCTCACCCTATCTCTAAGGGAGCGCCCCGCCACCCTGCGGAGGAAACTCATTTCAGCCGCTTGTATCCGGGACCTCGTGCTTTCGGTCATGACCCAAAGTTCATGACCATAGGTGAGGGTAGGAACGTAGACTGACCGGTAAATCGAGAGCTTCGCCTTTTGGCTCAGCTCCTTCTTCACCACGACAAGAGTTTCAACATTCATTACAGAAATATGATATTCATCAATCAGATATCCAAGAACGTTTAACACACACACACACACACACACACACACACACACACACACACACACACACACACGAACATGTTCAAAACAACTTTTGGGAGAGGTGTCCACTGAGTCCATTGGCTCCTCCAAATAATGGCACCCTGAAAATGAAGAGATACAATTTGTGATATTAAAACAATGGTGTAAAACATTCACACATTCGCCACAATTTGATATTATGTTACAAGGGATGAATAAGGGAAAATAACAAAACAATATAATGCTTATATTATTTTCTACTTGCCTGAATGATGAGAATAATGTTCTATTCTGCTTCCTGTTGATGGATAGAAACATATGTGAATAAGACTTTTTTTAAATTAACAAATTACCAATTAACTTCATGAATAATACATTTCCACCTAATTACACTTGTTTAAGAGAAATGACATAACTGACTAGACTAAACTCACACAAGGGGCTTTTCACTTGGTTGATGTTCAGTTAAGTTACACATACTTGTTAAAAGCAGCAAAATTTAAAATATACACTAGAGAACTTTAGACTGTTAAGAGGTTAGCTTCATGCTTTTCTGCAGTTTTCTGTAGTAGTGGTCCCATCTGCTAGATACAAATGGAAAATAAACTAAGAACTATTACTATTTAATTACCTGTTCCTGACTGGCTGGTCTTCACGTTCCCCTGACCTAAATCCAATTGAGCACCTATGGGACGCTATGTATCGGTGCATCTGACGCCACCATGTACTGCCACAGACTATGCAGGAGCTCACCAATGCCCTGATCCTGGTCTGGGAGGACATCCCCCAGGACACCATCCATCGACTCATCAGGAGCATCCCCAGATGTTGTCGGGAGTGTACACAGGCACGCCAGGGCCATACACACTATTGAGTCACATTATAAGTTGCTGTGATGAAATCCATGCAAGTTGCTGTGATTTCAGTATTTTTTACTTTGATTTTCGGTGTGATTTTGAATCCTGCCCTCAATGGGTTGATGATTTCTGTTTCTATTCTATTTCTGTTGTTGTTACAAAATTTTGTTCCCAACAAATTATACAATGTACATCAGTCAAAGATTTTCAATTTCAGTAATTTGTTCATCATGATCCAATGTGTGATTTAAGTGTTCCCTTAATTTTTGGACAGTATATTTCCCATGATAACTGTTTGAACTGATTTTGTATATTTGTGTTTTTGATGGTGTCATCTTGTCCTAATAAATGAGGGTTACCCTCAATGATTTTTCCATTGATCTAAGTAAAGGTTGAATATATTCTTACAACCAGATTGTATGTTCCATCAATATGCAGTGTAAACAAAATACTATGTGAATTTTGTTTTTATTATATTATACAGAATATTTCTCTTGAATATATCTCAGCCCTGCAATCGGCTGGCGACCGGTTCAGGGTGTACCCCGCCTCTCGCCCATTGTAGCTGGGATAGGCTCCAGCCCCCCGCAACCCCGAAAGGGATAGGCGGTATAGATAATGGATGGATGGAATATATCTCAATCTCTGAATAATCTTAATGACATTTTTCAGTTGATTATTCCTTCAGTCACTATTGATGTACCAAAAATGGCAGTCCTAGTTGCTAGAAGATGTTACTTGAAGCATGAATAATGCTGTTGTTCCTCCAGTTGCACAAAGGTTAATCACAGTTTTGGCTGATATATTGCCTTGCACAGATATACTTCATACTACTATTTTGATTCCCCAGACCAAGAAAAAACCCTATGGAGGGTAGCAGCCGAGACCTGGCCTGTCCCATGGTTCTCAGACAGTCAAACCCTGTATTGGAACAAGAAGAGGAGAACATGGATGATGAAGTTGATAAGTGCTTCAAAGATATTATCAGGATAGGTAAGAATCTAGATTTTATCATGTTTTTATCATTTTAACATCATCGTGGTTATCATGAAAGTCACACAAAATTAAATTGACACAGGCAAGCCTTTCAACAAAGATTACATTTCCATAAAGGTACAGGAAACATTTTGAATTGAAATTACTGCTTTATCTTGGTTATGGCCTGTGATGTGTGATGCAGGGCTGTTTTAGGCCAAGATAAGCTAAGTGCCATGAATTTGCAGAAGGGAAAGAAGTGCCAAAAAGTGGAAAGAATTTTTTTTTAAATGACAATTCATTTCTGACACCCAATCTACTAGAGGTCCTGTGTGTGCATTTAATACTTCAGTAAGTCGACTGCTCACACTCAATACATGCATACATACATTCTCAGACTTTGACTCTGACTGCTTTGTGCGAATGTTTTTTAATTAAAAATAACGTGTAGTGTTATATTTCACACTAACATTCTCACTTTGAATTTGAATGAATCAAATGTCACACAGTTTTACACTGTCAATAAACAGATGGCAAAAAAATAAATAAATACTTGGTTACAAAAAAGCCCCTTCAAGTGCACATCATTGTAAACTAGGACTCAGGCAATAGTGCAGTTTAATCATGGCTTAAACTTTCCTTTCTTAAGGTTCCTTTGAACATAATAGCATCCATATGCCTCTGTTGAGAGCCATCCATTGTCGCCTGGTTTTGACAAGGAGGCAGCGGAGAATTCGCTTTCGCCGTGTGTTGAAACTAAACTTTCCATTCAGAATCTTGTTTGCATCCAATTCAGTATTTCGCACCTGACATCCACACAAACCAGTAGCTTACTTAGCCTTTACAGCTAGCAAGCGGACAAGACCAAAGACTTGCGTGGGGCGTGCCTATTGTTTTGTTTCTGGTTTACAGCCGGATCCTGTAGTTTTTCTTACGTTACTAGCAGTGGCCACAGCTTATAAAAAACTACAAGTTCACTAGGTCACTAAGAGTGTTAATCTTGCGATAAAAAAAATGCTGCCGTTAAATGATATTATTGACAGCGCTAATATATATATATAGCTGTAAAAGAGTAGGTTACCGGTTTGTGTGGATGTCAGCCGCGAAACGCCGAAATGGATGCTAACAAGATTCTGAATGGAAAGTTTAGTTTTTCAAAAAGTTGCCAGATGGGTCGACTGACAAGACCAAAGTTATCTGTGTATTGTCGGTGTGAACTGAATTATCAACATAGCACATCCAGTCTAAAATACCACTTGATGGCTTAATACATGGCGAATGCAAATTCTCTGCCGCCTCCTTGTCAAAACCAGGCAACAATGGGTGGCTTTTGACAGAGGCATATGGATGCTATTATGTTCAAAGGAAACTTAAGAAAGGAAAGTTTAAGTGAAGTTTAACTGAACTATAGCCTGAGTCCTAGTTTACAGTGATGTGCACTTGATGATGTGTAACTTTATCTTGTATCACCCTGTTTTGATCCCTTAGAAAGGGTTGTTGAAGGGGCTTTTTTTTGTAACAAAGTTTTTTTTTTTTTTGTTCATTGACAGTGTTAAGATGTGTGAGATTTTATTCCTTCAAATGTGAATGACTGCTCAAAGTGAGAATGTTAGTGTGAAATATAACACTATGCGTTGTTGTTTTCAATAAAAAACATTTGCACAAAGCAAGCCTATCCACATTTCCATGTTGATAACATTTAGAATAGATGAAAATGTGCGATTAATTTGCCATTAATCGCGGGTTAACTGACATCCATGCGATCAATTGCGATTAAATATTTTAATTGATTGACAGCACTAATATATACACACACACACACGCACACACACACAGTGGGGGAAATAATTATTTTATCCCTTGCTGATTTTGTAAGTTTACCCCCTCACAAAGAAATGGACGGTCTATAATTTTAATGGTAGGCTTATTTTAACAGAATCAGAGAGAATATCAACAAAAAATCCAGAAAAAACACATTATATAAACGTTAGAAATTAATCTGCATTTGATCAAGTGAAATAAGTATTTGATCCTCAATGAAAACATGACTTAGTACTTGGTGGAGAAACCCTTGTTCCTTGGGCCTTGCCCCAGTGTTAATTTTGTCAACAAAAATTCCAACGATAAGTAACCGTTGACATCATTTTATTGCATGACTAAATTATGACGACAATTTAAATGAAAAGATATTGATAACAAAAATTACAGCCTCATCTTCACCAGCATGTCAGGTGGGAAGGAAGAGGAGAGACGATCTATGGAAATATTTCTCTTATATTCCATCCGAAAAAGACTATGTATCACTTCCAGTAGGCTGGTGGGGTTTGCGGAGTCAATGCCACTTAATGTCTCAAGTCAGTCTTTGAGCAAACTAAGCACTTTTACTAATCTGTTTTAGGTTGCTATGAATGTCTTTAGATGTTAATCTATGTATTTTGCTCAACCTCCTACCAGTTTTAAAGACAACTAAAACTAAATTTAATATTATTTTCAGAAAGCGAATAAGATTAAAACAAAATTTTAAATTATTTTCAATAAGGGACTAAGACTAAAAGAAAACTTAAAATTATTTTCAGTAAGCGACTAAAACTAAAGCTAAATTTAAAATTATTTTCAGTGAGCGACTAAGATTAAAACTAAATTTAAAATTCTTGTCAAAATTAACACTGCCTTGGCCATGTGTTTTGGGTCCTTTTCATGCTGGAAGACCCATCCATGATCCATCTTCCGTATTCTTGCTTAGGGAAGGAGGTTCCCCTCCAAGATTCTGCGGTACATGGCCCCGTTCACTGGCCCCTCAATGCGGTGAAGGCTTCCTGTACCCTTAGCAGAAAAACAGCCCCAAAACATGATGTTACCCCCTCCATGCTTGACAGTGGGGATGGTGTTTTTGGGGTCATAGTCAGTATTTCTCTGCCTCCAAACAAGGCGAGTTGAGTTGATGCCAAAGAGCTCAATTTTGGTCTCATTTGACCACAGCATATTCTCCCAAACCTTATCTGAATCATACAAATGTTCATTGGCAAACTTCAGACGGGCCTGTACATGTGCCTTCTTGAGCAGTGAGACCTTTCAGGCACTGCAGGATCTCAATCCATTACGGTGAAGTGTGTTACCAATGGTTTTCTTGGTGACTGTGGTCCCAGCTGCCTTGACATCATTTACAAGCTCCTCCCGTGTAGTTCTGGGCTGATCCCTCACTTTTCTCTTGATCATTCTTACCCCACAAGGCGAGATCTTGCATGGAGCTCCAGGGCGAGGGCAATTGATGGTTATTTTGTATTTCTTCCATTTTCAAATAATCGCAACAACAGTGGTCTCAAGCTTCTTGCTGATGGTCTTGTAGCCATTCCAGCCTTGTGCAGGTATACAATCTTGTCCCTGATATCCTTTGACAGCTCTTTTATCCAAAGCGACGTACATATGAGATTTTCACTCATCACAAGCAACGTTCTAGATGGGAGAGAACAACAAGAGTAAGCGCAACTTTGGTCCAACTGGACCTAGGTGCTAGAAAACAATGCTACGAAGTAAGTAAGGGATCAAAATGATCAAATGCAAATCTATTTATAATCTTTGTATGTGTGTTTTTTTTCAGGATTTTTTGTTGATCTTCTGTCTCACTCTGTTAAAATACACCTTCCATAAAAATTATTAGGGCTGTCAGGTCAACGCGTTAATTAGATTAATTAATTACGCTGCAAATTAACGCGCTATAAAAATTAACATAATTAATCATGAGTGGCAAGTCAATGCGCAAGCATTTTAAATTTGGCCCTTTGAGTGACCTGTAGGCTGCAGTGGCAGGTCGCATATTACCTGCGCCACTAGTCAAAAGCAGGGTGACAACAGACATGGATGCGACACCGGAGAGCGAGGCAAGCCTACTTGGACCTTTGAACGGCAAGTTTATTTATAAAAAGAACAAAGACGGGACTATTAACAAGAATGCAGTGATTTGTACCTTGTGTAAAAAAGAATTTTCCTATCACCGTAGCAGCTCCAGCCTGAATTATCATTTAAACGCTAAACATGTAGTTGCTGCTAGTGCCGCTAGTGCTACCGTGAGCTCACTCCGCCAACCCACACTTGCTGAGTTATCAAAACGAATGAGCAAAGCCACGACAGAAAAACTGACAAACTCAATCGCAAAGTGGGTTGCTGCTGATTGCAGGCCGATTTCAATCGTGGAAGATGAGGGCCTAAAAGGCATTTCAGATAGCGTCATCTGACTCTAATTTCCAGCTACCGTCGAGAACTACAGTGATGAAAAGAATTCACCAGCTGTAATGTGAATATCAGTGAATTGTAATGTCCTAGAATTCAAATTCTTTATTTGGGGACCTTTAGCAGATATGAGATTAAAATGCGATTAATTCGATTAATTAATTACAAATCCTGTAAGTAATTAGATTAATTTTTTTAATTGCCTGACAGCACTAAAAATTATACAACGTTCATTTCATTGTAAGGGGGCAGGCTTACAAAATCAGCAGGGGATCAAATAATTAATTTATTATTAATTGGTGAATGTTTGTGTTGGCCCACACAGCTGGCCTGGTTGTAGTGATAACGGTGTCGGTGTGTTGTGAATATTTTGCCTACTTAGTTCAGCAACTGCATCTGTAACAGACAGCTGACAGTGTGGTTGTCACTATAATATTGAAATCTATCTTGGTCAGTTTTTAGAACAATTTAATTTTGGATTTTCTTTCTCAAACAAAAAGCAGTATACACTGTAAGAAAAGACAGAATTGAAATATCAAAGACAAACCAAATAAAACAAAAGAAAAACTAGTATTCGCACAACACCAGTCCCCCCACCACCATACAAGGACCATAATAAAAGTAATGGTGTATTTGGTGAAGTGAACCATGCACGTGTGCATATGTTTGTGACCAGCCACGAGAAAACCAGCAACAAGTCTCCCAGGGGGCATTTTGAGTTATTTGCGGATTCTGAAAGTGTAGTTTCTAAGCTTTCCAACGATGTCTAACACATGGA
This sequence comes from Chaetodon trifascialis, assembly GCF_039877785.1. Lineage (NCBI taxonomy): Eukaryota > Metazoa > Chordata > Actinopteri > Chaetodontiformes > Chaetodontidae > Chaetodon > Chaetodon trifascialis. The sequence continues at coordinate 991,554 of NC_092070.1, forward strand.
AATCTGAAAATATTTGAAGAAGATGTGGCCATTTGAATGTAGGCACTCCGCAAAGTAACTACAAAGTAACCTAAAAGATTCTCACCTGGGGGAGCCAGGTAACACAGTGCTGCTCATTGCATCTCATTTACATAAGTCCAACCCCCTACTGGTCTCGCTATCAGTGACATCTGGTATCTGTTAACCTGCAGGACAGAAACTATTGTAGCAGTTTGAACAATGGTTATCAAATGGAAATGGAAATTCTTTTGTCACAAAAAGCCCCTGAATAAAAATGAGAAACAAGAAAGGTAATAGACTTAAGAGTTAGAAGGAACAAATGTAGATACTTATTTCTAATATTACATAAAATAAAATAAATTCTGTCACTCAGTGGTGCAGTGAGATGGATCAGTCTGTTGCTGAATCAGCTGAATCAGTCAAGTCAAGTCAACTTTATTGTCAATGCTGCAATTTGTACAGGACATTAACGGAGGCCGGCACTTGATGATCATAAACTTCACGAGGGGTGTCTACAAATCACCACAGCATCTTGACACCAAGCATCCCCGATATAAACACAGACCCTGCCGTCGCGGGTCTGTCTGCTCTGTAGCATGTTAGCTGGTCCAGCTCGATGGCGGAGTCTGGTATGCTGTTATTGAGTCATGTTTCCATAAAAACAAAAACACAGTACTCTCTCACGGTCTGCTTGGTTGATCTCAGAAGGTGTATATAGACCAGTTTTTTGTTCAAGGAGCGTACATTGTTGAGAACGATAGATGGTATAACCGGCTTGTGTGGATTCGCCCCTAGCCTAGCCCGGATACCCCTGTGCTTTCCCCACTTCCGCCTCTTCTCGCACTGTCTGCGGTGCTTCCTCTGCGGGTGCGCTGCAGTAGGAGTAGGTCCAGTTGGAGTAACTGCTTAGTTTGTGTCAGGTTTAATTTGCAGATTGCTGTGTTGCCGATGTCAAAAAGAGTCCCATGGCTGTATGTACGCATTGGACAAACAAGCGCGACGAAAACATAAAGTCACTCGAACACACTGACGAAGACAAACATGTAGACACCACATTGTCGCGACAGAGAGGAGCCGATGCGTCCGCACCCGCCGCTGTAGATTAGGGATGTTCTCCAGTGTAATGCAGTTGCTCTTGTCGATTTCTTCAGTTTCAGCTTCTAGTTCAGGTTCAGGATCAGAAGTGAGATTGTTCTCGGCATAACCAGAAGCTGCATAAGTAGCCATGTGGTTCCCTTTTGACGTGCAGCTGATTGGCCAGAAAAAGAACAGAAGCACGTGAATAGCCAAAGAAAGCCAGTATGCTAATTGACTGTTGAATCGTCACACCCCCAACTAGGACCGAGAATTTCCTCTAAAACAACGCCAAGTTTATTGTTATAAGGCCCCCAGTATATTTATTTGAAACATGGAGTGGCTTCTTCATGATTTCAACTCATATCATATTCTGCAAAAAACGAAAATCACTAATTTAAAAAAAAAGAAAAATTGATTTTTCATTGGGCGGCACGGTGGAGCAGCAGGTAGTGCGCGTGCCTCACAGCAAGAAGGTCGCTGGTTCGATCACCAGGTCAGGCAGGGCCTTTCTGTGTTTGCATGTTCTTTCCATGCAGGCGTGGGTTCTCTCCGGGCACTTCGGCTTCCTCCCACAGACCAAAAACATGCTCATTAGGTTGACTGGTAACTCTAAAATTGTCCTTAGATGTGAGTGTGAGCATGAATGGTCGTGTGTCTGTGTACAGATGCAGCAGCCTCAAAATTCCCCTCCAAGCCAGAGGCCATCCAGCTCCCAGCCGGCTCCCAGCCGGCTGCCAGCCAGCTACCAGTCCCCCCCTCCTCTTGGGGGTGTGCCCAGAATCCACTATAAACACGCCTCTTCATTCAATTGCAGGGTGTCACCAGGAGATGGCGTGTCCCTCACAAGAACACATCTCAAGGGCAAAGATTTTTACTCCACTACATTCATCTGCTTTAGTAGGCTTACTTGTAGTTAGGCAGTCACAGTTACTCAACTATTTTACGTTGATTATTTAAATCAACTTAGAAAAATATTTCTCGCACAAAGTCTTAAAAAAGTCATAAATGTGTGTTTCCATCAGCCTGTTTTAATACATATTTTCGATTTGCAAACAGGAAATTCCTAAGTTTTTCTCTTACAATATACTGTATGAATTTTTTTGTGATTGTTGCGATCAAAAAAAACAAACTCGTGTAAAAAAGTTGTATATAATCACTTCCTATATGATAATAACCATACTTCACATTCAGTATCAGCTCAAAATTACGAAATCATGTGGCGGAGATTTGGCGCAGTTGGTAGAGCGTCCGCCCCATGTATGAAGTTCTCTGCAGCGGCTATGGGTTCGATTCCGTCTTTCAGCCCTTTGCTGCATATTATCTTCTTCGAAAAAAAAAAAAAAAAGTTACAAAATCATTCCTGAGTCATAAAAGTTATGTAGCTTTACAAAACAGCCTGTGACTCCAAGAATAAACAGGCTCCATCTGTTTACATAGAGTTTGCTTTTGATAATTATCAACAAAAATGATGACCTAATTTTACTTTACATGCGCTGGAACAGAGACGGAGCTGCAGGAGCAGAGCGCGTCATCTGGAGATTCCAGGGCTCGCCAATGTTTTCTGCAACAGGCGCGCGGCTCTCGGCAAAAATAGACCAGGAAGCAGCCAGTAGACAGTCATATTAGTATTGGTTGAATATGCGCTAATTTTTGCGATCGCAAGATTTCCTGGTCGGATTGATAATATACATTTTGATGCATGAGGGAGGTGGGAAAGTTGGCTTATCCATAAATGTAATTAAGTGTAATGGAAACATTTAGTGAAATCTATAAAGTAGCCAGCGACACAATATTAATATCTGTGGCACAAATTGATTTTTAATTACTGGAGGTACGCGCTCCCCTCAGCCCTCCACCTATTTTACTGGCCATAGCTAGTCTGTGGGACAGTGGGGGCTGGGAGCCTGTTTGGCTGGCGACCATCCATTGAGTTAGAACAAAGGATACACTGTAATGCAAATGATGACTTTTCAGCCAACGCGGCCGGCTCGACACTACACATGCCTGACAGAGTGACAGACAGGAGAACATCATGACGCCTGTGGTGATGATGCGCGATGTGTCAGTGAAACTACAGGTTTACTCAGCTCTGAAATGTGCCAGGAGTTAATCGCTTCAAATGCACAAATGCAGTGAAGTTCACAAACCACCAACAGTTTATAGAATAGGATGGACTGTCTATCAGTGGCCATTAGAGCAGCTCTCTAATCATTAAAATAGATGTCACACTGTGCGGAAGAGCTTAATAAGTTAACAAGGGATTTGGCCACGACAGCTGAAACAATGAAACAATTGGATTTATACTTTATCCAAAATCGGGGTGCAATATTGCATGCCACGGATTAGATAGATACAGAAATCATAATCTGAGAAATAGTCATGATACTGATTTCACTGTTTATTGGCCGTTTTCATGTGTGTGTGTTAACTGATTGGCCAATAAAAACAAGTAGATTGGCCCATCTACATCGGCCCAATGGCCCTTTATGCCGCACAACATTGTTTTTGTTCAATGGTCTGATTGGCCCATTAGGATTATTCATGATTGAATGTAGGTGTCCGTGCGGGGGATGAGGCTCGCTGGCTGCGGAGGGAGAGTTGATGTTGTAGTCAGAACCTGTCTGCCTGGTCTAACATGATGAAGTCATGTTGAACATTTCCGTTTCCCAAAAAAAACATTTATTTGAGGTGCAGCGGCACAATATTAATATCAAACACGTGTGCACGCCTGACGTAAAAAATGCATTCTTGGTGCGCTTCTGAGTACTATGTTTTCCCGCAACTATAACTTTTTTCAATAGTTTCTGTTTATATTCATTGCGTGAACAGTCTGAAAAAAGAGACACAGAGAGGAGGACACAGACAGTCACACAGACAGAGTGATGAAAAAGATCAGTGATAATTAACTACGGTATATTAAGCCTATGATGTTGAACATCGCAGTGCGTAGTGCGAGCCGTCTGCGGCGCTCCGCAGCCGCCTGTGAAGGCGAATGAAATCTGGAACCTTTCAGCTCAATGACATGACTTTGAAAGCACCAAGTGACTTGTTTTAACAAATTTCGTTAGATTAAAATATGTAGAACTGTAAAATATCACTTCCGTGAGGCTGTTCAGTCAGACATTAACAGATCACAGGCTGAAATTGGCATTTCATCCTCCCGTCCCTCCCTCCTCAGCGCACTGTAAATGATTTCTGTCCAGTAATATACTGTACACACACATACAGGACTCTGCGTATTGCTGGTAACCGCATCAAATAGCGACCCGCAAATCTAAAATGCGCTACAAACAGGAAACCCACCAACTGAAAAGCAGAGTGGCTTTGCGAATCAGGCAGAGTATTAAACATTTAACTGTTTAGCAGTTCAGAATGCTAGAAAAACGCGACGCACAACTGTTATTCATGATTCATTTTCTGGGCACAAATCACTCGGCACGCGGAGATGGGCTGGGAGCCTCTCCAAAGGTGGAGAGAGATGTGGAGGAAAAGGCAGGATGGGCAGATGAGCAGATCCAAGAAGTTTGTGAACGAGCACTACAATAATGTGGATGATTAAGCATAATTATATTTACAAAACTGCACAGGGTGCTCTACTAGACAAGCAGTTTTTCTTACAGCAGTGGAGGCTATGTGCAGATCTAATGAACGACTCAGCAAAGCTGACACGGTAATAATGACTGCTCCTCCTGGTGGACTGATTGAGCGAGTGCAGGTAGTTTCCGCGAATGGAGCTTAGGGGCATTATGAGTTGGCTCCGTGCCGATGACGTCATCGCGGGGGATCTCATTACAGTCACGGAACCGCCTACTGCAGAGCAGGGACCGGTCACGGACCCGCCAGGGCCCCAGCATGAAATTAGGGGAATTTCGAGGCCGCTACATCTGTATGTTGCACTGCGATTGGCTGGCGACCGGTTCAGGGTGTACCCCGTTGACAGCTCGGATAGGCTCAAGCTCCCCTGCAACCGCGAAAAGGAATAGTTGGGTATAGACAATGGATGGATGGATGGATGGATGATTTTTCTTTGTTTACACAACTTGCACAGGGCCCACTTGTTGCTGGTTTTCTCGTGGAGGGTCACATATATAAAACATAAATCATTGTGAGCTCACAGCATACAGTGAAATATTTCCCATGTAGCTCATAAAACCAGACCAAAATGTGGTTTTCTTTTGAGTTTGAATAGAATTTCTTATGTTGCCATATATGAAAAAATGTCCTCAGGTCACATGGAGACGGAGGAGGATCTGCAATTTTCCATAACCATCATAGTCAGTTTGGTAAACTCAACTTTCCCTTTTTTGACAGTCTCTTTCATAATAATTTCTTTAAATTCTGAACCACATTAATGTTTTAGTTTATTACATCTCCAGGACATTAATTGATCCTATTGAGTCTTTCTGCTGTAAAATATGGTTCTGTTTATAATGTTGAACTGCAAAAGACGATGACGACTGTTATGTGTTCGGTGAGTGCCACCTCATATAGTGATTCCCATTCACTGTCTTGAAAGGTACAGTCCAGGTCTTGGTACCATGTAGTGCAAGTATTTAGGGGTTTAGTCTCTGTGAAAGTCAAAATCTGTTACATGTTGAAGACAATTCCTCTTGTATCTTTGATATCTTTAAGATTTTCCTCAACTGGGAGTCCAGGGGAGTTGAATTTGCTCCCTGAAAGGTCTTTATGAAGTGTGTTGTCTATTTGAAATATTTGAAGAAGTTAGCTGCAAGAAGTTGGAGGACTTTACATTATTATTGGAAGAACACAGCTATGCTACTGTACCGTACTAGTACTGTAAAGGGCTTTGATTTTAATTTGAGGAACCATCCTACTTCACATGAATGAAGATATTATCCACTGCCAATTCTTGGAAAATGAAACCCTCCGTGTATTGTAAGGAGCTTCCTTGTCTTGATATCAGTGGCTTCCATTTCTTCCAGTGGCCAGGATATTATACCAGCAGTGTATGTGATTACTGGCAGGGCGTAGGTGTTTATTGCCTGGATCTTGTTCTTGCCATTCAGCTGACTCTTCAGGACCTACCTCACCCTCTGAAGGTATTTGGCTGTGGCTGATCTCCATGTTTTCTCCTCATGATTGCTATTTGCCTGTGGGATCCCTTAGGTATTTGTAGCTGTCCTGAACATCTGCTATGTTGCCTTCAGGTAGTTAAACCCCTTCAGTGGCGATCACCTTCCCTCTTCTGCACACCATCTGTCCACATTTATCCAGTCCGAATGACATCCCGATGTCATTGCTGTATATCCTGGTGAGGTGAGTGAGGGAGTCAATGTCACGCTCACTCTTGGCATACAGCTTGATGTCATCCATGTAGAGGAGGTGGCTGATTGTTGTCCCACTTCGGAATCGGTATCCAGCCACTCTTGGTGATGATCTGGCTGAGGGGGTTTAGGCCTATGCAGAACAGCAGGGGGGACAGTGCATCTCCTTGGTATATACCACATTTGATGCTCACTTCTGCAATTGGCTGGGAGTTGGCTTCCAGAGTTGTCTTCCACAACCCCATCGAGTTCTTGATGAAGGCTCTAAGTGTCCTTTCAATCTTGTACAGGTCTAAGCATTCCAGTATCCGTGTGTGGCATCGAGTCATAGGCTTTCTTGTAGTCAATCCAGGCAGTGCACAGGTTGGTACATCTGGTCTTACAGTCCTGGATGACTGCCCTGTCAACCAGTAGTTGGTGTTTGGCTCCTCTGGTGTTGTTGCCAATTCTTTTATGTGCTTTGCTTATGTACTGATCCATGTGCCTACTCATCTTAGCCGCTATGATGCCTGATAGGAGCTTCTGTGTTGCACTCAGGCAGGTTATAGGCTGGTTGTTGGATGGTACTGGGCCCTTCTGTGGGTCCTTCATGATGAGGACTGTACGGCCTTGGGTCAGCCACTCTGGGTGGGTTCCCGATCTTAGCAGCTGATTCATCTGTGCTGCAGGTCATTCATGGAGTGCGGTTAGCTTTTTGAGCCAGTAGGCGTGGATCATGTCAGGCCCAGGTACTGTCCAGTTCTTCATCTTAGACACTCTTTCTTGGATGTCTGCAGTGGTAATTTCTACTGGTTCCTGTTCTGGGAGGCTACTGTGGTCTGCTTACAGTTTGAGCAACCACTGCTCATTGGTGTTATGCGATGCCTCCTTCTCCCAGATTTTCTTCCAGTAGAGCTCAGTTTCAGGCTTTGGTGGGTCTATCTGGGTCTTCTTAATACCCTGCCATTGAGAGTAGACCTGTGCTGGGTTGTTGGAGAAGAGTCTGTTTATTCTCCTGGTCTCGGCTTCTCCGCTGTATCTCTTAAGGTGGGTAGCCAGAGATGTGAGCCTCTGCTTGGCAGTCTCCAGAGCTTCATCTATGGACATCTCCTTGGCACTTTCTTCTTGATCTTTACACCTTTCTGTAGCTCAGTTAGCAAGCTAAGGAGAAAATGGCAGTTGCCCACCCCGCGCCGATCCACCAGAGTGGAGCCGCCAGCTTTCAAACACACGCTATACACCTCCAGAAATCCACCTACAAACACATTTTTACCTGAACCTAACCTCCCTCCTTGTTGCCGTGATCTTGCTCTCCAGTCTCCTCTTCCATGGAGGGTTCCCCTGCTCCTTCCAGCTACTGCTGTTCATGTTGTAGCCTAGCATGCGCAGGATGACTGTTGCCGCTGCATACATCAGCTGAGTGGTCTCTGCGATGGTTTCTGTGGATATATAGTCATCAGTGCCATGTTCACGTCTTCCAGTAGAGATTCATCTGGTACTTTGTCTCTTAGCCTTGGCAGGTAGGTAGTTGTGTTCCCCCAGGATTCTGTCATCTGTTCTCTCAGGTCAGCTGCCCTTGTGTTCAGGGTGTCTGTGCTTCTTGGGGCTTGGTACCCAATCTCGTTATGCGGGGATGCAGATGTCATCCCTGCACTGACCTGTCATCCTGGCTCCCCCTTGCCATAGCATTTTTGTACCGTGGATGAGGCACATTGTACCTCATCAATCTCTAAATGTGACAGTAGCTTGTTCTTACAGATATTAGAGCACTGGGTCACAAGTTGTTTTTTTGCGTTGCTGGTGTAGCAGCATTCCAGCAGTCGTTTGTTCTCTGTCCTGCTCCATGTATGTCGTGTTCCAGTAGCCAGCTTCCCCTGTGGGTGTCCTGGTCCCCCAGCACCCTAACGAGACCTTGTTGGAGCGGCAAAGCGTCTTGCCTAAGGACCCACCTGGATATACTGTCCTAAGCGGATATATATATGTGTGTGTGTGTGTGTGTGTGTGTGTGTGTGTGTGTGTGTGTGTGTGTGTGTATCGGCCAGGAGAGTTCTATCTAATTTCCAGGAGGGGGGTTCTAATTGGTCAAGAGGAAATACAACATCTAGTAATACAGGAGCATGATCTGACTCTGTTATAGATGAATATTCAACTTTTTCGACAAAGGGGATAAGGTTCTGGTTAAGGCTGCCACGATTAGTGGACTAGTCACGACTACGTCGACTATCAAAATCGTCGACAGCTAATTTAGTAGTCGATTCGTTGTTTATTTTTTTGAAGCTTTGTTTCTCTCTCAAAACTGCCCCAGTACCCTCTGCTGTCTCCCATGGCAGTACGACGGCGATGCACGAGCATCTGAAAAGGAAGCACGTCATTGTGGCTGGTTCAACTTATATTGATAGCTGTATGTTAACGTTAACACTAACGACGACGATTTCATTAGCCTTACCACACATATGTGTTTGCTGTAACGTTATAACAGTGATGTGGTAACGCTGATGTTTTCTAACGCTACGTTACAATGCTAAAAAAATACATTCCTTTTCAATGGACGACTTTGTTACCAAGCCAGGAACATGCACACCTCGGCTAGCACATGTCCTCCTGACTGAAGCAATCTTGTACATGTTGGTGACGGACATGAGACCCCTGTCCATGGTTGACGATCAAGGTTTCAAAGAGATGATCAAGAAGTTCAACCCATATTACCATGATAAGTACCTACCACTAGTACTACCACCTGGGTCTTCCTCGGGGGCCTCCTCCCGGTGGGGCATGCCTGGAACACCTCCCTAGGGAGGCATCCAGGGGGCATCCGATAGAGATGCCCGAGCCACCTCAGCTGACTCCTCTCAATGTGGAGGAGCAGCGACTCTACCCTGAGCTCCTCCTGGGTGATGGAGCTCCTCACCCTATCTCTTAGGGAGCACCATGCCACCCTGCGGAGGAAACTCATTTCTGCCGCTTGTATCCGGGACCTCGTTCTTTCGGTCATGACCCAAAGTTCATGACCATAGGTGAGGGTAGGAACGTAGATTGACTGATAAATCGAGAGCTTCACCTTTCAGCTCAGCTCCTTCTTCACCATGACAGACCGATACAGCGATCGCATTACTGTTGCCGCTGCACCAATCCGCTTGTCAATCTCACACTCCATCCTTCCCTCACTTGTGAACAGGATCCCAAGATACTTAAACTCCTCCACTTGAGGCAGGAACTCTCCCCCAACCTGGAGGGAGCAAGCCACCTTTTTCCGGTCGAGAACCATGGCCTCGGACTTGGAGGTGCTGTCTCTCATCCCAGCTGCTTCACACTCAGCTGCGAACTGCCCCAGTGCATGCTGAAGGTACTGGCTCAAGGGAGCCAACAAGACAACATCATCCGCAAAAAGCAGAGACGAAATCTGCCGGCTCCCAAACCGAACCCCCTCTGGCCCCTGGCTGTGCCTAGAAATTCTGTCCATAAAAATAATTAACAGAACCAGTGACAAAGGGCAGCCCAAGGCTAGCCCAGTCTAACATGCACCAGGAACAGGTCCGACTTATTGCCGGCAATGTGGACCAAGCTCCTGCTCCGGTTGTACAGGGACTGTACAGCCCTCAGCAGAGGGCCTCCAACCCCATTCTCCTGGAGTATCTCCCACAGAATGACGCGAGGGACACGGTCGAATGCCTTCTCCAAGTCCACAAAACTCATGTGGACTGGTTGAGCAAACTCCCATGAACCCTCAAGCACCCTGTGGAGAGTGGCCAACCGGTAGTCCTCCTCCATGGCCTTATCGAAACTCCTCCCAGACCTGAGTTTTTGCTTCTACAACCGCCTGAGCTGCCCGCGCTTGGCCTGCCAGTACCTGTCAGGCACCTCAGGAGTCCCATGAGCCAACCAGGCCCGATAGGACTCCTTTTTCAGCTTGACGGCATCCCTTATTTCCGGTGTCCACCACCGGGTTTGGGGGCCACCATGAACCCTGTAAGGAAGTTTCAGTTCATTGAAAGGTTGTGTCTCTTCAAGAGTCCATGTGATCTTGTCTTGTGGTTGTAAACCTTTGCCATGAATGAGGGAGGCGAATGGAGCCTCAGAATGGCATAGTTTGGAATGAATTGTCTTCAATAATCGCACATGCCAAGAAATGACATCATTTGTTTCTTTGTGATGGGTCTTGGACAATTCTGAATTGCATCTACTGCATCTTCTTGAAGAAAGGGTTTTCCCTTCAGAAGTAATGACATGACCTAAGAAAACAACTTTTTCCTGGACCAATTGAAGTTTAGACAAGCTGGCTTTGTGACCACTATTAGCCAGATGTTTCAAGAGTTTCACTGTTTCGGCTTCATACTGCTCTTCGGTCGAACTGCAGATCATAAGGTCATCAACATACTGTAACAAAGCAGTGACTGGAGAGTGTAGTGTGTACTACCTTAATTTGATGTTGCATTCGTTGATAAAATGTCGGGGCACCACCTTCCTCAGCTAAGAAGGACTGCAGAAATTAACTGCTATAACGCTGATAAATATTAACGAATGAACTAACGGTAAACCAGTCTGATAACCTGAAGTGTAAATTCTGGATACAGGGATCGTAAATATTCAGTTCAAAAGGACACCGTCTAACCAGGACTTAAATCAAAATATCATTTATTAAGCAGAATTGTGGATAATGGGTAATGTACCATGAACAATAAGACAGAAGATGGGAGGTGATATGACAGAACAAACAAGAAACTTATGGCAACACAAGGGTAAATAAATTGGCGATAGTGAGAGGCAGTCTAAAAGGAGTAATGGGGACGCGAACGCGGAGTTAAGGGGAAAGAACGATTAATGGAGAGAATTTGGACGAATTGACCTAATCTTAACCTCACGGACCAACTCTTATTCAAACCCACTTAGCGTGCCTACTTGGTTGCTGGCGTCCCGTTGTGCTCTGCTCCGAACTGGCTCGAAGACGTTCCAGATGTTCGTCCGCGGCTCGATCTACTTGGTGGTCTAGTGGAAGGCCCAGACCTCCAAGATGACAAACTGGTGCGGAACGGGGTGTCTCTGGAACTGGTTCGGCGGTCGGTTACAGATGATGGACTGCTCCGGATGGTTGTGAACCGGACCAAGGATCAACAGCTGGCCGCAGGGTTTGGTTCGGTTGAGTCCGTGACGGATTATTTTAGACTGATAGTACAAATTAAGAGTCTCTTCGATGGCCGGTCGAAGAAGGCTACAAAATTAGTATTACTTGCCTAATTTCACTAATGAAAACAAAACAAAACGTTTGGCTAAAGAAGAAGTTAACTTTGAAGTTTACGGCAAATTATAAGAATACGTCTTCTGAAGATTATTTACGCTACTCGGAATGGCTTGGAGTAGCTCGAAGACGAAAAACTTAAAGAGCAAAACGACTGTGCAAAACTTAAGACAAAAGCAAAGAAAGGAATTCAGCTGAGAGTAACTAGACATGAAAGAAAACAAAGGAACAGAACAAAAGAACAAAACAAAACTAAAAATCTACTACAAATCTACTCTACTATAAAATCTACTCTAAAATCTACTAAAACGCGCACTACACGCAGTTTTTAAAGGTCGCTCCGGGGCGTGTCGAAAGGCAGGCCATCGAATCACGGGAGACTCTTTGTGACGCGCGGTGTAATCTCGCCTCATGGAGCTGAACTAATCAAAGAATCATACGAGGGGCTCATCTGCTTCTCACTATGGTCAATCACATATAATTTCAATGACCAATTTTCAATGGCATTTCAACATTGTTCACAGCAGGCATTAGATACTTTCTATGGTTGGGTGACAACATTAAATGACAACCATGGTACAATTTTATCCCAACAGGCATAATAACTCAATGAATAACTAATACAAAAGTAAAGGTAATAATAAAGAGAGGCAGATTATATTTGTCAAAAAAAATGATTATCACGATTACGGTTACTTATCGATAAATGTACCAAGTCAAGCATATTCAATCTGACGGTTAGGAAACTCTGGATGGTAGTATAGTTTGTGGTGACAGTTCATACAACTTTTATAAAACCATTAAAATCACAACTTAGTCATACTTTGGGTCAGAGATACGGGAAAAACATCAATGTTATGCGTACCCCGAGTCCTGTAGGTTGAAAACATGAAAAGTTAAGTTTGACATAAAATCTGGTTATCTTGGAGTGTTGAGGAAAACACACAAACGTGAGTCACTAGTTGCTTCAAGGGATGTCCGGTTTACGACCATCAGCATTTGCTGATGTCTGTGGATTCTTCTGAGGCCTGCTATTTGTCTCTTCAGGCAGTCTTGTTGTATGGAGTCCTCGGGCTATTGGGGAAGTAATTAGCATAGCGTGGGACATCCTGATTTAGAGATAGGCGTTGACCTTTTGGCTTTCTTTCTTCAGTGTGTTAGTAAAGTAGTTTACTGAACCAGACTTCCTGTCTCTCTTCGAAATCAGATTGCATTATAGGTAAACCAGGCGGTCTATAATTCAATCGGTTGGCGGGTTTACACCTCCATTTCCCTTGAGTATCACCAGAAAAGGAGGGAAAGAAGGGGTCAGTTAAAGGCCGGTTCTGCTACATATCCCCCACTCGATTCGATGGTCGCTGTCCAGGGAACTTCGGATCGCTGAAAGATCAAGCAGAACAGGTGGCACACAGCAGCATTTGAACAGAGTTTGGGTCCGTTTGAGGTATCCTAAGAGCCAATTACTCGTTATAGCGACTTGGAAGAATAACAAAATAAAAGGGAAACATGCAATAAAGGGGAGACTAAGGTTAGTATGCAAGCTTGAAGATTGCAGGGGCTATGTTGGCTCCTTTACATTATGAGCTTAGGATACACTTGAAGAAAAACGCGATTCTAAAAGTTTACAGGTGACCTAGAGATGTGGGGAAATCCTACTTACAGCTAAACTGTTCACTGAGGATCCAATGTCACACAACACACCCAACATTAATACGTCAACTAATTGTGCGTGAGCGTCGTCAACCTGCACTACAGAAAAGGAAGAAAAGAAGAACAAAAATATATAGCTTTTTACAGATTGACGTACATCTACAGATCAATTGACCATATTCAACCGACTGTGTTATCTGACAAGAGTCTGATGCTGAGAAGAGTGTCGAAGGTAACCAACTGCTGTTAACAAACCACCAATAAATTGTTTGTATCTCTTATTGTGTCCACTTGATTGTGACTGAGTGATAGTGAACTTTTTGTAACTGCTGCAACGTGTGGATTGTATCTACTGTCGTATCTTTTAATTAGGATCACTGAAATCGTTATGGCATAAACTGTCCCCCACTTGATTCCTAGTCAAATGGTTGGATTACAAGGACGGAGCAAGTATCACCGATATTTCAAATTTTTGGAGGTGTTCAGACCGGGATGTCTAATTCAGATTTCTTCTATACTACTGGTACCTTAAAATTTGTAATCCTTCTTACCAGTAGTTAACGTTATATAATGTAATTTAACTCTTAACTGAGACTCTGGCGTCCCCGTTCATTCCCATGGGGGTTTTGAGTGGTTTTATCTGGTTCTGGTACATTACTGGAGGAAGTTTGTCAGTGATCAAATGAAGACTTGCCCAGTGGGGAAGGAGCTTGCAGGTGAGCCTCCCGAGACCTTGATTGGTGGCTCCAGTAGCTGGAGCAAAGATGTAGTACCACACTTTGTCCCCCACTTGGAGCTCTACATGTGATACTTTTTGGTCATAGCAGGTTTTGCATCTTTCAATACTTTCACTCAGGTTTTCTGGAGCGGAGGAAAACGTAGTTTCCAAGTGTTCATTCCGATCAGCCATGTACTGATGCGTAGTGTAGGCTGTTGAAATGTTAGCTCCACCTGGTTGATAGAGCAGGTGCACTGGTAGAGTCATTTGTCGACCTGTAATCATCTCAAAAGGAGAGAAGCCTATGGTGGTATGTGGCATTGCTCTAATAGCCATCAGAATCAAAGTCAGTTGCAAATCCCAGACTTTGTGTTTAGCACGTGGAGAGTCATGGGCGTGCCTTAGCATCACCCCCCTGTGGCTCTGGTACACCGCGAGGGCAACAGAAGCGAGTGCATCAGAGACATAAACGAGAAAGCCCAGGACGGCGAAGAAGAACAGAAGGGCCCGAGAAAGAAGGCCATGAAGCACAGGATATGGCGTCTGGATGGATCCGAGGTCGTCAGAGAAAGCAGGTGTGTCACAAGCACTGGGACGTGGTCGAGCGAGAGCAGCAGAGAGAGGTGGAGTAACGATGTGGACATTAGGGGTGGGTGGGTGGGGAAAAAGGTTTGGTTTAAGGTTTTCAGTGTCAGGGGGAGTTTCTTCCTCAACCCCTGGCAGTGACCGAAGGACGTTGTGAACTGTATCTACCTGAGTGTCCAATCTGACCAGTACATCGCTGCCGATATCATGTGGCAGATTTGGGGTAACCACAAAGGCATGAGTCAGCTTTCTATGACGCCGTTCCACCTTCAATGAGCAGATATTATCGACTGCCAAAATTGGTTGAGGCAGGGGATCTGCAGGAAAGCAGGAGGTGGTTTTCATAAGCTGGCTGCTGGAGTGGTCTTGTACTACTGTCTCAGAGAATTGCCAGCTGATAGCTGACTTGTCAGCACAGGGGGCCAAGACCGTGTCATCAGCAAAAACACCACTTATATCAGTGTTGTTGACCACTTTTGGACAGTGTTTACTGTCAGTGGCAGAGTCATCGAACTTACACAGAGAAGTGTTTTGTTCGGTCAACAGTTCTTGTTGTGGCCAAGGTGATGTTGGGGTGACGTCTGGAGTCACGCCTGATGTCTCATCATCCCCAGTGGCCTCTGGCGGTTCTGGGAGAATGTTCTGACTCTCAGGTTCAGCGTCAAGGGCATAGCATTGAGCCGTGTCTTGCTGGAGAAGAGAAAGGGGCAGAGGTTCGCGGACCTGTGCCCAGAGCTTCAAGTGTTTAAGATCAATTAGAGGTTTGAAACGATCAAGGAGGTCATTACCGACAAGGAGCGGAATGGTGTCCAGCGGAGACACGTACACAGGGTGAACGCAGGTCATTGGGCCGATTGTTAGTTGTATCAAAGCCCGATTTGTCAAAGTGGTACTGGTAGGACCGTATGGTTGGACTTTCAGGGAGCAGGCTTGTAGTTTCAAGTCCCTGTTCGATCGACGGGCAGCAGCCTGCAGTGTGTTGAACAGTGCTGCTGACATTACGGTGATGTCAGCCGCTGTGTCGAGGAGAGCTTCTTGCCTTAGTCTACCTTCAAGTATAGTTGACAGACACAATTTTCGTGCCGCCCCTTTTCGGGTCAAATTACACAAGAACTGGAGACAGGGTGATTCACCTTCGAGGACTGAAGGGTTTTCGTTGGTAGAGCTTTCTGTGGAATCGAGTTGAACCACCAGAACTGCGCTCGGGGGCGTAGTCTCTTCCTTGTCTGACCCTGCAATCTGCCTTGTAGGGAGAGTGGGTTCAAGTTCATCAGGACTCAGGTACAGCTCTGTAGCTACCTCAGCTTGATGGGTCTGATCCACTGAAGGAGGAGGTTCAGCGTTAGTGACGGATATTGTGAACAAGTCAGCTTTTGCTTTTTCTTTTACTCGTTCGTTTTGAATCAACCGTTTGATGACCTCAAGATCTTCCTTGCTAAGGTTCTCTAAGTGAGGGTTGCTTTCAGTATTGTCATCTTTCTTTTCCCCTCTGGACGAGTTGTGTCCTGGGGGTCGGTTTTCCTGTTGTTCAGGATTTCGAAACTCGCGTCGGCCATTTTGCCGGTAGCTATGGGCTTGGTAATTTCCATGCCAGGTGGGTGGAAATTTGTTTTGCCCGAAACTGGACTGGTGGCGATTTGCCCCAAACACTGAACGGTTGGGTCTGAAACCGGATTGTGGTGGTTGAGAATAACCATATTCAGACTCCGTTCGTCGAGGTGGAGGTTCCTTGTGACCTCGCACATATCGGCTATTTTGGGGAGAGAACGTGTTGGATTTTTGTGTTTCACCAACAGAAGTTCCTTCAAGTTCCAGGGCTTCAATTCCCAGACTCAAGATAGTGCTGGGTTCTGGGTGTTTAAGGGTGCTTTGTCTCTGCTTTGCAAACCCCATTGCAGCTAGTTCGCGTAGGTGGCGACTAGTGCAGGTGCGCGGACAAGCTGCGACACCAAGATGATGGCTAGTGGTGGGATGGAGGTTTTGGACAAAGAGTGTTTTGAAGTTAAGATCTTCCTCCATCCCTGGCTCGTTTCTGGAGCCGAAGTAAGCCTGACGTAGGCGATTGTAATACTGTTGGGGTGACTCTTGTCTTCCTTGTTTGACTGAGAGAGCAGCCGTTAAGCCCGTTTGGGAAAGAGGATCAGAGAACTCTTCCAGCAATGTTTCACAGAGCAAGTCATAATCATTTCGGACATAATCAGGCTGTCTCTCAATGAATCTGCTGACCTCTCGGTTAGATGTCACCTTGATTAAATAGATTTTATCATCGACAGTAGCACCGGGAAACTTACGAAGATAGAACTCGATATCTTTGAGATACTGGCTGGTCTGATCGGAACCACCAAGATTTGGTTCAAACCGAGCTATGTTGCGAGCGATCTTATCTAAGTCTCTATCTGTAGGCCCTTGCGCCGTATAGTTAGAGGTGGCTGGATTAAGACGCTGACTGGGGCTCCCCCTTTCATGGTTAGGTGAGAGCCTCCTTGGAACATAGACTGGTTCCAGTGGAACTCGTGGGGAGGAAACATCCCGTCGGGTGTTTCCAAGGACCTTAGTATCTCCCTTCTCTTCTGGAAGGAAATCATCAAGAGATATTCGGCGTCTTCCCTTTTGTTCAAGGGGAAGCTCTCTTCTGGCGTTTGCCAGTTTTGCTTCCATCAGTTGTCGCTGATGGTGGGATTCACTAGCCTGCTCCTCAGCCTGCACCAGATGTGCATGCATGTCTTGGAGGTGCCTTTGGTCAGATTCGGCAGACTCAGCTTGGAGTTGAATCTGGTGCTCCAAGTGATCCACCTTATTCTCAGCTCCTTGGAGAAGTATTTTATTCAAGTCTCTTTCTTTACTCGTTTCACCCAAACATTCTTTCACTTGGGCTAATTCTGACTCCAGACGTTTAGTCTCCCTTTCTTGTGACTCTTCATTAGAGATCAACCTCTGAATTTGTCCCTCTGCCTCAAGCAGGGACTGTCTCTGGGTTTCATTCTTTTCGTGCAGGCCCTTGACCTCACGCTTGTAGGCCTTTATCCTCTCTTCTGCTTGTCTTAGCAGTTTGTATGAATGCCTAAGCTGAGCAGCCATCACTACTGCTATGCTTCCAAGCGCTTTAGGCTTTTCTTTGCTTTTAACTTCATCATTTACTACAGGAGTGGTCAACTGTAACATGATAGTGTCTAAATCCTTTGGATCAGTGTTATACATTTGATCCAAATAACCAGGCAGTAAATCTCCGGTCAGATCCATTAATGCTAGCTCCAGCCTATCAGGGCGGTCCCTCTCAATGGAGGGTCCAGACTGGTCTTTGTCTGCCATGTTGGAATCTAGCTTTATCTAGGTTACAGAACAACTCGGTTGAAAAGGGTTTAAACTTGTGTGTGTCTTCACGAAAACAAGGTTAAAATTGAACACAATAGCATGCAAGTAAATTGACAAATGGTTAAATTCAAGAAGCAAGTGTAAAATGATTTTAAATCTTTAAGTTCTTATTTATTTTATTTTTTTTTGTTTGTTTTTATTTAAGCCTTAACCCAAATTTCAAATGTTTGTTAGCATACATACAAAACTATTGAAGTCGGTAAATAAGCAAGTGTGTAGGTTTCAAAGTTTATTTATTGTTAATTTATTTATTTAGGGTGTTCCTTATAAGCATACAGCTGTATCTCTGACTTATTTGAGAAATTGCCAATCCAGTTTACAATTCCAATTTAGAAAATTAATTTGATTCTTTGATCCAATCAGTTAAACAAATGGAACGATGCTTTATTTGTTTTGAATTTAGGAGTAATTTAGAGTATTAGCAATTACTTAAATGTAAATGTGGAGTTAATCTGCAAATGAAACTACGATAATCGGTTTTGGTTGATAAGTACAGACTTGGTTAATCACACAGCTAGAATGACAATTCCAAAATTTTGAGTTTAATGAAATGGTCAGACTATAAATGCCAATTAACCTGACAGGGATAAGAGAGTAAAGGATTAAATGAGTAACTGGATTTTTAGAGTAGGTTTAAGTAAGAAGAAAATAATACTTTGGGTAATACAGTTTAGACTATCACGAGTTGCACACACAAGTTGGAAGACACACGTCAAACCCAGTTAACCGAAGTGTCCACCAGAGGGAGGTATTATGTTTCTGTCTCTCCTAAAGGGTTAACCTCACATCGCCAGCAGGGGCGCTGTGGTTATTTTACGCACAGTAGAAGAAGATAGAGGGTTCAATACACTGGCATTACCAAGGGTGGCGCTAGAGAGTGGACAAGGGGTCACTGCTCTTAAAAAGCAGCAAGCGAAGGAGGTGGGCGCGTTTGGCTCCACCCCCCTGAAAGGAGCTAGCTGTTCTAGCTAACCAGCGTCAGTCAAGCTCCGGCGATCACAAGCTTCGCATCGGCAGATACAACAAGCAGCAGCCGTCTCAAACACACAGTTTCACTATCAGAGACTTCAGACAGGACGTTGAATTCAATCGTCTATTCTCCAATTTCCACACACTCTCAAGTTAACTTTAGCTTCTTAGCTACGGGTTAACACCGAAGGAAGATCCGCTCCGACGGATTGTCTGGATAACGGACCTACGGCCGCCCGACAGGCGTCGTACAAGTTAAAATTCAACAAGACAAAATAAGCACGGTGGCTTTTCTTTCAATTCTCTTTTCAGCACAGGTTCTCTTCGAACACTCAGATCAGCACTTCGGCTCAGCCAGATTCACGGAACTGTAATCAGATCGCTACTACGATCAACCAATAAGATTCCACTCTCGTATCAGTGGTTCACTGAATTCACCAAACCAACAATCGTTTCTTTTAAAACGTTCGCAAATGACCGGCGTGGGTCACAACTTTTATCAGCGGTTCACCGCATAAACAACTAGCAATCGCTTCTTTTAATTCTCACAAGGGACCTGCGTTGGTCACAACTTATTAAAGCAAATCAAGAGTCTGCGCTCTTTGTCACGGCGGATATCCGCTCTACTCCCCCACTGTCAAGCAGTTGTCCCTTATCAGGTAGCTAGTCTGATACAGAGACGCGAGGGTTCTGTACCGATCAAGTTTGCTGGAAACTCGCAGCCAAACTGACCTAATACAGGACACAATCATAACCCTGGAACATCGCAGCAGTTATAACGTGCCAACAGGCCTTTCAACATTAATAGCGTACGGCGACGCGGCATGCACAACGTAATTCAAACAGTTCAATATTCAATCAGAGCTCAAAATAACAAATCATCAGGATCCAGTTAACTCACACTTAAAAACAAGAACACATATATAGTTTGCACAGGTTGAAATGCTCACACACAAAGCCACAGTTTATCAAAACAGCGCACAAACGTAGTTGAGTCAAACAGCGCACATAAGCTCCTCAGTGGAAAGTCAGCACAGATGTGATGCGATGAAGCCTTAATTACTGAATAAAACAATTTGAATCCGCCTCACGCGGAGGGCACCATTATATAATGTAGTGTGTACTACCTTAATTTGATGTTGCATTCGTTGATAAAATGTCGGGGCACCACCTTCCTCAGCTAAGAAGGACTGCAGAAATTAACTGCTATAACGCTGATAAATATTAACGAATGAACTAACGGTAAACCAGTCTGATAACCTGAAGTGTAAATTCTGGATACAGGGATCGTAAATATTCAGTTCAAAAGGACACCGTCTAACCAGGACTTAAATCAAAATATCATTTATTAAGCAGAATTGTGGATAATGGGTAATGTACCATGAACAATAAGACAGAAGATGGGAGGTGATATGACAGAACAAACAAGAAACTTATGGCAACACAAGGGTAAATAAATTGGCGATAGTGAGAGGCAGTCTAAAAGGAGTAATGGGGACGCGAACGCGGAGTTAAGGGGAAAGAACGATTAATGGAGAGAATTTGGACGAATTGACCTAATCTTAACCTCACGGACCAACTCTTATTCAAACCCACTTAGCGTGCCTACTTGGTTGCTGGCGTCCCGTTGTGCTCTGCTCCGAACTGGCTCGAAGACGTTCCAGATGTTCGTCCGCGGCTCGATCTACTTGGTGGTCTAGTGGAAGGCCCAGACCTCCAAGATGACAAACTGGTGCGGAACGGGGCGTCTCTGGAACTGGTTCGGCGGTCGGTTACAGATGATGGACTGCTCCGGATGGTTGTGAACCGGACCAAGGATCAACAGCTGGCCGCAGGGTTTGGTTCGGTTGAGTCCGTGACGGATTATTTTAGACTGATAGTACAAATTAAGAGTCTCTTCGATGGCCGGTCGAAGAAGGCTACAAAATTAGTATTACTTGCCTAATTTCACTAATGAAAACAAAACAAAACGTTTGGCTAAAGAAGAAGTTAACTTTGAAGTTTACGGCAAATTATAAGAATACGTCTTCTGAAGATTATTTACGCTACTCGGAATGGCTTGGAGTAGCTCGAAGACGAAAAACTTAAAGAGCAAAACGACTGTGCAAAACTTAAGACAAAAGCAAAGAAAGGAATTCAGCTGAGAGTAACTAGACGTGAAAGAAAACAAAGGAACAGAACAAAAGAACAAAACAAAACTAAAAATCTACTACAAATCTACTCTACTATAAAATCTACTCTAAAATCTACTAAAACGCGCACTACACGCAGTTTTTAAAGGTCGCTCCGGGGCGTGTCGAAAGGCAGGCCATCGAATCACGGGAGACTCTTTGTGACGCACGGTGTAATCTCGCCTCATGGAGCTGAACTAATCAAAGAATCATACGAGGGGCTCATCTGCTTCTCACTATGGTCAATCACATATAATTTCAATGACCAATTTTCAATGGCATTTCAACATTGTTCACAGCAGGCATTAGATACTTTCTATGGTTGGGTGACAACATTAAATGACAACCATGGTACAATTTTATCCCAACAGGCATAATAACTCAATGAATAACTAATACAAAAGTAAAGGTAATAATAAAGAGAGGCAGATTATATTTGTCAAAAAAAATGATTATCACGATTACGGTTACTTATCGATAAATGTACCAAGTCAAGCATATTCAATCTGACGGTTAGGAAACTCTGGATGGTAGTATAGTTTGTGGTGACAGTTCATACAACTTTTATAAAACCATTAAAATCACAACTTAGTCATACTTTGGGTCAGAGATACGGGAAAAACATCAATGTTATGCGTACCCCGAGTCCTGTAGGTTGAAAACATGAAAAGTTAAGTTTGACATAAAATCTGGTTATCTTGGAGTGTTGAGGAAAACACACAAACGTGAGTCACTAGTTGCTTCAAGGGATGTCCGGTTTACGACCATCAGCATTTGCTGATGTCTGTGGATTCTTCTGAGGCCTGCTATTTGTCTCTTCAGGCAGTCTTGTTGTATGGAGTCCTCGGGCTATTGGGGAAGTAATTAGCATAGCGTGGGACATCCTGATTTAGAGATAGGCGTTGACCTTTTGGCTTTCTTTCTTCAGTGTGTTAGTAAAGTAGTTTACTGAACCAGACTTCCTGTCTCT
Organism: Chaetodon trifascialis; assembly: GCF_039877785.1. NCBI lineage: Eukaryota > Metazoa > Chordata > Actinopteri > Chaetodontiformes > Chaetodontidae > Chaetodon > Chaetodon trifascialis. The sequence continues at coordinate 1,013,563 of NC_092070.1, forward strand.
CTTCGAAATCAGATTGCATTATAGGTAAACCAGGCGGTCTATAATTCAATCGGTTGGCGGGTTTACACCTCCATTTCCCTTGAGTATCACCAGAAAAGGAGGGAAAGAAGGGGTCAGTTAAAGGCCGGTTCTGCTACAAGAGATAACAAGAGATTCAAGATTTTGTCTGAGAGCTTCATTGTAAATGGTGGGACTTTCACCAGACTTTCAACCAGAATAGGCAGCTGGATGAACACTAAAGAAAGCATTTGAAAGGTCTACCACTGAAAAGAATTTTGCGTTGGGCAGGATCTGAGACAAGATGGTATAAGGATTTGGAATGTTTGGTGCTCTGGGTTGGACTGCAGCATTTACTGCTTACAGATCCTGAGCGAAACGCCATCCTGTTGGTTGATCTTTATCTCTCATTTTCTTGACAGGGAAGAAGGGCGTACGTACAGGAGAGCCATCACAGGGAACAATTACTCCTGCTGTTTTAAGAGACTCAAAAACCAATGTTATGCCATCGATGGCTTCTTGTTTGAGTGGATATTGAGCCTTGCAAGGTCTAAAGACTGACTTCAGAGTGATGACAACAGGTTCACAGTCTTTGATGAGGCCAACATCATACAACTGACAGTCAACAGTGTCTTAGGGACCTGCTGTAGGGCTGTAATAGCTGTAGCTTATTCTTCGAACAAAAAAGAAAAAGAAAAAGGTTTGGAAGCACTTTATGATATTTGGTATTTTTCTTTGAGTGCGCACAACAGATGTTAAACTCTTAAAGTAGCACAGCAGTGTCTTGCCAAGTTCTTGACAATTGGCTGCACGCTGACATAATTTCATAAATGTGCCCAAATCTCCCCAGATATCTGATGTGTGTTTTACAAGTGTGATGTGTGGGACCGAATTACCCAGGTCTAGCCTAGCCCAGCCCGCAAACTGACCTGAAGGTTGCTTACACAAGTTCAGAGGTCAGAGGTTATAACTAGCTTAATGAATTTAAATGTAGACCAAAAATATGTTTTAATTTGGATTATGCAGAGTTTTGATTATACAATTGGGTGTGTTATTGAGATTTTGTAAATTTAATGTACACAAATATAATTTTGGTAACCACACAACCTCTGCACAGACAAAATTGTGTGCACCACCTGCGATCTCTGGCACCCCCAGTCGGGGGCGCGCACCCCAGGTTGGGAACCATTGATGTAGATCACTAAATATATAAGGAGTGTTTTTACACACAGCCTGTATGTTTATTTTATGAATCCACTCTATTTACAGAGCACACGATGGCCACACCCTTGGAGGACGTTGGCAAACAGGTCAGTACAAATAAATTAACACAACTCTTTGTTTCCCCTGATCATTGCCACCAACCCATTCTTTTCTGATTCCTTTATCACATAAAATGTAGTGGTGAACCAAATAAAACTGTGTGAAAGGATTGTTTAACCTGTTGTCAAATGGTAAAAGCATTTTTCTACTGCCACTAACTTTATCAAAGGCCACAAAAAATAAACATCCAGTAGGTAGACATCCAGTCTAATTGGCAATTCTGGCAAAGTTTATGCTTTAATTATGAGTTTGTTTGATGGCAGCATTCAATGGCATTTTGTGACAGTGGATGGGAGTCGAGTACATAATCCGTTTGATCCCTAGTTCATGCATAATTTCCTGAAACAATCCTGATCCATCCTGACCTATGGTCATGAACTTCAACCAGAAAACCAACTGTAGAATAGAACTGGAGCAGAGCTTCTGTTTTCACCTTATCTCTAACATGTAAGTTTATAGTTTCAGGGAATCCAGTGGCCACAGCCATGATAGTGGACAAATATTTCTGACACCTTTACTGTTTTTTTTATGCAAGGGCCCAGCACAGTCAATTAGGACAGAGGAAAAAAAGCTTCTTCATTATTTGAAGAGAATAAGAACAAGAACCAAGCCATACCTGTCAACCTGGGATTTGAAAATCAGGGAAATTTTCTGTCATCCCTCCCTGGGCTGGCCTGCCACCATGACTACTGTCCACATACCCCTTACATTTAGACAAGTGTGCACACAGTAAATCCTAAATTTATCACAAGGCAACCACTTCCTTCAAAATATCAGAGCATCAAAGATTGGTTTAACTAGTACCTACATTACAGGAGGGGAAAATGGCAAACACATCAGACAGACAGTTATACCTCACAGCAGCCTGCTACTGGAGAAACTGGCTGACAGTCACTTACAACATCTACTCATATTAGTCCAACCTTAGGGAAAGCAATCAAATCTGTCAACAGTCTTCTTGTCCTGAATATATGGATAATATCAGTGTGCCTCACCCATGGGTTAAAGGTTATTGAAAATTTCTAAATCTTTCAGAACTGTAAAGACAAGTTTAAGTCTGATGTTATACATCCAAACATCACTAATTGAAGACATTGTGTCAACTTAAGTCAATCTCTTGGCATGTTGTACCCAAACAAGGATACACAGATCAGTGCAAAGGCCAGCACACACAGACAGACACCCAGTATCTCTCAGTCCTCACCCAGCCCTTTGCTTTACATTACTGAAGGCATTGAGAGGATGTCTCTGTCACAGTCAGGCATCCAGTGCCTCCTTCCCTCTTTTGATCACATTCTACAGTATGCTAAATAGTAAAGAGAACACACAGGAACACTCAAACCACACTTGTTTCTAGGCATGACCAGTTTCTTAAGATTGATTATTTTTGTCCTGCCACAGGGAGCTTGAAAATGATGGCTATTTCCTTAAATCATTGTTGGGGAAACTTGAATAGAATGGCTGATATAAGAAAGGAATATTTGGATAGAAAGATCATCTTTATCTCCTTTGCTCTGCAGCGATAAAGATAGGATTGTCCATTGTAAGGGAAATTCCCCATGTTACTCGTTGAGAGTTGCTAATTCTCTAGAATTATAGACTCGGTGTGATGAATCAGGTCTCTTTAATACATGCAGCCGGGAGGGAAGACTCATGCAGAGTGTTCTCTCCAAATCTCCACAATGTCTTGGCTTTTATACTTTACAACAAAAAGACAAATGGTTGTCACGTGCACCTGGTAATGATAAATCTTTCCTTCCAAAACAATGACCATTTGGGGGAGTTCACTCATCCTATTTCCCAGGGTTCATACTATACCACAAACTCCTCAGGTACAGTGAATTGTACCTTAAAATTCCCCCCCAATCTTCACTGAATGTCCTTTGGTCCTCTTTCTCACCTCAGTGAGAAAGGGCCACAAAGACTTTTACAATTCATAGACTGATTCCCAGCATTAGAAAGTCATCTAATTCCTACTCCATCTCCATATATCACCTGTAGTTACTTAAATGCTAGGGCTGTTTAAGTCAAATATCTTGCTAATTTACTATTTATACTAAGGTAATCATACCTTGACATTTCCAGACAAAGGGTGCAGAGCTAGAGGTAAGATCGGCCCTAAAAAATCCAACCCGACCCGACCCAGGCCCGTGGGTATTAAAGCCCGACCCGGCCCGAGCCCGATCAATTAACTTGATTTGCAGGCCTGAGCCCGAAAAAACCCGAAATTTTATATCGCAAGTTTTCTTAATGTTAAAATAATCTACATATTTTTATGATCATTATAAATGCATTTACACAATGAAATAACGCTGGAAAAGTTTGTTAAAGATATTTCTGTGTGTGATATTGTGCTCACATGGACGCGCCTCTCTGACAAGGAGAGGAACAGCAGCAGGAGCAGGTCTCTGGGCTTCATTGTAGATCACAAGGAAGGGCATCTGAGATACACGGGGTAAAGCCTCCAGAGCGCAGCAGGTTCACTATAGTCTTCGTTACCAAAGGCGGAAACAAACAGACTTTAAAAATCCTCCGCTGGAGACTGTGCGCACGGATGAATCCATTCATACATGTTTCTGGACCAGCTGCTGTTTGCAGAAGTCAGACTTGCTGAGGTAGGTGGTCCAGGGCGGTCATCTCGATGTAAAGTGCGTATTGTGCGGGAATTCAGTCTCGGGTCTCGTCCTCTTGAACATCTGGCATTGAGCGCTGCGTAAAGCGCGCGCGTGTCCCGAGCCGTGTATTTGGTTATTACAGACTTCAGTCAGCAATGGCTCGTGAAACAGGTGCCACTGCCTCTGGTTGAAAAAGCGGAGCCCTAAAGCTTCCTAGTATGCTTTTGACTGTGAGTTTGTACGGTCGGGAAGGTAAAGGGACAGGAGGAGAAGATACAGCTGGAGGGAACTGAGCAGGTGGATGTTTCTCAAAGCTGGAGAGTGACGGGGCAAAGCCTGGTCGCTCGTACCACGTATTTTACAAACTATAAAATGTGCTAGCTAGATCCAGTTTGATAACCACTTCCTTTAACTGTTACTGAAGGCGGGAACACAGAATAAGAGGCCAGACAAAGAGAGCGAAAGAGAGATCTTGATGCGCACTTGCCTAATTACGCGGAGAAATACTGCAGTCCACTAGACTTTTAATAGAATAATGCAAATCAAATAAATGGGAAAAGATTGATGAAATTGTTATTTCTATAGTTTTTTTTAAACAATATTTAAAATAAAAGCTTTAATTTTCTCTATTTTTGATTTGGTCTGAAAATGGAAAATCTAATGAAATGATCGGAGAGCAAGAACACAGAAATACAATAAATTAATATACATAAATAAACTAAAACACTTTTAAATAACATTCTTTATTTTAATGACTCGCATGATCATCGGAACACACAAAAGAACAACCTGCTTTAAGGAGCACTGACAAACAAAATAAATAAGAACATTTTAAGGAACATACTTTTAGAATATACTAATAATTAAAAAAATCACACTGTAACAAAAGAACAGCCTGCTGTAAAGAGCAATATAACATAATATATAAATAAGCAAGCTAGATGAAATACTATCATTTTAAAATAAAAAGCAAAAGCTTAGTGAATATATAATACAATAAATGTCAAATATGAACAAACAAATATACGTTACAAGTTGTGCAAAACAAAAATGGAATAAAAGCATTTAAGCTGCTGCCTGGCCTTGCCTATAGTCTGCAACTTGCGGCCTCGTGTCCTGACTCCTGCTCTTTATTCCTGTGACATAAGGGAAATAAATAAACCCTCAGACAATAATTAAAATGGCGATTTGAACAGCAGGATATGGCTTACTTACGTTGTTTATATTTTGTGGTCGTCGTGCAGGAATAAGATCGCGTCCACTGTGCCAGGTTTCAGTTCTCCGCTGATCTATTGTGCGGCCAGCTGCGCTAAAAACTCGCTCACTGCTGCTGCTGCTTGCGGGGATGCACAACACAGATCTTGCTAACTTGGCAAGCTTCGGGTATATATTGGAGTTTATTCTCCACCAGCCAAGCAAATCTCGGTCATCAGCCATAGCATGCCTTTGACTAATGTACAGGTTAACCTCATCTGGAACAAGATCATCGTCATCATCAGCGTTTTCCCACTCAGCGAAAAAAGAACTCCTTTTTCGTTTGGCTGCAGGTGGGGAAAGGGTGCTGCTGGTGTGCGCCTCCTCCTCGTTTTCAAAAGTTGTAGTGGTGGCTTCTCCTCCTTCATCTTCTTCTTCCAAGAGTGTGCGGACATGTGCGTGCACCTCTGACACCTCTGTCGGTGTCATCATTTTGAGTTTGTTGAAGGTAGGCCACAGGAACAGTGCAACTTTGTGCAACATGTGTATTTTGATTTTTTGATCCAAAAGTTCAGAATGACTGTGGCGCACAAACGCCTGCTGTGGGTTATCCGTAGAACTGGGCTGGCAGTGCTTTTTTAACTTCTCATTCCAGAGGCAAACTAGATTCAGTGTGGTATATTTGTCTCCTTCCAGTTCTCATTGTGCTGCATAGAAAGGCTCTAGAAAGGAGATCAAAAAATCTAACAGATCTGGTGCAATGTTGTCCATACGCGCTTCCTCTCCGCGTGCCTGCAGCTTCTCACACAGCTCTTTATATATCTCGTGCACAGACTTGAGCATCAAGTAAACAGTGCTGAATCTGGTCTCACCCATTTGGAGCACTGTTTTGGATAGTTGTGCTGCCAAACCAGATTGTTTGGTGAAACGGACAACACTCTTGGCTGCACTGATGTCGGGGGCGTTTACAGACAGTGCGTCCTTGTCCAGCCCATGGCGAAGTACAGTGTTAATGACATGGTCAAGGCACGAGAGGCGCTTGTAAGGCTCCAAAGCTTTCACGATGTTACTCCCCTGATCTGTCACCCACACTATTCTGGATAAAGATGAAGGTTCCAAACCAAATCTATTCACCAGAAGCCGCACCAGTTCTCTTCTTATATTCTTCCCCGTTTTGGCGTCTTCTGCTGGAAATACAGCAGTGGTGAGGGTTTTGCCGACCAAGTTGAAGTCTGTTTCAGTAAAGTGACAAGTTATTGCAATATAACTCATCTTTCTGTAATCATCCGTCCACATATCGGTACTCATGGCGACGTCACAGCCACTTGCTAGAGCTTTCTTTACCCGTTCAATTAACAAGCTCCTTTTTACCTCGGCCTTCTCGATGCACGCCTTTGACACTGTGGAGTAGTGGGGCAGGACCGAGTCGACAGGTACACGGCCAAAAGTTGACCCAACGTTGATCAGTTCTTGGGCCAGACTTTTGAAACCTTCGCCAGTAACTACTGAAAATGGTCTAAGGTCCTGACAGCAAAAGTCAACGCACTTGTCTGTGATGACCTGCTTAGCACGAAGAGGTGCGGTCTTTGGAAAAACTGATAATATAGATTTTTGACGATCATCATTTCTGCCAGTGCCAGTACAGTTTTTTAAATGCCTGCTCAGTGTCGAGGTGCCAGTCTTTCTGCTCTCGTATGAGAGCAAAGCGCCACATTGGTTACATTCAGGTTTCACAGGTTTCGACACAGGTTTCTGTAGCATCTTCAACAATCAATTTGAAGCCTTTCCACACCTCACTCTTACCAGTGCATGTTTGTCTTTTCAATTCCCCCGTCTTTAGTTTATTCTTCACTTCTTGCTGCTCCATATCGGGATACCAGGTCAAAAATATGTAATGGATGCGGACTGGGGAAGATTAAAAAGAGGGCGGGGCCACGACGTTCACGTGCGCAGGGCATGCTCTGGCTCTGCGCCATATGCGGCTCCTGTTTAGTAGTTAAATAGCAATTACCATACAGCGCCTTCTCAGTTTTATCCAAATTGTTTATTTTATAACAAGTATTCCTTTAGTTTAATATCCATACATCGTTTTAGTATACAATACATATTATATAAATATATATTTATTAAAAAAAATTAGCGAGAGAGAAGCCCGGCCCGACCCGACCCGACCCGACCCATAGTTAATGATTGGCATTTTGGGCCCGACCCGGCCCGAAATTCGGGCTCGGGCTCGGTCTTAAGATCTTACCTCTATGCAGAGCCAAGATGCGCTGGTATACTGGTTAAGAGGGATAGCCTTACTTGTAATGCAATTGGTTTTGTATCCAGAAAGTTGATCAGATGCTTCTGTAAATTCACATTATTTCTAATTGTACCTTGATTGGCCCAAATGCACCAGTCAGCTGTTCAAAAATGAAAATGACTGATATGGCTGAGGAGGCTTGTGTGGATGTGAGGATTTGGGGAGGATGCAATATTAAACCATTGGCTTTAACATTTGATTGGCAGCAGTTGGTCCATTCTATAGTGCTTTATCCATTGCATTTGCCCAAAGTCAAATTTTTACAGTAATTGAAATAAATAAGGCCACTGTGTTCTATCAAAAGCTTTTTCAGTATCCAGTGATATTGCTAGTGCTGGATTCCAAAAAGTAGAGGCTCTTGACATTGCATGAAGAAGTCTCTTCTTGTTAGAGGCAGGTCATCCTCAAATGAAGCCCATCTGGTCTGAATGTACTACAGAGTGTATTACCTTCTCCAGGCATGTCACAAGAATATTGGTAAACAATTCATAACTATTTAAAATACTTAATGGTCCAAATTTGCATGGGATCCTTAAAAAGATTTGTTGTTATGGAAATGTGACCAGCCACAAGTCTCCCAGGGGGCATTTTGAGTTATTTACAGATTCTGAAAGTGTAGTTTCTAAGCTTTCCAACGATGTCTAACACATGGAAATCTGAAAATATTTTAGTAAGATGTGGCCATTTGAATGAAGGCACTCCTCAAACTTCAAATTTTTTGAGAAATCCAACCTGAAATATCCTCACCTACTAGGGGAGCCAGGTAACACAGTGCTGCTAATTGTATCTCATTTACATAAGTCCAACCCCCTAACCATTGTTCAAACTATTGTAGCAGTTTGAACAAATGGAAATTCTTTTGTTACAAAAAGCCCCTGAATAAAAATGAAAAACAAGAAAGGTAATATACTTAAGAGTTAGAAGGAGCAAATGTACATACTTATTTCTAATATTAAATAAAATAAAATAAATTCTGTCACTCTGTGGTGCAGTGGGATGGATCAGTCTGCTGCTGAATGAGCTCCTGTGGCTGATCAGCACATTCATATCTTACGCTCCAGCTCCTCCGCTGCAAGGCCGAGGGATTCTCAAGTCAAGTCAAGTCAACTTTATTGTCAATGCTGCTATATGTACAGAACATTAACAGAGGCTGGCACTTGATCATCATAAACTCCACAAGGGGTGAACAGTGTCTACAAATCACCACAGCGCCGCAGGTCTTACTTCCTTCAATGAGGGCTCTGTCTGCTCTGTAGCATGTTAGCCGGTCCAGCTGGATGGCGGAGTCCACTGTGCTGTTATTGAGCCATGTTTCTGTAAAATGAAAACAGAGCACTCTCTCACGGTCTGCTGGGTCAAAAGAAGGTGTACACTGAAAAAATTTTTTAAAAAGTAAGTAAATTTTACTGCTGTAATATCAAGTATAATTCATTCACCAGTATCAAGTAAAATATACTTGCCACTAAATCTATTTTTGAAGATATTAAGTAACTCTTACTACATCAATCAATCAGTCAATCTTTATTTATACCACCTCTTCACTCTGCGGGACACAGTTGGTTGCCTGTTAACAAGGCTTGTAGACAGTCAGGAGACGAACCAGGTTGTGATCAGCTCTTCCCAGAGCTGAGATTATGAGATGTCCACAGCACTGGCTCCTCCTGAAAGTGACCCTGTAAAAGAACAAAAAAGTGTCATATTAAAATCATATCAAAATCTGTGGGGCAGATATTGAGTCCTACTAATTTTAATTATTTCATGACCAAAATGTTCGCTTTATACAAAAGGTATCATAAAATGTAATACTTAATTGCTGTTATATTTCACTGAGAAATACTGTGCTTGATTTAACTAAAATTACGGCAACTTTTGCATGAGATTACTGTGCAGATCAAGCAAAACTGGTATTTGAACTACTTAATTATTTGTATGTGAAAAGTACATTTTCAATTAAAGTAAGCCTGATGTTAGCTGTAAAATAACTCATTTTTTCAAGTACAATTGATATGATTTTTCTAGTAAAAATTACTAAATTTTACAAGTGATTTTAAGTTGACTTTACATGGAAACATGGAAGTTGTTTTTACTTGGAAAAATCAAGCTGACTTAACTTGGAAAATGTATTTCTTACTGAGAAGCACTGAGTAGCCTTATGTGGACTACATAACAATCTTGTGCAAAAAGTTGCCTCAATTTTTTTTAAGTAGGTTAAGCGGGTTATTTTTCTCAATGTAGAAAAAATAGCGGTGCAACTTGGTGTTGGCATTATCCTGGTCATTTGTCTACGTGAGAAATACAATGTATGGCAGTAGTGCATGACAAAAGACTGAAAAGCGCGACTGTCACGCTCAAAGCGTGAGACTTGAGAGCCTTGTGAACCTGGAATTTGGTACCGGTACCAAGCGATACCTATTGTTGGTACTTTACCTGTCTTTCTCTGTCTCTCTCTCACTCGCTCTCTCCCTCTGTCTCTGATGGTCACCCCCATATACATAACTTTACCGAAGTGATACACGAAGCGAACTCCAGAGTTTTGCACGCCATTTCAAGTCTACGCAAACAATATCATAAGTAATTATCGGCATAAAATCGTTTATCAAGACATTAATACATCCATTATCTATACCGCCTATCCCTTTCGGGGTTGCGGGAGGGTGGAGCCTATCCCAGCTACAATGGGCGAGAGGCGGGGTACACCCTGAACCGGTCGCCAGCCGATTGCAGGGCCACATGCAAGGACAAACAAACATTCACACTCACACTCACACCTACGGACAATTTAGAGTCATCAATTAACCTAATGAGCATGTTTTTGGTCTATGGGAGGAAGCCGGAGTACCCGGAGAGAACCCACGCATGCACAGGAAGAACATGCAAACTTCACACAGAAAGGCCCCGCCTGACCCGGGGATCGAACCGGCAACCTTCTTGCTGTGAGGCACACGCACTACCTGCTGCGCCACCGTGCAGCCCTTAATACATTAATATCCATACTTAATCCTACAGATGGCAAGCGACTCGCTCCAACCGTCCTTAAGTTCACAGTGGGGGAGTGGCGTCGAGCTTCAGAACTGAACCCGAACAGAAGTGAGATCATTGTTGGCATAACCAGAAGCTCCCTAAGTAGCCATGTGGTTCCCTTTTAACCTGCAACTGATTGGCTGAAAAAAGAACAGAAGCACATGAATAGCCAAAGAAAGCCAGTCTGCTAATTTACTGTTGAATCACCACTAAGAAAGTTTGTTCTCTATGGTTGGATGAACAAAGATTCCTCCTCATTACATATTCTCAAATTGCTTTTGGCATCCTGGGGGAAAAAAATCTCATCCTGGAAGTTGTTATGAAACTCCATGCTGTAACCATCATCACCTGGTGTTTTACCAGTTGAGGCATATTTTACTGCTGTTTCCAGAACACCTCTCCATTGTCTCCTTTTCACCAAAATTTACGGTGGGCCAAGATATGTCATTAAATGATGTATCCATGTCCCCATCAGAAAAGAGTAGAACTCTTGAAAGGTTAGATTAATTTGTTTTGTTTAGTTGGAAATCTAGCATTTTTTCAGCGTTGTCTCTCAGATTCAAATTATTTCTTATGTAGTCTTGAGAGAGCAAATGATGTCTCCTCATGTAGGATTGTTTGCAAGTAGGATTTTATCAGAAAGAGTGAATTACTGAGTCCAGGATTTTTTGGGATTGAGCATGTATTGTTTCTAAAATATTAAATTCAGTTATTAGATTTTTTTAAACATAATATTTTCTTCTTTTATTGCAGTAGAATAATTTATTAACCACCCTCTGCACATAGCTTTTAAGACCTCCCTTACTGTTTGCACAGATGAGAGTCTAGCCTGAGTCTTAGTGGCAATAAACTCAGACATTTTCACTCTTATTTTAGAGATAAATTCTACATCTGTCAAAAAAGAGTCATTGAATCTCCATTCTGTAGTTTTGTGTTTCTTGACTAGAGGAGAGAAAAAAACTGACAGATGTGCATGGTCAGATATAATATTAATATGAGCGGGAATTCGTGAATATGAATTATGAGCCTTGGAATAAATAAATAAATAAATAAATAAAATATTTGTGGGTGTGAAGGTTCGATCGGCACAAATGTTGGTCAGTGTCATTGTATTTTTAAGTTAATTAAAGGTCCCATATTATGAAAAACCAACTTTTTCTGGGTTTTGGGGTGTTATTTTGGGTCTCTGGTGCTGCCACACACATACAAAGTGTGAAATAAGACCGTTCGCGCTATTTCCAGTGAGATACGGATTTCTGAAAACACCCTTCCACACGAGCCATTTGCAATTGTCGGTCGCTAATACGCAATAAGGAAACATGTTCCCGCCCACCAGCCAGCGCTCCCTCCCCATCTCCCCGGTGTCTCTCCACCCACCAGATACAGCGCTACCACAGATACGCCATTTCGTTATCGAAAGCACCGTGTAGGTAGGGGCGCTACACGCATTGTTCTGTTGTTGGCTGTAAAGAGCAGCACAAATCGCTCCATCGGCTCTCAGCCGTAGAGGACAGAAGAGCAGCGTGGATTCAATTCATTTTTGAAGGCAACGTCCCCGCTACAGTCGGCAAAAACCTGCTGGTGTGTGCTAACCACTTCAAGGCTGACTGTTTTTCCAACCTCGGTCAGTACGAGGCAGGATTAGCCGAGAGACTTCATCTAAAGGAGGGCTCACTTCCAACTTCGTGTAGAATACCTGCAGAGGAAGGACATGTAAGTATACAAATAATTAGCTGTGTGTTTCTTTTGTAGATTAGCGCGAACTCTTGCGTGTTGTAGCGTGTTTGTTTTGCCATTGAGAACGACGTAAGGCTAACCGCTAGCTTCGAGACTACGGCTTCAGCCGTCAAACGTTAGCTCGCTGCTACCGTAGCTTCTGGTACATCACACCACGTTTCTGGTCTTGTAAATGATTTAGTGCATGTCTGAGGGAGATGCCAGCATTTACAAATGTTTAGCTGTGTTCATTTTTCAGTTCTACACGAACTAACAAAGTAGCGTTTTGCCATATAGCACAAGCTAACGCTAACCGCTAGCTTCTATTAGCAATCAGCACGGTCTTCATATCGTCGCTGTCCGATAAAAAGCACGTATTTCCAAAACTCGTTTTTTTCAGGAGCATGAAAAAAGTGTTTTACTCGTAACTTACAAATTAAACCCAAAACACAGTAATTAGACACGCTTAGGACTCGAAATGAAAACCTATAGTTACACGGTGATTAGCAACCCGTTTAGTATTTTAATCGGATTTACGTGCGTTGTTGTGAGTGCTATTGGACATACGTGTTTTTTAAATAATGCGTTCCAATGATGTCCGGTCATTTTCGAGCCTCGAGTCTCCCGTTCATGTCCCACTAAATCCATAAACTATTGATAGCAGGCTATCCTACATTTCCACATAGCACATTACCCTAATCTAAGATTTTTTTGGTATTTTGTGTTGAAATCAGATTAGTCCATATAGGCGAAGAGTCATCTAATACTGTATTAACGCACATGCATCAGTCTGACTCGGTTCAAGGAAATCAGAGTTTATCGTCTATCCCTTGCTTAAAACCTAACATTATTTACCCAAAGATATTATCTAAACCCCTGTCATAATTTTTCTGTTCCTGCGTAACACTGCACCACACAAATTATTGCAGAAACTTACCTTTCGGCCTACGTGTATCGGTGGGCTATTAAGATGCTTTGTTACAAGAATCGGTGCAGTGTTTCCTCCTGAACAGATACATTTGGCTACATTTTACAAATCCTGCAGGTGTTCTGCCGAAAAAAAAACATCCTTAACATAAAGTGCACTTTCTGCTAATTTCCTGGAAGGCTGGCCTGCTGAAAAAAATACCTCTAAACCCGCAAAACAGGGGAAGCTTTTTTTTTTTTTTTTTTAGCACAGATGTTTTCTTTCAGCAGAACACCTTTAGTATCTATTCAACAGCATACCTTCTGATGATATCAAAGCTAAATAAATTATTTCATGTTTTAACAACCATATTAACATGTTATATTTTTAAATGTTAGCAGATAATGATGACCAAATAGAGTGAAACTGCTTTAATCAAGATTCAATAATATAATTTGTTGCATTCATTAATTTAAAAAAATAATTTAGACATCACAGAATACATGACAACATTACAATTATAATTATGAACAGACAGGAAATGGAAATCAGGCTTTTCATGAAATAAATACGTGTTTGAGCACTTAAAATTAATTAAGAATGAATAAATATTAAGTTAAGTTTTTACATGTCAAAATACAATATAGTAAAATGCTATGCATTGTTTAGCCGCTTGACTAAACACAAGCTCTTCATCACTACACAACATCAACAACAAAACACAACAAAGCCATAAACAGAACATCAAACAAAACTGATTTCTGCACTGAAACTGTAACTACTTAACTACTTTGGCACAACTATGAACATTTGTGTGTGTGCGTGTGTTGATTCCAGCTGGTGATGGCAATCACTCATGTTGCAGTCCGTCGTAGAAGGCATGAAAGTCTTGTGGCAAAACCTTCTTCAAGTCTTGGAGGTGCCTGAACTTGAGTTCTTTTATTTTTTGGCTGGATGCATACAGTGGGGTCACTGTGGTGACACTCATTCTTCTGAGAGATGAGCACGGGTAGGGTGTCCATTCATCTGAGTGATGAATCTTGTAGGCCATAGTGCCATCCACGTTGTACCTAATAGACAGATGAAAGAATTGGACAAGAAAAGACAGACAGTGGACAGAGATTACACAGTGTATTAACATAGAAGTTGTGTTGAATTCCTTTTTCAAGTATTGATGCTAAATTGTGATGACATTCTTGTTATAAATACAAGCTGGAGATTATGTTCAGAGATAAGTATGATGTGTTCAGCAAGTTATTGCTTCTGCCCTTAATGGCTTGTTAAGCTAGCATACTGGCTGGAAATGTAGTTCAATGGATGTTATGAAATAAAGCTAAATTACTGTATTTGATGTTTCACACATTGAAATGATGTGTTTAGAGTAAAGAAGTTGTGATAATCTTCATACCTAGTTTTCTAAATATGTGTTGTCAGATCTATTAATGTGCTGATGCAGTACATTAAGGAATTATTTAGTGATAAGATCTAACGTGAAAACTAAGTGAAACCATACATGGTTATTTCTTTCTGTTTTTATGTCCTATGTAGTATCTAAAAATAATTAGGTAGCATTTGTGTGAGAATGTATGTGTATAATAAAATACCTGATTGCTCGGAGGTCATGCACTGTAGGATCGCTGGCAGTTTTTCCTGGTCGTATGGATTTGCAGAGGTTCAGCTGCTTGAAGTCTTTGAAGAAAGCATGGTTGGCGTACCTCACCTTGTATGGCCTGGGATTGGAGCGAGCACCCCGGATCACTGCAGCATACTCAGCAGATTTCTCTGTGCCTCAGTCTTCTCTCTGTCATGCTATGCACAGAATCACACTCCATTTGTGTGTGACCTTTTTCAAGGTACTTTTGTGTCACTGGCTTCTGTTTTTCAGTGGCAAACTTGAGGAGGGCATTGCTTAATAGCAGGTTTCGGTTCTGGTAGCCGCATCCATCACTCCACAGGATGTACTCATCATACAGTGGGTGTGCTTCAAGATAATCCACAATACAGGAAGCAAACTCGTTGGTAGAAAGACCAGCTTCACCCTCATGCCACAGGTAATTTGTTGCATCATGTGATTTCATGTCAAAGATGGTGAAGTTATGAACACTGAGCTTGGTCTTGTAATAGAGGGCGGAGGCTTGCAGCTTAGGGCAGAGCAGGAGCCCCTGTAGATCCATGCACACCAACAAGGTCTTCTCACCTGCCTCTTCTTTGTCTTTCTGCTTCATGGCTTGTGCGGTATCCTTTTTAATGCAATGCTCCTCCCACATGGCAGCGTCGAGGTTCCCAGCCTTGAATGTGCAACAGGTATCACACTGATCTTTTTTGGGATGAAAAAGAGAAAGATTCAGGTCGTGAAAAATGGTGGAAAACACTTGCCTGGACAGAGGGTGGAAACCGTGTTCTGCACAAGAACGCTTGTACTGTGTGTGGAGGTGGCTGATAGACTTGAAAACAGGCTCCAGGTACATCTTCGAAGAGGACGACCTACAGTAGTGCGATGGTACTTTTGGCAAGTCTAGAAGGAAGGTCTTCAGGAACTCTTGCGCTTCTGTCCCTGCCCTCACTCTCACATTCACTCTTTTAGTCTGTTCAGGGCTCTTCCCTCTTCTCCCCACCCACTTCAAAAAACACCATTGCTTTATCCCCAGTGTTGACAGGAACATGCGTTGACACACTCGAAGTCTTCTACCATCCACAACAAGGTGACAAAAAATGGATGCTGACCTCCTGGACTCATCTGCTCCTGTCCGCCGCCGCTTCACACTGCTTACCTCCACTAAAGATTGGACAAAAATTTTCCTCTCTCTCCAGTCTAATTTCTCCCAAAAGTATTTAAAAATCTCCTCCCTCTTTGACTTGTCAACTTGTCTGCAGTGCAGTTTAGAGGACCGCTGGCAGGCCACAGACTGGCAGGCCACAGACTGGCAGGCCACAGACTGGCAGGCCACAGACTGGCAGGGCATCCCCATATGTCTCGCCTCCTTCAACGCAGGCTCTTTATCTCTCCTACCGAGATAGGATTGACCCCTCATTCTCCTCCTTTTCTGGACATTGATTTTCCAGGTTTCAGGATCAGCCTTCTTCCTCCGCCTTCCCAGACGAACCTCACCACCTGAGGAGTCCACTTCATCTTGTCCTTCTGATTAAATAAAGATAAACACTTAAACATACATTAAAAAACATTTACTGTGAAATAATGTTCTTACATTGTGAGATCTGTGAAATCTCTTTGAGGTACAGTTTTTTGTGGGAAGGTTTCTAAACAAAAGATGCCAAAATAACAACAATAATAATAATACCTACCTTCATTTTCTGATTCATCAGGAACATAGTCCTCCAAATCTTTTTGACTTTCAGGTGAATCTTGAAAAGATAAAGAGAAACAGATTTAGAATACTGAATGTAATATTGACATAACTCAATGTTGTAAAAACTCTGCATCCTTTGCTGTGGCTGACTTAACCCTATTTATTCCACAAACCTTCCGCTTCACTGCTGCTGACCCTCCTCTCTGCCTCAACTGCTCTACTGTATTTTACTTTAGCTATTGCACATAGCTCCTCTAATGTGAGAGACATGTCTAGCCTGAAAAGGAGAAAACAGTGCACATAACAGACACATCAGACGTCAATGAATACATCTCAGTCAGTAATCTAACGTAAACAACACTGTCATGGTTATAAAAAGTTTTTGAACGGCATCGCTCGATGTAAGGACAACATTAGCCTAGCGTTAGATGCTATAATAAGTCTGCCAAGAACTGACGGTATACAGTCTGTGTTTACGGACATGACAAATCATCTGATATACAGGCAACGTTAGTAGAGGTTGGCAGCAACAAAGCTCATTTTGGATCGGGTAGCCTGGATCGGTCAGAGCGGTTAGCCCTCAGGATTGAGTTGTACAGAACGAAAATATGTGAAATACTACGTGCAAATGACAATCGTGAATGTCTGTTAACTAGTCGAAAACTTGAACACAGTTGTCATACAATAGATTTACGGTTATACTTTACCTTCCTGGTGAACGAAACTGATGATCGGACTCTGGCTTTTGACTTCCACAGACGCTATTCCTCAACAAAGGGTAGGGGGGCCAGAAGGGCCAGATGCGGGAGATACGCGCATTGATGGAAACTTCTGACACCCAATGGAGATACGTGTTAAATATATGATGTAATAAAACGTCTTTCCATTGGTCACTTGGATCCCCAACGCTACCTGTTGCTGGGGGAGAATGTGAATATTCCTTAGCCAATGGAAAGTCAAAATCGTTAAAAGTGGAGATACGTGTTTTTTATCGGACAGCGACGATATGCAAACCCAGCGACCAGGTCGGTCAAGCGATACATACACAGTGGCTTCACCGGGTCTAAGCTTTGGAATTTGTGAAAATAATGCATTTGGAAATATCTTCTAAACTGGTGTATGTTAGAAAAGCCCAGGGCAAAACGAGTGTATGGTTGAGACTGCTACATCCCAGCACAATTTACACTCCAAGCGTTTTTTCTCTGGATTTTATTTATGAGTGATCCTTTTTTACGCTGCATGCAGCTGTTGGCATAGCTATACACGTAAGATAAAGCTGATGTCACTTCTCTCTTTTTACATAGGCCAGTGCATCATTACAGTTACCTGCTGTTGATCAAGTGTAGCAGTGAGCTGTTGCAGCCTTTAGTGCTTGAATTGACACTGTAACAGTGCTGTCATGTTTTACTCCTAAGTATGGCCTGTTATCATAAAAATATAGTTTTGCACTGCATTACAGCGAGAATGCTGTTAGAGGACAAACCACATCATCAGGGGATCCTCTTTTCAAATTGAGCTTTCCAAAGTTCATGAAGAGAGAGTGCAGTGACGACTGAGGCCACATTCGTGTTAACTTTATGCAAATGTAAACATCTGTATTCACATTTTTCTAATATGGATTCAGTGATTCCTTCACTTGTACTGTATTTCCATGTACAAATATTCATGTCAATAAATATGTATTCTATATCTATAAAATGTTTCATGTGGATAAATGTGTAATATACAGTATTTGCTAAGAAAAAACTTGGCTATATGTTCAAGAAAAGATATAACTGACTTTATTTAGTTTATAATGGCATATGAACAATGAAGTTAGTTAAGATGAAACTCGCTGCTCTGTCCCCCATAGCTGTAAAGGACCGTAGTCAACCCTGTAAGTGTTGTATGCACATTTAGGCAAACAGGTTCGAAACCTGGATGGTCAATCATGCCTGGAGGCCTTTCATCCAGCTGCTGCAGCCGTCTTGTAACCTGTTATGCATAACATAAGGTCAGTATCTACAGTGGCATGTTTTCTGCAATCATACACTGCAATCATACTGTAAGTGCAGGTAAAGATACTGTGACCTGTGGCACCTCCTGGCAGCATATATGTTCTCAGGCTCTGAAAAGCATTGTTACACAATTTCCACATGTGTACTGATACAATCAAATACAAAAAAAAAGATAATTCATGCACGTATAAAGCTTTATACCAGCATTTTCAGCCAATAACAGCACCCCCTTTTTTTTTTTTTTTTTTTACATTTGAATGTGTGTGCTCTAGCTAGCTACTTTTCCTCAGCCTGAAGTGAATGGTCAGTAGTGCTGCTCAGCAGTGTCGTCTGTGTGCTCTGCCCCTGCATGTGTAAATGAGACGGAGCACTGAAACTAACAGCGCAGTTAGACTGGTCAATGTCTCAGCAACCCAGTGACTACTAGAAACCCCCTCCTCTTTATGTAAACAACCAGGACCTTCGGACTCTCTGCTTTCATATGATACCAGGCTTGTGTGGTTTGTGTGACGTGGTGAAATCAGCAGATGCGCTAAAGTGGACATAAGCTATTTCAGTGTTTTCGTCACATGCCCATATGATTTATTGCTGTATGAATTATGTTTCGTTTGGGTGCAAATGCTTGGTAGAGGCTTTTAGCTGAGTTTCTCCCCGTCATTTTGGTATGCTACAAGTTAGGATTGGTGCTTCCTAGCGTGAGCATTGACCGTCTGAACTGCAGGCCTCTCATGCTGCCTCCTGTACAGGCGGTGCTCATACTGAAGAGAAAAAATAGAAAGACGTTTTTAGACTAAACTTTCAGAAGCGTCCTGCTGAATTCTCTGAGGTTCTGTAGGAGCCTCCCCTCCTTCAGGATCCGATTCAGGTTCGAACACGTACGTTCAACTACTGACGAACTCGGTCTATTTACCGCCGCCATGTCCGCTACTTTCACATGCGTAGTGCAACGTGAGCCTACGCTCTCCCCGTTACCATGGTAACATGGGTGGGACAGCAGCAGCTCATTTGCATTTAAAGCTACAGACACCAGAAACAGCACATTCTGAAAGGGACTGAAATAGAGGCAAATAGAGGGAGGCAAGAATCTTTTCCTGAAAGCTATTTCCAGCAAACAGCTTCAGAAACATGTTTTATGGAAATCATAGACCTATGTAACATATTGGAAAAGCTTCATAATATGTCACCTTTAAAAGCATAAGAGAGGGCTCCATTGAATGGAGGGGACAGTTTGAACGTTCTACAGTGCAGTCAATGACCTTCCTGAAGTCTTCTCCCATCCGAGTGAGATCCCCAGCAGACTTTGATAAACCTACATTTAGGGGTGATAAAAATGCAAGTTCTCCAGAGCTTTTTGATTTCGTAAAAGAAAAAAACAAAAACAAAAAAAAACAAAAACCTGAGACTATGATATCTCATCTTTGTCAGCTATTTATTATGTTAGTCAAAAAGAAATTCACTTTACAGTCAGGATGTTGATACCTCTAGGTGCTCTGCTGCCTGGGGTTGAGAATACTTGTCCATCCCATCTCTATTTTGATGTAGGTATTTCAGCCTTTTAGCGGTGTACCTCTTCTAGCATTGGCACATTGTATGCTTATGATCTCAAATGTCAGATGTTCTTATAGCATTCAACTTTATTTAATATATTATTTCTGTTTCATTTAAAATATTGGTTTTATTGTGTTAGGACCCATATCTATTCAAACTGAATATTCATTCATGTAAGAGCCCTGTCTGAGAGCACAACATTTATATTCTGTAACAAATTCACATAACAAATAAACAACATGCAATATGCCTTAATGAAAACATACACAGAACAAAAAAGAGACAGATACTATATCCATCTGTAAACAAACACAAATGGGTGCAGTTATGTGCAATATTCAGACTGCACTTGACCTAGTCCTGACACTTGGCCTGTCTTTCTCAGATCTAGCTCTCACCACATTAAAAATGCACAAACCTGAACACAAGAGAGACAAATGGCAAATGGACTGTATTTTTATAGCACTTTCCAGTCTGACAACCACTCAAAGCGCTTTTTACAAAGTCTGCATTCACCCATTCACACAAACATTTGTATGATAGTGGCTATGCCACCAGCTCATTACAAGCATTAACCATTCAAGTACACTAATACACAGATGGCACAGCTTCTGGAGCAAATTGAGGTTCAGTAACTTGCCCAGGGATATTTCAACATGTTGACTGCCGCCACTGACCAACCACTATACTACCGTTTGTACCCTGGGGGAAGCCACTCCTTACATTTATGGACTCCCAAAGATACACAAGCAAGGAGCCCCACTCAGACCCATCAGCATCAGCAGCAGCAGCAGCATCAACTAAGTTACCTATAATTTCGCCAAACATCTAGCAAACATTCTAGCTTCCTTGGTCGGCACACTCAAATCAAAAACACCCAGGATTTTGCCAACAAGGTGAGAAATGGGCTTGGATAAAACCATGGTATCTAATGATGTCACCTCACTCTTCACATGCATTCTTATCCTGGAAGCAGTGAAGACTGTAAGGAAATAACTCTTACATTGGGGAAACAAAGCAACCACTTCACAAGCACATGGCACAAGACAGGAGAGCCAATACCTCAGGTCAAAACTCAGCAGTCCACCTACATCTGAGAACAATGATGTACATATTTTGGCCAATGAAGACCGATAGTTTTAAAGAAAAGTGAAAGAAGCCATCCATGCCAAACTGGAAAGACCATCACTGAACAGAGGAAGTGGTCTAAGACACCATTTACAAGCCACTTGCATTACAGTCCTGAGATCTCTCCCCAGGCATCTTAACAGCCATTCACACCAGGACGTGACCCTGTTGAGTTACATGATGGCCAGGTGGGTCAATGACCCACCTGTTCTCACCCAACAACACCATGACTCATATGACCCCAACCATCCCCATGATAGCTGGACGGAGCTATGATCCCGCAAGATGACAAATGCCTGGGACTTCCCACTAGTCTGTTAGAACTGAAGAAGCCTTTTGGATGAGAGACCAAATGTCTTCTAGAAGTACAAGGA
The DNA here is from genome assembly GCF_039877785.1 of Chaetodon trifascialis. NCBI lineage: Eukaryota > Metazoa > Chordata > Actinopteri > Chaetodontiformes > Chaetodontidae > Chaetodon > Chaetodon trifascialis. Next base: position 1,034,996 of record NC_092070.1, read on the forward strand.
AGTCCAGTTGCCCTTGCACTTATAAGTTCCACAGCACAGAAACTGCTCTGACAAAAATGATAAATTATTTATCACTTGCTTCAGACTTGCTCAGTTTCAGTACTAGTGGTTCAAGTGCAGCATTTGACGTGACCAAATACTATTAGATTGTCTAGAAATTTATATTGGTCTCACTGACAGTGCTCTCTTGTGGGTTACATAATATTTAACTGACATATGTCACTTTGTTTAACAAATGTTCATCAGACGACGCTAAGGTCAGTTATTGTGTGCCACAAGGATCTGTGTTTAGCCGAATTCTTTTCTCTATTTTCATGTTGCTCCTTGGTCTCTTAATCAGTTGTTACATATTAGGTTTCCATTCATATGCAGATGATACTCAGGTTTACATCCCCAATAAGTTTGAAGTCTACCATCAGTTGCTGAAGCTGGAAGGAATAAAACAACGTAAAGCCCTAGTATTACGAAATATTGCCAAACTCTGTCCCATTCATTGCTGATGTTCAAGCATTTATCTCGTCTTGGTTTGACTATTACAACACCCTTTTTTCTGGCCTACCTGAATCAACTATTAGCAAATTACAGCTTGTACAAAACACTGATGGCAAGATATTAACCAAGATTCGAAAATCTTTAATGACATTGGCTCCCTGTACATGCTAGATATTACAAAGTCTTAAACTGTTCTACCTCTCACCCACATCTATACTTCTGCCCTGTCACATGCTATCAAATGCTGGTTTCCTGACTTCCTGAAGAAAATGAATAAAACATCAGTAGATGGCAGGACTTTTTCTTATCAGGACCTCCATCTCTGAAAAGTACTAAACTACAGTTATCCAGCTTATATTAAGTTCTATATGAGCAGTTACATATATGCACTACATGTTGTACATGTACAGTTCGGTCCGGAAATATTTGGACAGTGACACAATTTTCATCATTTTGGCCCTGTACCCTACTACAATGGATTTAAAATGAAATAATTGAGGTTAAATTAAACTGCAAACTTTCGGCTTTAGTTTGAGGGTATTTACATCAAAATTGGAGGAAGGGTTTAGGAATTGCAAACATTTTCATACATAGTCCTCAAGACCTAAAGTAATTTGACAACTGAATGTAATCATTAATAAAATGTTCATTCTCAAGAATCCTTTGCAGGCAATGGCTGCCTGAAGTCTGGAACCCACGGACATCACCAAATGCTGGGTTTCCTCCTTTGTGACGCTTTGCCAGGCTGTGACTGCAGCTGTCTTCAGTTGTTGCTTGTTTGCAGGTCTTTCTGCCTTAAGTTTTGTCTTAAGCAAGTGGAATGCATGCTCAATCAGACTGAGATAAGGGGCTCTATTTTTGACTCCGCCACCTGCGCATCTCCTCCTCCTTCTCATCTCAGTCCCACCCAGTGGTGCAACTCGGAAAGAGGGAGGGGAGAAGGCGCGGAGTGGGTTTGACACAGCCAAGTCAGCCAGCTCCTCGCCTCAACTTCAAATATGCCGCCGGCGAGGCGCATGGCAAGTTTCGAGGATGACAGAGCCCACGCAGAAGTGTCCGACACCCAAACTTCTCCCAGGAGCAGACTGACGTCACTCATGTCTCATGACATCCGTTTGTATTACTTTGCACACCCGTTCAGTATATATATTGTTTTATATTCTGTTCTATATTTTGTGGTATATTTTGTTTATATATATATATATTCTCAATATAAATATTTTGTTTTTAGATTTGCTTTTTATATATATACAGTGGGGCAAAAAAGTATTTAGTCAGCCACCAATTGTACAAGTTCTCCCACTTAAAAAGATGAGAGGCCTGTAATCTCCTCTCCTCTAGAGCAGTGATGTTTTGGGGCTGTCACTGGGCAACACAGACTTTCAACTCCCTCCAAAGATTTTTGATGGGGTTGAGATCTGGAGACTGGCTAGGCCACTCCAGGACCTTGAAATGCTTCTTACGAAGCCACTCCTTCGTTGCCTGGGCGGTGTGTTTGGGATCATTGTCATGCTGAAAGACCCAGCCACGTTTCATCTTCAATGCCCTTGCTGATGGAAGGAGGTTTTCACTCAAAATCTCACGATACATGGCCCCATTCATTCTTTCCTTTACACGGATCAGTCGTCCTGGTCCCTTTGCAGAGAAACAGCCCCAAAGCATGATGTTTCCACCCCCGTACTTGTGTGGATTTCCTACTGAGACATGGCGTACGCTCAAATCCAGAAAACAGCGTATGCACAAAAATCTCCAGATGTATGAATCTGTGTGCACGCACGAATCCACGCACATTTCCTTTGTACATCCCAATCAACGTGGAATTGAATGCACATGTTGGAGTACCCGATCCCTCCCTGTCCACGCCCCTATTTAAATATGCAAATCATATTTAAATGAGCCCTGCACCTGGGGCTCCCCTCTCTGCACGATCAGAAAATTAAAAATGAGTAAGACGGGAAAGAAAAAGAATTTCACTGAAAGTGAATTGGAGGCACTACTCGCTGAAGTAGAGGTGCGCAACAATGTGCTCTTTGGCATGCTGTCCTCCAGCATAAGTAACAAATGGAAGAGGAGAGTGTGTGTGAGGCTGTCAATGCTGTGGGGTCAGAGAAGCGCACACAAGCAGAGCTGAAAAAGAAGTGGTCCGACAGCAAGGTGGATGTGAACTATTGTGTCAACTAATAGGCGTTTTCACAAATATTGGTGAAGCAAAAAATGCATTGGTGAATCAGAATCAGAATCAGAAAGCCTTTATTAGTCCCCCGGAGGGGAAATGTCATTTCAGTTACATCCCGTCCAAGAAACATGAAAAAAACAATGACACATAACATGGGGAGTACAGGAACAGGAGAACTGTGGGTCTGCACAATCCAGCGATCAGCGCCCCGTTTACTTAAATAAGAAAAAGGAGAACAAGAGGGAGGAAGAGGCAAAAAAAGCAAATCCCAAACTAGACTCCTGTGTGTGTGTGTGTGTGTGTGTGTGTGTGTCGGGTGGGGGGGCAAAGTGTGGGATTAGGAAAAAAACACCTCAGCACACAAGCAACATAATAAGACATTACAACAAAACTCAAAGACTTGCACATGTGGGAGCGGGTGAGGGTTTTCGGGGGGGGGGTTTCGCAGCACAGACACAGAGGGGGCATGCACGCAGCCACATTATGGCGCCTCGCAGCAACCCTCCATGATATACTACGACAGGAAAGGAGGGGGGAGGGAGGCACGAGGGCGTTGAGTTTGAGGGGGGTGTGTGTGTTATATGTCTCTTTGTGTGTGTGTATGAGTAAGCCCGTGTACATCATCTCTGCTCAGTCCCAACCCATTGTCTCTTCCGTCTGATGACTGATGACGAAGACACAGCCGTAGCCATGGAGACGACCTCGGAGAGTTCTGATCCAGAAACAAAGTTCACGGGAGTAGAGGATGTTTGGGGGAGGAGATAGGGCCATAGTGTCCTGTCTGCATAACATCCAGGAGAGTGGAGAGATGCCGACCTTGAGAAGGCCAGTTATCTCAGGGAGCCAATGAAGATAACAGTTTGTTTAGGTTAGGCCAACACTGCAATTTTCCTCTGCCTTGAGTCTTTCTGAGTCTCCCGGTGGCTGTAATTCAATATATCCAAATTCGGTGGTCAATTTGATCCGAGCTGAGCTGACAACTTCTCCAAGTTGGAATCCACCCTGTGAAGGAGTTCAGAATTCGCATCCAGCTAGCGATTTTGATCAAGAATCGCATCCAGTTTGCGACCGATCTCACTTATTGCTTGAGTCTGAGTGTTGACAGCCCTGCACATTCCCTCAACCATAACGGGCAGCTTCTCGGTAGCCAAGTGTCCTGCCATCAACTTCCGAACTTTGCGATAAATCAGGAAGCTGATAACTCCAGACAGCAGAAAGCCTGTTATCATAAATCCAAATGTGTAGACATCTTCAACATCCTCAACGGAAAGGATCGACAGGCACACGATCCTCCACCTTTCCCAGGAGTCCATCGTGTATCCGGCTGCAAACGTTCTGTCAGGGCAGGAGGGCTCACCTTGACCCAGTCTCTTTGTCGAGAAAATTTGGTCGATTGCATTGAGAGACCAGCTAATCAAATCCATGATTTTGGGTTTTCGGAGAGAATGCAGAGAGAGGCTCCAATAGATCAGACACAGACAGCACAAGACAAGAGCAGCAGCAGCAGGGCAGATAAGGGCAGGGAGGGAGCAAGAGAAAAAGCGTCCGCCTTTGTTGGGAGCCAGAAGAAGAATGAGTAAGTGAATAAGTGAATTCTGCGTCCTTGCCTCTTTCATATGGTTGAAATCAAGTGTTGCCGGGCCCGAATGGCCTCCTGGGTAGGATGCACATTCATGGGTCCAGCTTCTGGTTCTTCTAGTGGGGGGATATGCTGCTCTGGCGCACTGTGCCGTGCGCAGTCTGCGCAAGAAAGTCAAAAATAGAGCCCAAGGTGATTGATTTAGCCATTGTAGAATATTCCACTTTTTTTCCCTGAAAAACTTTTTTGGCTCAATGTGAGTGTGTGGCCTATTTTACTCGCATTTAGAGCTCCTTTGACTGCATGTTCTTGATTCGAAGCAACAGCTTCCACATGAAAATGCCACAGCTGAATTCAACCCCAGACCTTTTACCTGCTTAATTGGTGATGAAATAATGAGGGAATAGCCCACACCTGCTCATGAAACTGTTACGTTCAGAGTTTTTAGAATAAGACCCAAGGGGGCAGAAACAAAGCACGGAACTAAGGGAGCTGTGTAAACAAGAATGGTTTATTTGACAACAAAAAACGCATACAATAGTATAAATAACTACAAACAAAAAAACCCCACACGTTTTCATCACCAAAACAGCCTTTAAACAAACACTCAGCTACACCATGGCAAGCAGGTAGGGAGAGACGCAAAACTAGGAACAAGCAAACTACTAGAAAACAAGCCAGGGATAAACAAACAAGCTACTAATGAACAAGGCAAGGAAAAAACACACACAGGCTAACAGGAACTAGGATTGGTTCAAAAGTCTAGCATAAAGCTGAAAAAATCTGGTAACGAGACATCTCCGCAATGTCGCTTAAATGGAGAGATAATGAGTAGAGGTTAGAAGTTTCAGGTGTCCCGTCTGCCCACCAAACAGCCTAGCCACACCCCTACTGCTACACTGGAGGGGAAAACTCTGACACAAAACATTAGTCCCAGCCATAACACAGAAACCAGGCCTGCCAGGGTTGGCCTTCCAGACTTTGGAAGGTGGGCACAAATGGCTGGAGGCAACAGGCTTTAACTGGGATATGTGAAAAGTGGGGTAGATTCTCATATTACCAGGAAGTGTCAAACGAACTGCAGTAGGTGAAATAATTGTATCAATGCAGAAGGGACCAATGTAATGGGGAGCCAATTTGCAGGATTTGACCCGGAGAGGGATGTTTTTGGAGGAAAGCCAAACCTGCTGCCCAGTGTGGTACGCCCAGTTAGTGGGGTTCAGGGCTGCCACACACCATAGAGTGGCTTCCAAGTCCTGATTAGCAAGCTTGGTCTGTCCATTTGTTTGTGGATGGGAAGCCTGAGGAAAGACTTACAGAGGCACCCAGAGCAGAACTAAAAGCTCTCCAAATCTGAGATATACCTGAGCTGTGGGCCTCTGTCAGAAACAATATCAACAGGAATTCCATGAATGCGGAAAACCTGTTGGACTAAAAGGCCAGGGGCTTCATGTACAAAGGGTATGCTCTTTTTCACGGCAAAGTTCAGATGTATCAAGAGTGAAATGACCGTGGAAATGTGCGGTACCTCACGCCAACTTAATGGCTGGCGTACGCACAGCTGTTGATCCTTTGGTAACATTAGAGGTGATGTTGGGATGTGCACATCAGAGACACATGAACAATTAACACTGATGAACAATTAACACGCCCACGTACATGAGTGGATATAAAGTTGTGCAAAAAATACTGTTAAAAACAATGGCTGCTTTAGCAGTATTCGAAGATATTGCAAATGGTGCAATGTGAAGAAAGCGTGTGTTCAGAGACAGAGAGGATTTACTGACACTTATTTCACATTTTTTGCCCTGCGATCGACTGGTGACTGGTCCAGGGTGTACCCCGCCTCTCGCCCATTGACTACAGGGATAGGCTCCAGCCCCCCGCAACCCCGAAAGGGATAGGCAGTATAGAGATGGATGGATGGATGGATGGATGGATGGATGGATGGATGGATGGATGGATGGATTTCACATTGTATTTATCACAACGGCAAGACAGTGACCAATGTGAGTGATTTTATATTTTCCTTTAACCTTGTAGGGGAACTACCTTAATTTGATGTTGCATTCATTGACAAAATGACGGGGCACCACCTTCCTCAGCTAAGAAGGACTGCAGAAATTAACTGCTATAACGCTGATAAAATACTAACGAATGAACTAACGGTAAACCAGTCTGATAATCTGAAGTGTAAACTCTGGATACAGGGATCGTATATATTCAGCTCAAAAGGACACCGTTTAACCAGGACTTAAATAAAAATCTCATTTATTAAGCAGAATTATGGATAATGGATGATATATCATGAATAGTACGACAGAAGATATGAGGTGATATGACAGAACACAAAAGAAACTTATGGCAACGCAATGGTAAAACAAGTTTGGCAATAGTGAGAAGTAGTTGTAAGGGGATAATAGGGACGTGAACGTAAAGATAAGGGATTAAACGAGCAGTTGAGAGAATTTGGTTAAATTAGCAGTATCTTAACCTCACGGACCAACTCTTATTCAAACCTGCTGAGCATGCCTACTGGATTGCTGGCGTCCTGGTGAGTTCTGCTCCGAACTAACTCGAAGATACCCAGGTGCTCATCCGTGGCTCGATCAGCTCGGTGGTCCGGTGGAAGGCCCAGGCACACCAAGGTGAAGAGCTGATGTTGGACGGTGATGTCTCTCGAACTGGGTTCTACGGTGTCGGTTACAGATAAGGGACGGCTCCGGATGGTTGTTAACCCAGACCAAGGATCAACAGCTGGCTGCAGGGTTTTGGTTCGGTTGTGTCCGTGAAGGATTATTTTAGACTGATAGTAACAAAATTGATAGTCTCTTCGATGGCCGATCGAAAAGGGTCTACAAAATTATTATTATTTGACTAAAATTTACAGACTAAAACAAAACGTGTGGCTTAGAAAAATGAAAGTTTACGGCAAAACTATAGAAACACGTCTTCAGAAAATTAAATCACGCTACTCGGTATGGCTTTTGCATAGCTCGAAGACGGGAAAAACTTAAAGAGCAAAACGACTGTACAAGACTAAGACAACTAAGAAGTAACAAACAAAACTAAACATAACGTAACATAACTTAAGACAAGACTGAGTAACGCGCACTGAATTCATGCTGCAGCTGCAGACATTTAAATCTCGCTCTGGGGCGTGTCTAATGGGCAGGCCGTCACACATGTGAGACGGTTTGTGGCGCACGATGTAATCTCGCCTCATGGAGCTGGAATTAAGTAATGATTCATATGAGGGGCTCATCTGCTTCTCACTATGGTCAATCATATATATTTTGAATGGACAATTTCAGTGACATTTCAACATTGTTCACAACATGCATTAGGCAATTCCTATGATTGGATGACAACATTAAAGATCATGGTAACAATTTCATCCTAATATGTATGATGACTCACGGTATAACTAACACAAAAATAAAGATAAAGAAATAAAGAAAGGCAGACTATATTTGCCAAAATGATTATCACGATTACGGTTACTTATCGATAAATGTGTCAAGTCAAGCATATTCAATCTGATGGTTAGGAACCTCTGGATGGCAGTATGGTTTTATGGTGACAATTCAGACAAACTTTTATAAAACCGTTAAAATCACAACTTTGTCATACTTCAGGTCAGAGATACTGGGAAAACACCAATATTATGTGTACAATGAGTCCTGTAAGGTGAAAACATCAAAAGTTAAGTTTAACATAGAAGTCTGGTTATCCTGGAGTATTTAGAAAAAGCACACAAGCATGTATCACCAGTTGCTTCAATGAATGTCCAGTTTACAACCCATCAGCATTTGCTGATGTTTGTGGATTCCTCTGAGGCATGTCATTTGTCTCTCCAGACAGTTTTATTGTCTTGAGCCCTTAGGGCTATTGGGGAAGAATTAGCCTTAACATGGGACATCCTGGGTAGGCGATGCCCTTGAGGTAAAGGCGTTGACCTTTTGGCTCTCTTCCTTCAACGTGCAAGAAGGGTAGTTTACTGAGCTAGACATCCTGTCTCTCTCCGAAATCACATTTCATTATAAGTAAATCAGATGGTCTATAATTCAATCAGTTGGCTGGTTTACACCTCTGTTTCTCATGAGAAGTCAGAGAGGGTAAGAGAAGGTCAGTTAGAGGCCAGTTCTGCTACAACCTATTTGTGAATTTGATAATTTCGAAGACAGGTCAGAGGTCCATTTCCCCTTTGAAATGATACTTTGTATCACGTAACATAACGTTAAGCGTAAACGTAAATTTGTGTAATTGTCCTAATATTAATCCCCGTGATGCACATTCAGCATGTGCGCCCCCAAATTCTATCCCGTCTTCACAGCATTATTACTGGTCAGTGGTTAAAGTTAGTGACTTGCTGTTTGTTGCTGGTTAAACTACAGCTTAAGACCTTTCTAACAAGCCCCTGATTGTCTCTATGTGCAAAGTACTCATGTTAAAAACTCTGTGCGTAAGGTGTGAAATGTCGTAATCAGCCTCAACCTAGGCGCACTTCTGCACTAATTTGCAACAATAGCGTGTGATCCATGTATGTAGTGTATAGAATTAGGGTTAGTAAATCCAATGTACTTTGTCTGCTTTCAATTGCCCCAGGCGACTGTGGCTACCCACTTAAGAGCTGGCTGATGACCCCTCTCACCAACCCTCAGACTGACCAAGAGCAGAGGTACAATGACCTCCATTCCCGCACTCGGTCAGGCGTTGAGAGGACAATCGGTCCCAAGAAGGTGTGCCGCATTGTGATCGCGTGCAGCATCCTATGTGGCACACCAACACGGCATACCACTGCCAGACAGCATATCCCCCCACCAGACGCTGGTCCACCTTGATGTCAGACCACTTCTTGTTCACTTCTGCTTGTGTCCGTTTCTCTGATCCCACAGCATTGACAGTCTCTCACACACTCTCCCACTCACTTCTCTTCCATTTGTTGCTTATGCCAGAGTGCCAAAGAGCACATTTTTGCGCACCTCCACTTCAGCGAGTAGCGCCTCCAATTCGCTTTCGGTGAAAATTTTTTTTGATTTTCTGATCGTGCAGAGAGGGGAATCCCAGGTGCAGGGCTCATTTAAATATGATTTGCGTATTTAAATAGGGGCATGGACCGGGAGGGGTTGGGTACTCCAACATGTGCACTCAATTCCACGTTGATTGGGATGTACAAAGGAAATGTACTTGGATTCATGTGTGCGCTCAGATTCATACATCTGGATATTTTTGTGCGTACAACGTTTTCTGGATTTGAGCGTACGCCATATCTCAGTAGGAAATCCCCGCAAGTCTTTGTACATGAGGCTCCAGAAGTTTCTCAGGCCGACGGAAACCCAGACAAAGCCACAAAGTTGATGATAGTGAGAATTATGTCATTACTTTTAGACCGAGGCAATGACGTGATGAAGTCCACTGCGATATGAGACCACAGTTGGTGGGGAACCAGGAGGGGCTGAAGGAGACCAGAGGGAGCCTGATGCAATGCCTTGCCCCAGGCGACAAACTCCTTCTCATCCATCTCCAGGGAGGGCCACCAAAACTTCCTCTTGAGGAAAAACAGTGTCTGGACTGTGCACGGACGGCAGACCATGTTCGATGTATGCCCCCATTGCAACACCTGGGAGCGTACTCTGCTGGGGATGAAGAGAGAGTGAGGAGGGCCCCACCAGGGTCCGGCTCCATGCGCAGGGTGTCGCAGACTAACGCCCCCACCTTCCAGGAAACTGCTGCCAGCACACAGGTTGAGGGAAGGATGGCCCGGGCTCTTCCTCTTACTCCTCCCCGACTGCAAAAACTGCCGGGACAAATCATTGGGCTTGGTGCAGTAAACAATGTCTTAATCAGTTGGAAGGCTTGCTCCGCCTCCTAAGACCAAGCAAATCTTAGTTTCATGGAGGTCAGGTGGTTGAGCAGTGCCACCACATGGCTAAAGTTCAAAATAAAACATCTATTAAAGTTAGCAAAACCCAAAAACCGCTGAAGTGGGCCACTTGGCCACCACCTGCATCTTTAGCGGATTTGCTGTAATCCGCCCGCTTTCAATGATGTACCCCAAAAATGGTACACATGACTCATGGAAGGCACACTTCTCCACTTAATTGAACAGTTCATTCTCCAATAACCTCTGGAGTACACAGCGAACGTGTTGAATGTGTTCTCCCAGGTTGGGAGAATAAATTAAAATGTCACCTAAATAAGCAAACACAAAACGAAACACGAGTCTCTCAAGTCTCTCAAGACATCATTAACTAAAGCCTGGAAGACTGCAGGGGTGTTAGTCAGCCCAAAAGGCAGGGATGAGACAGGGATAACCTAAAACTAATGGAACCGAAGGGGAGGGCAGGATCTTAAACCGGAGCATCTCGTGACGATTCCCTGATTTAACCAGGTGTAGTGGAGCTTTTTGGTCAGTTATTTTGAGTTGAGTGAGTTAGTTGCTTACTGCCTAGTGTGTTTACAATCAATTGCTCATCTAGCGTGATTAGGGCAATGTCTGCCAATGTCAATGAGCAAACTCACAATCGAGGAAATCGGGCTGAGTATCTGCTAGGTCAATTGGGGCCAGATTGTTCTGTCACGTTTAGAGTTTTCGGAATAGAACCCTATACAATAGTATAAATAACGACAAATGAAAAACACAATCTCAAACACAAAAACAGCCCTTAAACAAACACTAAACTACACTGTGGCAAGTGGGTAGTTAACAGAAACAGCTTTTGACTCAATTGTCCAGTTACTTTAGGTCCCTTGAAATGAGGGAACTATGTATGAAAATGTTTGCAATTCCTAAGCCTTTCCTTCATTTTTATGTAAATACCCTCAAATTAAAGCTGAAAGTCTGCACTTTTATTTCATATCCATTGTAGTAGCGTACAGGGCCAAATGATAAAAATTGTGTCACTGTTCAAATATTTCCAGACCTAACTGTATATGTGTGCTTAGGAATGGAAACCTAATTTGTACTGTGTTACACAGGTATGTGTTTTTTTTTCTTCTTATATTTGTAGCCAGATATGAATGTACAGGAACTTTACATGCATATTTTACTGTTGTATCTTACTGAAGTTTTTTTTTTTTTTTTAATGTTTCAAATATTTTGTCTGTTTATAATTGAATATGTAATTTTTCTCACTTTTTAAATTTTGCATATTTTGTCAATGTTCAGTATTTTATATGCAACCCTTTAAACTTTAACTTCACTTGTTTTAGCCTATTACAACCCTGATTCCAAAAAAGTTGGCATTCTCTGTATGACATGAATTAAACTAAATCTAATCGTTTTTAACAATGTAGGAGCCAAAATGTATGGTTTCCTTTTGAGTGTGATTTATTTTTGTCCACTGGGTGGCGCATGATAATTAGCGATTCACCTTGTATATAGCTAGGAACTATGTGTTGCTGGTTAGGTGTGCTACCTGGAAGTGCAAACGGTTTTGACCGCTACGCTACCACTACTCTATGCTTCGCTACGCTACACGCTGAACGCTAATAGCAAACGCTGTGCACTGTGCTTTCTCATGACTCGTGGAATAAATGGATTACCATTGATTGATAAGACCGTTTACAAGTGTTTTGCTTAGATCACAATAAGTCAATAGAGTAGTTAGCCAGTAACTTCAGGTAACATCTAGCGCGCAGCCTAGCCACCACCCGCGTCAGTGACACCTCAGTAGTTCCGTATCAGAACAGAACTCCTATAATATTAGTCAAAACCCTTGCGACTGTTTGGAATTAGTTTGCACGTCGGAGTCTTCTGCGCTTGTGGAATTAGGGGCATGAAGAGCTGTTTCGTTGTGGATGTATCGTTTGGATTCATGGACTACTGAAAAGGAGTTTCGTTTGATGGGGAAAACCATACCTTGGAGCATTCAACAAATCAGCTGATGACTGCAGGCGCCCGACGAAAGAGGTATTGTAGCGCTACAATCTTTGATGGCCATTTAAATCTTTTATTTTGTGTGCACACAGTACCCGGGTACAAACACAACACGTATTAAATGCTGGCAGACATTTGACTGTGGAAATCGTGCGTCGTTTGATTGACTGACTTTGCGTGACATCACAGACTTTTTTCTTTGTTTCATCGAACTCTCGTTACAATGGATGCGCACGATAAACAAGCAGTTGCTAGTAAACCTTGTAGTGTTGTTAGTGGCGTCGATCCGCAAAGCAAGCGTACAAACGCGCTTGCTAATAAACTTTTGACTTTACAGGAGGACAGAAAAGTAAAATTGGACAATGCAAGCACTATTAGGAAATCAATGGACGGTTTAAAACATGATATTCCTCAGTTACAAAACGCTCTGAAATGTTTGGTGGAAAATTGTAATGATGCAAAACGCATTAATGAATCATTGTTAAGTTTATTACCTGTCGAAGAAAAAGAAAAGCATGACGTTTGGTTTAAAGCAAAAATGATTCCAAATAATGATGTTATTTGTAAAACCAAGGTTTTTCTGACAATGGGTCCTGGAAATGTTCACACTGAGTTGCCAACTGCTTTGAATGCTGATGCTGATTCAAGTGTTCCTGTCAATGTAAATGGTGGGTTTAAAGCTGCACATGAAAATGTTGATTGTGAGGGTGGTATTAATCCAAATGACAGTGTCTCTAAGGTGGGTAGCAAACAGTCACACAAAACTGGTAGTAGTGGTAGGTCAAGCACAAGTTAAGCCAGGGTGCTGGCTAAGGCGGACAGAGCGGCGCTGGTTGCTCGCCAAGCTGCTTTAAAGGAGAAACATGCCATTGAGGAGCAGGAGCAACAGCTGAGGAGGAGAAAGGAGCAGCTTGACCTGGATGCAGAGTTGGCTGCGTCAGAGGCTAAATTAGCTGTGCTGCAGGCCTCAGACAGAAGGAGTCACTCAGCAGCGCGCTAAGGAAAAGGAGAAAGTGGCTAACCTTAATCCCAATGCAATGGAATTTCAGCCTATTCTACCACAGCAAACACAACACGTGTCTACCAAGGGCCCACTACCACCTAACAACGTACTGTCAAAAGAGGCGTGCAAAAAACAAACTGAGCAATGGTGCAACAATGTTCTAAAACAGCAACGCGCTATCCCTCAGCTGCAACATGGAGCAGCACATGGAGCACATCAACAGCATGTAATGGCTGCACAACCACTTCCTACCAATAATGCCTCTAACACAACACACTCACCTGACCTACTGGAAATAACGCAAAGCCAGAATGACATCACAGCCGCTCTGGTTCATGAACAGTGCATCTCATCTCTACCATCAAGAGAGATACCAGTGTTTGATGGGGACCCTTTCCAGTTTCAATTTATGAAAGCCTTCGAACAGGGCGTGGAGAGTAAGGCTGGAAAGGGGGACTGCCTTTACTATGTAGAGCAGTTCACCAGAGGTCAGCCGCAGGAATTGGTACGCAGCTGCCAGCATATGGTGCCCGAGCGTGGCTATGTAGTGGCAAAGGGCCTCCTCATTGAACACTTTGGCAACCCATATAAGTTGGCAACAGCCTACATGAAGAAAGCGTTGGCCTGGCAAGCTATTAAGGCGGAGGATGTGAAGTCGCTACAGGCCTACTCTTTGTTCTTACGTGGCTGCTGTAATGCTATGCAGGAGTTGAGCTATGTGTAGGAGCTGGACATGCCTGTAAACATGAGGACAATTCTCTCAAAGCTGCCATTTAAATTGAGAGAGCAATGGCGCACTACAGCTCATGACATCATGGAAAGAACTCATGACAGAGCCCACATCTTTGACCTGGTGCAGTTCATAGAACGTCATGTCAAGATTCTGTCTGACCCCTTGTTCGGCGATATACAGGATCCACCCTCTGCCTCATCTATGACAAGGCCTCCATCAAAGTTCAAGTCACAGCCCAGGGGCAATGTAAAGGGAAACATTGTTGCTGCTGTAACGTCAAAGGATGTGTCTGAAGATAGCAAGGACCAGACTCAGGAAGTGGATGAAGTGAAATGCCTGTGCTGTGATCGTCGTCATCAGTTGGAGGAATGCAAGCAGTTCAGAGGCAAGAAGCACAAGGATAAAATTCTCCTCTTGAGGCAAAGGGGAGTTTGCTTCGCCTGTTTACATACTGGACATATGAGCAAGGACTGTGAGCAGGGCCTGACATGTAACACCTGCGGAAAAACTCACCCAACTGTGCTTCATATTAAACAGTAACAGACCCCAGGACAGTCAAAGGATTCTGCTGACACCCAGCAGTCCACCAGTGAAACATGTGGGCATACAGGGGCCGGTAGGGACCAATGTGTATTGTCCATTCTGCCAGTGAAGTTGAAGTCCGCAAAGGGAAGCCGCATTATAACAACATATGCCTTCCTAGACCCTGGTAGCTCAGCTACATTTTGCTCAGAACATCTAATGCAAAAACTCAACATCACAGGCAAGAAAACCAGCTTCCTGTTGAGGACAATGGGGCATGGAAAAGTCGTTCCTGCATACACCCTGTCTGGTCTAGAGGTGTCTGAGGTGGAGAGTAACAATTTCTATCCCCTGCCTGAAGTCTTCACACAGAAGGAAATGCCAGTCACTGTGGAGAACATGATCACATCTGAGGATCTGGCTAGGTGGCCCTACCTGTCGAAGGTACGCATCCCAAGCGTGAAGGCGGACGTTGACTTGTTGATTGGCACCAGTGCACCCAGGGTATTAGAGCCCTGGGAGGTCATCAATAGCCACGACAATGGGCCCTATGCCATCAGGACCGTGCTAGGATGGGTAGTCAACGGCCCACTGAGTGGAAGCAGTGGCGCACTAGCACCCTCCGCCACAGTGAACCGCATCTCTCTTCAAACATTGGAACAAATGCTTGTAAGTCAATACAACCACGACTTCAATGAAAAGACTTTGGAGGAGAAGGAAATGTCCAGAGATGACATCAGGTTTATGGAGGCAGTGGAACAGTCAGCGAAGCTGCAGGAGGGAAAGTACTGCCTGAAGTTGCCTTTCAAGAGGAAAGAGGTGTCTCTGCCCAACATCGCCGTGGTGAAGCAGAGGATGCAGGGCCTGAGGAGAAGGTTCCTCAATAGCCAAGGCTTGCACCAGGAGTATGCTGAATATGTGAATGGCCTTATCAGCAAAACCTATGCAGAACCCGTGCCACTGCAGAAGCTTCAAGGCGAACCTGGTAGAGTCTGGTACATCCCCCATCACTCAGTCCACCACCCAAGGAAAGGCACCCTTCGGGTGGTGTTCGACTGTGGTGCTACCTACCAAGGAGCATGCTTAAACAAAGAGCTGCTTCAAGGGCCGAACCTCACAAGCTCATTTCTGGGAGTCCTGCTGCACTTCAGAGACGAACCTGTGCCTGTGAGTGACGTACAGGCTATGTTCCATCAAGTGAAGGTTGCAGAGGAAGACAGAGACTTTCTCCGGTTTCTGTGGTGGCCAAATGGAGACGTCACTCAGGAGCTGAGGCAATACAGGATGACCGTGCACTTGTTCGGTGCAGTATCCTCACCAAGCTGTGCCAGTTATGCACTGAGAAAAAATGCTGATGACCACCAGTCTGAGTTCCCCGTTACTGTATGTCAGTCTGTCAAGGAAAACTTTTATGTCGATGACTACTTGAAAAGCTCTGCCACAGAAGCGGAGGCCATTCAGACAATCAAGGACCTGACTGCACTGTGCCAGAAGGGAGGCTTCACCCTGGATAAGTTTGTCAGCAACAGCCGTGGTGTCTTGCAGGCCATAACAACAGAAAGAAGGGCTAAGGATCTAAAGGAACTGGATCTTGACCGTGAGAAGCTGCCAGTTGAGAGAGCCTTAGGTCTACTCTGGTGTGTGGAAACAGAGTCATTCCGATTCAAGATCGAGAAGAAGCAACAGGCACTTACCAGACGTGGTATGTTGTCCACCATCAGCTCAGTGTACGATCCCCTGGGTTTCCTGGCCCCAGTCACACTGCCTGCAAAGAAGATGCTACAGGAGCTGTGCAGGAGAGGAGGTGGATGGGATGAGTCCTTGCCACCTGACATCCTATGCCAGTGGAACTCATGGCTGGAGGACTTGGACCTGCTCAATACCTTCAAAATATCCAGGTGTGTCAAACAAGCGACGTATGGCAAGGTCACTCGAGCCCAACTACACCACTTTGCCGACACCAGCGAAGCCGGATATGGAACCGTGACATACCTGAGGATGATGAACCAGGAAGGTCAAGTTCAGGTCTCCCACTGAAAGCAGTGACTATTCCCCGGCTTGAACTGACTGCAGCAGTTCTTGCTGTGCGGATGGATTCAATGCTGAAGGAAGAACTGAAGTGGACATTTGAGGATTCTGTCTTCTGGACGGACAGTACTTCAGTCCTCAAATATATCAAGAACGAGGATAGGAGATTTCACACATTCGTGGCAAACAGGATCTCAATTATCCAAGGGTCATCAGAACCATGGCAATGGAGGCATGTGTGCTCCAAAGACAATCCAGCTGACGACGCATCAAGGGGATTGAAGGTGGCAGGCTTCCTGAAGACCAGTAGGTGGTGGGAAGGGCCCTCATTTCTTTGGAGACATAAGGAGGACTGGCCAAACAATGCCTTTGATGTTTCCCTGAGTGCTGATGACAAAGAGGTGAAGAGAGAGGCTGCCATGAATGCCATTAATGTGTGCAATGATGTTACACCTACTGACCAGCTCATTAGTTATTTCTCTGACTGGAAGAGGCTCAAGAGGGCAGCAGCTTGGTTTCTCTGTTTGAAGTCCACTCTATTGGAGAAGGCTCGCTGGAGAAAACGGCTGAAGGGGCCTGTGACAATCCAGTCAAGTGCAGCTGATGGCCAAAGTTTCACTGCAACACCCAGGTGTAACATCCTGACGATAGATGATCTGTTGGAGGCAGAGGCTGCAGTCATTTGCTATTGCCAGCAGCAGCGGTTCAAGGAGGAGATTGCTGCACTGTCCTCCACAAAGGCAGCAGTTAGTCGCCACAGTCCCATATACAAGCTTGATCCAGTCTTGGTCGATGGCCTGCTGAGGGTGGAGGTAGGCTGAGTAGAGGAGCAATGCCTGAGGAGTCCAAACACCCCATTATCCTCTCCAAAGAGCAGCACCTTGCAGCGCTCATCCTCAAACACGTTCACCAGAGCCTAGGCCATGCTGGTCATATGCACACCTTGTCTTCAGTGAGGAAGAAATTCTGGGTTACCAAGGCTAACGCAGCTGTCAGGAAAGTGATCACGGAATGCAGTTTCTGTAGACGCTATAATGGACGGATCCTGGGACAAAAGATGGCGGATCTTCCAGAGATGCGGATTCAGCTAGACTTACCCCCCTTTACCAACACCGGGGTAGACTACTTCAGTCCTGTGGAAGTGAAGAAAGGGAGAGGGACCTGCAAGCGGTATGGAGCCATATTTACCTGCCTAGCCAGCAGAGCGGTCCATTTGGAGGTGGCAGTTTCCCTGGAGACAGATGCCTGCATCAACACTCTGAGGCGCTTCATAAGCAGAAGAGGTCAAGTGACTCACCTGATCTCAGATAATGGAACCAACTTCATTGGAGCAGACAGGGAGCTGAGAGAAGCCATAGGTGTGCTCAAACATCAGCGGATTGAAGGAGTCCTCTCACAAGCCGGAATACGCTGGAATTTCAACCTGCCAGCAGGCTCCCATCATGGTGGAGTCTGGGAGAGGATCATCCGCATGGTGAGAAGAGTCCTAAGTTCGGTGCTACGTCAGCAGACACTGGATGATGACGCTTTGCATACAGTGTTCTGCGAGGTGGAAACCATCTTGAATGGCAGACCTATTACCAAGCTCTCCGATGACCCAACTGATCTGGAACCGCTCACGCCCAACCACCTGCTCTTGCTGAAAGGAAAGCCCGCTATGCCACCAGGAGTCTTTGAGCCTCATGACCAGTATGTCAGACGAAGATGGAGACAAGTGCAATATATTGCGGATTTGTTCTGGAAGAGACGGGTCCGAGAATATTTGCCTTTGCTTCAAGAACGACGGCATGATGGCATGAGAGGAAGAGAAGCTTGAAAGTTGGAGATATTGTCGTCATCGTAGATGCCTCTGCTCCCCGTGGATCTTGGCCACTGGCCAGGGTGCTTGAGGTATTTCCTGATAGGCAGGGCCTGGTACGATCTGTCAGGTTGCAGACAAAATCCAATACCATTGAAAGACCTGTGACCAAACTCTGCTTAGTACATGGGGTATGATTATGAATGTGTTATTACGTTGTACGTATCACTTGGTGTTTTGCTACATTTTGGTTCCTTTTTGTTTTCATTTTTTTTGTGAATTGTTGCATCTGCCTGCCGTCAACAATTAGGGGCCGGTGTGTAGGAGCCAAAATGTATGGTTTCCTTTTGAGTGTGATTTATTTTTGTCCACTGGGTGGCGCATGTTAATTAGCGATTCACCTTGTATATAGCTAGGAACTATGTGTTGCTGGTTAGGTGTGCTACCCGGAAGTGCAAAGGGTTTTGACCGCTACGCTACCGCTACTCTATGCTTCACTACGCTACACGCTGAACGCTAATAGCAAACGCTGTGCACTGTGCTTTCTCATGACTCGTGGAATAAATGGATTACCGTTGATTGATAAGACCGTTTACAAGTGTTTTGCTTAGATCACAGTAAGTCAATAGTTAGCCAGTAACTTCAGGTAACATCTAGCGTGTCAGCCTAGCCACCACCCGCGTCATTGACACCTCAGTAGTTCCGTATCAGAACAGAACTCTTATAATAAACAATATACTCAATTGAAAAAGGTACAAAGACAACATATTTAATCTTTTACCTGATCAACTAAATTGATTTTTGTAAATATATGCTTATTCTGAATTAATGTCAGCAATACATACAGGAGCAACAAAAGACTGGGAAAGTTGTGGAATGCTCAAAAAACACCTGTTTGGAACATTCCACAGGTAGACAGGTTAATTGGTAGTATCAATGGTAGAGATGGTAGTATCATGAATCATGAAAGGGGCAGCTTCAAAAGACTTAAGTGTTCACAAGCAAGGATGTGTGAATGGTGATCTTTTCCAAGTTCTTCTTAGACGTTCCACAAGATGGCATAGTTGTAGGTACCTAGTTATCTATGTTTATATCCATCTGTTCAGTTATTAGTGGGAAAGTGTATGTAAAAGAGAGTATATTATTACCATATCCTTGATGTGTGTAATTTTAAACATTAACACACGTGTGAACACTACATTTTTGTAATGTTTATTTTCTGTTCACTGTTTTCAATCTTACAAAAATTACAAAAGACAAGGAGATATGAAGTTAATGTACTGTTGACTGACCATGGATGGGTCAAAAAGCGGGAAAGAATTTCACAATTGCATGGCATGTACGGTTTCCCTCCTCAGCTACACATGTTGTGTGTAAAGTGACAAATAAAGGAATTCTTTATCTTAATCTTAAATCTTAATGATGAAGGTGCTGGAGAGGCTGGTTTTGGCCCACCTCTGACCAGAGGTGAAATCATCACTGGGCCCTCTACAGTTTGTCTACCAACCCCATCTGGGTGTGGATGACGCCATCATACACCTGCTGCAGCATGCTCACTCCCACCTGGATTGTAGCGGCAGCGCTGTGAGGATCACTTTCTTTGATTTCTCCAGTGCATTTAATATCATTCAGCCACTGCTCCTGGGTGAGAAGTTGTCAGTGATGGGAGTCGACATGTCCACAATCTCCTGGATTACTGACTACCTGACAGACAGTTTGTCTGACTGGGCGGCGTTATGTCTGTCTGTTAGTGGACCTTCACAGTGGTGGATGATGACAAATACCTCAGAGTGCACCTCATCAGCAGACTGAACTAGAAAAAACTGAACATCAATGCTTTTTACAAGAGGGGGATGAGCAGACTCTCTATTTCCTGAGGAGGCTCAGATCATTCAACGTGTGCAGCAAGATGTTGGAGATCTTTTACCAGTCTGTTGTTGCCAGTGCACTGTTCTTTGCTGCAGTGTGCTGGGGGAGTAGCATCGGAGCTAGCGACACCAACAGACTGAACAAACTGATCAGGAAAGCTGGCTCCGTTATTGGCTGCAAACTAGACACTTTTGAGGAAGTGGTGGAGAGGAGGACACTGGACAGTTATCCATCATAGATAACCCTGAACATCTTCTTCACCACCTGGTGGACAGACAGAGCGGAGCGGAGCTCCTTCTCCAATAGAGTGCTCCAGCTCCGCTGTCACAAGGACCGCTTCAGGAAATCATTCCTGCCACGAGTCATCACACTGCACAATAACAACTTAAACAGTTAATCCACCAACCTCACAAACCCCAATATTTTACATATTATCTGTCATACTGCAATCAACATACGGTCTACTGTTTATGTTTATCATCTGAAACTGCGCAATTTTTTGCTGTAAATACTAGTGTATATACTTACTTGTATTTTTATTTTATTATTATAATATTATATAATATGTATATACATTATAATACGTATTAAAAAAAAAACATTTTCTAAAAACAAGATATTCTGGCCATGGATTTGCAAAAATGAACACTGATCTCTTAGCCATTTGTATAGGTTTGTAAAAATGAACAAATACAGTTTATGGAAAAACCATATTTTGGCCATGGATTTGCAAAAATGAACAAGCTAGCTCAAACATTCGCAGAATTTCACACACTGGATAAGCCGGTAGAGGATATGAAGATTCTTGCTCAACTCGTCATTGTGGCTATGAACAGCTGGCCTGTATCCCTCATCCAGTTGAGTGGCAATGTTCACCCTCCCAAAAGATGACAATCTCAAGCAGCAATCCACATGGATCTTCGACAGCCCATGTTTCTTTATTTTTTCAGATAGATGGTGCATATCTGTTACACCAGTCAATGTCCAAGCATTGCTATCTGCCGTGCCACCTTCAGGGTGATAATCACATTATCACTCACTCATGTGATTGGAGTTGCTATCCAATCAAATGAGGGTTTCCTTTTAAAATGTTTAAAATGCCTGTGGAATCATCCAATGGTTGCTTGTGAAACCAACAGGCCAGCCTGAGTAGATCAACGTCGATAATACCTTGCACCTTGCAAGGCAACCTCTGTCATTACTGTGTATGTGTCTAAATGGATGAAGGAGTGAATGCTGATATGGCATGTCAGTCATCAGAAGACTACAAAAGTGCTCTGTAATTGCAGTCCATTTACCGTTTTTCTCAGAAGCCTTTAGGCAATTGTTCACCTCAAAATCACACTTGTCTAACACAGTACACTGATGCCAATCTTGATTAGTAAGAACCTCCTGGCTGATGGTCTGGTTAAGTTTTTGGTCAAATAATTTTCATCCACATTAGAGCTCCCATATCATTTTTGTAGTGACCTATGTCCACCTGAACAAGATAAAACCAACCAACATTTGATAAGGAGTGGGACAGACAGCTCAGCTGATGGTTAAAAAGTCTTTGGTCAGTCTCTGTTACCTTGCAAGAATTACAGAACTGTTACAAAGGAGCACACACATGCCACACTCATCAAAGGCAGTAATTTTCCTGTCAGCTTGCCAATGCCCCTTCCACTTGCCTGACTATATGCACTGCCATGACAACAAGGTCAAAAAGAGGGTAGTTTATGGCTTTTCATTGCTATTTTTTTTCTCTCTGAACCAGTTGAACCAAGCATATCTCAAGAAATTGGGACACCCCAAAGTCTTCTAATCTTTACAACTGGACAGTCTGTACTGTCTCTCACATCATAGTTTGCATTGGCTTTTTTTGAATATTATTGAGCAGATGATTTAAAAGCGACTCAGCAATTTTACATATACATTTCAGTAATTTTCTGTCATATGGCTGACTAACCTGTGACTGGCCTGCACACACAGCCAGTTACTCTGGTGAGCCATTTCCATGCTTCTGTGCTACAGTCATAAAACATCAAAACTGAGGTGTTGTTGCGACCGGCACTGGAACACAGGACTCAGATGCGGAGAGCAGGGATAACAGTTTATTAGAGAAAGGAAAAAATGATAATCAGCCCGATGGCGAATGTCCAAACTAAGGAGGCAGCCCCATTGGATGTCACTCGACAGCTTCTGGATAAGGAGAACAAAAAACACTGTTAAACGGGAAAGCACTCAGGCCACAGAGAACAACAGGTGCTGGAGGAAACTCAACAGACACCGTGTAGAGTCACTCGTCTCCTTGAGAGGTGCGGAGCCGGTCAGCGCAGGAAGAAACACAAAACTCCTCTTCGGGGAAAAAGGCTCTCAGGCAAACCAAAAACGACCAGTGCTGGAGAAACTCAACAGACACACAAAAAACCACCAAAAACTCCAACAGGGAAAATGCTCACAGGCAGAAACCAAAACTCACGAGAATACCGGGAGCACAGCGTGCGGACGCCCGGGCTGAAGGACACATGGCAGAGGCCGAGAGATCTGATCTGGCGAGACACAGAGGCAAGGACAAAAGATCAACTGGCAACAGAGTATGGGAGCAGCATGCTTAAGAAGGCGGACCATAATGAGGGAAATTAGAGACAGGTGTGTCGACTCACCGCTTACCGCGAAGGAGATCAGCTCCGCCCCTGCCACGCTCCAGCCCTGGACGCACATAAGAAAAAGAGGAAACAGGAAAAAAAAAAAAAACAAACATAGCCAGGAACCACAGCCATAACAGGTGTCATCTCTCAAAAAATAATCAGAAATCCAATTTAATAACAATAAACATATGTATATATATGTTGGCATTCAAAATAAATGATCACAGAGAAAGTTATTGGGTTGTTTTCACAGGTTTACTGGCATATAGCCTGTTACCCTCAATGGACAGCTTATGTCATCATTTGGGAAAAGTTCCGCTTCCCTGTACACATGAGAACATCATGTTTTAAGATTTACATAAGATAAGATAAGATATACCTTTATTAGTCCCATAGTGGGGAAATTTCAGGTATTACAGCAGCAAAAGTGGATAGCAAACATAGAGGGTGTCAGTAAGAGGACATTAAATATCAAACCACACAATATAAACAATATAAACAAGGAATAATGAAATGTAAACAAACAATACTGATATTTCACATTGATATGAACATTGCACCTTGATATGATTGCACATTGATCTGAATATGAACATTCAGTACTGATATTGCACATTGAATGATAGTTCTCCTGACTGGAGTATTGATAGTGAATAGGTTCCTATATTGCACATAGGAATTGATATATTGCACCCTAAGTTGAAATTCACCTGAGCAAATATTTTCACAGTATGAATGAACACAGTTAATGTGTATTATAGTGCAGTCATAATGAAAGTCTTGTGAGTGTGTGGTCTACTGGGAGCACTGCTGGTGTGTAAAGACAGCTGCGGGAAAGAAGGACCTGCGATAGCGTTCCTTCATACACGTGAAGCAGTCTCTCGCTGAAGGAGCTCTCCAGTGCTGTTAAAGTGTCCTGCAGGGGGTGGGAGTCGTTCTCAATCATGGATGACAGCTTAGCCATCATCCTCCTCTCTCCTACCACCTCCACTGAGTCAAGGGGGCATCCCATGCACCAGAGACTGTTTTTGAAAGTGTTGAAAAATGCATTTACAAATTTAACTGTGACTGAGAACACATTATTGACAATAAGATCTCATAATCTTATATCTTTGTGGTTAAATTTGGAGAACTCTAATATATGCTTTCATTTAACATGATCAGATGTGTTATTTGCAGTTATTACTACTTCACAAAATTCAGCAATAATCGAGGGTCAACAACTCCAGATGACGAGATGGCACTGAAGCCAGCTTCATGTGCATCACCCCCTCACATACAGTCACACTGTCAGCTACAGTAGCACCTTTTCTTTGTGTAATTTAGCAACTAAACACAAAAACAGTAATGTGTTAACCATGTTAATTTTGTCTTGTATTTGTACATATGCATGTGATTTACTACTCTTTAGTGTATTGTCAGTCAGCTACTACAAGAAAGGCACAGTCCCTGTTTGCAGTAAAACTAAAACATTCATAAATGTACATGTTACAAAGAAAACATTCCACACCCTTTCAACACAAACCTACTTTACCTAACTCCGACCTAAACTTCTTAACTTAATAAAGCTAATCGTATCCAGTTTTTGTTCAGTTTGTCTTTTCTGTGTAGTCACCGTGTTAACAAATTGTGCCTTATTTTCTTACACGATAAGGTGAGCCACTTCTTAAAAATGTGATAACCTAATCGTAACCTTATAACTGTAAGTCTTTTTATTCACACCGTGAGTTTGCTTCATTCTGGCCCGCGTTTACATCCCGCTGCAGGCCAACATGCAGGACGCACAGCGTATACTCGAAGACCAGATACTGTGTGTGGAGCAGACCAACCCGGACTCTTTAGTTACTGTCCTTGGTGACTTTAACAAAGGTAACCTCACCAACAAACTCCCTAAATACAGACAGTTTATTAAATGCCCGACCAGAGAGGAGAATATTCTGGATCACTGTTAGACCACAGTCAGGGATGCTTATCACGCCATCCCCCATGCTGCACTGGGCCACTTTGACCACGTCATGGTCAACCTGATTCCTGCGTACAGGCAGAAACTAAAGCTCTGCAAAACTGTAGTGAGGACATCAAAGAAGTGGACCAGTGAGGCTGTGGAGGATCTCCAGGCGTGTTTGGACTCTACTGACTGGGATGTGTTCAGGGCTGCTACCAACAGTCTAGATGAGTGCATGGAGGCTGTGACGTCCTACATCAGTTTCTGTGAGGACTGCTGTGTTTCATCACGCACCAGGGTGAGTTACAACAATGACAAACCCTGGTTCACAGCCAAGCTCAGGTTTGTCAAAGGAAGAGGCCTTCAGGAGTGGGGACAGGACAGATTCAAAGAGTCAAAGTACAAGTTTAGCAAGGTGGTGAAAGAGGTGAAATGACTGTACTCTGAGAAGCTCCAACACCAGTTCTCAGCTAGCAACTCTGTGTCCATCTGGAAAGGACTCAGGCAGATTATCTACTACAAGCCTTAAGCCCCCCACTCAATCAATGATCGACGCCTAGCCAACGACCTGAACGAGTTCTACTGCCGCTTTGAAAGACAAAGGGACAGTCCAGCAACCATTCATTTTTAACACCTCACTGGAGACATGTCACATGCCAGCCTGCTTCAAGTCTTCAGCCATCATCCCAGTTCACAAGAAGCCAAGGACCACAGGACTTAACATCTTCAGACCCATCGCCCTGACCTCTGTGGTCATGAAGTCCTTTGAGCGCCTTGTGCTCTCACACCTCAAGGACATCACCGACCCTCTCCTGGAGCCCCTGGAGTTTGCCTTCAGAGCCAACAGGTCTGTAGATGATGTAGTCAACTTGGCCCTCCACTTCATCCTCCAGCACCTGGATTCTGCAGGAACCTACGCAGGATCCTGTTTGTGGATCTCAGTTCTGCTTTCAACACCATCATCCCAACTCTGCTTCAGGAGAAGCTCTCCCAGCTAAGCGTGCCTGACTCCACCTGCAGGTGGAATACAGACTTCCTGTCTGACAGGAAACAGCGCGTGAAGCTTCACACATCTCCAACTCAAAGACCATCAGCACCGGATCCCCCCAGGGCTGCGTTCTTTCTCCTCTGCTCTTCTCCCTGTGTACGAACAGCTGCACCTCCAGTCACCAGTCCGTCAAGCTCCTGAAGTTTGCAGATGACACCACCCTCATCAGACTCATCTCTGATGGAGACGAGTCTGCCTACAGGTGGGAAGTTGACGATCTGGTGACCTGGTGCAACCAGAACAACCTAGAGCTCAATGCTCTTAAGACAGTGGAGATAGTTGTGGACTACAGGAACTCAGCCTCACCTGTCCCCATCACCCTCTGTGACTCCACTATTGACACTGTGGAGTCCTTACCTTCCCAGGGAACTATCATCTCCCAGGACCTCAAGTTGGAGCCGAACATCAGCTCCCTCATCAAGAAAGCAGAGTAGAGGATGTACTTCCTACGGCAGCTGAAGAAATTCAATCTGCCAAAGACAATGATGGTGCACTTCTACACAGCCATCATTGAGTCCATCCTCACCTCCTCCATCACCATCTGGTACGCTGCTGCTACCGCCAAGGACAAGGGCAGACTTCAGCGTGTCATTTGGTCTGCAGAGAAGGTGATTGACTGCAATCTTCCATCTCTTCAGGACCTGTACGCCTCCAGGACCCTGAGGCGATTCAGGAAAGATTGTGGCTGATCCCTCTCACCCCAGACACAAACTCTTTGAGACACTCCCCTCTGGCAGGAGGCTGTGGTCCATCAGGTCCAAAACCTCACGCCACGAGAACAGTTTTTTCCTGTCTGCTGTAGCCTGATCAACAAGGCCCGGAATCCCCCCCCGACACTCTTCACACTTCATCTCTACTCATCTTGTCACATTGATTTGCCATTTGCCATTGCCATAACTCTATGCATTACTTCAGGCTCTCAACGCTTTTTCTCTTGCTCCCTCCCTGCCCTTATCTGCCCTGCTGCTGCTGCTCTTGTCTTGTGCGGTCTGTGTCTGATCTATTGGAGCCTCTCTCTGCATTCTCTCCGAAAACCCAAAATCATGGATTTGATTAGCTGGTCTCTCAATGCAATCGACCAAATTTTCTCGACAAAGAGACTGGGTCAAGGTGAGCCCTCCTGCCCTGACAGAACGTCTGCAGCCGGATACACGATGGACTCCTGGGAAAGGTGGAGGATCGTGTGCCTGTCGATCCTTTCCGTTGAGGATGTTGAAGATGTCTACACATTTGGATTTATGATAACAGGCTTTCTGCTGTCTGGAGTTATCAGCTTCCTGATTTATCGCAAAGTTTGGAAGTTGATGGCAGGACACTTGGCTACCGAGAGGCTGCCCGTCATGGTTGAGGGAATGTGCAGGGCTGTCAACACTCAGACTCAAGCAATAAGTGAGATCGGTCGCAAACTGGATGCGATTCTTGATCAAAATCGCTAGCTGGATGCGAATTCTGAACTCCTTCACAGGGTGGATTCCAACTTGGAGAAGTTGTCAGCTCAGCTTGGATCAAATTGACCACCGAATTTGGATATATTTGAATTACAGCCACCGAGAGACTCAGAAAGACTCAAGGCAGACGAAAATTGCAGTGTTGGCCTAACCTAAACAAATTGTTATCTTCATTGGCTCCCCGAGATAACTGGCCTTCTCAAGGTCGGCATCTCTCCACTCTCCTGGATGTTATGCAGACAGGACGCTCTGGCCCTATCTCCTCCCCCAAACATCCTCTACTCCCGTGAACTTTGTTTCTGGATCAGAACTCTCCGAGGTCGTCTCCATGGCTACGGCTGTGTCTTCGTCATCAGTCATCAGACGGAAGAGACAATGGGTTGGGACTGAGCAGAGATGATGTACATGGGCTTACACATACACACACACGAAGACACATATAACACACACACTCCCCTCAAAGTCAACGCCTTCGTGGCTCCTTCCCCCTTCCTTTCCTTGTCGTAGTATAGCACGGAGGGTTGCTGCGAGACGCCGTAATGTGGCTGCGTGCATGCCCCCTCTGTGTCTGTGCTGTGAACCCCCCCCCCCCCCCCCCCCCCCACCCGCTCCCACATGTGCAAGTCTTTGAGTTTTGTTGTAATGTCTTATTATGTTGCTTGTGTGCTGAGGTGTTTTTTTCCTAATCCCACACTTTGCCCCCCCACCCTACACACACACACACACACACACACACACACATACATACACACACAGGAGTCTAGTTTGGGATTTGCTTTTTTTTGCCTCTTCCTCCCTCTTGTTCTCCTTTTTCTTATCTAAGTAAACGGGGCGCTGATTGCTGGATTGTGCAGACCCACAGTTCTCCTGTTCCTGTACTCCCCATGTTATGTGTCATTGTTTTTTTCATGTTTCTTGGACGGGATGTGACTGAAATGAAATTTCCCTTCCGGGGGACTAATAAAGGCTTTCTGATTACATTAACGCTCAGCTTGGACTTCTTTCTGAAAAAAATAGACTGTGTTTCAGAAGAAAAAAAAAAGACTTGTGTATGTATATTTGTATTGTTATATTTAGTGCTGTTAATCGATTAAAATATTTAATCGCGATTAATCTCATGAATGTCATAGTTAACTCGCAATTAATCGCAAATTAATATCACATTTTTATCTGTTCTAAATTTCCCATTAATTATAATTTTAATACTCTTATCAACATGGAAAAGTGGATAGGCTTGCTTTGTGCAAATGTTTTTTTATTGAAAATAATTTTCAATTTTATATTTCACACTTACATTCTCACTTTGAGCAGTCATTCACAGTTGAAGCAAAATCTCACACAACTTAAGACTGTCAATAAACAGATGACAAAAAAATAAAAACTTGGTTACAAAAAAGCCCCTTCAACAGCCCTTTCTAAGGGATCAAAACAGGGTAATACAAGATAAAGTTACAAAGTGCACATCATTGTAAACTAGGACCCAAGCTATAGTGCAGTTAAAGCATGGCTTAAACTTTCCTTTCTTTAGTTTCCTTTGAACATAATAGCATCTACATGCCTCTGTTGAAAGCCATCCATTGTCGCCTCTTTTTGACAAGGAGGTGGCGGAGAATTGACATTAGCTGTGTGTTTGGCCATCAAGTGGTATTTCAGACTAGATGTGCTACAGTGATAACTCAGTTCACACTAACAATACACACAGATAACTTTGGTGTTGTCAGTCGACCCATCTGACAACTTTTTGAAACTAAACTTCCCATTTAGAATCTTGTTCGCATCCAATTCGGCATTTCGCGCTTGACATCCACACAAACCGGTAGCCTACTCTTTTACAGCTAGCGAGCAAGACCAAACATGTACGTGGGGCATGCCTCTTATTTTGTTTCCTGTAGTTTTCCTAACGTTACTAGCAGTGGCCACAGCTTATTAAAAACTACAAGTTCACTAGGTCACTAAGAGCTTTAATCACGCGATAAAAAAAAATGACGCCATTAAAATTTATTTGCGTTAATGCAGTAATAACGCAATATTTTTGACAGCACTAGTTATATTTTTTACTACTTTAATAGCTTATTTTTTACCAGATGTGTCATGCACCAACTTCACCCAAGCAAATTCCTCGTATGTGTAAAATCATACGTGGCAATAAAGGCTTTTCTGATTCTAAAGATTCTAGTGGGTTGCAATCATTTAGTAGATCCATCCAACCATTTTCTATGCCGCTTATCCCTTTCGGGGTCAACAGGCGAGAGGCAGGGTACACCCTGGACCGGTCGCCAGTCGATCGCAGGGCACATACACACAC
Organism: Chaetodon trifascialis; assembly: GCF_039877785.1. Taxonomy (NCBI): domain Eukaryota; kingdom Metazoa; phylum Chordata; class Actinopteri; order Chaetodontiformes; family Chaetodontidae; genus Chaetodon; species Chaetodon trifascialis. Next base: position 1,064,454 of record NC_092070.1, read on the forward strand.
CATTCACACTCACACTCACACCTAGGGGCAATTTAGAGTCACCAATCAACCTAATGAGCATGTTTTTGGTCTGTGGGAGGAAGCCGGAGTGCCTGGAGAGAACCCACGCATGCACGGGAAGAACATGCAAACTTCACACAGAAAGGCCCGACCCGGGAATCGAATCTGCAACCTTCTTGCTGTGAGGCACGCACACTACCTGCTGGGCCACCGTGCAGCCCTCATTTAGTAGATGTATATTTGAAATAATTTATGTATTAGCTGATGATATTTAATGTTTCATGTAAAACCCTGATTCCAAAAAGTTGGGAATCTGGGTAAAATGTAAATAAAAACAGAATGTAATCAGTGATGAACAAGACCCCATCCTTGCTTGTGAATGACTGAGCCTTTCAAGGATGACTCTTTCAGACCTAATTGAAATACTGTCACCAATTAACCTGTTCAGCTGTGGAATGTTCCAAATACGTGTTTTTGGAGAATTCCAAGTTTTGTTTGTCGTTTTTGCCCCCGTCCTAACTTGTTTGAAACATATTGCTGGCATCAATTCAGAATAAGCATATGTTTAGAGATATCTATGAAGTTGTTGAGGTAAGACGTTAAAGGTATTTTCATTGTATTGTTAATGAAAACAGTTAATGTTGAACTGTTCCATGAATTGTTTGTACAAGTGGTGGTTAATATTAAGAAGGCATTAAATCAATGTGTCTTTTTTGCTCATATCAGGTGTGGCGAGGGGCACTCCTCTTGGCTGACTTCATCCTCTCTAAGCCGACCGTGTTCAGAGGTGCTACAGTCCTAGAGCTTGGAGCTGGAACAGGCTTAACCAGCATCATCATGTCAACCTTAGCCAAAACAGTGTACTGCACAGGTATAATGCCATCAAGAAGATGTCCTAATTAAATTGTAGATGTAGATTAATAGGTTATTATATTTGGATTGGCAGCTGAGAATTCTGTGAATACCACTAAATCAGCTTGAGTTTAGAAGGTGCTCGTCAAAGGTCTGTATTGTGTTTTTTTTTTTTTTTTTTAGCTTTCAATATTGTCTCATGGTTTTCATCAGTGAATCGAGCTGACAAAAGAGTAGTCACATGATGGCTGATGTAGACTGAAATTGTGAGATTTCTGAGTTTGTGACAGCTCAGACAAAGACAAAGAATTCAGAAATTATTATGCCACACACACACACACACTGACCTGAAGCTCAAGAATGGCATTCCATGCTCAAGTCCATTCACAGAAATCTCAGTTGTTTAACTTAGAAATTCAAAGATATTGACATAATCCACAGCACAGTAGTTGAAATATCTGGCGTAATTAGCTCTGATCATCATTCAGGAATGTTATAGCTGCCTTTGTCTTGCTTTCTCTTCTACATTTTCTTTTTTGTTTGTCTGTTCAGTCTTCATCTCTCTTTATCCAAATACAATCACCAGAGAGCAATTGTGGAATATTTGAAAGTCCCTTACTTTTTCACAAATTTTAACACGCCCATAAAGTTTTTGAGAGATCTTAGCTGGAGGAGCAGTGTCATTTTATGGGTCATGGAGGAGGTGCGAGGCAGGTAAATACACTGTAGTGCCAGTTAAACTGTGCTACAGTGCAGGAAACAAAATGTTTTTTGTTTGTCCCTGCTGGACCATCTGCAGTTTGCCTAACAGGCAAACAGGTCAGGGAATAATAATGTTAACCTTGGACTGTACTACTTCCTGCAACACTGCAACTCCCCAAAGACAAATTGAAATTCACCTAGTTCACTGCACCCACCTCCACCTGGATCGCAAACTTTCTGACAGACAAGAAGTAGTAGGTAAGGCTGGGATAAATCACGCCCAGCACCTGGTCAATCAATGCTGGTGCCCCCCTGTGATTTGTGCTCTGTCCGCTGCTCTTTTCTCTCCCATGCTGTTTTAACCTCCTGTCTATTAAAAACAGGCTAAAACAGCTTGACCTCTGATGCAGTCACAACAACCTGGAGCTGAACATGTTTTAAACTGTGGAGACTAAAGTGAATTTGAGGAGGACATTTATTGCCAAAAACAAGTGCCTGTCGCAAATGTTTAATTCGAATGGCTGAGAGGACTACTCCATTTTTGAATTGTCTTTCATGCTTTTAGGTTGAACAAAGTCCTCTTAGCACATAGATGTTATTTTGTATGAAGGGGTTCCAAAAAGTAAAGTCTTATACACAGAGTACAGCACTGTACAGTGGTTCAACAAGACTGACAATTGCAAGTGCAGAAAGAGACAAAGATACCTCTGAGCAACAGCTGAATAACAATATGAGGAATTACCAGTCACTTGTAAATAAATTGGAAGCTGTGTAGATTTAAATAGGAACAGATCATGTTTCAGGGTTAACTGTACAGTAATGCCTATGACAGTCTGTAATTAATTCTTAAAGCTTTCGAATGAGAAAGAAGGTTAGCTTTCGGTTAGTTCTACTGGAACTGGATCACACAATATCAGGTACACATACTATATACGGACACAGCTCAAACCTATTCAGTCTAGACTGCCGAAAGAGAAGAGTATAAAGAGAATAGGGTTCCCAAGTAATTTAGAGTCCAGTTGCACAGTTGTGGTTCAGTAATGATCTTGGCTCACTTGTGCTTTTCTAGACTGGAAAACAAATTAAAAATTGAAGGCTATCAGGGGTGGGGGATTGCAGAAATGCAGTTCAGCAAAAGTATGCTGAGCAAAATAGACCTCTCATCTACTATCATCTTACTTTTTTTAATTTTGTTTTTGTTTTCATGCTGAAACACCTAACTTTGTTTTACAGATGTTGGAGAAGACCTTCTAAGCATGTGCAAGAGAAATGTAACATTAAACAGACACATGATGGAAACTTCAGGTGAGATGTGAAGAGAAGTGTGCCAGATTACTTATTATTTTTCCCTTATTTCTTTCTCAGTTTTTTTCCAGTTGCAGCGGATGCCATGGGCACTGGTGTCTAAGTGTAATATATTGCCAATTTGCTGCCATTTTGTGATAATATATCAGTAGGAGACAATTATGATCCTCATAATTACTCAAATCATGTTTCCCTTGCTTACATATAGCCAACAATAATACTGTCACTAAATACAGAATATTAGACCACCTTTGTTTTCTTTAATTTCTTGTTCATTTTAATGCCTGATACCACTAAAGGTATATTACCTGAAGAATACAATGAACACGACAAAAAAATGCAGCTGATTCCACAATACTTTGTGTCCTATTTGACATGCTTAAGCTTAATCATATTCCCAGGGTATATAAGAGGCCATTTCATGTCATAAGCAGCACTGCACATGCAAAGGCCTAGAGTGGTTTCCTGCTTACATTCAAGCCGTAGCACAACTCAGAAGTTGTCAGCTCTCACATAATGCCTAAAACAAAAGAATTATGTGAAGCAGCCATCTTGTCACTGCTGGAAATTGGCATGAGCGAGAGACAGGTAGCCAAAAAACTGAAGATCTCCAAGACAACCGTTGGACAGCTGTTACACCAAGAAAAATCAAGCCGAACATGGTACTACCAAATTGCTAGCTGGTCGAGGCAGGAAACGTCTTTCTACCCCACGAGAGGACCATGCACTCATCCGTTCCTGTGTCAGGAATCGTTGTTAGACCTCTAGGGACCTTAAAAATGAGGGGGCACTGTTGAGAAATGTCACTTGTTCAGCAAGGACAGTTTGAAACCGACTTCTTGAAGCTGGTCTGAAGTCACACAGGGCACGGAAGGTCTGGTTACTCTTTGCTAGGGATCACAAGGATTGGACTGTTGATGATTGGGCTAAGGTCTTTTTCCATCAGCTGATAAACTCTTTCCTGCTTCGAATGACTGGATTTTCCAACTAGACATTGCCCCTTGCCACACGGCAAGGTCAGTTAAAGCCTGGATGGAGAACCAGAACATTCAAACCATGCCTTGGTCTGCTCAATCACCAGATTTGAATCCAATTGAAAACCTGTAGAACATCATCAAACTCAAAATGGAGAACCACAAGCCCAAAAACAAAGCAAATTTGTTTACATTTTTGCAACAGGAATGGGCTGCTGTGACAGCAGAACAATGTCAGAAGCTGGTGGAGAGCATGCCAAGGCGCATGGCTGCAGTCATCAAAAACAATGGTTAAGCAATCAAGTACTAATTCCTATGTGTATCATGTGACTAACAGACAGAAAAGAAAACATGGAATGCCTAAAAGCACTGTTTTTGGCAGTACAATGTCATAGCTATTGATGTAAGAACTTAAGTGATTTTGGTTATTATCAAGAAAACCATGGAAAATAAGAAGAAGAAACGTACTTTATTGATCACACCACACAGTGAGTTAGTTGCACACTACACGCCATGCTTCTCGTGAAATTATATTTCCGCATTTGACCCATCTTTGGACTGTCAATCCTCCACGGCAGACCATTTTTTTTCGTCACCATTGGTCAGGTGGTGATGTTCTTGCACCACTTGCAAGAAGATGTTTTTAGTGGGGGTTATTACAGAGGAAAACCCGGGTGAACACGGGGAGAACATGCAAAGAAAGGCCCCCTTTTTTCCTCGAGCAGCAGCACCAAAGGCATGGTGGAGGACACACCACCAGCGCCACAGTGGGATTCGAACCGGGGACCTTCTAGCTGTGAGGCGACAGTGTTACCACTTGAGCCACCGTGCTACTCTGGCTAGATATCAGGTCTTAAATTAAACTCTTATGAGCCATTTTTGTTGTTATCATTATATTTGTCCAAACAGATGTACCTTTAGTTGTACCAGGCATTAAAATGAACAAGAATATTAATTTTTCTAGTTTCAAGTCTAATAAATTTTTTCCATGACTGTATATACCTTAAGGAATGACGGTTTATTTGGCTTAATACTATGTCCTCTGATTTGTTATTCATCAGGTGGAGAGGTTAGAGTGAAACATCTAGACTGGCTCCAGCATGACCTTTGTACAGGTAGCACACACACTTATTTCTGCTTTTCAAATCAATGTGCTACAGTATAAACCTAGAGCCACATGATTTACTAATAAAATGGTGCAGTGAAAATGCATCCCAGTTTTCAGTGAATTTTCAGCCCACTGGATTATGCAAAAACGGGAAATAGGGATTATATGTAATCTACACTGTGATCGACTGGCAACCGGTCCAGGGTGTACCTGCCTCTTGCCTGTTGACAGATGGGATAGGCTCCATATATATATATATATGTATATATATACACATATATACACACACATACATATATATATACACACACACACACATACATATATATATACACACACACATATACATACACATGTGTGTATATATATATATATATATATATATATATATATATATATATATATATATATATATATATATATATATATATATATATATATATATACACACACACACACACACACATATATATATACACGTATATATATATATATATATATATATATATATATATATATATATACGTGTATATATATATACGTGTATATATGTATGTATATACAGACAGACAGACAGACAGACAGACAGACATTCATTCATTCATTCATTCATTCATTCATTCATTCATTTATTTATTTATTTATTTATTTATTTATTTATTTATTTGCTGGCCATTCACGCGCGTGGTGAGAGAGGATGCTGGCGTTTGCTGCTTCTCCACCCACGATCTTTAAATTGCATTTATATAACTTGATTGCGCTTCTACTTCCCTGTGTAATGTGTCAGGGAAATTCTCTGTGTTGCTTGTTGAGAGTTGCTAATTCTCTGAAGAATTACAGACTTGGTGTGATGAATCAGGTCTCTTTAATACATGCAGCATGGAGGGAAGACTCATGCAGAGTGTTCTCTGCAGATCTCCACAATGTCTTGGCTTTTATACTTTTCAACAAAAGGACAGATGGTTATCACACACACACCTGGTAATCATAAACCTTCCTTCAAAGACAACGACCTTTTGGGGGAGTTCACTCATCCTGTTTCTTTAGGGTTTATACTATACCATAAACTCCTCAGGTACAGTGAATTGTACCTTTACCTTCCCCCTCTATCCTGTGTCCCTCATTGGATGCCCTTTGATGTTCTTTCTCCTCTCAGTGACAGAGGGCCATGAAGAATTTACAATTCATAGACTGACTCCCAGGATTAGTAAGTCATCTAATTCCTACAAATGATAAGAGATAAGATAAGATAAGATTTTTACTTTATTAATCACAGCACACATGTTACAGGAGGGAGACTGCACACATGCCATGCTTAGTGAAATTATTTCTCCGCATTTGCCTATCCTGGTCGTCCTTCCTCCATAGCAGACCAGGAGCGGTGGGCTGCCAGCCGACAGTGGCGCCCGGGGACCCAGTTCCTTTCATCACCATTGGTCAGGTGGTGATCTTCTTGCATGTTTTTAGTGGGGTTATAGTTATGGGGGATACCCCGGGTGAACACCGGGAGAACATGCAAACTCCACACAGAAAGGCCCTTTGTGAGGTGCAGGGAAAAACAGGCGGTTCTTAACTTTAAAATCAATTTCTTTATTGTCTACAAAAAGGTTAAAAACTTTGGGGAAAACGGAAGGGAGCAGAAAGCTTCTCCTGGAGCTTGAAGCGCGCATCCACGGTGTCCTCTGCTGGGCCTTAATCACTTGAGGAACACCCCCCTCCCCATCAGGTTGATGTCACACACACTCAGGTGAGGGTGATTCCCTCATCAGGCTGCCATGGCAATTGGACACAACAAACTCCGGCCCGATGAACTTGCATCTTAAGGTCAACATTCATCCACCTCCAACGGATAGAGTAGCTGGACCGGTCTCCTGAGAATTAAACGAGAAGGCAGTCTGACAGCACAAGATCTGATTTTCCCATCTCTTCCTATAAATGTTTCTTCTATCCGTCCCAATTTCCACATGTGTTTTGGTTGTTTGTCTTCATGTAACAACACATCTCCCACCTTGAATGGTGCAGATTGGTTCAGGTTACTCACGCAATGCGCGGAACGAAACTCCATCAGATAATCCTTCCTCCAACGATTCCAGAAATTATTAGTCAACCTCTGATGATACTGCCATCTCCTGTTAAGCTGGACAGCGCTCGTTTTATCCATGCTGGAGTCGTGAGCCGGGCAGGAAGGAAGAGTGGTAATCCTCTGTCCAGTTAGGAAATGAGCTGGGGTTAGAGGTGAGGGTTCGCTGCTTTCTGTGTGAAGATAGGTTAAGGGATGAGAGTTTATCACAGCTTCAACTTCACAAAGCAATGTCTCGAGCTCCTCACGCTCAAGGTAAGACCTCCCAAGCACCTTCCGGAGGCACGTCTTGACGGATCTCACCAAGCGCTCCCACATACTGCCCCACCAGGCGGCCCGGTCCACAATGTATCTCCAAGAAATCCTCTTCTCTGTGAACAACTCCTGCATTTCCTTAGCTTTCATCAGATCTCATAAACACTTTAAATCTTGTTCAGCTCTCTTAAATGTTCTTGCATTATCAGAGTAAATTACATTACAGATGCCACATCTGGAAATAAATCTTCTGAAAGCAAACAAGAAAGCATCAGTAGATAGATCTTACTAACTTATTCATGAGTGCATTTATCACTAGGTCTTTACGGCCAAATCTTCCGTTAAGCATGTTGATTGCATTATCATAATTATCACTAGATAATGCAAGACCCGCAACTGCGCTCACTGCGGTGCGGGATAGAAATGACTTTAAGTAACTAAATTTATCTGTCTTGCTTAGACCTTCATTATCATGTATGGCTGTTTTATACTGACCCCAGAACCCTTGCCACTCACTTATTTCTCCGGAGAACTTCTGCATACTTAATTTTGGGAGCTTTACTGTATGATTTCTTTGTACATAATTTCTTTGACTGGAGTTACTTGTGCTGCCCGCTTCTTCATCCGTGCACATTGTGCGTTTGATTCTCGTCTTCCGTGCGCTTATGCGATCCATATACTCCATCGCTGAGTTTATCTCTTCATCTAAATAATTTTCCTCAGTTGCTGCTTCAATGTCTCTGTCGTAATCAACTAAATTTTGTTCTTTGTGGATTAACTGTTCCATAAGTTCTTCAAGAGCATCATAGTCCAATTCTTCCTCCCGTAGTTCCTCATCAATCTTGTTCATCAGCCGGGTCGTGGCAGCTCTAACGACCCCTCTGATCCTTTTCATTCGCGCACCTTCAGCCGTGCTTCTCCCTTTCTTTATCCCTGCAGCTTCAGTCGAATTTCTGATCCAACACAGTCTTGATCATCTTCTGTTGGATTGCATTCCCGGGTTTTCGGCACCAGTTTGTGAGGTGCAGGGAATAACAGGCGGTTCTTAACTTTAAAATCAATTTCTTTATTGTCTACAAAAAGGTTAAAAACTTTGGGGAAAACCGAAGGGAGCAGAAAGCTTCTCCTGGAGCTTGAAGCACACATCCACGGCGTCCTCAGCTGGGCCTTAATCACTTGGGGAACACCCCCCTCCCCATCAGGGTGACGTCACACACACTCAGGTGAGGGTGATTCCCTCATCAGGCTGCCATGGCCATTGGACACAACACCCTTTTTTCCTCAAGCAGCAGGCACCGAAGGCATAGTGGAGGACACGCCACCAGCGCTCATAGCGGAAATTCGAACCGGGACCTTCTAGCTGTGAGGCGACAGTGTTACCACTTGTTCCACCGTGCCACCAAATGTTGCACTACTGTGATATTTTTTGAGGTAATTTGCGCTTGTGCTACTTGTACGAGCCCTGTGCACTAGTTTTCCTGGATTTTGCATCCCACATCTCACCCACCTCCCTAGGGAGGCGTCCAGGGGGCATCCAATAAAGATGCCCAAGCCACCTCAGCTGACTCCTCTCGATGTGGAGGAGCAGCGACTCTACTCTGAGCTCCTCCCGGGTGACAGAGCTCCTCACCCTATCTCTAAGGGAGCACCCTGCCACCCTGCGAAGGAAACTCATTTCAGCCGCTTGTATCCGGGACCTCGTTCTTTCGGTCGTGACCCAAAGTTCATGACCATAGGTGAGAGTAGGAACGTAGATTGACCGGTAAATCGAGAGCTTCGCCTTTCGGCTCAGCTCCTTCTTCACCACGACAGACCGGTACAGCGACCGCATTACTGCAGCCGCTGCACCGATCCGCCTGTCAATCTCACGCTCCATCCTTCCCTCACTCGTGAACAGGATCCCAAGATACTTAAACTCCTCCACTTGAGGCAGGAACTCTCCCCCAACCTGAAGGGAGCAAGCCACCTTTTTCCGGTCAAGAACCATGGCCTCGGAGTTGGAGGTGCTGACTCTCATCCCAGCTGCTTCACACTCGGCTGCGAACCGCCCCAGTGCATGCTGAAGGTCCTGGCTTGAGGGAGCCAACAAGACAACATCATCTGCAAAAAGCAGAGACGAAATCTGGCGGCTCCCGAACCGAACCCCCTCTGGCCCTGGCTGTGCCTAGAAATTCTGTCCATAAAAATGATGAACAGAACCAGTGACAAAGGGCAGCCCTGCCGGAGTCCAACATGCACCAGGAACAGGTCCGACTTACTGCCGGCAATGCGGACCAAGCTCCTGATCCGGTTGTACAGGGACTGTACAGCCCTCAATAGAGGGCCTCCAACCCCATACTCCCAGAGCACCTCCCACAGAATGACGCGAGGGACACGGTCGAATGCCTTCTCCAAGTCCACAAAACACATGTGGACTGTTTGGGCAAACTCCCATGAACCCTCAAGCACCCTGTGGAGAGTATAGAGCTGGTGCAGTGTTCCACGGCCAGGACGCAAACCGCATTGTTCCTCCTGAATCCGAGGTTCGACTATCGGCCGGATTCTCCTCTCCAGTACCCTGAAATAGACTTTCCCAGGGAGGCTGAGGAGTGTGATCCCCGATAGTTGGAACACACCCTCCGGTCCCCCTTTTTAAAAAGAGGGACCACCACCCCAGTCTGCCAGTCCAGAGGCACTGTCCCCATCTGCCACGCGATGTTGAAGAGGCGTGTCAACCAAGACAAGCCTACAACATCCAGAGACTTGAGGTACTCAGGGCGGATCTCATCCACCCCCGGTGCTCTGCCACCGAGGAGCTTGCGAACTACCTCAGTGACTTCAGCCCCGGTGATGGATGAATCGACCACCAAGTCCCCAGTCTCTGCTTCCTCTACGGAAGACATGACAGTGGGATTGAGGAGATCCTTGAAGTATTCCTTCCACCGCCCGACAATATCCCAGTCGAGGTCAACAGCTCCCCATCTCCACTGTAAACAGTGTTGACAGAAAGCTGCTTCCCCTTCCTGAGGCGCCGAATGGTTTGCCAGAATTTCCTCGAGGTCAGATGATACGACTACAAAGTCGATCACTGACCTCCGGCCTAGGGTGTCCTGGTGCCACATGCACTGATGGGCACCCTTATGCTTGAACATGGTGTTTGTTATGGACAAACTGTGACTAGCACAGAAATCCAATAACAGAACACCGCTCGGGTTCAGATCGGGGAGGCCGTTCCTCCCAATCACACCCCTGCAGGTATCACTGTCGCTACCCACGTGAGCATTGAAGTCCCCCAGCAGAACAATGGAGTCCCCGGTTGGAGCACTTTCCAGTACCCCTCCCAGGGACTCCAAGAAGGCCGGGTACTCTGCACTGCTGTTCGGCCCATAGGCCGAAACAACAGTGAGAGACCTATCCCCGACTGGAAGGCGCAGGGAAGCGACCCTCTCGCTCAGCGGGGAGAACTCCAACACATGGCGGCTGAGCTGGGGGCCTATAAGCAAACCCACACCAGCTTGCCGCCTCTCACCGCGGGCAACTCCAGAGTAGAAGAGAGTCCAACCTCTCTCAAGGAGTTGGGTTCCAGAGCCCAGACTGTGCATGGAGGTGAGCCCGACTATCTCCAGCTGGTACCGCTCAACCTCTCACACTAGCTCAGGCTCTTTCCCCCACAGTGAGGTGACATTCCATGTCCCCATAGCCAGAGTCGTTGTCCAGGGTTTGGGTTGTCGGGGCCCCCGCCCATGACAGCCACCCATATCACAAAGCACCGGCCCCTTCTGATTCTTCCTGTGCGTGGTGGGCCTACGGGAAGGCGGGCCCACGTCGCTCCTTTGGGCTGTGCCCAGCCGGGTCCCGTGGGCAAAGAGGCTACCAGGTGCTCGCGAGCGAACCCCAACCCCAGGCCTGGCTCCAGGGTGGGGCCCCGGTGACACCAATCCGGGCGACGTATGCTTCCTTTGTTTTTTCTCTGTCATAAGGGGCTTTTGAACCGCTCTTAGTCTGACCAGTCACCGAGAACCTTGTTTGCCTTGGGAGACCCTACCAGGGGCATTAAGCCCCAGACAACATAGCCTCTAGGATCATTCAGGTGCTGAAACTCAAGGAGGAGTATACAAATACAATTATTATTAAAAAAAAAAAAAAAAAAAAATCCTCGCCCTGCCTGGGGCGGTATTGTGCCTCCTTTCAAGCTCGGGTCCTCTACCAGAGGCCTGGAGCTTGAGGGAGATCCCGGCCTCTGTTGACCTTGTGTTCAAGGCTTGCTCTTGTGCAGCCATGATCAGTGCCTCTGTGCTGTCTTTCAGTCCAGCCTTTTCCAGCCACTGGTATGTTTTCGATATGTCAGCCACTTCCTCAAGCTGTTGATGGTCCATGCCATGCTGGGGCTTGTCTGTCCATACCAACCTTTCTGGCTCCTCCTTGCTGGGCTTCTGCTGCCTGAGGCATTCACTCAGCAGGTCCTCATTGGGGGGCATCTTCCTGATGTACTCCCAGAGGCTTGCTGTTTCCTCTTGGATAGTGGCTCTGACGCTCACTAGTCTGCGGCCTCCTGTCTCCTCCTGCTTAGTGTATAGCCTCAGGACGCTGGACTCAGGGTGAAACCCTCCATGCATCGTAAGGAGCTTCCTTGTCTTGATATCAATAGCCTCCATTTCTTCCAGTGGCCAGGATATTATAACAGCAGGGTATCTGATTACTGGCAGGGCATAAGTGTTTATTGCCTGGATCTTGTTCTTGCCATTCAGCTGACTCTTCAGGACCTACCTCACCCTCTGAAGGTATTTGGCTGTGGCTGATCTCCATGTTTCCTCCTCATGATTCCCATTTGCCTGTGGGATCCCTAGGTATTTGTAGCTGTCCTGAACATCTGCTATGTTGCCTTCAGGTAGTTCAACCCCTTCAGTGGTGATCATTTTCCCTCTTCTGCACACCATCTGTCCACACTTATCCAGTCCAAATGACATCCCGATGTCACTGCTGTATATCCTGCTGAGGTGAGTGAGGGAATCAATGTCACGCTCACTCTTGGCATACAGCTTGATGTCATCCATGTTGAAGAGGTGGCTGATTGTTGTCCCACTTCAGAATCAGTATCCAAAGCCATTCTTGGTGATGATCTGGCTGAGGGGGTTTAGGCCTATGCGGAACAGCAGGGGGGACAGTGCATCTCTTTGGTATATACCAAATGTGATGCTTACTGTAATTGGCTGTGAGTTGGCTTCCAGAGTTGTCTTCCACAACCCCATCGAGTTCTTGATGAAGGCTCTAACTGTCCTGTCGATCTTATACAGTTCTAGGCACTCCAGTATCCATGTGTGTGGCATTTAGTCATAGGCTTTCTTGTAGTCCATCCAGGCAGTGCACAGGTTAGTACTTCTGGTCTTACAGTTCTGGGTGACTGCCCTGTCAACCAGTAGTTGGTGTTTGGCTCCTCTGGTGTTGTTGCCAATTCCTTTCTGTGCTCTACTCATGTACTGATCCATGTGCCTACTCATCTTAGCCACTATGATGCCTGAGGAGCTTCCATGTTGTACTCAGGCAGGTTATACACCGGTAGTTGGATGGTACCGGGCCCTTCTGTGGGTCCTTCATGATGGCCTTGGGTCAGCCACTCTGGGTGGGTTCCCGATCTTAGCAGCTGATTCATCTGTGCTGCCAGTCATTCATGGAGTGCGGTTAGCTTTTTGAGCCAGTAGGCATGGATCATGTCAGGCCCAGGTACTGTCCAGTTCTTCATCTTAGACACTCTTTCTTGGATGTCTGCAGTGGTAATTTGTACTGGTTCCTGTTCTGGGAGGCCACTGTGGTCTGCTTTTAATTCGAGCAACCACTGGGCATTGGTGTTATGCAATGCCTCCTTCTCCCAGATACTCTTCCAGTAGAGCTCAGTTTCAGACTTTGGTGGGTCTATCTGGGTCTTCTTACTACTCTGCCATTGAGAGTAGACCTTTGCTGGGTTGTTGGAGAAGAGTCTATTTATTCTCCTGGTCTCGGCTTCTCCGCTGTATCTCTTAAGGTGGGTAGCCAGAGCTGTGAGCCTCTGCTTGGCAGTCTCCAGAGCTTCATCTATGGACAGCTTGTTGTATCTCCTTGGCACTTCCTTCCTGATCTTTACACCTTTCTGTAGCTCAGTTAGCAAGCTAACGTCCCTCTTTGTTGCCGTGATCTTGCTCTCCAGTGTCCTCTTCCATGGAGGGTTCCCCTGCTCCTTCCAGCTACAGTTGTTCATCTTGTAGCCTGCACAGGATGGCTGTTGCCGCTGCATACATCAGCTGATTGGTCTCAGTGATGGTTTCGGTGGATATAGTCAGCAGTGCCATGTTCACGTCTTCCAGTAGAGATTCATCTGGTACTTTGTCTCTTAGCCTTGGCAGGTAGGTAGTTGTGTTCCCCCAGGATTCTTTTATCTGTTCTCTCAGGTCAGCTGCCCTTGTGTTCAGGGTGTCTGTGTTTCTTGGGGCTTGGTACCCAATCTCATTATGCGGGGATGCAGATGTCATCCCTGCACTGACCTGTCGTCCTGGCTCCCTCTTGCCGTAGCATCTTTGTACCATGGATGAGGCACATTGCACCTCATCTCTAATTGCGACAGTAGGTTCTAGGCGAAATTGTAGACCACAATACTCGGTCTAGACAACCCAAAATGTGATGTCCACAAATGTCGACGCCAGGTCCTAGGAGGTTTAACCTGGACATTGCCAAAATGAATGAATATGGGTTTCTGGAGCTTGATCACGCCAGGGACAGGTTGGATTAAATATCAGATAACTAAATAAGCAAAACAGAGAGATGAGGTCTCTGAGATATTTGAAATTGGATTAAAGTGTCTCTCCACATTTGGAAGTTGTATGGATCATCTCAGCTGATGATCTCCATATCTCATTTGACATCACGGTAATCTTTCAGTGGGTAATTCTCTTCTTTCCACCAGCCTGACATATCTGTCAACCAGGGATGTTTTGGTTATACTTTATGGTAAGGGTACATGACTTATAAATGCATACGGGACATCATGCATGAAAGAGCAGGAATTCATGTAATACTTCCTGAACAATCAGGAATGTACAATGCTTAACAGTATCTCATGCAAGCCTTAATGTAAAAACAATATATTAATGATTATGCTATTTCAATTATCAAGATTTCTGATTCATTAGTGATGTCATACCCTCTTTGTAGTTAAGCTTGCAGGTAATGAGACAGCCTAAAATACTGCACATGAATTCTGTTAAATTGTGTGTGATCATGATTTACTAGGCATTATATTTTTTATGACTTTTTCTTGCTCTTCAAATAAAGCGATCTGGTCCTTTTGTTCAGTTTGTTTATATGTTTGTTTGTCAGCAGAATAATGGAAAAACTTGGTGGAAGGATGGAGCATGGGCAAATGAAGAACCCATTAATTTTTAGAGCACATCCAAATCATGGAGCAGATGAGCAAATTATTTTTCACTTTTATCAACATAAGGTATTAGGCCTTTGCAGAATAAATGGCATGCATCTGAAAATCCTGTGGATTACAGTAAAGTTCAGTAGTGGCCAAATTTAACCAATTCCAAAACAATAAGTAATTGAATATCAATAGAAACACAATGGCTTGTACGGAATTTATCTGGACATAACCAATTATCTAGTTTATGTATCCACAATGTTGATTGCCGTGATGATTGCCATTGTTCTAAACAAAGAAATTACAATATCTGACCTTTAAATCATGTTAAATATTGCACATTACAGTCCCATAAATATTCCAATGATGGTGAGCCTAAGTGAACACATAGTTCATCATAATATATCATATTTAACAAATTAGATAAAGGATTATCAATTAACCCTCATGCCAATTTATAAGGACAGCATAATCCCAATTAATAGAAAGAAGCTGCTACTTGAATTGAATTGAATTGAATTGAAGATTATTTAAAAGACAAATGGCAAACACCTACAAACACTTAATCAAGGTGAAGGTGTTTGGAGACAAAGAGAAGGAAGTCATAATCAAGACCTCTACTTAAAGAGTGGCAGGTGATGTGGGAGGTACTACCACAAGTATGCTGAACCAACACTTGGTGTCTCCTTGTGGAGACAAGGGCGAATAAACTTGCAGTTTCTAACATGATCCATGTTAGTTTAACTGGGCCAGGTTAGCAAATAGGATGGTTAGTTTGCAGGCTAGATGTAACTATGAGTACAACTAACAACCAAGTAGTGGTGTGGCTACTTAAAAACCAAACCGGGACAGAACATTGCAACATTGCATTGGAATTTTGGTAAACCGAGGCATACAGAGGTGCGCCAGGATGGGCGTTGCAGCGCCACGTATACGCCACGTATATGCCGACCCCGGGTCGGCACATGACTCGTTCATCCTGGCGAATTCTAGCATCCCTACAGTCTTTCAGGGGGACACCCCTCTGGATGGGTGGCTGCTAGGTGATAACGGCTATCCAAATGTGGTTGATGACGCCATATATCACACTGTCAACAAGACGGCAGCGTGGTGTGAAAATGGTGTTTTCAGCAGCGCTTGGTCAGTCATCGAACGCACACTGCGTTCAATAATTAGCAACAGCGACGATTCAATGCAGCTATCTGAGTCAACACATACAGTCAGACCTATATTTTGATCAACATCTCATCTGACGACATCGCAAGCGCGACCGAATGTACACAGGTGAAACAGGGATGCAAGCTAATCGGTTAACGTCGCTGTGCCAACCAGAAACAGCATCCTACAGAGCATATATACTGCATCTATCTCGGAGCACTCCAGAGATAGAGAGACACGACACATGGAAAAAAACGCAAGTGATGATCGTTGTCCGCTATTACCCACATCGTTTCATTCCAAATACAAATGTAATCATTGTAATGCTTCACGTTATCTACATCATTGCTTTGAGGAGGAGGAGGAGGAGGAGGAGGAGGAGGAGGAGGATTTACCATCTAACGACCTCATATTTAGACATCAGAATCAGAATCAGAAATCCTTTATTTATTCCCGAGGGGAATTGTTTTTGTTGCAGTGCTCGGTAACCCTTTCTTTTACGGTACAGTAATTACTGGGTATTTACCCAGTAATTAGATGGCAACAAAAACATGTTACCAGGTAATTACAACTGGTAACAAGAATGTAAGTACAATGAAACTATGGACAAATTACTGGGCATTTACCTCGTAACTGTTTGGTAAATTTTAGTGTGTTATTGGGTTATAAGCTGGTAATAAGCAGGTAGCTACAGTCCCCTAATTACTAGCTACTTACCCAGTGAATATATGGTAACAAAAAGATATTACTAGGTATTAACCACTCTAATAAGAAGGTAAGTACAATGAAACTATGGGCAAAGTACTGGGTATTTACCCACTAAATTATAAAGCATTATTGGTAATTACTACTGGTAAGTGTGTAAAAGTGGGTAAAAACAGCAAATCTACGGCTGAAATACTAGGTATACTAGGTAAATTATACTTAAGATTGTAGATACTTTCCCTTTGCCATTGAATCAACACAAACTTGTACCATGTAGGTTCAGATATATTACTATGTAATACATGATCATTTACCTGGTAAGTAAACTAAAACTGTACTGTAAAAGAAAGCCTTGTTTGTTTCCATGTAATTACCATGTTCTTACACATATAATTTGTAATAGATAACTCACCTCACTGGTAAATAAACACAAACATGTACCATGTAGGTTCAGATATATTACTATGTAATACATGCTAATTTTTGTGCTAAGTAAACTGAAACTGTACTGTAAAAGAAAGCCTTGTTTGTTTCCATGTAATTACCATGTTCTTACACATATAATTTGTAATGGATAACTCACCTCACTGGTAAATAAACACAAACATGTACCATGTAGGTTCAGATATATTACTATGTAATACATGCTAATTTTTGTGGTAAGTGAACTGAAACTGTACTGTAAAAGAAAGCCTTGTTTGTTTCCATGTAATTACCATGTTCTTACACATATAATTTGTAATAGATAACTCACCTCACTGGTAAATAAACACAAACATGTACCATGTAAGTTCAGATATATTACTATGTAATACATGATCATTTACCTGGTAAGTAAACTGAAACTGTACTGTAAAAGAAAGCCTTGTTTGTTTCCATGTAATTACCATGTTCTTACACATATAATTTGTAATAGATAACTCACCTCACTGGTAAATAAACACAAACTTGAAACTTATAACTCCACAACATTACTAAGTAAAACATGTCAAATTACCCAGTGAGTAAGATGCAACTGTACTATACAAAAAGGAATGTTTAATTGTTTAAATGCATAACGAAGGCACAGTAGAAAGCAACAAGGTGTGCAAAAGTTTAAATTGTTGCAAATATGAGCATTATTAAATAATATATACTTATTACTGCAGATTTGGGATTCAAAGACAACACTGCAACAACACCAAAAAAACAAACAAACAAAAAAAAAAACCCAGAACTTTAAAATCTGAAATAAAGTATCCCGCTGTACACAAGTAGAGGCAGAGGCAACTTTGGTAAAAGACATTACCTTTCACAAGACACTTACATACATACATTGTATCATGTATATGATAATCCATCAATCCACTGATTGATTATCAAAGGCTTCAATGAAAACAAGTGCACACAACCGAGGAGGGTGAGCAAAACAGTGGAGAAGTGACCAGACTTGCAGATTCACTTAATGGTGCAATTTATAAATCAATAAAAGTCGTATTTTGATCAACATTTGTGATACGTATGAAATAGGGACGTAAACAATTAATCAACTATCGATTAATTGTCGGTAAGAATTTAATCAATTAAATTAAATCAATTGCAGTTAATCTGTCCTTTCCACAGGAGTTTTTCTGTGAAATGTAAACAAGCAAAGCTGACATAATGTAGCAGGATCTCTGTTTAAAACGTGTGCATAGCGCACAAGAGAGAGACAAAGCTGTTGTAGCCTACCTACTGGCCTCAGGCATGTAGATCGCTAAAACACCAACAGCCAGTGAGTAACGAGTCAAAAAGCCACCAACAGTGCTCACTGCTGCCTGAACAGTAGCCTGTTACTTCATGAACACAGCTCAAACTGACCTGGTGCCTCAGCACGGCGCCCAAGCTTTGGTAAAGACACCGATTCCCTCCCGTATTTTAGCTGGCTCGCTACCGAAGCTAAATTTAAAATTAAAAAAAATTTAAAAACGCTCGTCATAGTGGAGCTGAGAACAGTGGAGTTTCCTCTACTACAGCTGAACAGATGACATCTAGTCAAGACATAAGGACCTGTCACAGTCTTATGGTGCATTTCATTATTATAAACTTAAACCTCAAAGCTGTCAGTCCTCAGACTGTCCTGACCTGTCCCTGAACATCACACAGGGACAACATGGAGCTGTGTGATTTGTTACTGAGTCTTATTAATGTTTATATCAGGCTGGGTTCAACAAATCAGTTTATGCTAGTGTGATTTAAGTAGTTAAAATAGACTTAATATCATCATAATAGTGTAGCCTAGTGGCAGGAAAGACCAATTCACCTGTATGTATTATGTATGGCCCATGCTTGGTCACGTTAGAAGTCAGGTTAAGTTAGAGGAAAAATGTTTAGGGTGTTTTTACTGTTCTCAAATGTAAAAATGGGTCACATTGGACTCTCAGCATTATTAAACATTGGACCCTCAGCATTATTGGGCCTTACTTCTTCTGTTTAACTAATATACAGTGTTTCTAATAAATAGCTGTCATACTAATTTCTGCGTAGGACATGGTCAATATTGAAAATCAGTTTCTATCATAGTTGTTGACGATACTCTGTCTTTGGCAATGCCCTGAACTATGATGAACTACAATGACTGTATTATACAATATAAGATGATTGTGTGTTTTATAATGATTAAAGTCACCTCTTTTCCCAAATTTTGCAGGGTTTTGCTTGTTATTCTTCCTCTTCTTCTTCCTCTTTTCTTCTTCTGAGGAGGAGTCTGACCCAGAGTCTGATGAGTCAGACTCTGAGGAATCCATTAGCTTCCTTTTATCTGAGTCATTAACAGAGTACCAAAATTATAAAATAATTATTTTTATTCTTTTTTCTGATTTTCCACCTAAAAAATGATCTTGTTGTAGAGTTTTCTTATATTATTTGTGTGATATGGATACAAAATACGGAATTCATTTAGAATATAGAAATAGCCTTCCATGTTGTTTTTGGTAAGAACACTGTCTGGATACCTTTAGAAGAAGTTGAGGGTCTGGTCTTAAGTTTCTGTCCTGTTTGAGTAGTCGGTTCTCCTCTTTGAGTAGTCGATTCTCCTCTTTTAAGAGTCTATAATCCCCCTGTAGGTTAGCCATGGTTGGGGCAGTGGTTGGAGCAGAGAGATGCGTAATCTCTTCAACTAAAAAAGATGCAAAGGAAATTTATACATATTGATATATATTAGGGCTGCAATGAGCTGCATAATAATACTGTCATTATCTGGAAGCGGTGGAGGGGCCTGAGAACAGGTGCTCGGAGTTAGTGTTTCCAAAACCTGTTTCAATTATCAACCAGAGGAGGGTGCATGATAACAATTTTACACCGGGTGGCCATTATACACTTAATGTTTTTACTTTACATTTGCAGTATATTATATTATTGTCAGAACCTGTCTGGATAAACTGCACAGTACAGGCCATTAAATGTCAACCAAGGGAAGTACTCCTCATGACTGGGGCAGCATATACCCCTTTTGAGCCAGGAAAACCCTATCTTGCAACCACACAAAATACTTTTGTAGTATTTACATCCTTTCCCATATAAAATTAAGTTACCTTCATTGCCAGACTGCAGCAAGTCTTCATCTGGTGGGTTGCTGTTTCTTTTTGATGTGTCTGTTCGTCTCTTACCCCGTGTGAATGGCATGACTACATGTAAAAGAAAGAAAGACTAACATTGTGTTAGTGTCCTTTAGCACATGGACTGTAGCTAATGTTTAGCAAAATAACTTAACACTAGAACCACCAAGGGATCATTTTTACCCCCCTGGCATTTTCAAATGCACGCAATTCTGTGAAAATAAATTCCTGACATCTGTCAGTTCATGACTTTACCTAATATTGATTTATTAATCATGTAGTGAATTATCAGGAGTGTGAGATATAAAGAAAAAAAATATGACCATTTATACCTAGAACCGCAGAGGGGTCATTTTTACCCCCATAGAAATAGCTGTATGGCTGAACTCTAGATTGGCGCCATGCCAGGTTGCTTAGCAGCGCCTATTGTTTACTCAAGACGTTTCATTCATTAGGAGACAGCACAGCAGCCTTTGCTTGCTATTAAGCTATATCTAGCTCATAAAAAGACAGAAAAAAACAAGAAACAGGCTGTATAAAAAGAAGTGGACGTGTCAGAGACTCTGACAGCTTCAGGACCTCAGTGAGGATGGAAAATCTGATGAGGGAGAAATATCACTGTGACTGACCCCTCATTTCCACCTGATCAATCGTCTTCAACTGATAAAAGAGTAAATATCATAAACACGAATGATTTTGTGTGCTGGCTCTATGAAATATTGCTTTGTATCACATACCAGCATCTCAGGCTGCAGAGTTGCAATGGCTCCAACACTGTACAGCGGGTTTCCTTGGCAGTGTGGGACGGAGAGAAATAATCCGCTCAGCATGTGGCTGCTAAAAAAAAGAGTCCCGAATTAAACTGTAACGTCAAAACACATTAGCATAGTTCAAAAAGCGAGCCTGCTACATCTTGAGAAAGACTGTACATTGGCTGGCGTCAGTACACAGGGGCTTGTCTGTTAAATGATTACAACAAAAAAATTATATGCACAACAGAATATTAACTTATATGCATCCCAAAGCCATGGAGAGAATCCATCGCTCTGGTTAAGTTTGTTCCCTGTTGCGTTACGTTGTTGCTGAGTTTTGGTAGTCAAAATGCAGTAAGTAGGCTACAACGAAGGAATAACGTTATGCATCTAAATTATCACAAAACAGTTCACTGTATCTTGCACAATCAAAATACCTTAGCAAAATGCTCCTTGAAGGGTGCGTTATTCACTCCCAGCCGTCTTCTTTTCTCATCAAATTTGACAGAGCAGCACCACAGGTCTGACGCATCTTCCGGTCTACACGGAGATCGCCAGCGAGTAAAAGACATTTCTGTTTAACAATCTACGTACATGTGACAGTACAAATTACATGTGAATGAATGGACTTGAAAATGTTCAATAAATGTTACGTAATGAAAGTGACTTATGAAAGACTGGTGCTTTGGTGCACTCGTACAGTTTTTTTTCACAAGCGACACTCTTATTGTGAAGTATTTCCGTTGTTGTAGTCGGTGCATTGGTGTTGATTTTATTAAAGTGAAAAGGCCGGGAAATTCAGCAGGAACTGAGGACAGAAGAAGAGGAGAACGTTGCTGATATCTATGGGGAGTTTCGAACCTGGTAAAAGTAGGTTGAAACTATTAAATCAATATATAAAGGCAACACGATGATATTACAGATGCATTTAATGTTACATCCGTTATATTTTGAATTGGTTTTTTTTTTCTTTCCAGTAAAATGACACAGACAAGAAAATTACTGCAGAAGACAGCACAAGGTGGTAAAAACCTGATAAGATGGCTTCAGAAGAACAGGCTGTTGGCAAGAAAAAAGCAATGCCCTGTCTGCAACAGCAGAATGAAACTGAAAAGAACAGACACAACAAAAGATGGATATAGGTGGTAAGGTCGACGGATCATTGCTACACACACGCATATAAGTGTACCATTACATTGCTGTATCTTTAGCCTTCTTAAAATTGATCAGGTTTTAAAAGAAAATAAGCATTTTGTCATTCAGAATATTGAAATACCAACCAGACCTAAGTGGGATTATTGATATCTAGATCTGTCTGTGTTTTTTGGTCTATACTTAGGGTTAGTGGTTGAGGGTAATTACATGTAGAATGGCATTCAAGCATATTTTGTCTGCACAATCTCTTGACTAGAGTGGTGACTACAAGTCACACACTTGAGATGTGCTGTAATCAATGGATATGCAACCACGGACTTAATATGACAACTGTGCCCAATGTTAAACTACACTTTTGGTGCAAGAAATGTTAGAAACAAGTAAAAATGCTTTGCAATATTATTTGTTATTGGTGAAAATGACTCTCTCCACACAAATATTTTCAGTGCACACACATGTATTTGGCATTTCATATAATATTAATAAATAAAATATATAAAAATACATATATTTGTAGATTCTTATTGCATATATTTAAAACAATAAATATTTGTGTGTGCATCAGAAATACATTTGTGAAACTTTTTTGGTTATTTGTGGATATTTTTTTTACATTTATATTAAATATCAAATATATGTGTGCGCACTGAAAATATTTGTGTGGAGAGAGTCATTTATATATAAATCTTAACATGTACTTGTGAATCCTTTTGTGTGCATTTATTAATATTGAGACTAATCTAACTCCATATAAAACTACACTAAATCCTTCAAACGCATCATGTTGAAGCATAAAACCAAAATAATGAAACAAGTCACTTTTCAAAGACTTTTAGAGGTCACTATGAATGAACAATAGTGTTTTGCCTTCAAAAACACATAAGAAACATAGTAAATTTAATTTATCAAGTCAACACATTAAATTAATTCTTATTTCTCTGTGCCATCTGCAAATTTTGTTACAGGATCTGTAGAAAGACAGCCCATAAGAGCAGGGGCATCACAAGGTCCATCAGGGAGGGCTCCATATTCTCTGGGTCACACATTCCGTTGCCAAGTTGGCTGACATCATGCACAGGTCAGGGTCCTTCTCCGTGTCTGTCTCTCAGTGTATTTTTTTTTACACTTTATGTTGTACGAATGTGGCCTATTATTGCTGACCTGTTAAGACCAGATTAGCATGTTTTATGTAAAAATCTAATTAGATTCTTCATTGTTGTTTTATGATTATAATCAGGCTGATCAGTTGCTAATATACTTTTTTTTGTCTTAGTTTGTCACAGGGTTTGCGAAAGCGGCAAATCGACCTGATAGAGGATGGAGTATGTGGGAGCAGCAAGTCACTGACTCGGGTGACAACACTCTTACGAAAAATATGCGTTAAAGCTGTCAGGCGACTGGAGAGAAGACGAGGAATGCGCATTGGAGGGAGGAGAGCTTTTGTCGCAATTGATGAGAGCAAATTCAGACACAAAAGAAAGGTACTGTTTGTTTTAGTAAAATTGTAATTTATGCTTTGAATAGTAGATTACATGTGAATTACCATGGCAATATAAATACCTATCATCAGTCATTGGTATTTTGATATAAAAATTTCATACTGTTTCATCTCTAGTGTGTACCATGACCATGAGGGTGAATCTAACATGCATCATCATCCAACATCAAATGATACATTTTCGGTGGAATACCTTTATATATGACATGCTCATTTTTCAGTACGGATGTGGACGACGAGGACACACCTGGCAAAGGCGCTCATGGGTCTTTGGCATGCTGGAGGTGAAGAGGTCCAGATGACGTCCCATCTTGAAATTGGTGAAAAATCGGTCAAGAAGGCGATTACTGCCAATAATACAAAGGTATATTAGACCGGGCACTGAGGTGATCAGTGATTGCTGGAGGGCCTACAATAGTTTGTCCAATCGAGGGTACATTCACTATCAGGTGAATCACCAAAGATATTTTGTCCACCCTGGGACTGGTGTGCATACGCAACACATTGAACGGGCATGGCGAAATTATAAAGAGGACATCTACAGATACCGGGGCAACTTTTCAGAGGAGGCTTTGAGGATGAACCTAAGGTTCATTGAATGGAATCACTGGCTTGGAAAAAAACACAAAGAGGGCATTCTTGGACGCTTGTTTAAAGATAAGCAAGCATGTTACAAAGTGTAACAAACATACATAATGTTTCAGCGTTTTTTCAGACTATTATGGTCTGTGTTTTTAGTTCCTGTTTTATTTTGAAGTTCTGTGTCCTGTTTTCCTGTGTCATGGTCTGTGTCTTTTGGTCCGTCTCAAGTTCCCGTTTTATTTTGAAGTTTCGTGTCCTGGCTTCCTCTGTGCCCCCTGCTCGTGATTACCTAATGAAATAAAAAATGATCATGTATTACATAGTAATATATCTGAACCTACATGGTACATGTTTATGTTTATTTACCAGTGAGGTGAGTTATCTATTACAAATTATATGTGAAAGAACATGGTAATTACATGGAAACAAACAAGGCTTTCTTTTACAGTACAGTTTCAGTTTACTTACCAGGTAAATGATCATGTATTACATAGTAATATATCTGAACTTACATGGTACATGTTTGTGTTTATTTACCAGTGAGGTGAGTTATCTATTACAAATTATATGTGTAAGAACATGGTAATTACATGGAAACAAACAAGGCTTTCTTTTACAGTACAGTTTCAGTTCACTTACCACAAAAATTAGCATGTATTACATAGTAATATATCTGAACCTACATGGTACATGTTTGTGTTTATTTACCAGTGAGGTGAGTTATCCATTACAAATTATATGTGTAAGAACATGGTAATTACATGGAAACAAACAAGGCTTTCTTTTACAGTACAGTTTTAGTTTACTTACCAGGTAAATGATCATGTATTACATAGTAATATATCTGAACCTACATGGTACAAGTTTGTGTTGATTCAATGGCAAAGGGAAAGTATCTACAATCTTAAGTATAATTTACCTAGTATACCTAGTATTTCAGCCGTAGATTTGCTGTTTTTACCCACTTATTACCAGTAATAATTACCAATAATGCTTTATAATTTAGTGGGTAAATACCCAGTACTTTGCCCATAGTTTCATTGTACTTACCTTCTTATTAGAGTGGTTAATACCTAGTAATATCTTTTTGTTACCATATATTCACTGGGTAAGTAGCTAGTAATTAGGGGACTGTAGCTACCTGCTTATTACCAGCTTATAACCCAATAACACACTAAAATTTACCAAACAGTTACGAGGTAAATGCCCAGTAATTTGTCCATAGTTTCATTGTACTTACCTTCTTGTTACCAGTTGTAATTACCTGGTAACATGTTTTTGTTACCATCTAATTACTGGGTAAATACCCAGTAAATACCCAGTAATTACTGTACCGTAAAAGAAAGGGTTACCCAGTGTTCCTTTAAATTTTAAGAATTAGAAAAAAATTAGAAAAGAAAGAAAAGAGAGAGAACTATATATATATATAAAGCAAATATAAAAACAAAACATTTATATTGAACTATAAAATATAGAACAGAATATATATATATATATATATATATATATATATATATATATATATATATATATATATATATATATGTATGTATGTATGTATGTATGTATATATATATATATATATATATATATATATATATATATATATATATATATATATATATATATATATATATATATATGTATGTATGTATATATATATGTATGTATGTATACACACACACACACACACTAAGAAAAAATAAACAGTATATACAAACGGGTGTGCAAAGTAATACAAACGGATGTCAGGAGACATGAGTGACGTCAGTCTCCTTGAAACTTGCTGTGCGCCTGACCAGCGGCGTTCTTAAAGGTGAGACGAGGAGCTGCTGCGATTGGTGAAAATTTGACTCGGCTGTGTCAAACCCACACCTGCCTTCTCCCCTCCCTCTTTCCGAGTTGCACCAATGGGTGGGACTGAGATGAGAAGGAGGAGGAGATGCGCCGCCGGCGCAGCGCACGAAAATACCAAAGTCTGCGCCACCACGCCCCATCAGCGTAGTGGACCTGACTTTGCGCCTGCGCCGCGCCGGCGGTGGAGCCGAAAATAGAGCCCTAGGTCACCACTTTGAAGGACAAACACAATAAAGCCATGAAAAAAACAATGAAATAACAGGTATAGCCTACTGACTTTGGCAAACCCCATTTTACTAAATTTAAAGTTAAGTTACTAAAACTCCCCTTTTCTATTTGGCATTTTCCATTTTTCCTAAGCCCTACTTAAATTAACACAAGTGTAATGTGAAGTGAAATGCATGTGCCGACTTGGAGGCGGGCTAGTTTGCCCCTTGCCCACGTCAGTAACCTCACCTACTCAAGCTAAGTTGCAGCAGTTTACAACTGTATTAACAATGGCCAAGTCAAAGGATGTCTGTGTCATGTAAGTTTGGAAGACCTTCTTCCAAGGCCTTCTTCTTCAACCTTGGTGTATGAGATGCTGCTATAGCCAGAACCAACCACCTTCTGACCATAGAAAATGTCTGTCTTTCCATTTGTCTAATCTTTGTAGATGCCGATGTGGAGTTTAGCTGGACAGAAGAGGAAGTAGCAGATATGTATAACAACACCAGCTTCATCATTGCTGCTGATGGTAGGTCATTGACATGATCAAAACTAAAACACATTGAACAACTCTTCTCTAGGACACCATGCTTCACTTTCAAAAGGTTATTGAGCTGAAACAGAAGCTCAACTATTTGAAATTAAGTAAACGACAGTTGTTGTTTAATTGGAATCAAAATCGGAAATCAGAATTGGAATCGGCTTGATTGGCCAAGTATTTGTGCACATACAAGGAATTGCACTCAATCAATGTACTTGCATAGGAAAAAAAAGAACATACAGCACAACAAGGACAAGAGACAAACAAAAAAAGACTGAGCAGTATATTTAGTGTGAAATTATGGAAGAAACAGTAAACAATATTTGCATTTTTTATGTTCAATAAATTATATTCAATCTTTCCATACTTCTAACAGGCTAGGGAAATGATGTATCCAAAGAGGTTTGATGCTTGACGGTGCCTTAAAAGACTTTTAACTTGGAATGTGTTGTAGTCGGAGCAAAAAAAAATTTGAGAGGCTTTAGAGGGAAGACAAATTGCAGACAGTAACCTTCTCAGGGGAGCAACTGATACTTTGACCCTGGCAGTGGTCCCAGCATACCAAATGATGATTGAGAAAGTGGTGTAGAAGTGCACCATCATTGTTTTTGGCAGGTTGAACTTCTTCAGCTGCTGCAGAAAGTACACCCTCTATCTGGCTTTTCTTGGTGAGTGAACTGATATTCAGCTCCCACTTGAGGACCTGGGTGATGATGGTGCCCAGGAAGCAGAACTCCAACCAGTGTTGACTGTCACATGGGTAAATGGGGCAGGTGGGAATGGGCTCTGTCTGACATCCACAACATCTTCACTGTCTTAAGCATTGAGCTCGATGTTGTTCTGACTGTACCAGGTCACCAGATGGTCATCTTCCACCTGGAGGCAGATTCATTCCCACCTGTGATGAGCCCAAGGAGGGCGGTTAGGTCCGCAAACTTCAGAAGTTTGACAGACTGAAGGTGTAGCTTTTGGTGTACAGAGAAAAAAGCAGAGGGAAAGGACATGGCCATTGGGGCATATGGTGCAGATGGTCTAGGAGTCAGAGACATGTTTCACCAGCTTCATGTGCTGCCTCCTGTCAGACAGGAAAGCTGTTATCCACCTGCTATTGGGCAGGTGCACTCAGCTGGGACAGAAGTAAAAAATTTGCAGTTGATGAAAAATGATTCCAAGTCGGTATGACAGTGCTGCAGGATCACTGTCATATCATTGCACCACCCCGCTGTTTTTAGGCAGATTGGACAATGTACATTACATGTTACAACGGCTTCCATTTTCATGCCAAATAATATGTCATCATGGCAACAGTGTTTGATGAAAACTCACAAGCTTCATTATTTCATCAAGGTCATAACTTTGCTGACAACATGTATTTTGAGGGGAACCCAGTTAAGCCGCTAGGAGTAATTTGCAAGTGTGTAGGGCCTGTAACCTTCTGTTGACAATTTCATCGCATCTCGTTCATTTTGATGACAGAAGAGGCCTCACATCCAACTTGGTAGGAGTATAACTACTGGCAGATCCTGGTGCCGTTCAAGCTTTTGCAAGGGATGCACATGCAGTTAGATTTCAAAAAACAATTAGGCTATTTATAAGACCAAATATATTGAAACATACTTTTCTGCCTGGACTGGCTTTCCCAGCAGGAGAACAAGTCCAAACCTAGTGGTAGCTTATTACAATCACACTCATACATTTATAGGCCACTATACAGAGTCTGTTGCTGCTGGTAGGGGCATCTGGAAGAGCTTTTCTGAGAAAACTGTTACCTTTCAATTTGTCCCAGTTTCTCTCAATGATTTGTTTGACTTTGTTTACTTGCTTACCGTTCCAGAAAGAGAGGTAACTGAAACTCTGAGTCAGTCACCATGGTAACAGACTCTGTGAACATAACCTGCCCACTCTGTTGACCCCTTACCCTGACCCTGAGCCAGGGCCTCAACAACGTTTTAATGTGGCCCACTGCAGGACTGGAGCCCAGGTTGAGATGGCCATAGGCATACTCAAGGCATACTCGGTTCCAGTGCCTGCATAAGCTCAGGGTACCCCAGAGAGGGCATTTGACATCATTGTGGCATGTGTTGTTCTCCATAATATTGCAACTATCAGAGGAGAGCTACACCATGGTGTACAAATTAACGACCCTGAGGATGACCATCCCATCCACCCTGCAGACATGCAGAATGGAAGGGCTGTGTTAAGTCAAAAGTAGACTTATGTCAAAAGTAGTTTTTCTCTAAATTTTGTAGTATATTTTCTTTTGTAAATGTAATATTATTTAATACCAATAGCAGTCACATGAGCCCATAATCCAAAATATTCAAAATAATTCTTGTAGTATACCAGTTGAGGGCAGCGCTGAGCGGAAAGGTCAGCCGGATGATCAGGTAAATTGGTGGAGGCTGCATTTCACTTTGGTTTGGAACAGTGAGACAAAGACTCCATGCAGCAGGGTGACATTTCTGTGGAGGGCTTCAGAGACGCTATTGGTATGACTGTTTATTTATTTGATGTATACAATGTTTGATTTGACTCTTTCGGAGATGTTCATTCCTATGTTTAGTTTGACAGTGCGCCCATATCTTTTCCTTATGTGCCAGCATGCGCCGCTTCAAATTTGTTTAGCAACGTGTGTTGCGCAATAGTTTCATGTGGTTTACGGTGTTGAATTGCAAGGGCCGACACTGTTTAACTAGATAAGATGTTAAAGGTGCTTGTGCACGTTATTAAATAAGACGGTGGGCAAACTTGCATTTAATATTTTATTAGGTGCAAATGTATTTATTATTTATTTATTTTCCTATATATTTAATATCGTTTATAGTATTTGAAATTATTGGAAAGTTAAAATTTGAACGGTCATTTATTAGGAAATAGGAAATAAATTAGTTAACTTGAATTTGTTATTTAAAACATATTGCTTTAAAAAGTAAAAGAATAATCAGTTTGAGAAATGAACGAAAATTAAGTTGCTTGGAAAATAATAATATTTGGAAGAAAGGTTATTCCATCCATCCATTATCTATACCGCCTATCCCTTTCGGGGTTGCGGGGGGGCTGGAGCCTATCCCAGCTACAATGGGCGAGAGGGGGGGTACACCCTGAACCGGTCGCCAGTCGATTGCAGGGCCACATTCAAGGACAGAAAGGTTATTGTTGTTGCATTTAAGTCATGAAGTTGTTTATTTTATTTGAAATGTGAATGTTTCAGCAATAGCTAATATTGTGTTTTGTGTGGTTAAAGGTTATCAACCCATGCTCTGCTTACAACTACAACTACAACTACAACTACAACTACAACTGAAAAAACAACTGCCATTATTGTATGAACTTAAACTTTGCAAAAGTGAAAGAAGAGCTGAGTTGCCCCAGTGTCCTCTGTGTCCACCTCCAAGCCCTTTTCAAGTTTAGGCAGAAACT
Source organism: Chaetodon trifascialis (assembly GCF_039877785.1). Taxonomy (NCBI): domain Eukaryota; kingdom Metazoa; phylum Chordata; class Actinopteri; order Chaetodontiformes; family Chaetodontidae; genus Chaetodon; species Chaetodon trifascialis. Next base: position 1,094,552 of record NC_092070.1, read on the forward strand.
GATGTCAAAGCCCAAATAACTTGACAGGGACCTAATCAGCAGAAATTACTTCTGATTAAGACAAATTCACATGTGATTTGGTCCTCTTTTTTCCCTAAAATTACAAAAGCAGCCGTTAGGATTTGTAATATAGTTCCACCCATTAACATATTTCACCTGTGAAGTGCACCCACGTCAACTGGCGTTCCAGTAATAGAATTTCAAGGTCTGTTTTTCTAATCTGGCGATCCGGATAGGCCATTTCCTTTTCACTTTTCCCTATACTCTTGATGAGGTGGACTCTATAAAACTCCTTCACTGGTAACTGGGAAACATATGGATGACATTTAAATCCTACAGATCTACAAACAGATTTAACATGGTATTGAGCAAAAATCTCACTGTGTCAAGCTGTGCTGTGGAAGTTGATGGACCCTCCTCCTGGTGATGCCCAGCCATGTTCTGTTGAAGGACAAGAATGTGCTAGTTGTTTGTCCATTATCTATGCTCATCACTTCAGTGTACATGTCAAACTCCAGATTTCACTCAAGAATGTAAAGGAATGTGAATGGGTAGAGCACTGGCAGTAGCTATACATAATATTAGGACACTCTTCAGTGGGCCTCTCTGGATTTCTCCCTGTGGCAGCAGTGTTTCATCATCATCATCATCATCATCATCATCATCATCATCATCCTCCTCCTGTGATGCAGGAAAAGATACTGTTTCAGAATACTTTGAACTACCATCTAAGGCAAGATCTATGTATGGAATACTTACAGCTGCAGGGTGTTCAATTGTTTCAGTAGTAGGAGGCTGAACGAGGCAGATGACACCATCCACAACTGTTGGGGGGGTGGAGATTTTATACAGTTTTATAATAAGTTTTATATATAATATACATTTTATTTTTTAAAAAGACAAAAGTGTATACTTGCATCTGACGTAAGCACTTGTGTCCTGGGGGGTGACAAGCTCAGATGAGCTTCCCCCAGGGATGCTTTCAGCCACCGGTCCGTCACGGTTTTGGCTGAGGGCCAGCTCCTCAGCCTCTGTCAGAGGTGGTTGAGGTGGCCCCCCACCTGTTTTTCAGGCCTCTGCCTTGTTTCTGTTGGCTGAGCAGAACTCAAATTTTAATCTTTTTCTAAATTAGTATTTTATTGAGTGTTCGTGGACACGTCACATTTTAAATGACTTCAATACATATAAAATAAAATGTGTAAACATTGTATCAAGTGTTAATCTTTTAAGTGGGGTATTAAGTGATATGATGTATTAACATTTTAAGTCAATTAAAAAATAAAATTAAAATCAAAGTGAGGTACATGGCCTAGCAAAATATGCATTACCTTTTTGAATGATGTTTTTATATTTCATTTTTAGCCGCTTCTTTCTCCCCTGTTGGATTGCACCTAAATGAAAATCAGATTTCATTCCTACTTATATTCATAACTAGTGTTGTTTTTGGCGGCCTGTTTTAATTTTAGTTTTAGTCTAGTCTTTGTGTCAAGCTGTCATTTTAGTTTTTATTAGTTTTAGTCACGTTCATAGTCTTTTTAGTCTAGTCAACTTTCAGTCGACTAAAACTCTGAGCATTATTATTTATTTTACTTATTACTTATTTTAGTCAGAATTATCCATGACTATTTTCATCTAGTTTTAGTCGACGAAAACTGATGACATTTTAGTCTAGTTTTAGTCAATGAAAATTGTAGTAACTTTTGAGTAATGCAATTCTACTATTTAACCCAGTCAATATAGTATCTAGTAGTATAGACAAAACCAAAATTTTCAAACAAGGTTGTCATTATTATATTGTTACCTTATAGACTCAAGAATACCGACATTCCAGACAAGAAGACGCTCTGATTTGAGTTTACAACATATTTATTTTACCAAGCAAAGACAGCTGGCCGGCCATCGGCCCCGTTCTGTGTGTCGGTTGTCTGTCGTTAACGTTAACCTACCGCAGCTGCATCTTCTAAATAATGCCACGAGTGGGAACTAATGCCGTGACGTCACCTGCAACTGTGCAGTGCGACCTGATGCAGCCCCTGAAGTGAGACACGGGAAACAGAAATACTGCAAAATAATTATAACAACGCGACTAAACGAGACAAAATAACGCTAGAACATTTCGTCTCGTTTTAGTCAACGAAAATGAAGAAACATTTTAGCAGAGTTTTTATTTTGTAAACCACAATTAGTCTCGTTTTTATTCGTCAACAATATTGCATTATATATTTAGTTATAGTTATCGTCACATGACCAGCATTTACGTTGTGTCTCGTCTCATTTTCGTCACGTGATAAAGGTTCGTTGACGACAATATTTAGTCATAATTTTCGTTGACAAAAGCAACTATATTCATAACTGTATGCTACGATCTTAAGTACGATTAAATGTTAAATCAATGGAATAGTACATTCAAACTTACACTTTGTCTCGGGTAGCAATTTTCTCCCATACCGTTTCTCTCTCCTTCGCTGCCTCAGTGGTGACATATTTACGCCAAAATATGTGCTCATACTCCCCATAGGCTTGCAATAAGACCTCCAACTCCATCGAAGTAAAATAACTTGATCTTTTTTTTTTTTTTTTTTTTTTTTTTTCAGTTGTCATGGTGACTCGTGGTATCAAGGCTCCATTGATGATGGCTTTTCATAGTGGTTGTGCATGCGCACAACTCAAGGTTAACATAGTCAGAGTTGATTGAACTAACTCAGATCAGCTGTTCTGGAACCGGATACTCAGAGTTCCCCATCTCAGAGTAAGTCAACTCAGAGTTCAGGGATAGACTCAGAGTTTGTTGAACCTCCTACCTGGAATACCCCCCTCATCTGAGCATAGGGTATTTATGTTTCGGACCAGTAATTGTTCTCAAGTAAGACGTTTCACTTTATTGTAAGCCATGGATATAGTCTTATGTTTATATCCTCATTTTTAAAATCTTTGTCTGATGTCATGAGCATTTCGTTCAAAATCTAATTCTGTGTCACAAATGTGTTTGAGTCTCTTAAACTGCCCAACAGGTATATTATCAGTCAACCAAAGGGGATAGAAACTGCCTGCCCTGAGAATGGTGTTGTGATCAGTTGGTTTTCTAAATATGGAAGTATGTAAATCTCCATGTCATCTTGTCATTGTCAAGATCTTAAGATCAAGAAAATTGATTTCAGTTAAAGAGAGATCCAGGCTAAACCTTAACATCTGACAACACCCACAGCCTGTCCAAACATTTCTCGTTTATTTTTCTCCTTTTGTATTAACACAAACTCTGTGTTGATGTTTATACTCATACTATACATTGTTAGAAAGCTTCCATCTTCAAGATACAGTCAGAAAAGGAGGAGCAATAAACACCATCACCAGACAAACAACCATGTTTAAAATTGACACAACATTGAGGCAACTCATGCATTATGTCTCTCAGTGAGCCACAGATCAATAACTCTCCGACACTCCCATCCACACGATCGATTGCAGTAAAGATATTCAGTCTAAAACAACATAATAATCCACAGAAACATTGAAGGGCACCATCTTTCCTTCAGCTACTCTTTGGAGTCTCAGGTTTCAAATGACCACTCACTTGACCAATCAAGATCTGCCACATGAAGCCAAGAAACAAGAGAAGCCAATAACAGTCTGAGCTAAACAAAGGTCTTCCTTCTCTTCTCATATGTGAGGATCAGTCTTCACATGTGAGTCCATTGCAGCCAATTTTGAAGATGGCTGATGCTTTGAATAGCCAGTGAAATTCTGCACATGCCAATATGCCACTTCAGTAGGTTGTTTACAGCTCTATATATATATGGCCAAAATATAGGTATAAATACCTAAATAACCTCATATATAAATGTAGATGGCCAAAATTTTGATCTCATGAAAATTAGTATAGATATTTATGTAGATAAAAATAATGTAAATTGCCTTTTTACTTTTTACTCCTAAATATACCATTAGAGAGAACGTGAAAATATTCAGTTTCTGTGGTATTGTTATCAGTTATTATTGAACTTGGACAAGGGTAAGGCTTCATGCTGAGGTCCCGTTGTGTTTTCCAGCTATTGAGTCCCAGATATAGTCATCTACAAGCCTCTATTTGCAAAATAATATTCAGGCAGAAAAAAAACCCTTCTTCAATGTGTTCAAACTTGTATTACTCTGTCAGTAGCACTCAGTGATTCTGACTGCTTGAGATAAAAGTTCAGAGTGCTGCCTTTCAAAAGAGATCAAAACCATGCATGTACTCCTGTACTGTATGCCTGTATGCCTTGGATAGGCGTTTTTGGCACATTTTTACTAGAATGGTAAAGAGTTTGTATAGAACTGCAGAAGTTCTCCCTCTGACCCAGAATAGAAGTGGTATCACCTATGTATATATACGGTGGGGGAAATAATTATTTGATCCCATGCTGATTTTGTAAGTTTACACAGAATATCAACAAAAAAAATCCAGAAAAAACACATTATATGAAGGTTATAAATTGTTCTGCATTTGGTCAAGTGAAGTAAGTATTTGATCCTCAAGCAAAACATGACTTAGTACTTGGTCGGGAAACCCTTGAGGTCGGACGTTTCTTGTAGTTGGTCACCAGGTTTGCACACATCTCAGGAGGGATTTTGGTCCACTCCTCTTTACAGATCCTCTCCAAATTCTTAAGTTTCCGAGGCTGTCACTTGGCAACTTGAGGTTTAGCTCCCTCCACAGATTTTCTATGGGATTAAGGTCTGGAGACTGGCTAGGCCACTCCATGACCTTAATGTTCTTCTTCATAAGACACTCCTTTGTTGCTTTGGCTGTATGTTTTGGGTCATTGTCATGCTGGAAGACCCATCCATGACCCATCTTCAGTGTACTTGTTGAGGGAAGGAGGTTCTCCTCCAAGATTCTACGGTACATGGCCCCGTTCAATGCGGTGAAGTCTTCCTGTACCCTTAGCAGAGAAACAGCCCCAAAGCATGATCTTGCCCCATCCATGCTTGACAGTGAGGATGGTGTTCTTGGGGTCATAGTCAACATTTCTCTGCCTTTAAACATGGCGAGTTGAGTTGATGCCAAAGAGCTCAGTTTTGGTCTCATCTGATCACAGGATATTCTCCCAAGCCTTATCTGAATCTTTCAAGTGTTCACTGGCAAGCTTCAGACGGGCCTGTACATGTGCCTTCTTGAGCAGTGAGACCTTGCGGGCACGGCAGGATCTCAATCCATTATCCGTTTTGTTGGTGACTGTGGTCCCAGCTGCCTTGACATCATTTACAAGCTCCTCCCATGTAGTTCTGGGCTGATCCCTCACCTTTCTGTTGATCATCCTTACCCCACGAGGCGAGATCTTGCATGGAGCTCCAGAGCGAGGGCAATTGATGGTTATTTTGTATTTCTTCCATTTTCGAATAATCACATCAACAGTGGTCTCTTTTTCACCAAGCTTCTTTCTGATGGTCCTTGTAGCCCATTCCAGCCTTGTGCAGGTATACAATCTTGTCCCTGATATCCTTTGACAGTTCTTTGGTCTTGCCCGTGGTGGTGGAGAGGTTTGAATGGAAGAGATTGATTCTGTGACAGATGTTTTTTTTACTTATAACAAGTAGAGATTCAGTTGAGAACTTGAGAACTTTCTTAAAGTGACAACACTAATTTGTCTGCCCCATGGGCACTTAGCTGGTCTGTGAGGGTCAGAATTCTTGCTGGTTGGTAGGATATCAAATAATCAATTTATAATCTTCATATAATGTGTTTTTTCAGGATTTTTTTTGTTGATATTCTGTCTCACTCTTCTGTTAAAATACTCCTACCATAAAAATTATACACCGTTCATTTCTTTGTAAGGGGCAAACTTACAAAATCAGCAGGGGATCAAATAATTATTTCCCCCACTGTATATCATCAGTGTATCTACTCAACCATGTAATGTTTTCCAAGTAGACATTTAGGCTGGAATTCACAGATGTGTCCTCCCCAAATTCCATAAACAGGTTAGAATAATGCCCTTTTTCTTTTTATAGAATTGATTCTGAAACCACAAAGACATTATTGTCCATTGCCTTCGCTAATGGGGCCAGGTAGGGCCCAGTCAGAAATGGAGACATGGGTCCATCTTCCAGTAAGCCCACCACCTACAGGAGGAGCCATAGGGGTCAGGTGCAGTATGGATCGGACAGCGATCCAAGGCAGGGACCTTGGTGGTTTAATCCCCGGACACAGAAACTAGCTTTTGGGACATGGAATGTCACCTGTCTGGTGGGGAAGGTGGTGGAGCTTGTGGAAGAGGTTGAGCAGTACCGACTAGATATAGTTGGGCTCACCTTGACTCATAGTGCATGCTCTTTAACCCAAGTCCTTGAGACGGGTTGGACTCTGTCTCATGCTGGAGTTGCTCACAGTGAGAGGCGGAGGGCAGTGGTAGGCTTACTGATAGCCCCCAGACACTCTGCCTGTACATTGGGGTTTACCCCGGGAGACAAAAGGGTTGCTTCCCTGTGCCTTCGGGTCAGGGAATGGGTCCCGACTGTTGTTTGCGCTTACGTGCCAAACAGCAGTTCAGAGTACTCATTCTTTTTGGAGTCCTTGGGTTTGGTGTTGTATACTACCCTGACTGAGGACTCCATTGTCCTGCTGGGGGACTTCAACGCTCACATGGGCAATGACAGCGTGACCTGGAGGGGCGTGATTGGCCTGATCTGAACCCAAGCAGTGTTTAGTTGCTGGACCTCTGTGCGAGTCGAGGTTTGTCAAAAACTAGCACAATGTTCAAACATAAGGATGTCCAGTGCATTTGGCACCAGAACACCCTAGGTCATAGGTCAATGGTCGATTTTATAGTCGTATGGTTTGGCCTGCAGCCATGTTTTGGACACTCGGCTGAAGAGAGGTGCAGAGCTGTCAACTGATCACCACCTGGTGGTGAGTTGGATCAGATGGCAACCGGTGAGCGAAGTGGTGTGCAGCTGTGGTGGTCGCCAAGACAAGAACTCGGGCATGGGAGGAGTTCGGTGAAGCAATTGAAGAAGGTCGGATCAAAAGAGGTACTGGCAAACCATCCGGCGCCAAGCAGAGCCATGGGCTTGGGGAAGGGTTGTGCAATCTCTGGGGCTGAAATCACAGAGGTAGGTAAGCAAATCCACAGCGGTGGAGCCCAGGTGATGGATGAGATCTGTCCTGAGTATCTCAAGGCTCTGGATGTTGTAGGGCTCTCCTGGTTGACACACCTCTACAACATTGCGTGGTCAGGAGGAGCAATGTGGCTTTCACCCTGGCCATGGAACCATGGACCAGCTCTGTACCCTTGCTAGGGTGCTGGAGGGAGCGTAGAAGTTTGCCAAACCAGTCCACTTGTGTCTTGTGGATCTGGAGAAGGCTTATGACCTTGTTCCCAGGGGTATCCTGTTGGGCACTATCCAGTCCTTGTACCGATGAAGTGTGAGTCTGGTCCGCATAGCCGTAAGTAAGTCAGACCTTATGCTTTTAGTAACATGGCTCCCATATGGGAACCTCATGTGGGCTGACTATATGGACCCCATAAGGGATGTATGTGGGCTAAGAGAGCATGGGCAGGAACCAGGTAACATTATCTGGGACCCATGGTTTCATTAACATGGGCCCCATATGGGAACCCCATGTGAGCAGACTATAGGGGCCCAATGAGGGATATACAGTATGTGTGCTAAGCGGGCATGGGCTATAACTGGTTAACACTCTGTGGGCCCCAGAAGGGATGTATGTGGGCTGAGTGGGCATGGGCTTCATCTGGCTAACACTCTGTGTGTCCCATATGGTTTAAATAATACAGGTCCCATATGGGAACCCCTTGTGGGCTGACTGTGTGGGCCCTATAAGCGATGTATGTGGGCTAAGATGACATGGGCAGGAATCGGATAACATTATCTGGGAACCATATGGTTTTATTAACATGCCCCCCTTTTTTTTTCAATGTTTTCTGGGTCTCTGGGATGCAGCTTCAAAATCTCTTGTTCTTCTTGGAACCAGTGATATCACTAGGGGCTGAAATTGGGATATGTTGGTGTCTTGGGCCCTAGAAACGTGTCTGGTGAGTTTCAGCCTCTCGCCCCAAGACTTTCCTGAGTTTTGGCCCGTGGTCTCCTCACAGACAGGGACCTTAGTGTGGAAAGGCCAAGTCCAGTTACACTGAAACTGACAAGGCACATTCCTGGGGTCTCATAAGCCAACATATTCAGATTTTTTTTGATGATTCGGCTGCTGACATTGCTATTAGAAATTGAATGTTGTCAAGACACTAAGGGCAATCCATACCGTGCCTAAGCACGTTTGACCCCCAAACTTCAATTTGTGTGACAAGTGTGAGTGCTCCTCACCACAGGACCAACTCCACTGTATTTGCCACCTCTCAAGGATCGCTTGGTGCAATTTTTGGTGCTGCAATCATGTCAAGGGCACTACGGCCTGCTTTTTGAGCCTATTTGGGTGGGAGCATTTAGATGCATTAGAAGATCTTCATCATAACTAACAAACTAAAGATCATACATTAACTGAACAAAGATTATGAAAATTAAAAAATATATATTTCTCTCAAAAAATTTCTTTATCAGCTTGTAGACTACATTGTGGGGAAAAACACACAAGTAGGCAACAGTTGTGGGGGAGGAGCACCTGTGGAATGGCTAGGTAGTGGCATGAGGATGATCAGCTACAACAGCAGAATATCCTTATGCCACTGGAATAATAATAGACTTTTTAAATTTTAAACTTTCACAGTAATAATTTTATTTCCTTACTAGCTAAAAGATATAGCCTAATATAGAAGAAAAAATATGTTGATTTATTATTATATTAGCCCTGCGATCGACTGGCGACCGGTCCAGGGTGTACCCCGCCTCTCACCCACTGTCAGCTGGGATAGGCTCCAGCCCCCCACAACCCCGAAAGGGATAGGCGGCATAGAAAGTGGATGGATGGATGGATGGATGGATGGATGGATGGATGGATGGATGGATGGATGGATGGATGGATGGATTATTATATTAGAATTATAGTGTAAATGAATATAACCTATAATAAAAATAATACTAATACTACTACTAATAATAATAATAATAATAATAAAGTCTATTGTTTAAAAAATATGCACAAGTCAATTATTATTATTTTCCAGGAAAAAAGCTAAGTAAACAGGTCATGGCTTTAAATTTAATTATGTTTCATACTTAGAAGATGGACCCCTGACAATGAAAGTATTCAACCATTTCATTATGATTATTATTATTATTATTAGTAGTAGTAGTAGTAGTAGTAGTATTTGGATTTTTTCTTTAATTAAATTATGTATTATCAATAATAATTATTTATCCCTTCATATAACCAATCATTAAAATAATAAAATAATGTCATGTTTTGACAAATGCAATATAATGTTATTTTATAACAAGGCAAATGCTGCGGCCAGCTACATCTCATGGCTTAAAAAAGTTCGATTTTAGGTCATGCGTATTGTAGCCTACCATCTAACGGCCACACTCCGCAGTCTTTTAATTTGAATTTCTTCAAAGCAGTGCCAACAACAGCAGTAGAGGGAGCAGCGGAGGGCGAAGGTAGCAGCAGGTGAGTAGTGTATCTGCCAAGTTGACTATCATGTAAAGTCCTTGTATTAAATGGTCATTATTATCGAATAATTCTAATCCAAGACACTGGGGAAATTTGAACTCCTCTAATGTTTTCGTGAGTGTTTTAGCTAATGATAGCTAATTTTAGTCGCTAGCTAGCTGAGCTGAGCCTACTATTACACTGGTTTAAAAACAGCCCCTCTCGAAATCAAAGGCAGTATAAATGTTTACAGTTTAAACACAAAATGTTTGTGAATCTTCTGATTTTGCCCAACAATGCAAGCTGAATTAGTTCAGCAGCTGCTCATAGCAGCTCTTGTAATTTGTTGCCAAGCTGCTTTTTTTCCTCTTAGTGTGCCTGAGTTAGACAGACATTTGCTAATATTGTATAAAACAAGTTGTGTATTCATTGACAGAGCTAGTGTTACATTAGATTATTATTATTATTGTTTTTTTTTTTCTTTTAATAAAGTCACGTCTTAACCTGCCTGTTGTCTTTGCGGTCAAATCTGACCAAATGACATTTTCTCTTTCTAAATTATGTCATTAATTTCATCTGTTTGTCATAAGATTCCTTGACTTTGTTCACACATGGCATCTGAACACACAAAATGAATTTTGAGATTTTTTTTTTTTTTCAACTTTTGATGTTTTAATGAACTTGTGTACACCCTTAGTCTTCCCAGTCAGAAATGACTGTTCATTTAAAACGAATGGGTGAGATTACAATTAGTGTATAGAGGTGTGTGTGTGTGTGTGTGTGTGTGTGTGTGTGTGTGTGTGTGTGTGTGTGTGTGTGTGTGTGTCTAAATTGACTTCTGTGGCAGCACAATGGCTGAGGCTTCAGATTATTTCTTTGACCATGACACTGATGAGGAGGGGAGAGGGGAGGAAAACGAGATTGAAGATGCCTTTGAAGGAAAGGTGTCAGACGATGAGGATGACACAGAATATGATCAAGATGAAGAGACTACTGATTGGGAACAATCCAGTGTGAAGAGGATGCTCCTGCTGTGGTTAAATTCCATTCAAAGAAAGGGTCTTTGTCCTGGCGTTCATCCCCACCTGAGAGGAGAGGTTGGCTGTCAGCAAAAAATGTCATCAAGAACACTCAATGGTCAAGGTATACCATATCCTGGGTGGATGACGTAAAGTCCTGCTTAAAACTGTTCCTGACAGAGGAAATCCAAACAACAGTCATGAACATGACCAACTTGGAGGAGATATAGGTGTACAACAATGCCTGGGAGGAGGTAGACCGAAAGGACATTCAACCCTACGTGGGTATCTCGATTCTGTCCAGTGTCTACAGATCCAACAATGAATCCACCCTCAGCCTATGGCATAAAGATTCTGTAAGTAAGTAAGAGTCTGCAATCTTTTGAGCCACAATGTCCCTGAAGACTTTTCACTTCCCCAGGTGTTGTATTTCGATGACCAGGACACAAGAGAGTGAGAGATGTTCAAGCATCAGAAGCAAGAGCCACCAGGAAGAGGAAGAGGAAGAGGTGCAAACTGTATGCACCAAGACATGCCAGAACCAGCCTTGTGTGCCACAAATGTAGAGCATCTATTTGCAAGGCACATGCCAAAATTACAACACACTGTCCAACATGTGCATGAAAACACGCAACATGACATATTGTGAATTTTTTTTTTTTCGACTTATCTTTTTTTGCTTTTCATTTTTTCAAAAGGACCAAGAGAAACAGAGAATAAGATTTGTTTTTTGGTTGGGCTTGATTTTGTTCATATGCTTTGTTCTCTACTATATAAATCATACAAGTCAATTTTGATTGGGAACATAGCATTTTGTGTCACTATCTAATAATTTTCAATGGTTTCAAAACAAAAGTCCTTGTTAGACATTGAAACTAGGTAATCTGTGAAACAATAGCACAATATGTCTAACCTAATCTAATATATATACAATATAATGCTCATTGACCACAAATTGGCATGGGTGGGTGGGCGTGGTGGGTCAATGTCAGGCCATAAATAGCAAATGGAAGTTCAAAACTGGTATTGTTCACAAAAATTTGAGTTGATAAAAACATGAAACACAACATTAGGTGATAATATATAAATATTAATGGATTGATAATCAGCTAAAAGGGAACGGTCAATTTTGACAGGGAAGACAAAGGTAATTAACAGAACACAAGACAACAAGAGGGATAATTTAAAACAGTCAGAGTTGATGAAGAGCTAGGATTCTAAATAAAACACCCATGAAGTGCCGTAAAGACCTGTCGGAGGCACTGCGGTATGTGTCTGTGCATGCTGATAATACAGTACAACAGACAACCTCTCTGTGTGCTGTCAGTTACTGATGTGTCGGTTGCGAACGAAACGGCTCTTAGAAGTGAACAATGGGAGCCAGCTCCTGCCTGGGAGCTGGAGCCGGAGCAGGAGCCGCTTTGGGTTTTTTTCTATTTTTTTATCCTGTTCAAGCCGCACATGATTGGTCAACTACATGATGTGTGGTGGCCTCTGTGTGTACGCAATGAGCAGGAGGGGGAAGGGCAGGGGTTAAAAACACAGCACTCACACATACACGTAGAACATACTTACATACGGCCACTCTCACACAGATGGCATTCACTACTGTGCATCTCATACAGTTCAGCAGTATTATATGGTTCAGTATATGAATTTAATTTTGGGCAATAAATCTGTTTCTTCTCACTGCAATAGAGGAAAATATTTCATCCTCTTTATTTGATCCTAATGACTTGCATAAAGTACAGTGTTATATTCAACTTATTAAACTATCCATTGATTTTTATTTTTGTATATTGAAGTATTAGTGTAGTTTGATAATGTTAGAACAGGTAGACAGACACATTGTGTGTATTTTCTGCATAAAGGCTACAGTTCAATATGTTAGCGCATGATATAGCATGGATTTGATGGATAGATCTGACAGTTTAACCATGCTGACATCTAACAGCCATGCAAATGAGGCTTTATTGCAAAAAATCATTAGCTTTTTAAAATCCATAAGCATTTTTACTTTCTCTTTTGACTTGAATTGAGTAAAAAAACAACAACTACTCACTGTTGTCAGTTGGTTTTCATCCGTATTGATCTACTTTTCAAGTGTTACGTACATACATAAGCATGAAACAAACGGCCAAAGACAAGAACAACAAAAAGAAAATAAAGCCTGAGAAATGCCTGATTTATTCTTATTAGACATAATTTACCAACGTATTTTAGATGTCTTTAAATATACTAATTTGCTGTTATCTTAGAAGAATCAGAAAATTTTACTTCAGTAAGAATAAATTAGACATTTCTAAGGCTTATTTTCTTTTGCCTATGTTATTCTTTTTCTTGTATGAGTTAGAAAATAGTATTTTTGGATGTGATTATACCGGTTCAGGGTGTACCCCGCCTCTCGCCCATTGTAGCTGGGATAGGCTCCAGCCCCCCGCAACCCCGAAAGGGATAGGCGGTATAGATAATGGATGGATGGATGGATGTGATTATTCGCAGTAGTCTATATGTTTCTGTGGAAAGTGTATTTGAAAAGTAGATCAATAAGGATGAAACCAACAGACAGCAGTGTGTGGTTACTTGTCACAGTGTGGCTTTTTTTTTGACAGCATAAAAGTCACTTTTATTTATTTAGCTAGTGTAAAGTATGTTGATAGTTTGTTATCAGGCAGCTCCTTTCGTCCTTGCACAGATGCAAGAATGGCCAATCAAAAAGATGGTAAGACCACCATAACCAATTATTTATGGATACTATGGTGACTGGGTCTGGCCACTTCCTGTCAAAAAGAAAAAACACTCCTGAGTGAGTATGTGCACTTCAAGAGCAGGAGAGCACTGACAGTAGTTGTTCAGATACTGCACATGCTCAAAACATGGTTTTCTCCTTTCAGGCTACAATTACAATGTTCTGAGCTCAAGTATGGTTCTGTGTACTCTGATATTATTTGCATTGCATGAGCAGAGATAATCTGCTCTTGATTTTTGACAGTGACATGCCTTCATGTTGAATTGTCAGATAATTCAGGAAAATGACATCATTTTACCATAATGCACCCTTTAAACTCAGGAAACAACACAATTTTTTGGATAGTGAAATCGATTACTTTTATGGCAGTTCAAGGACAAGGAGGAGGAGGATCAAAGCTAGAGTGCAGCAGCATTTCATGAGCCTTGAGACTGTGGAGCAGGCAGATCAGGTGGTTGACCAGGAAGTGCAGTCAGGTGACCAGGAAGTACAAGCTATGGACCAGGAAGTGCAGACGGTGACCAGGAAGTGCAGGTGGTGGAACAGGGAGTACAGGTAATGCTGATGAAGTTGGAAATCTGGAATTTGACTTTGATAGTGAAGTGGATGAGTTGTACATGGCTAGTGACCCTGATGAAGAACTGACCTGTGATTTTGCTGAAGAGAAACCCCACTCTGACGCTAAGAGGAAATTGGCTGAATGGGCAGCTAACTGGCATGTGCCTCATTCTGCACTATCAGAGCTACTAGCTATACCTATACTTTTGGAGCTAGGTGTGGATGTACCTCAGGATCCCTGAACCCTCCTTGGTACATTAAAGAATTGTGATGTCAAAGTGATGGGACAGGGAAGCTACTACCACTTTGGGCTTGCAAGTGCAATACTGTCAGAACATGACAATGGAGCATGAACAGACAACAGATACATTGACTCTTCATGTGAAAGTTGATGGACTGCCTCTTTCTAGGATCTCTAATATGCAGTGGTGGCCTATTTTAGGTCAAATAGTTGAACTACCAAAAGCAAATGTGTTCACATCACAACATCATAGACGTTTTGCAGGTTAGCTAGGTAACATTGCGGTGCAAATACTACTAATCCCTTATTATGGTGAAACAAACAGGCAATGGCACATCCACTCACCAAGCTAAAGTTTAAAAGAAATGCGGTTCTTTTAAGATGGAATGGCTTTCGGAGTGTGTGCAAACAGAAGAACAAGCAGTAAAACTGGGTGAGATTTTTTCTCTTTTGAGTGAGAAAGGTCTGCAAAACGCCATACAGAAATTGTCTTGAAGTGGAACATTTGGACCAGCTGATGTGCATAAAGTCAACGCAAGAAGCAGACAGGGCCATCAACCTAGACAAAGTGTACAACCATTGGAAAAGTGAGGAGGACAGATGGGAAAAATAAGGTGAAATTTAAGTCAGATTTGTGCTTATTCTAGTGTAATTTATTAAGAATTTTCATTTATGGGTATTAATCATTAAATACTGTTACTACAAGATAATTTATGTGTAGTAGAAACGCAAATAAAAAAAAAAATTATATATTTTACAAAGAGCACACGTCATTGTACAAAAATCAAATGTTTTAATGTGAACAAAATTTTATCTCTGAAAGGTGTACATGTCTCAATTCTTCCAGAGCAGGACCCTCACCTAGACCACAGCAGGAACCTCACCCAGACCACAGCAGGACTCTCCCTCACCCAGGCCACAGCAGTACCCTCACACTGGCATATAACACACTACACAGCTCATGAACATCAAGATTTTGTCTTTTTCATTTTAAGTGGGCCAAATCACTTATATTAAAAGTAAACGGAAATTACTGCAGCAATTTGATTCTTTTAATAAGCCATGTAACTTGCTATGATCTCAGGTTTTGGACAGGTGCAATACTGGTGTTTCTGGCCACAGCGTGCACGTCTGATGTTGCTCACAGTGGTCCACAGTGTACTCAGGGAGTTTGTGTGTATGCCCAGACATGAAAAAATTAGAGGAAACATTGCTCAAATGTCTAAAGAAATGCCTGAAGTTGTTGAACTGAAACAGCCCCATGCATCTGGGCCAATGCCAAAAGATTTTTCCATGCATCAGAGTGTTCAGTATAAGATGTGTACACAAAGACACAATAATCTCAAACTGCAGAGGCACCAACTTTTTTGAACTGGAGGGCAGAGTTGCCATTGTGAGGAACATTATGCATTCCACTGGGAAAATGTGGTGTATGAACTTTTTTGAGACAGGGGAATGTTTTTTCAAGTACCCCATTGATTCAACTTCTCTTGGAGTTTGTGTACTGTCAAAACTGTCTGGTCAGCTTGCCAGTGCTACAGTAACAGACTTTACAAAACCACTGTTTTTATTGCCTCTTTGGGATATGTTTGTGGCTTTGCCTCAGCTAGAGAGTACATGACTTGATGAACTTTGCAGGATGTCATCTTTCAGTGTAGTGGAGTTTGTGGATGAAGTTGACCCCAATGGCTGCAAGAAGGTGGACATCATTGTGGTTCAAGGGCACTGATGGAACATGATGCTTGTGCCACCAGTCACATTGCTCAATGTAACCAAGGCCGTGGAAGGGGGCACACCACCAGCCAAAAACTGGATTCTCTGTAATGTGCATGTGATAGGAAATGCAGGTAACAACAGCTTTCCTCATTAGAGTAACTACTGTTCTATTTACTTTACTTATTTAAAGGCTTCTTTGACACCCCAGTTTATTCTTTTTCCAGTCATTTGTTCTCTATAGTGCTGTCCAAACTACTGTAACTGGAGATTTTCATTCCAACCAAGCAGGATCGCACCACACTTGATTCTCAACTCTCAACTCAACTTTATTTATAAAGCACTTTAAAAAACAACCACAGCTGTGACAAAGTGTTACACATAGGAACATAAATAAATAAAATTAATAAATAAACCTAAAATATAAGACAAACAATAAAAACAATAGACACAATAAAACAGGAGCAAGGTCTCAAGCTTGGTCGAAAGCCAAGGAATAAAAATGTGCTTTAAGACGAGTTTTAAAAATGGACAATGAGGGGGCCTGTCTAATGCACAAAGGTAGGTCGTTCCATAATCTTGGGGCAGCGACAGAAAAGGTACGATCCCCTCTGAGCTTCAACTTCAACTTCAACCTCGGTACCTCCAGGAGCAGCTGATCAGCTGACCTGAGGCACCGAGCAGGAGCGTAAAGATGAAGCAGCTCAGAGAGGTAAGGCGGGGCGAGACCATTTAAAGATTTAAAAACAAATAAAAGAATCTTAAAGTGAACTCTAAAATGCACAGGCAACCAGTGGAGGGAGGCCAGGATGGCAGTTATGTGTTCCCTCTTACGTGTTCCAGTCAGGAGACGAGCAGCAGCGTTCTGGACCAACTGGAGACGTGAGAGGGAAGTCTGGCTGACTCCAAAATAAAGTGCGTTATAGTAATCCAGCCAAGAAGTAACAAAGGTTCACAGGGGCCACTGGGTCCAAAACATCAACACCTCCGTTTTCTTTTCATTAAAATTTAAAAAGTTCAGGGCCATCCAGGCTTTGATGTCGTCAAGACATAACAGAAGTTGTTTAATAGAGAAAGCATGTTTTTTCTTCAGTGGCACATATATCTGACTGTCATCAGCATAACAGTGTAAAGAGATGCCATGTTTTCTCAGAATGGAACCCAGAGGAAATAAATACAATGAAAAGAGTAAGGGGCCTAAAATTGAGCCCTGTGGAACCCCATATAGCAGAGGAGCAGAGGAAGATTCAGAAACAGCAATGTTCACACACATAGTTCTGTCTGCCAGATATGACTTAAACCATTCCAGTACACTACCACAGATGCCCACTAGATGCTGCAGCCAAGATACTAAAATATTGTGGTCTACTGTGTCAAAGGCAGCAGTTAGGTCCAGCAAGACAAGAATTACATAGTCACCTGAATCATTAGCCAGGAGGATGTCATTGAAGACCCTGAGTAACGCTGATTCTGTGCTATGTAGAGTTTTGAAAACCAGACTGGAAGACCTCAAGAATATCATGTTCATCCAGAAAGCACTTCAGCTGAGCGTAGACAACTTTCTCTAAGATTTTTGAAATAAAAGGCAGCTTGGAGATGGGCCTGAAATTAGCCACTATCGCAGGGTCAAGGCCAGGTTTCTTTAGCAGGGGTTGCACTACTGCGTGTTTAAAACTTCTGGGGACAACACCAGAAGACAAGCTGCTGTTAATAATGGTAAGGACCAACTGCCCTATACTGCGGAAAACCTCTTTAAAGAAATGAGGAGGGACAGCATCGTGAGGGGAGCCTGATGGCTTAATATGGCTGACCAGATCCTCTAAATATGACAGAGTCACAGGTTCAAACTTATCAAACACAGCCGGGCAGGGAACAGACACAGAGGGGTCAGATGTAGGAGCTGAGATGAGAGCCCTTGTGCAACAACTTTATCAATGAAAAAATGCAGGAAGTTATTGCACAATTCAGGGGATGCTTCAATACCAACAGACTGTGGGGCAGTCGATGGTTTTGAATAACACATGTGGGTTATGGCGATTGCACACAATAATGTCTGACAGGTGTTCTCTTTTGGTCTCTTTGACAGTGTTCTGGTACTTGCGCCAGCAGTCCTTTAAGATTTGAAGTGAGACCTGCAGCTTGTCCTTCTTCCACCTGCGTTCAGCTTTACGGCACTCCCGTCTAGCTGCACGAGTCCTGTCATTTAACCAAGGCTCAGGTGTAGCTTTAGGCTGCCTAGTTTTTAATGGAGCCACAGAGTCCAGAATGGCTTTACAGGAGGAGTGAAACCAAGAACTGAGCTCCTCTGCATCAGGGGGAGTCGAGTCAGAGGGAACACAGAGCTGGTCAAAAGCAGCAAAGAACTGACTGGCAGTGAGAGGCTTAAAAACCCGACAGCGCCAAGCAGGAGCGCCAGATTTGACTGCAGCACAGGAGAAACCAGCATCAAATAACACAGGCAGGTCAGAGAACACACTGTCACAGACCTCCAGGTTAAACACAGACACCCCGTGAGACAGAACCAGGTCTAATGTATGTCCGTGTTCGTGTGTGGGACCAGACACACACACTACGAGATTAAAAGAGTCAAAAAGGCTGAAAAAGTCCTTCACCAGCGGCTTATCCGGACAGCACACATGTATTTTGAAATCCACATCTCATCGTCACACAGCTGATTAGCCGTATCAGGTGTGCTCATGCTTGGCTGGAAAGAAAACCTACAAGCACATGAATCCGTTGCAGATTACACATCTCTGCTTGATATCATGTATGTGCATGCATGTGCTTTCATTGTTGTAAAGACTTAAGGAAATCTATTTCTATTTTAATATCTGCCTCACTGCAATTTTTGTTTCATTTTATTTTACAGCTGCTTATGCATATGCCAGGGTAAAGCTACATCAAGCTGAGCATACAACAGACCTGACAGACATGAAAGATGGTTCGATGGAACAAGTGGTAACACTGTCGCCTCACAGCTAGACGGTCCTGGTTCGACTCTGTTTTTGCCCACTGCTCCTGGTCTGCCATGGAGGAAGGACGTGACGGGATGGGTTAAATGCGGAGAAACTAGTTTCACAATGTGCATGGCGTGTGCAGTTTCCCCCCACTGTAAACTCTGTGTGTGTACGTGTCTAATAAAGCAATGTCTTTCTTTAAAAAGAAAGAGATAGGTGTTCATAGGGGAATGCAGGTTAAAGATAATTTCCTCTAGAAATAATATGGAGGCAGTAAGTATGGTGTACCTTATATGTTCATGTTAACCTCTCTAGGTCATGTGCAAAACTCCAGAGTCAAGCGAGCAAGCAACCAGAATCAAGTGAGCATTCTGATTCAGAGGAACTTCCACCCACTCCCCCAGAAAAACTCCTTTGACCAGCCCCACTGCTCGAGTCACATGCTCCACTGTCCAGCAGGTCCCCAGCCCCACTGCTCAACAAGTTGTCACCAACTCTGCCCAGAGAGTTGCCAGCCCCACTTGTGAAGCTATGTTCTCTAAACTTCTTACACTTATAGGAGTTTAGAGAAGGAGAACCAACGGGTTCATAGTAAGATGTTAAATGCCCTGCTAATGAAGCAAGTTGCATCACTGATAGAGGTTCCTGAAGGAGTGGTCCTCTCTCTGAACACTCAAGCTGATGTTGAGGCTCTTGATGAGAAACTAGAGGACCGCAGTCTAATGTCTGCTGTTGTAAGTTAACATTTATTTCTTAACTTTTTTATGTATTGCATTATATGGAATTACATAATGACTTTGTAAACCTGCATGTAAACCTTTTTTTTCTGTCCTTTTGGCCCTAGGTTTCCATGGTGGCAGATATAAGAGGCAGACTGCAAATGTGGGTAGTCTTTATATCATGAAGTGAATTGTCCTGGGAAGGTTGAGGTGTAACAATTACTGCAAATACTTGGTAAATGAATCTTTTCTTGAACTTAGAATCCATACTGATTTTCCATTATATCTGTCATACTTCTGCCAGTATGTCCATGAAATTGGCCATGGTTTCATTCTAAGTGGTGTTAAAAAACAAAAAAAACAAAAAAATGCTGTTTGTAATGTTAGCTGATATATTCTTGACCCAAAATTGTTTTACAGAGGCTCTTAAGAAGACCGCAATGACAGCAAAAGTGAACCAACAAGAAGCTGAGAGGGCACTCTCTAAGTGGTTCACCGGGGCAAGAGACAGAGGAGGACAGAGGGTGTCAAAGACAACTTAAGTATTTAAGAAACCATTCCCTTTTATTATGCTATTCTTTTATTAAGTGCTGCTTTGAGAAAGTGAAGAAACTTTTCTTTTATTAGGCTGTTCTGTTATTAAGTGCTGTTTTCATGGTTCCAAGCATGTTTATGATGCTTTCATAGCTTGTTAAATAAAGTTGAATTTAAAAAGATAGTAGTCTCACTGTGTGCTCTAATGTTCTCTCTGCTATTGAAATAGTTAATTTATTTGTGTTGTGCTGCTACTCAGATTTGCCTGAGGCAATAATATATAAGTGTAAACATGTAAAAATGCTGTGTCACGTTAACAGTAGTTTGTCTGTGAATGAGGGAGGCATGCATCAACTTTTATTGTGGTCAGTGGGGTAGCATTGATCAAGGATGGACAATACAGCCCACAAATGGTTGGTATATATGATAAATTTACAAGAAAAAATGTTAGTCTATTCCAGGGGTCCAGTATGACTGCAGGTTTTCATTCCCACCAAGCAAGAGCACGCCTGATGCGGCCAATCCACTGTGATTGTCAAGTCTGATTTCCTCCTGCTTGGTTGTAAATGAAAACCTGCACTCACACTGGACCCCTGCAAGAGACTAACATTCTTTTCATGTGAATTTATTTTTGACCGACTGTGCAGTATCTGTTTTGCACTAGAATTTACTAGATGGGGTTTTAGTTATACCTTTTATGTAAATGTGTACATCTACTGTCCAGTGTGAAATCCACTGTGTGCAATCTGCGTGGGGCCAACATGGGCCTTCCCTAACTACGAGTGTAAATCTGCGTAAAATTCATGGGGCTCTATTTTCGACTCCACCGCCAGCACGGCGCAGGCGCGGCACAAAGTCAGGTCCGCTGCGCCGATGGGGCGTGGTGGCGCAGACTTTGGTATTTTCTTGCACTGCGCCACTGGTGCATCTTCTCCCCCTTCTCATCTCAGTCCCACCCAGCAGCGCAACTCGGAAATACGGAGGGGAGAAGGCGTGGAGTGGGTTTGAAACAGACGAGTCAGATTTTCACTAATCACAGCAGCTAACCTTTAATCAACCTCGCCTAACCTTTAAGAACGCCGCTGGCAAGGTGGATGGAAAGTTTCGAGGATGACTGGCCCTACGTTTACGCGTAACAGGGTATTTTGGAAAACGGATATTTTGGCCCATCGTAACATCGTGCACACAACATCATTATCAAAAATGTTGTCGTTTACATGAACCCGGATAAACACGCGGTCGAGCGCATCAGAACTATGGCAAACCTATGGGCGCGAGTGTAAATATAGGTTGCTCACATAACGTTAAGTATTCAGTGGCATGTTGTGACGTTTCAGAACCAAAAATGCTGTTTAACCCTGTTTACACACCGACAAAAAAACGGCGTTTTCAGAAATCTCCACTTTGGCCAGAGTTTTTAAAAATGATTGTTTTCCATGAAAAAAATAAAAAATAAATGCATGAAAACATATGTGTTTTCCCTGAATGTAAACGGGGTCTGAGACCACACAGGAAAGTGTCCGATGCCCAAACTTCTCCCAGGAGGAGACTGACATCACTTATGTCTCATGACATCCGTTTGTATTACTTTGCACACCCGTTTGTATATACTGTTTATTTTTTCTCAGTATATATATATATTGTTTTACATTCTGTTCTATATTTTGTGGTATATTTTGTTGATATGTATATATTCTCAATATAAATATTTTGTTTTTATATTTGCTTATATATATATATATATATATATATATATATATATATATATATATATATATAGTTCTCTCTCTTTTCTTTCTTTTCTAATTTTATTCTAATTCTATTCTTGTAAGGAGCACTGCAACAAAAACAATTTCCCCTCGGGGATAAAAGGATTTCTGATTCTGATTCTGATGTCTAAATATGAGGTCCTTAGATGGTAAATCCGTGGCCTCCTCCTCATCCTCCTCAAAGCAATGATGTACTCCATCTTTGTAGATAACAAGCATTACAATGATAACATTTGCATTTGGAATGAAATGACATGGGTAATAGCGGACAACGATCTTCACTTACGTTTTTTCCATGTGTCTGTCTCTCTCTGTTGCTCGAGTGCTCTGAGATAGATGCAGTATATATGCTCTGTAGGAGGTCACAGCTGTTTCTGATTGGCACAGTGACGTTAATTGATTAGTTTGCATCCCAGTTTCACCTGTGTACATTCGGTCAGGGTGAGTGACCAATACGCGTGCCGAATGTGCTTGCCGAATGCGATGTGGTCAGATGAGATGCTGATCAAAATATAGGTCTGACTGTATGTGCTGACTCAGACAGTTGCATTGAATCGTGGCTGTCGCTAATTATTGATCGCAGTGAAATGCCAGACACTGTGGAAACCTGACTGTAAGGTGTTGGTGACGACTCCGTCGGTTTATGAAAATACACTTGCCCGGTGGTGCACCGCTGGCGCACAGAGTTGACCAAGTCTGGGGTGGCAAGCTTTCAGCACACTTTTACGCCACCGGTGTGGACCAAAATGGTCGAAAATCCCATTGCGTCGGCTCATTATGCCGACACCTTCCCCCTACTGCGCCGCAACGCCCATCCTGGTGCACCTCTGTACGTTTCGGTTTACCAAAATACCAAGTGTGCTGTGCACCTGCCTGCGCTGCGCAAAAATACTACTGCGCCGTGCTGGCGGCGCAGTCAAAAATAGAGCCCATTGGGTTAAGTTGAAATGGGCCCATTATAGAACTTGTTAACAATCCCACTTGCAACCTTTGTTTTCCCCATGTAGTACCCACATAGAACTTGAAACTAGGACCAGACTGGGTCCTGCGTATGTTGCCCAGTTGGGGCCCACTTAACACCTACTCTAATCCTGCATGAAACCCACATGGGCAATTAGCATGGGGCCACCATGGAACCTACAGACAATCCAACTTGCAACCCATTTT
Organism: Chaetodon trifascialis; assembly: GCF_039877785.1. Lineage (NCBI taxonomy): Eukaryota > Metazoa > Chordata > Actinopteri > Chaetodontiformes > Chaetodontidae > Chaetodon > Chaetodon trifascialis. The sequence goes on from NC_092070.1 coordinate 1,117,519, forward strand.
TGCCCACATAGAACTTGAAGCTGGGACCAAGATGGGCCCTGCATATGTTGTCCATTTAGGGCCCACTTAACACCTAGCCTAATCCTACTTGAAACCATCCATCAATCCATCCATCCATCCATCCATCCATCCATCCATCCATCCATCCATCCATTTTCTATTCCCGACTATCCCTTTCAGGGTTGCGGGGGGGATGCAGCCTATCCCAGCTGTCATTGGGCGAAAGGCGTGGTACACCCTGAACTGGTCGCCAGCCGATTGCAGGGCAACATACAAAGACAAACAGTCATTCATGCTCACACTCACACCTAAGGACAATTTAGAGTCACCAGTTAACCTAATGAGCATGTTTTTAGTCTGTGGGAGGAAGCCGGAGTGCCCGGAGAGAACCCACGCATGCACAGGAAGAACATGCAAACTTCACACAGAAAGGCCCCACCCGACCTGGGGATCGAACCGGCAACCTTCTTGCTGTGAGGCACGTGCACTACCTGCTGCTCCACCCCCTACTTGAAACCCACATGGGCAATTAGCATGTGGCCACCATGGAACCCGCGGACAATCCCACTTGCAACCCATATTTCAGCCCATGTTTTGCCCATAGAGTACCGAGATAGAACTTGAAGCTGGGACCAAGATGGGTCCTTCGTATGTTGCCCAGTTGGGGTCCACTTAAGACCTAGTCTAATCCTGCATGAAACCCACATGGGCACTGGGCATGGGGCCACCATGGAACCCGCAGACAATCCCATATGAGGCCCATCAGACAATCCCATATGGAGCCCGTTTTTCAGCCTGTTTATTACCCACGTGTGCCCCACGTACAAATGTTGGCGGGGGGGTGGTTGCAGTGATGCAGGTGCTCAAACAGTCTGTTGAAGTCCAGTGAAGAGGGAGCTAAGCCGGAAGGCGAAGCTCTCAACCCTCACCTATGGTGATGAACTATGGGTAATGACTGAGAGAACAAGATTAGGAATACAGGTGACCAAAATGAGTTTCCTCTGCAGGGTGTCTGGGCTTAGCCTTAGAGATAGAGTGAGGAGCTTGGACATCCGGACAGGGCTCGGAGTTGAGCTGCTGCTTCTCCATGTCAAGGAGAACCAGCTGAAGTGGTTCGGGCATCTGGTGAGGATGCCTCCTGGACGTCTCCCCAGGGAGGTGTTCTGGGCATGTCTGTCAGGGAGGAGACACACTGGAGGGATTATGTCTCTCCGCTGGCCTGGGAACGCCTTAAGATCCCTCAGCAGGAAGTGGCTGGGGAGAGGGCTGTCTGGCCTTCCTTGCTGAGGCTGCTGCCACTGCAACCTGGACACAGATAAACAGAAGATGATGAGTACAAGATCTATGCAATGTAATTATGGCATGCAATAAGAATCCTTAAATTATTATGTCTAATCTAATTAAATATTATGAATGTAAACCATCCCTTTACGAAGAAAATATCTGGAGTTGACTCCCCCACTGCATTCCAGTTAGCAAGTTTCATGTTACAAGACAAAAAGTCTGTGTTGCAACTGTCCCACTGTTACTTGTGTACTCGCCATAACAACATGGCTTTTTCCTGTGACTAACTGGCCAATGAAAACTTGGCCAACTAGGACTGTTCTCACAATTTAGTCAACTATTACAGGGTAACCTGAGCTGGAGGAGTCTATTTTTATTCTGTAGGCACCCAAAGAATTTTCAGTTTAATGGCAAAATAACTTAATCAGCAGAGCAGTTCATGGACATAAATATTTAGAAAGAGAATATTTTTCTCGGGTAAACATATTACAGCTCTGGCTTTAGTCTTTGCAGCTACAATATGAATAATAGAACTACAAAGAGCACATACACAGACTGACAAAAAATTTGAAAAAAATATTTACATTTGTTTTTTGTGTCACCAGTTTGCTATGATGACGATCTGACAGATGGCCTTTTCCGAACACTGTACCGACTCTGCAGTAACTTTCCTCACACCTGCACTATCTTCATCACCATAGAGAAAAGGTAAGCTCCAAATTCAGTCAGGACAACTTTATGTCAATTATATTTATTAATACTGCATAAATTACATTTGGTAGTATGGCTCTGTTATGGGACCTCCCTTCCCTTACACATCCTTACATGAAAGGCCTGAAGCAGAGAGCCCCTCTCTGTTCTTGCATGTGCCTACATGGAAAGTCTATAGAAGGGAGAGTAGCAGCAAAGACCCCATGGGGACCAGAATGGAGGAGGCATTAATGACAGCAGAAATGACACTGATTAAGTCGGACATAGCTTGCAGAGGAAGCAGAGAGGGTAAACAGGCTATGACAGCTTAAATATAGTGCCATGTTTGAGATGTGCCAAAAGGGTGCAAGCAGAGAATCAGCTGAGCTGTCAGCTGATCTGAGCTGGTTTGAGATCAGCTGAGCCATCAGTCAATAAAGCTAGAATGCAAATTGAGCTTGAGCTCCATGGCCTGCTTGACTTTGTGCTATGCTTCGTCAGATGAAAATACTTATTGTCATCATACAGCTGTTAGAATTGAAATTACATTTTATATCTACTCTGGTCAGAGACAAAAGTACTGTGTGTTTTTTTATGCATGGATGGCACAGACACTGTAACATAAGAGTTATGCTAGAAAATAAACGGTTCAAATGACATGTTAAGTCATTTTGGAAATCAAGGCCAAATTCAAAGGCAGAATGAAAAGTCATAAAGAAAGCAAAGTGGGGATAACTGCATATCCTCAGACAGTCTCCCCGGGAAGTCTTTCGTAGTGTTATACTTATTTGTTCCTGTGAAAAGTGACCAATGTATTTGTGTCAGGAATGAAAAGACAGCTAAGCACAGCTCTGACTGCTTTGTCACCTCTGCACAGCTGGCCAGTCTAAGCGTGAAGTGGATGTGAATGTCGGATTTTCAGTTTCTGGAAGTAACATAAATGCTTGGATACAAAGCTAAATCAGAAAGGTATTTGGGGAGGAGGTCTCCAAAGCTATACAGTGCAATTGGAAATTATTTACACCCCTTCACTTTCCCCACATTTTATGTTACAGCCTTTTTCCAAAATGGATTAAATTCAAAAAGTGTTGTTTTTTTTTTGTTTTTTGTTTTGTTTTGTTTTTTGTTTTTTAGAAATCTTTGCAGTTTTATTAAAACAGGTGCATCCTGTTTCCACCGATCATCCTTAAGATGTTTCGACAACTCGACTGGAGTCCACCTGTCGTAAATTCCACTGACTGGACATGATTTGGAAAAGCACACACCTGTCTATATAAGGTCCCAGTGCATGTCAGAGCAGAAACCAAGCCATGAAGTCAGAGGAATTGTCTGTCAACCTCCGAGACAGGATTGTATTGAGGCACAGATTTGCAGAAGGGTACAAAAAATTTCCGTACCATTAAAGGTCCTGAAGAGCACAGTGGTCTCCAACATTCATAAATGGAAGAAGTTTGGAACCACTAGGACTGTTCCTAGAGCTGACTGCCCAGCCAAACTGAGCAACTGGGGGAGAAGGGCCTTGGTCAGAAAGGTGACCAAGAACCTGGTGGTCACTCTGACAGAGCACCAGTGTTCCTCTGTGGAGATGGAAGAAGGACAACCATCTCTGCAGCACTCCACCAATCAGGCCTTTATGGTAGAGTGGCCAGACAGAAGCATCCACTAATTACACATTATATTCCAGTATATCAAGTGTAACACCATGAAATTTTCATGTAAATCAAATGATTCACATAAGACTTACTTCCTGTTGCTAGTAGGTGGCACAGTCACTATGAAGTGAAGTTTGGGGCAGATTGGACAGTATATATCTGAATTCAGCAACTTCCTATTTGAGGGGAAATGGTGAAATTCACTCTGCCTGCACGCTGTTCAGGTTGATCAGATTAACTCCCGAGGAGGAGATATCAGTCTGTGCTATTTCTGACACATGCACCAGGTAGGTGAGTTTTCCAGCTTCCCTGGCTCCTCAATAACAACTGCCGGGGCAATGCTGTTCAAAACAAAACTCACAATCTCCACAATAAAGCGTCATTGAGGTTTTCAGGCTTTTGTGTCCAAATTTGAGGTGGATCTGGTCAACCCACTCAGATAAGTGCATCAAAGTGCTGTTGAAGTTTAGTTCCATTTTTTACTCTTAATCTCCTCACAGAGCAGGTTCAGGTGCCGGGTAAACTTGCGTAAAGGACTGTGTCACGGGGATACCAGGATCCAAATGCAGCGCTGACACATGTGAGTCTCTCAGATACTGTGGTACAGAGGGGTCACAGAAACAGAAGATGCTGTGGTACATCGGGGTCACAGAAACAGGGGTCTTTACGGGAAAACAGGAGCAGCAGACAAGGTCAAAGACAGGCTGGGTCGAAACCGGGAAATCTGTCCGAAGGTTAATGCTGGAGAGTCTTGCATGAGAGCTAAGGACAATCTGACGAAGAGTGAGTGTGAAGAAGAAGAAGAAGAAGAAGAAGAAGAAGAAGAAGAAGAAGAAGAAGAAACTGTACTTTATTAATCACACACAACAATGCAATGCACTACATGCACACACGTCATGCTTATGTGAAATTAATTCTTCACCACCATCAGAATGGTGGTGTTCCCTTGGGATGGCGGAAGACCGGTAACAAAATCCAAGGAGACCTCACCCTCTCCTCAATGTCCCAGGTGACGGGGTTCACCAGACAGGAAGCGGGTAGAATGGATGTGGGCCCTGCCATCCTCTCCTCCCTCTCCTGGAACTGACGAGACAAGGCTTGATGTTCCGGGAACCCGGACGAAAGGATAGGGAGAAGTTGAAGCGGGTGAAGAACAGAGACCACCTGGCCTGCCTGTAATTCACTCTCGTGCTGTGCGGATATATTCCAAGTTCTTGTGGCCGGTCCAGACCTGGAAGGGTGTCTTCGTCCCCTCCAGCCAGTGGCGCCACTTCTCCAACGCCATCTTGACCACCAGCAGTTCTCGGTTGCCAATGTCATAGTTTCTCTCTGCGGGAGACAGGCGTCGCAAGAAGAAGGCACAGGGATGGAGCTTCTGGTCAGTGGCTGACCACTGAGACAGCACTGCCCCCACTCCGACGTCTGAAGCATCCACCTCGACGACAAACTGGCGCTCCGGATCAGGCAGTTGGAGAATGGGTGCTGATGTGAACCGGGCCTTGAGAGTCTGGAAAGCCTTCTCAGCCATGGGAGTCCACAGAAAGGTCATCTTCGAGGACGTGAGAGTTGTGAGGGGGGGCCGCAATGGAGCTGTAGTTCCGAATGAACCATCTATAGAAATTGGCAAACCCCAGGAATCGCTGTAGCTGCTTGCGGGTATCGGGAACTGGCCAGGAGGTGACGGCAGAGACCTTGGCTGGGTCCATCTGAATACTGTCTTTACCCATGATGTACCCCAGGAAGGAGACGGAAGGGGGTGGAACTTGCATTTCTCTGCCTTCACGAAAAGTGAATTCTCCAGGAGACGCTGCAGGACAGTTTGCACATGGTGGATGTGTTCCTCACAGGACTGGGAGAAGATCAAGATATCTAGGTAAACAAATACATAAGGGTTCAACATGTCTCTGAGGACGTCATTTACCAGTGCCTGAAACACTGCCGGTGCATTGGTTAGTCCAAAGGGCATCACCAGATACTCATAGTGACCAGTGGGGGTGTTGACGGCCGTCTTCCACTCATCTCCCTCCAGGATGTGAACCAAGTGATAGGCGTTGCAGAGATCTAATTTTGTGAAGATAGTGGCCCCTTGGAGCGGCTCGAAGGCGGAGGAGATGAGTGGAAGAGGATAGCAGTTCTTGATCGTGATTGTGGTTGTTCAGGCCCCGGTAATCAATGCTCGGCCTCAGTGTCCCATCCTTCTTACCCACGAAAAAGAATCCTGCCCCAGCCGGGGAAGACGATGGTCGAATGATGCCTGCTGCCAGAGAGTCATTATTATAAGCTTCCATCGCCTCTCTCTCCGGAGCCGATAGTGAATACAGGCGGCCCTTGGGTGGAGCCGTGCCTGGTTGTAGGTCGATGGCGCAGTCATATGGACGGTGGGGAGGCAGAGAGGTGGCTTTGGTCTTACTGAAAACCTCCCGGTAGTCGTAATACTCAGGCGGCACAGAGGACAGATCTTGAACAGAGCCAGGAGTAAGGCAGCGCTGTGGAACTTTGGCCTGTTTGAGGCAAACCTGGTGACAGGAAGCGCTCCATCCTAGGATGGCCCCCATAGACCTGTCGATGTGTGGGTTGTGTCGTCGTAACCAAGGGTAGTCCAGAATGAGGGGGATGTGTGGTGACCTCAGGATGTGGAACTGAGTGGTTTCGTGATGGTTAACGGATAGCAGGACCTGGACAGGAGCAGTCTGGTGGGTGACTGTCCCCAGGACATGGCCGTCAAAAAGATGCACGCACAGTGCCAGCAGACTGCTTCAGCAGCAATGGAAAATCCCTGTTTGACATTTTTTCAACTCTGTAATCCAGTTTGCACACAAAAGCGTACAGGGCGTTTTTGCACTGCATGACGTTTGATTCAGGTCCCTACATCCACTTGCTCGTCTCATTGTAGACTGTGAACATGTCCCCTAGGTATGCCGTTTTGATCCAAAACACATCAGTCAGCTGTTCACACAGTGGTCGATTGTGATCTTGCAAGAATTCCTTGATTTTTTTCTAGCAGTTCCATAGAACGCACAAGCACTTGTCCACACACCTCCGTGTGTAGCAGCAGTGTTTGATGCGTTTCATCCTCACACAGCTGGGCAACCCAGGCATAGCCTAGCCTAGCCTGCTAGCTGACCTGAAGGTTGCTTATGCAAGTTCAGAGGTCAGAGAAAATAAATAGCTGAATGATTTAAATATGGGGCTGCACGGTGGCGCAGCAGGTAGTGCGCGTGCCTCACAGCAAGAAGGTTGCCGGTTCGATCCCCGGGTCAGGTGGGGCCTTTCTGTGTGAAGTTTGCATGTTCTTCCCGTGCATGCGTGGGTTCTCTCCGGGTACTCCGGCTTCCTCCCACAGACCAAAAACATGCTCATTAGGTTAATTGATGACTGTAAATTGTCCGTAGGTGTGAGTGTGAATGTTTGTTTGTCCTTACATGTGGCCCTGCAATCGGCTAGCGACCGGTTCTGGGTGTACCCCGCCTCTCGCCCATTGTAGCTGGGATAGGCTCCAGCCCCCCGCAACCCCGAAAGGGATAGGCGGTATAGATAATGGATGGATGGATGGATGGATTTAAATATGGACCGAAAACGTTTTAATTTGGATTATTATCCAATTGGGTGTGTTATTGGGATTTTATAAATTTAATGTGCACAAATAGAATTTTGGTAACCTCACAACCTCAGCGCAGACAAAATTGCGCGCACCCCCTACGATCTCTGGTGCCCCCAGAGATCGTAGGGGGTGGGAACCACTGATCCATACCATCTCTTATTATGAGGAATGTGAAATCCAGGTTCGGAACCACTGATCCATACCATCTCCTATTATGAGGAATGTGAAATCTCTCCCTAATAAGGTGGATGAGCTAATGGCGCTAAGCATACTGCAAAGTGAGTACCAGGAGTGTAGTTTTAGGTGCTCCACAGAGGCTAAATGAACTCATGCCAGACTTGCATATTACGATGGACAATTTTCAACTGATGAGAGTGCACAGGAGAGCGGTAAGAGGAAGGGTGGGAGCATAGTAATGTATGTGAACAACAGATGGTCTGGATGGCATCGGCTCCAGACAGCTCAAGTACTGTGCAGATCTGCTGGGTCATTCTGCGGCAGCATAAACAAATGACACTTGACTGCAGATTTTATTTTTCCAACCTATTTATTGAATGGCCGGTTGAAAATTGCTTTTCAAAGGCTGAATGTGTGTGTGTGTGTGTGTGTGTGTGTGTGTGTGTGTGTGTGTGTGTGTGTGTGTGTGTGTGTGTGTGTGTGTGTTCTGTGTCTGTAACCCCCGCTCCTACCCCTCCTGCTCAGTGCATACACACACTGAAGCCACCACACATCATGTGCGGCTTGAACAGAAAAAAGTTGAGAAAAAACAAAACCAAAGCGGCTCTCGCTCCGGCTAGCAGGCAGGAGACGGCTCTGATCGTTCACTTCAAAGAGTGGCTCTGAGAGCCGTTTTGTTCGCGACCGTCACATCACCACTGACTAGCATCATTTTCATCAGCTGTATTTCTCTTCTTAGACAAATATTTGAACAAGCTCATCTGAAAATGCAGTCAGCAGTTACATCATGGCGTGTAGATATTAACTTAATGCTATCAATTAGTTTACTCACGTTAGCGACACTGAGTTGGCACCGGACCCAATTCACTTAAGCTACCGATATGTTACGTAACATTAGCTGGCCATTAATACTTTGCAAATGTCTATTTAACTTGTAAAATCTGTTCTGAGTTATCTTAAGCAAATAAGTCAACCTTTTCTCCGGTAAGTCGCTGCCCTATTTTCCAAGATGACACTCCTCTGACTCTCTGACCTGGTGCCTGGGTGCTTGACGTGATGTCACTTTCAAGGGCGCGCTCTCGCGAGTAATTAACGTCGGACTCTGCTGTGAAGCTGGAGACATGCAGCGGTGGTGTATTTGCAAAAATAAAAAAAAAGAAAGAAATTTGAAGGAGGGGTGGCTAGGATTTAGGAATGGCGGCCCGCCACTCCTAAATGAATGTAGAGGAAACACTGAGCCTCAGTCTGGAGAGAGTTCCAGCCCTGTGGACACGTATTGTGTGGTTCCTGTCAAGATGACCCCACAACTTAGCAGGAAGTGCAATGTGATGCTGATGGGAAAGACATTAACATTCTCACTCACAGTATATAATGGACTGTATCAACTTCTGTGTGGAGAATGCCATACCAACCGGCACTTTACAGTTCTAGCAGCAAACCCTGGATTACTCATATCATCAGGAATATAGTCTTTGGGTCAGTAAGTAAAGAGGACCTGAAGTATGTGCAGTGAGAGCAGGAGGATCAGAGTGGGAGAGAATTGGTGTGTTAGTGTTCGTGGGAATGGTGAAAAGCTTGTAATGAGCTGGTGGTGGCCTAGCCATCGAATGAATATGTATGGGCCAGGTGTAGAGACACACCCAGCTAGAGAGAAACAGACAGACAACATATAACACTGGGGAAAAGGTAAAAAAGGAAAACATTAGGAACCGACAGGTCTGTAGGATTGTAACAGTGCCCCCCTTCTAGTGATGGCCACCAGAAGTGCCACCTAAGCAGCGAGATGGTATGGTTGGCTCCAGGATGGCAGGTGAACAGTGTGTGGTACAAACAGTCTCTCCTTGAGTCCATTACCTGGATCTGGATGATGCTGCTGGACCTTTCTAATCACTCCCTTGATCTCCAAGGAGAGAGCTACAATGACTCGATCCTCATGAATGATGATCCACGTACTGGGAAAGTACAGCCCCTACCCCAGTGTCAGATGCATCCACCTCCACTATGAATGGTTTGGCTGGGTTAGGTTGAACCAGAATGGGAGCTGATGTAAACAGCCCCTTGAGTTTCTTAAAGGCCCTATCAGCCTCCATTGAGCAGCTAAACTTCACTTCGGAAGAAGTCAGCTTGGTTAATGGGGCGGCTATTTTAGTATAGTCCAAGACAAACCTATGGTAGAAACGAATCCGAGAAATCACTGAAGCTCCTTTCGGGTCTCCGGGGCCAGCCACACAGCTCTGATCTTTTCGGTATCGGCCTTTAGGCTGCCCTCCTGAATAACAAACCCCAGAAAAGAGCTGGTGTTAGTATAAAACTCAAATTTCTCTGCTTTGACAAACAGCCAGTTCTCTAGCAGGCAGGACAGCACCTGTTAAACATGGTTGTGATGTTTGTGTAGAGACCAGGAAAAAAATCAGTATATCATCTAAGTACACAAAGACGAACTGATTTAGAAAGTCCCTAAGGACATCATTAATCAGTGCCTGAAACACTGCAGGAGTGTTGGTGAGCCAAAAGGGCATCCCCAGGTACTCAAAGTGGCCAAGGGGTGTGTTGAAACCAGTCTTCCATTCATCCCCCTCCCTTATGCAAACCAGGTGGTAGACATTAAGTAGATTGAGTTTCGTAAGGATAGTAGCTTCCTGTAGAGAGTCAAAGGCAGAGCTAATGAGAGCCAGCGGGTATTTATTTTTGATGGTGATCTCATTTAAGCCCCTGAAGTCAATGCATGGCCTAAGGGTTTTGTCTTTCTTCCTCACAAAAAATAAACCCACGCCAAGAGGCAAGGAAGAGGGGTGTATTAAACCAGCCGCCAGAGAGTCTTTGATACTTTGCTCCATCACTTCTCGCTCCGGACGTGACAGGCTATAGAGCTGATGGGCAGAGGCATGTTCGGGAGAATGTCAATGGAACAGTCAAAGGGTGCTTTTCATTACGTTGATTTGTGCATCCTCGTCTCCTCTCTCCTTCGTCAACCCAGGGTGCTTTTCATTACGTTGAATTGTGCCTCCTCATCTCCTCTCTCCTTCGTTGACCTGGAAGTTGTTTCCCCTCCGCCATGATGAAGGATCTTCCAACTGCTTAAATGCACCTGAAGGAGATGAGGAGCGAGGAGAGAGGAGGCTTCTGAAGGAGATCAGAGTGAGGATACACCAGTGTGTATCAAACAAATGTAAGTAGTCCATGATCTTGGTTCTTGTTTCAACTGTGTCCAATTGTATCTGTCACCAAGAAAATAATGAAAATTCTTGGTATATTATGGTATGTTAAAGCAAGGCTACAAGGCTGTTGGTTTAATCTACCGCACACCCATCCTCTGTTATGCCGCTAACGGCATATAATTGAAACCTCATCAACAGCAATCAGGAGTAGAACAGTCTGACTGCAGATCTGACCATAATATCATCTTTTACAGCTTTTACAGCTGTGCAAACGTCATCAGTAATTGGCGTTGCTTTGGACTGACGCTGTGGAGAGAGAATTTTTCATTTCGGAGTTTCGTCTCCTCCGTCCTCATGTCTCTTCCTCACATCCCTCTTTCATGTCCTCGCTGGGCGGAGCTAAGACGCGAGGAGAGGAAGCAAGTGAAGGAGACGAGGAGACCAATTTACTGAATGAAAAGCACCCATAGGGTCAGTGAGGAGGAGGGGACAGCGCACGCTCCTTGCTGAATACTTCCTGGAGGTTGTGGTAGTCAGCAGGAACAGAGAGATCTGGTGGATCCGGTGGAGAAACCATACTGCAGGTGGCTCCACCTGCAGGAGGGAGGGCTGAACTGAGCCATTCTCAACTTTTCTCTCAGATGGTTGTCAATAAGGACGACCAAATCCACCAGGACATCCAGATCCAGAGGTGCGTCTTTGGTGGCAATTTCATCCTGTAACTGTTCAAACCATGCAGAAACACCCCTTGCAGCGCAGTGTCAGGAGTCGGCTATAATTAGATAATCATGCTGTACAAGTGTGCCATCAGTATAAGACCCAACAAAATCATAAAACTCTTGTGTAGCTAAAGAGGGGTCAGTGGGCAGGAACAAAGGACATATTCTGATCAAAGATAACTTCCAGATTCTTTACAATGGTGCTGGAGGCCAGCACAATGCCACCCATAACTGCTATATAATCAGAAAGTGAGTTTCTAAGGTGTTTATGGCCTAGTATTATAACTTCATTCTTGTCCGAGTTTAGCAACAGAAAATTGCAGGTCATTCAGGTCTTTATATCCTGAAGACACGCTTATAGTCTAGTTAAGTGACTGGTTTCTTCTGGCTTTATTGATAAATATAGCTGGGTATCATCTGCATTGCAATGAAAATTTATTGGGTGTTTCCTGATAATGTTCCCTAAGGGAAGCATATATAGGGGGAATAAAATTGGTCCAAGCACAGAATCCTGCAGAACTCTGTAACTGGCTTTTGCATGCACAAAGGAGTCATCATTAACATGTTCAAACTGAGAGCAATCTGAAAAGTAGGATTTAAACCAGCTTAGTGCTCTTCCTTTAATGTAAATGAAGTGTTCCAGTTTCTGCAATAGGATATCATTGTCAATGGTGTTGTATGCAAAACCTAGATTTAATAAGACTAGTACAGAGATAAGTCCTTTGTCTGATGCAATTAGAAGCTCATTTGTAACTTTGACGAGTGCTGTCTCTGTGCTATGATGTGCTCTAAATCCTGACTGGAAATCCTCAAATAAACTATTGCTGTGTAGAAAGTCACACAGTTGATTTGCAATAGTTTTCTCAAGGATTTTTGAGAGAAAGGGGAGGTTAGATATAGATTTATAGTTGGCTAAAACCCCTGGATCAAGAGTAGGGTTTTTCAGAAATTTAAAGGACTTTAGTACGTAGCCTATGTCACCTCACTGTGGGGGAAAGAGCCTGAGCTAGTGCGAGAGGTTGAGCGGTACCGGCTAGAGATAGTCGGGCTCACCTCCACGCACAGTCTGGGCTCTGGAAACCAACTCCTTGAGAGAGGCTGGACTCTCTTCTACTCTGGAGTTACCTGCGGTGAGAGGCGGTGAGCTGGTGTGGGCTTGCTTATAGCCCCCCAGCTCAGCCACCATGTGTTGGAGTTCTCCCTGCTGAGCGAGAGGGTCGCTTCCCTGCGCCTTCGGGTCGGGGATAGGTCTCTCACTGTTGTTTCGGCCTATGGGCCGAACAGCAGTGCAGAGTACCCGGCCTTCTTGGAGTTCCTGGGAGGGGTACTGGAAAGTGCTCCAACCGGGGACTCCATTGTTCTGCTGGGGGACTTCAATGCTCACGTGGGTAGCAACAGTGATACCTGGAGGGGTGTGATTGGGAGGAACGGCCTCCCCAATCTGAACCCGAGTGGTGTTCTGTTATTGGATTTCTGTGCTAGTCACAGTTTGTCCATAACGAACACCATGTTCAAGCATAAGGGTGCCCATCAGTGCACGTGGCACCAGGACACCCTAGGCCGGAGGTCAATGATCGACTTTGTAGGCGTATCATCTGACCTTCGGCGGCATGTCTTGGACACTCGGGTAAAGAGAGGGGCTGAGCTGTCAACTGATCACCACCTGGTGGTGAGTTGGATTCGCTGGCAGGGGAGGAAGTGGGACAGACTTGGCAGACCCAAACGTACCGTGAGGGTCTGTTGGGAACGTCTGGCGGAACCCGCTGTCAGGGAGGTTTTCAACTCCCACCTCCGGGAGAGCTCCGACCAGATTCCAAGGGAGGTTGGAGACATTGAGTCCGAATGGACCATGTTCTCCACTTCCATTGTTGACGCAGCCGTCTGTAGCTGTGGCCGTAAAGTTGGCGGTGCCTGTCATGGCGGCAACCCCCAAACCCGATGGTGGACACCGGAAGTAAGGGATGCCGTCAAGCTGAAGAAGGAGTCCTATCGGGCCTGGCTGGCTCATAGGACTCCTGAGGCAGTTGACGAGTACCAGCAGGCCAAGCACGCGGCAGCTCGGGCGGTTGTAGAAGCAAAAACTTGGGTCTGGGAGGAGTTCGGGGAGGCCATGGAGGAGGACTACCGGTCGGCCTCGAGGAAATTCTGACAAACCATTCAGCGCCTCAGGAAGGGGAAGCAGCTTTCTGTCAACACTGTTTACAGTGGAGATGGGGAGCTGTTGACCTCGACTGGGGATATTGTTGGGCGGTGGAAGGAATACTTCAAGGATCTCCTCAATCCCACTGTCAAGTCTTCCGTAGAGGAAGCAGAGACTGGGGACTTGGAGGTCGATTCATTCATCACCGGGGCTGAAGTCACTGAGGTAGTTCGCAAGCTCCTCGGTAGCAAAGCACCGGGGGTGGATGAGATCCGCCCTGAGTACCTCAAGTCTCTGGATGTTGTAGGTTTGTCTTGGTTGATACGCCTCTGCAACATCGCGTGGCAGACGGGGACAGTGCCTCTGGACTGGCAGACTGGGGTGGTGGTCCCTCTTTTTAAAAAGGGGGACCGGAGGGTGTGTTCCAACTATCGGGGGATCACACTCCTCAGCCTCCCTGGGAAAGTCTATTCCAGGGTACTGGAGAGGAGAATCCGGCCGATAGTCGGACCTCGGATTCAGGAGGAACAATGCGGTTTTCGTCCTGGCCGTGGAACACTTGACCAGCTCTATACTCTCCACAGGGTGCTTGAGGGTTCATGGGAGTTTGCCCAAGCAGTCCACATGTGTTTTGTGGACTTGGAGAAGGCATTCGACCGTGTCCCTCGCGTCATTCTGTGGGAGGTGCTCCGGGAGTATGGGGTTGGACTATACCATAAACTCCTCAGGTACAGTGAATTGTACCTTCACCTTCCCCCTCTATCCAGTGTCCCCCACTGAATGTCCTTTGATCCTCTTTCTCCCCTCAGTGACAAAGGGCCATAAAGAGTTTTACAATTCATAGACTGATTCCCAGGATTAGTAAGTCATCTAATTCCTACATTCCTCCCTTTTGACACAAAGTGTCAACAACATATTTAGGAATTACATCAAAATATCAAATTTGAAAAATCATCAATACAGATCCCAATTAAAACAAACCAATATTACACAAATTCATCATCTGATTCACTATAAGGGTTTCCTGGTGCCCATTCTGATGTAGGGTGAAAATCTGGCTCATCATTATTACTTAGTTCAAAGGGTATTTTAACGTGCAGTAATGTTTTCTCTTCCCCAACTACCCCATTTATCCATTCATATATCAGGGCCTACATACAAGTAAGCACACATGTACAAAAGCATACAAAAACCAATAAAAACAGGAATGAAAGCATGAATTGCCATGGTACATCTGGCAATCATATCTAATAAAGAAGAGTCAATTAAGAGTAAAACTTCTTTCAGCAGCTTAGTTGGGATGGGATCTAAAATACAGTTAATGATTTTGATGCTGTTGTAAAAGAGATAAGTGAAGTGAACATCACCCTCTGTGCCATGCAGCCTGTGCAGCAGTCTGTTGCCTATACTAGGATTTAGTCCTAGGTGAGTGAGTGCAGAAGCAAGTCAGTCGGCCACAGACCACCACAGTCCTACCATGGGTCCAGTTGAACAGCTGAGGCAGCAAGGCCCAAGACAGTACCAGCAGAGCAGAGCTCTCCACCTACTCCATGTGGACATTGCAGTAGACTGGCAACATCCTGCTACTGCCACCCCAGTCCAAATCCCTTCTCACCATTAGCTTAGCAGTCCATCAGGACTGCTATAACAATCTAATTGTTGTGTTGGCTGATACAAATAAATAGCTAGTACTCCAAAAAAAAATAAAAAATAAAAATCTGAAAATAGGAAATTTGGACTTTGTTGAAATAAAATAGTATTTTTTATTGTTGTACTTTAAAGTAGTTTGCAATTTGGATATTATATTTGCTTTTCCAGTATACTCCCAGGTGAACAGTATGAATCTACTGCTTTTCCAGTTCTGACACACCTTATTGTTACATTTGCTGATTTTACAAGAGCTATAACAAAGGGGACAAGGCTGGAGAAGTGTCAGCCACTCCCCATCATTTCAGTGAGTAGAGAGTAGAGAGGGTGTATTGTCAAATATTTGGTGAAATGTGTTTAAACACAATTTTATGTTTTTTGCCCAATAACATTACAACAACAACATTAGCATGAAAAAATGAACATTAAATCGATATAAGAGATCCTTCTGACAGTCCTTAGCCTAATTATTGATGACAGAAGAGGACTTTGCTGCTTCTGTTGTGAACAGTGTCGTCAAGATTAAAAATCTGTTTTTCTAGAATGTCCTGGCCAAGATAGGCACCAGAACAATTATACAGTTGCAGACATAAAACAAACATAACAATTTAAGACAGAAACTAAGAACAGTCATCTGATTTTTCACCATTACACTTCCAAAGAGCATATAACAAGTAAGAAAGATAAGGGATATTCATATTCAGCCAGAATCAGATAAAGAAACTATCATAACTGATAAACAATTTAGTGTAGGAGTTGGTGCCACAATGCAAAGCATATTTGTTTCCTGCACATGTAACACATATAACAATAAACACTTTCTCTGTATTGTTAACATATCCTCCTTGTCTCAATCAAATATGGCACACACACAATGAAATTGGGATCTTATTTCGTCATTTTTAGGTCTTATGTGTGACAGAAGCAGCAAGATGGCACTATGTTAAGTGGCCGCCTGTTGCAGTAGCTCCATTGTTTTTGTTTGTGTTCTTTAATTTAGTGTGTTTTTCCGCCCTTTTTTAAAATTCTATCTTTGTTGGTAACTGTGTTGCGATGTTTGCGTGCACTTTTATAACTTTGGCCCTCCTGTTATTTTTTGCACTTCCGGTGATCATCAGAGGGAACGTGAGGTCTCTGGCAAATAAGAGGGATGAGCTTGTTGTGCTGGTCAGGACTCAGTGGGAATAGTTGTTTGTGAATGAGAAGTGGTGTAATCCCGGTCATGTTACTGTTAAGGAATGCTTCTGTAGCCCAGACATTGAGCTGCTAGCTGTGGGGAGACTGCCTTATTATTTGCCTGGAAAGTTCACATCCACAATCATGATCAAGTAGCATGGGAGCGCCACAGGGCACTGTTTTGTCTCCTTTTCTCTTCACCTTGTACACCTCAGGCTTCCAGTACAACTCCTCATTGTGCCACCTGCAGAAGTTTTTGGATGACTCAGTGCCGGTGTGGTGTATAATGGATGGACAAGAGGAGGAATACAGAGTAGTGGTAGACGATTTTGTGGAATGGTCTGGTAGAAATCACCTGCTGCTTAACATGGCCAAGACCAAGGAGATGGTCACTGACTTAAGGAGGAACAGGACAACCGCACAACCACTCTGTACTGTGGGGGAGAATGTCACAGTGGTGGAGGATTACAAATACCTCGGAGTGCACCTTGACAACAGACTGAACTGGAAAACTAACATCAATGCTGTCTAGAAGAAAGGTATGAGCAGACTCTATTTCCGGAGGAGGCTCAGATCATTCAACGTGTGCAGCAAGATGTTGGAGATCTTTTACCAGTCTGTTGTTGCCAGTGCACTCTTCTTTGCTGCACTGTGCTGGGGAGCAGCATCAGAGCCGGTGACACCAACAGAATAAACAAACTGATCAGGAAAGCCAGCTCCATTATTGGCTGCAAACTAGACACCTTTGAGGAAGTGTTGGAGAGGACACTGGACAGACTCTTATTCCACATGGATAACCCTGAACATCCTCTTCACCACCTAGTGGACAGACAGCAGAGCACCTTCTCCAGTGAGAAGGAGCTCTGGTAGAGTGCTCCAGCTCCGCTGTCACAAGGACCGCTTCAAGAAATCATTCCTGCCACAAGCCATCACTATACAACAGTAATTTAAACAGTTAATCTCTACCAATCTCATAAACCCCAGTATTCAATGTTTACATATTACTTGCACTACTGCAATATTGCACAATACTGTTTATTGTTTACTTATATTTATCACTTGCAACTTGTTTATACACATATATATTTTATATATTTTACATATTTAGTTATTGTTAGGCTGTGCCTTAAATATAGTAGTTATAGGACTCAATGGACAGACCAGAGACAAGAGTATAAAGAAAAACTAATTTATTAACAACAAGGTGAGCAACAGAAACGCACTTATAAGGAGCACAGAGAAAAACAAAAGGCGCGAGTGGAACAAACAATTCTCCACGTGGTGGGTTGAGGCTGAGCAAGGGCTGAACGCGGCAGGTAAGCACTGGAAAAAGACAACAGCACACATGAGGGCAGAGGAAAAAACAGCCACTAGAAAGTGTGCATAATGAGACAGCAACTGACAATGACTGGAAGCAATCACAAGGCACAGGCTCTGGAATCTCATGGGAGAGATCAGGCTTATCCGGCGACCACCCTAGTAGTCAGCCCTAATCAGGCTCATGTGCTCCAGGTGCACTGCTGGAGAGGCGGAGCCAGCTGGGTGCAGGGAAACACCCAGCTGAGACAGACAGGGGAACAGACAGACACATAACACTAGGGAAAAGGGAAACACAGAACACTTGGAGCAGACAGGTTAGCAGATTCTAACAGTTATATTTTATTTATTTTACTGCTCGGTGGGTGGCTGCAGCTGCGGCTGTGGCTGTGGCTGTGGCCGTGGCTTTAGCTCTGGCTCTGGTTCAGTAGGTGGCTGCAGCTGCGGCTCTGGCTCGGTGGTGGCTGCCGCTGCGGCTCTGGCTCTGGCTTTGGCTCTGGTTCGGTGGGTGGCTGCAGCTGCGGCTCTGGCTCAGGCTGTGGCTCTGACTTTGGCTCTGGCTCTGGTTCAGTGGGTGGCTGTGACTCTAGCTGTGGCTCTGTCTCGGTGGGTGGCTGCAGCTGCAGCTGTGGCTGTGGCTGTGGCTGTGGCTCAGGCTACATTCCCACCAAACGCCTCAAATCGCGCCTCAAATGAAATCGCGTTGCGCCAGACGCTCCAGTTTTGACGCTGGTACAAAAACCCCTTGCGGCGTCATCGCGTTGCGCGACAAGCCCGTCCAACAACAACATTTCTTCCGCCATTTCATTCTCTCGTCGACCACATCCGTACATCAGCACGTCGATGACGATCTCAACGCTGATAGGACGCGGCGCGTCTTCATGCGAATCTGCCGCAAAAGTTCAATAATTTCAACTCGAGCGATGAAGCGATGGCGCGATGAGAGCGATTTTCTCGGTCAATCCGTCCATTGCGCCGCGCAATAGCTTAGACTGCTAGCTGGGAGCCTGGGGCTGAGGCTTCAGCTTAGGCTGGCAGCAGGGAACCTGAGGCTGAGGCTTGGGCTGGCAGCTGGTAACCTGGGGCTGAAGCTGAGGCTGAGACTTGGGCTGGTAGCTGGCAACCTGAGGCTGAGACTGAAACTTGGGCTGGCAGCTGGCAACCTGAGGCTGAGGCTGAGGCTTGGGCTGGTAGCTGGGAACCTCACGCTGTGGTTGAAGCTTGGGCTGGTAACTAGGAACCTGATGCTGAGACTGAAGCTTGGGCTGGCAGCTGGCAACCGCACGCTGGGGCTGAAGCTTGGGCTAGTAACTGGGAACCTGAGGCTGAGACTGAAGCTTGGGCTGGCAGCTGGCAACCTGGGGCTGAGGCTGAGGCTGAGGCTTGAGCTGGTAGCAGGGAACCTCATGCTGGGGCTGAAGCTTGGGCTGGTAACTGGGAACTTGAGGCTGAGACTGAAGCTTGGGCTGGCAGCTGGCAACCGCATGCTGGGGCTGAAGCTTGGGCTGGTAACTGGGAACCTGAGGCTGAGACTGAAGCTTGGGCTGGCAGCTGGCAACCTGGGGCTGATGCTGAGGCTGAGGCTGAGACTTGGGCTGGTAGCTGGGAACCTGAGGCTGATTTGCGGCCTTATGTCCGCGGGCCCGTTTCCTTCCTGTGGAGGACGTCTTAAAAGCCAGCCGTGTCCCACAGAATGGAGACCTCTCGTCTTTGGGCAGGAAGCTGGCCCACTCCTCCAAACCGAGAAATCAAGTCTGCTGGGTTAAATTCTGGTGGGAGCATTCTGTCACGGATAGTGGTGGGCCAGAAAAAAGGAGTGAACGTAAGAGTGCAGACTTGACACAAAAGAGGTTGAGTCCAAGTGATTTATTAACAACAAGGGTCAGGCCAACAAAACCCAGTCAGGAACAAAATCACAAAACACAAGAGGTAGTTCAGAAAAACCAAAGTCTAAAATACCCAAAAAAGAAAACCAGGACTAAGCCACAATACTCACTGTAGAGTGAGACAAGAAAAACCACACGCAAAGGGAATGGTCCCATACAGACAAAGGAACAGACACAAACTTAAATAGACCAGGGGGACTAAACAGACACAGGTGGACAGAATCACGATAACGAGGTGGGAAACATACAGGAAGTAAAGAAACTAAGACACACAAGGGCAGCCTACCAAAATAAAACAGGAACTCAAGATGCCAAAATAAAACAAGATCCTGACAAGGGCTCTATTTTCGTCCCCGCCACTGCCGGGGTGCAGGGTGCACACCCCGTGTAGTGGTATTTTCATGCAGCGCAGGCGGGCACACAGAGGTGCGCCAGGATGGGCATTCTCCTCCTGGGAGAAGTTTGGGCATCATCCTCGAAACTTGCCATGCGCCTCACCAGCGGCGTTTTTAAAGGTGAGGCAAAGAGCTGGTGTGATTGGTGAAGATTGGACTCCGCTGTGTCAAACCCACTCCACGCCTTCTCCCCTCCCTCCTTCCAAGTTGCACCGCTGGGTGGGACTGACATGAGAAGCGGGAGTAGTTGCGCCGGCAGCGCACGAAAATACCAAAGTCTGCGCCACTTCTCCCCATCGGCGAAGCAGACCTGACTTTGCGCCGCACCTCCGCCACCGGCGGCAGAATCGAAAATAGAGCCCTATGTTGTATTTTTTAAGAACACTCTTTTCACTTAGTTTTCTATGTTTATGTGTATTGTTTAACATGCTGCTGCAACAAAAGAATTTCTCAAATTGGGATCAATAAAGTTGAGTCTAAGTGCAAGTTTAAGTCTTTATTCTTCAGGTGTATTGATTGCTCTGTCAGTATTCAACTTCACTTGTGATCAGCTCAAGCAGTAATCAGGTTTCATGCTGTGCCTGAATTTCTTTCAAGGATTAATTTCACCCTGCAACGCATGGATGTTTCCTGTGAAGCCTATGACCATTTCAGCCACTGTCTGTCCCAGCTCCAACACCTGGTGGATGGACGATGCAGCTTCAGCGTGGAGCATCTCCCTTCTAACTTCTCACAGTTTCTTCTGTATGAACGCATAGAGCAACTGGTAAGGGAATAACTCACACTCACCATTACATTCTGATGGGGACAATATTTAATGCTTAACATGAAACAGACCTTAATCTAAAACCTGAATCCAGCTCCTACATGGAACTTATCAGAGTGACATTGTGTCTGAACACTTTTTGTGTAGACACACAGGAAGACGCACAAAGATTGTGTACGAAGTGGAAGGTATTGCTTTACACTTTTTCCATTTTGTGTCAATTTTGATTATACTAAGGCTGGCATGCAATTTTGGGTCAAATTTTCATGTTCAGTAACTGGATTTGAGAATGTTGCCCCAGTAGGTGCTGATAAGGATAAAGTGACAAACAGTGGTGGACTTAGACATCAATTTTCATTAAATTTAGCCTGAGCTTGCATAGTACATGAAGTGGAAGACTTAATTTTATACAAAGCAGTGGTGTCTGTACAAAAAAGAAGAAAAAAAAAAAGCATATATAGCCTTAAGTTGAGTTACATCTACAGAAAATCATATTCAAGATTTTTAAAGCCACTGGCATATATTCAAAAAATTACATTTATTTGCAGGAAATGGAAAAATACAGTACTCTGCAAAAGTTTTAGGCAGGTGTGGAAAAAATGCTGTAAACTAAGAATGCTTTCAAAATGCAAGTGTTAATAGTTTATTTTCAGTTAACAAAATGCAATGAATGAACAGAAGAGAAATCTAAATCAAATCAATATTTGGTATGACCACCCTTTGCCTTCAAAACAGTATTGATTCTTCTAGGCGGCGGCTGTGGCTCAGGTGGTAGAGCATCAGGAGGTTGGTGGTTAAATTCCTGGCCTCAGCAGTCCACTTGACAAAGTATCCTTGGCCAAGATACTGAACCCAAAAGCTGACCCCGATGCTGTGCCATCAGTGTGTGAATTCATATGTATGTCACTTTGGATAAAAGCATCTGCCAAATGACTAATTGTAATCGGAATTGTAGGTACACATGCACACAGTTTTTGGAAGAACTCAGCTGGTAGGTTGTTCCAAACATTTTGGAGAACTAACAACAGATCGTCTGTGGATGCATTCCTCTGTCTCTTCAGAAAACCCCAGACAGATTTGATAATGTTGAGATCAGGGCTCTGTGGGGGCCATTCCCTCACTTCCAGGACATTTGGTTCTTCTTTATGCTGAAGATAGTTACATACAGACATTGGCTGTATGTTTGAGGTCATTGTCCTGCTGCAGAATAAATTTGGGACCAATCATATACCTTGATGATGATATTACATGATGGACAGTCTGGCCAAGAGTGAGTGTGGCAGAGCAGCTTATACAGTGGCAAGAAAAAGTATGTGAACCTTTTGGAATTTCATTGTTTTCTGAATAAATTTGTCATAAAATGTGATCTGATCTTCATCTAAGTCGAGGGGTTTGACAAACATAATGCATCTAAAATAATAACACAAAAAAATTCTGATTTTTCATGTCTTTATTGAACACACTCATTCAACATTCAAAATGGCAGTGGAAAAAGTAAGTGAACCCTTAGAATTAATAACTGCTTGACCCTTTTTGGCAGCAATAACCTCAACCAGGCGCTTCCTGTAGCTGTTGATCAGACCTGCACAACATTGAGGAGGAATTTTAGCCCATTCTTCCTGGCAGAACTGCTTTAGCTCTGTCATATTCTTTGGACATCTCATGTGTATGGCTTTCTTCAAGTCAATCCATAGCATCTCTATTGGGTTGAGGTCTGGGCTCTGACTTGACCACTCCAAAGGCAGATTTTGTTTTTCTGGAGCCATTCTGTTGTGGACTTGCTCTGGTGTTTTGGGTCATTGTCCTGTTGCATCACCCACCCTCTACACAGTTTCAGCTGACGTACAGACATTCTCACATTATCCTGAAGAATTGTCTGATATACTTTGGAATTCATCTTCCCCTAAATGATTGCAAGCTTGCCAGGCCCTTGTTTCCTCCACCATACTTTACGGTTGGGATGATGTTTTCATGATGATATGCCATGCCTTTTCTATGCCAGATGTGTGTTTTTTCCAAATAGTTCAATCTTAGTTTCATCAGGCCATAAAACATTTTGCCAATACCGCCGAGAGTTGCAAACTTCAGGTGTGCAGCAATGTTCTTTTTAGTAAACAGCAGCTTCCTTTGTGGTGTCCTGCCATGGATACCCTTCTTGTTCAATGTTTTATGTAATGTAGACTCATGAACAGAAATGTTAGCCAGGTCCAATGATGCCTTCAAATCTTTGGCTGTCATTCGTGGTTGTTTCTGTACCTCACTGATGAGTTTTTGTTGTGCTCTTGGTGTCACTTTGACCGGGCGCCCACTTCTTGGTAGAGTAGCAACAGTCCCAAAGTGTCTCCATTTGTAGATTGTTTGCCTAACTGTAGACTGGTGAATTTCTAAAGTCTTTGAAATAACTTTGTAACCCTTGCCAGCTTTATGTAAATCAACAATTCTTCAAAATCGTAGATCCTCTGAAAGCTCTTTTTGCCGAGGCATGGTTCACATAAGTGTGTTCTTGTTGTGCAGAGCAAACTGCAAAAGTTTGAGGGATTTTTATCAGTCAAAATCGCTCTTGTCCACACCCCCAAACTCATTAACTTAACAAGACTCCAGGTGTGCTAAAACCTGACTCCAATTAGCTTTTTTCATGTCATTAACTCCAGGGTTCACACACTCAGAAAAATTTAACTATGCTCTACCCAATTTAATCTGTGTAACAATATTACACACAAAATATTGAGTAAATTTGAAAGCTGTGAAATCAGTTAGATTTACCTTATGAATTAAGTAAATGTAATTAAAAAATTTAAGCTGATCTGGATAACTACACTGAGTACCATGAAATCTAAAATTTATTTTATATAATTAAAATTTTAAGTCTATGCAATAGTAACCCTAAGTTTGAACTACTCAAAAAATTGAGTAGATAAAATTAGAATGTTAGGTAGATGTAACTGAAAATAGATTATTATTTAACAAAACAAATCTGCAACATTTACTTGATGATTTTAACAGAATGTAATTAATAATGGACTATCAAATATCAGAATAAATATGTTCTATTTACTTAATGTTTTAAAATGTATTTTCTCTTTAATCTACTTTAGTACTTCAGGTCAATATTTGAAACAAACAAAAAAACAAAGCAATTCTGCACACCAACATTTTTCATTAAACATTTATTTGTCTACTTTGACAAATATAAAATATCAACTTTATCTCTGAACAGAGTCTGATTGAGATTTCTCAACTTGCATTATATAAACTCTTTTATCTACTGGTAGTTTGATTTTCAACATGAGCATATGAGCATCCGGCTGAAATGAATGCAGCATATGGCTGAAATGCACCATGAACGACTTTTTTATGACATTTAGACTCTTGTGTAAACATTAACACATTAAACTTCTATACTTAGGACAGGTAAAGCTCGCCAATGAAAAATTCACTCAATCAGAGAGCATCTTGCTGAACAGTAGCCAGCAACAACATACAGAGGTAATTCTTCAGTCTTTGAACTGTGATTTACTCTCACCAGTGAGCGTGACATTGTTCATGTGAGCATCCGGCTGAAATGAATGCAGCATATGGTTGAAATGCACCAAGAACGACTTTTTGATGACATTAAGACTCTTATGTAAATATTAACCACAATAAACTTCTATACTTTGGACAGGTAAACCTTGCCGACGAAAACTTCCCTCAATCAGAGAGCATCTTGCTGAACATTAGCCAGCAACTACATACAGAGGTAATTCTTCAGTCTTTGAACTCTGTTGGAAAGGTTTCCAGAATCCAGCTCCAGCAGTACTTTCTGGAATACCTCAAAACTGTATTTGAGGTTCTTGGGGTATCGCAGATCTAATGCATAAGTCAGTCCCATCAGATAGCAGCAGGCTCTGCTAAGATCCCCAAGACTGCTGAGGACGGTGCTGCCCTCAATCACTATGCCGACATCAACTGACCCATCTTTCCGCTGCAGGTAAATCGTCATCACTTCATCTGCCAACTGCTCTTGAACGCTGGCTGATCCATCCGCAGCATCCTACAGACATTGTAAAGATAACTGTGAAGAGCTCACTTTCAACCTGCATGTCACAAGACAAATACCAACTACGAACATAAAAGAGCATAGCAGGACATTAAATGGAGAAAAACACACTAAAAACATGTCAGTTAGGTTCAGTGGTGGCTGGTGGTGAAATTGATTGGGGGGGGCTAACAAATAAATTATAGCAGAATAAAGTAAAAGTAACATCCTCTCACTCTCTCTCTCTCACACACACACTCACTCACACACACACTCACACACACACACACACACACACACACACACACACACACACACACACACACACACACACAGAGCTGTTTGCAATTTTGTTCCAACGAATACAGCGATTTCGGCGCTACTCAAGCTAGCCATAGTGAGCAAAACACTTCCTGTTATCTTCACAAAATAAAATACTGTTGCCGTCATAAGAAAAGCCATTGCGACAGAATTGGTTGCTTTTGCTTTTATTTTGAAAATAGGAAGAAAACCTACCCTTGCTGTAGCTAACTTGAAACGCTGTTTTAGCATTTCTCACTCTGTTAACGGAATTTAACTGCTCATCACGCTGTACCAGAGAGTCCCGGCCCTCTGTCTGTGCTACATCATGCTCAGTATCCACTTGGGATTGTTCTCGGACCTTTGTTACTTTTTAAATCAACTATAAATCTAAACAGAGATAGCTGTGCGCGGTGAAAGCTTAACTTAAACGGTCCGATGGTTTGTTACCTGTGAAACTGTGTGTTAACCGAATGAACCGTGTGTTAACTTAACTTAGCTGAGCAATTTGGTGGCTAGAAAACTGTCAACAAAGTTAGCTTATGCACAACAGTATGGTGGCAACAGTATTTAAAAGAAAAAAACAACACCCAGCGTTATATGAGGGAAGACAGGGTCGCTATTAATTTAAAAACTGCAAGTGCTCTACTTACCGACGTATAATCCTCCATATAAATTCACCATGGTCATCTGTGAGACCGTGTTGTATGGAGCTAAATCAGGGTCAAATGTTTTGTACTTGAAAAAATAAAATTTGAAACTGAAATTTCAAGTTTTGATCTTGAATTTTGAAAAATACATCAACTTATTCAAAATAAAAATAAATGTATAAAAAGTTTTTTCAGGTTAAAAATAATTATGATCAACTCTGGTCATTCTTTTTAATAAATCAGCCAGTCTAAACTAAAAGGCTTCCAGGTTTTTTTAGATGCGGTGGCACAGGTCTTTTGACTTGGCATCTTTCGCTTTCCAAGGTAAGTTCTTCTTGCGAAAAACCCAGGAAAAGATCTGCATGATAAAAAATAATAATTGTTTAAACCATGATCATAAATGCTCCTATAACATTAGGTAGTGAAATTACCTTAAAATTAGCATGCAAGATAAAATTCATATCTATAACCTGGCCATCTCCTGATCTACGGATGAGGATTCCTGCTTTCGTTCCTGCTCTTGCTGTCCCTGTGTGAGGTTCTGTGTGAGCATGTTTAAAAGTCTTTGTGCAACTGCCGGGTTATCGTTGACACTCTGGCAAACACAGAATGTAACAATACACATGAATACATTAAATGGCGAAAGCTCAAACTTTTCCACCGCAGGCTACTGCAGTCTTTTTCAGCACCCCATGCATTCCTGCAACCACAAAACAGCAGCACCTTTATTCAAACTAACAGTATTATCTGTGTTTTTCACGCAGTGCATAGGCTAACGTCACTATCCACCTATTGCGCTGGCAGCTACTCGATGCTAACGTTAGCCCTATGCTTAACCTTGAGCTATGACAATTCACCACTTAAAAGATGTCAGAAACATTGTATGTTGTTACAAAACGACCTCATGTTGATATTTATCACGATTTCCCAACCTTTCTTTTCTCACCTGTGTGCTGGGTCCAGCAGGTGAGCCAGCATGTCCGGACGCCATTGCCAGCGGACACTGCGAGGCATTCACAGTGCTACGTGGAAATCGGACATTTCAGCACTTACAGTGTGGGCGTCTGTGCACAATCTGATGTGATTTTGTCGCTCCTGTACTACAGTTGGTCCTCAGTACTGTCTAAAACGGCTTCCCCATCTCACATCTAAACAGCCTTGGAAATTAAAACAGTTTTGGCCATGCAAATGGAAGTTTGTCAGTGACAGCAGTTTATTCACTGCCAATCATGTGACGTAGCTGAATCGTTTTTGATCGTACGTTCCATGAAGGCAACATGATAGGGGAAGGTCTGTAGCCTTTTGGTCAAGCTCTCTGTCATGATTCCACTCCCCTCTCAGTTGATGCCACAACCCCCACGTTAGATCAGGGTCAAAAGTCTGAAACTGAAAAAGCAAGATCTGAAACTGAAAAAGAAAGATCTGAAACTGAAAAAAGATTTGAGAGTGTAAAAAAAATTGATTTATTCAAAAGAATTACCAGAGTTGATCATAATTATTTTTAACCTGAAAAAACTTTTTATACATTTATTTTTATTTTGAATAAGTTGATGTATTTTTTCAAAATTCAAGATCAAAACTTGAAATTTCAGTTTCAAATTTTATTTTTTCAAGTACAAAACATTTGACCCTGATTTAGCTCCATAGTATGGCTGCAAAATGCAGGATAGATTTCCCATGAATCCACCCTTTGCCCGCGAATGGGGCACGTCATGACATTCTGCGTAACAAAACTTACTCATTTTCTTAAATTGTTGTTAGATATGAAGACTATTGAGTAATAATTGAGAATGAGTAATAATTAAAGTTCTTGAAACTGATCAGTATAATTGCTCCATACTCAAATATTTTCACTCAAATTTACAGAAAATATTATGTATATATGGGAAATATAATTAGTTACTGAAACACTCATTTTTTGTGAAATAAACTTAAATAACACATGGAAATTTAAGACAAAATTAGCTGTTGGATTTTTAAGGATTTATTTTTGTATGTTCAACTCAAATAAGCACTTAAGTGATTTTATTCTGAGATTTTATTAAGGTAGTATACCTTTTTATTATTGTGATTTTTACTAAGGCCCTGGAGTGCATACTTTTTCCACAAGCACTCTCAGGTTTTTTTTTTGGTTGTTTTCAATAAAGACATGACAGATCAAAAAAAAGAAAAAAAAATCTTATTATTTTAGACACATTATATTTGTCAATACCCTTGACTTAGATGAAGATGAGATCATATTTTATGACAAATTTATTCATAAAACAATGAAATTTCAAAAGGTTCACATACTTTTTCTTGCCACTGTATTCTGCACTGATTGCTATGAGTCTCAGGTGTGTGATCAGGTGAGCAGGCAGGTGGGCATGACTGAGACTGGAAAAGTACTAAGGGCACTAGGGAGCGGATGAGGAAACAATGGCAGCAGGTAAGAACTGAATATACTGTAATATCTTTAGCTTCAATGTCTTTGTTTGCAAGTGGGGGGTCATGCAGTTTGCCTTGACATGGGCAGGTTTACCAGTATGCTTCTCTGCCTTTGTGGGGCACTGCTCTCCTCTGCTACTTAGCAAGTGTGCATTAACAGATGGCTGGCTGAAATTCCCCACTTGCCCCCATTTGAGACATCCCACTGCTCTGTCACCTGTCTCCCCACATGTGAAGCAATGGTTCCATGAGCTAGCATCTTTTGCACACACTCAGAAACAACATACCTCCCGCAGTCTGGGATCTCTGGAAGATATATTTTAAGTAGATGTCACTGGATTTTATTGGATTGCAAAAGAACTCTGAATCTGGACTGCTTGAGACCTAGGCTTACCTGGAATCCACCTGCTAGAGCACAGCACCTAAGGGGAGAGAACTACAGTATGCTAGCCTCTAGCCTACACTGTGCTTGCTAGCCACCAGCCATTTGCGCTTGCTGACTTCCAACCCTCAGCTAGGTATGCTAGCCTCCACCTTTCTTCTGTCTGCTGCCTCCAGCTTTCTCCCTGCCTGCTATCTCTAGCCGTTCGCACTGCCTGCTAGCCTTTAGCTACCAGCTCTGCCTGCAAGCCTCCAGCTGCTAGCTCTGCCTGCTAGCTTTCAGCTACCAGCCTTGTCAGCCTCCAGCTTCCAGCCTTGCCTATTAGACTCCTTCTACCAGCCCTGCGTGTTAGCCCCCAGCTCCAAGTCCTGCCTGCTAGCCTTCAGCTGCTAGCATTGACTGCTAGCCTCCTGCTGTCAGCTCTGCCTGTTAGCCTCCAGCTACGAACCCTGCCTGCTAGCCTCCAGCTACATGCTAGCCTCCGTCTGTCAGCTCTGCTTGCTAGCCTCCAGCCATGAGCCCTGCCTGTCAGCCTCCAGCTACCAGCCCTGCCGGCTAGCCTTCAAGTGCTAGCCCTGCCTCCTAGCCTCCAGCTACCAGCCCTGCCTGCTAGCCTCCATCTGTCAGCCTTGTATGCTAGCCATCAACTTTCGGTCCTGTCTGCCAGACTTAAGCTACTAGCCCTGCCTGCTACCCTCCAGCTACCAGTCCTGCTGAAAAGTTTTCAGCTTTCAACCTTGCCTGCTAGACCCTCCATAGACCCCCTTGTGGTACAGTGGTTCTCGTTTTTCACTATTTGCTATTTTTGCACAGATATGCACTTATAGCATTACATGCTTTATTTCAAATCTGAAATAAGCATGTCCTTATGCTGTTGGAGGTGAAATTTTGTGGCCTAGCAGCTTACTGACTGAATGGCTAGGGAACCTGTGGGAGTAGATGTGTTTCTTGCCTCTCAGTCTGAGACCCCACTCCTCTTCCCAGTTTTTCCTGAACTAAACAGCATTTAACTTGGCACTATGTATTTCTTTATATTCCTGATACTTGTACAGTGCAGTTCTGGATTAGATGAACTCTATAGGTCCAACAGGGATAATGACCTTACCATGTTGTCCTCCAGTCAATTCTCATCTTCTCCAACAAGACTGCATGAGTCATGTCATCAGTCAATCAGTCTATGTCACCAACAAAATATCTACCTCCTGGATATTCTGTGTTTTATGGACAGAGAGGCTATGATTTGAACAAAGAGTTTTGAAATTAAATTGTTTCAAAACAATTAAATTGTTTTCAAACATTCTGTTTGAATGGATTTTGGTAAACGAAAAATGGAAAAATTATCAAAGGCTCAACACAATGCAGAACAGCATTGGGGTTGAGTGTTTATAGTTATAGTATAGTATAGTTTTGTTACTTCCACCCAAAGTGTCAGTCAAACACCACAGCCACTGACTTGCTGAGTTTTTGATATGCCGCTACCATGTCAATAAAAGCACACTGACACGCTCAGTCTGTAAACAGGTTGCACCATTTGTCTATGGTTTCTGAGTTGAACAGCATGTGATGCAATGGGCTTTGAGATGCATTTTCTGGTGGGTGTGTCAGAAGTGTTGCCTAATCAACAGCAACGTGTAAACCCTGCCATAATGAAACACGACAGGGTGTTCAGCAAATCACCTTTTTTAAAAAATGTATATAAATAAATACATTTTGCTACATTTTGTCATCTTAACACACCCCAGGCCTGCAAGTTAAGAGCCAAACTTTTGGCTCTTAACTTTTACCAAACTTTTACCAAACCAAACTTTTACCAATACATTCGACAATTTATTGCTCTTATTTTCAATTCACATACATTTCATCACTTCCACTATTCATTCGTAGGCATTTTCATCGCTTCCATTTTCTTTAGTTATATTTGTTAGAGAAAATTATGAAACATGGCTCTGTTTTCATCATATGACTAATCAAATCGGCTTTAAAATAATCAAACTACTTTATGATTTACCACTCAATTTTTCATTTCACAACTATTTTCACTACTCCATTTTTCAATTCACATGTATTTTCATCACCTTCAATTCTACCAATTTGATTTTGTTCCTACCACCATTGATGTCCTGATTTTGTTTTCGGGAGTGAACTGACACAATTTAGGATTATGTGCTGAA
Source organism: Chaetodon trifascialis (assembly GCF_039877785.1). NCBI lineage: Eukaryota > Metazoa > Chordata > Actinopteri > Chaetodontiformes > Chaetodontidae > Chaetodon > Chaetodon trifascialis. Next base: position 1,148,075 of record NC_092070.1, read on the forward strand.
AGGGTTTGCCAATCACTGGAATTGGTTGCAGCAGAACAAAGGGAATAATTTGGTTTGGTTTGCCCCTAACCTGACAGACATGGCAAGAATAATAGTTCATGGTCATATCAGCTTTTAAACTTGGCCAAGAGAAGTAACCATCCATCCATCCATCCATTATCTTCCGCTTATCCGGGGCCGGGTTGCGGGGGGAGCAGTCTGAGCAGGGACGCCCAGACTTCCCTCTCCCCGGACACTTCCTCCAACTCTTCCGGGGGGATCCCGAGGCGTTCCCAGGCCAGCCGAGTGACGTAGTCACCCCAGCGTGTCCTGGGTCTTCCCCGGGGCCTCCTCCCGGTGGGACATGCCTGGAACACCTCCCTAGGGAGGCGTCCAGGGGGCATCCGATAGAGATGCCCGAGCCACCTCAGCTGACTTCTCTCGATGCGGAGGAGCAGCGACTCTACTCTGAGCTCCTCCCGGGTGACAGAGCTCCTCACCCTATCTCTAAGGGAGCGCTCCGCCACCCTGCGGAGGAAACTCATTTCAGCCGCTTGTATCCGGGACCTCGTTCTTTCGGTCATGACCCAAAGTTCATGACCATAGGTGAGGGTAGGAACGTAGATTGACCGGTAAATCGAGAGCTTCGCCTTTCGGCTCAGCTCCTTCTTTACCACGACAGACCGATACAGCGACCGCATTACTGCAGCCGCTGCACCGATCCGCCTGTCAATCTCACGTTCCATCCTTCCCTCACTCGTGAACAGGATCCCAAGATACTTAAACTCCTCCACTTGAGGCAGGAACTCTCCTCCAACCTGAAGGGAGCAAGCCACCTTTTTCCGGTCGAGAACCATGGCCTCGGACTTGGAGGTGCTAACTCTCATCCCAGCTGCTTCACACTCGGCTGCGAACCGCCCCAGCGCATGCTGAAGGTCCTGGCTCGAGGAAGCCAACAAGACAACATCATCCGCGAAAAGCAGAGACGAAATCTGCCGGCCCCCGAACCGAACCCCCTCCGGCCCCTGGCTGCGCCTAGAAATCCTGTCCATAAAAATGATGAACAGAACCGGTGACATAGGGCAGCCCTGCCGGAGTCCAACATGCACTGGGAACAGGTCCGACTTACTGCCGGCAATGCGGACCAAGCTCCTGCTCCGGTTGTACAGGGACTGTACAGCCCTCAACAGAGGGCCTCCAACCCCATACTCCTGGAGCACCTCCCACAGAATGACGCGAGGGACACGGTCGAATGCCTTCTCCAAGTCCACGAAGCACATGTGGACTGTTTGGGCAAACTCCCATGAACCCTCAAGCACCCTGTGGAGGGTATAGAGCTGGTCCAGTGTTCCACGGCCAGGACGAAAACCGCATTGTTCCTCTTGAATCCGGGGTTCGACTATCGGCCGGATTCTCCTCTCCAGTACCCTGGAATAGACTTTACCAGGGAGGCTGAGGAGTGTGATCCCCCGATAGTTGGAACACACCCTCCGGTCCCCCTTTTTAAAAAGAGGGACCACCACCCCAGTCTGCCAGTCCAGAGGCACTGTCCCCGTCTGCCACGCGATGCTGCAGAGGCGTGTCAACCAAGACAGTCCTACAACATCCAGAGACTTGAGGTACTCAGGGCGGATCTCATCCACCCCCGGCGCTTTGCCACCGAGGAGCTTGCGAACTGCCTCAGTGACTTCAGCCCCGGTGATGAATGAATCGACCTCCAAGTCCCCAGTCTCTGCTTCCTCTACGGAAGACATGACAGAGGGATTGAGGAGATCCTCGAAGTATTCCTTCCACCGCCCGACAATATCCCCAGTCGAGGTCAACAGCTCCCCACCTCCACTGTAAACAGTGTTGACAGAAAGCTGCTTCCCCCTCCTGAGGCGCCGAACGGTTTGCCAGAATTTCCTCGAGGCCAACCGGTAGTCCTCCTCCATGGCCTCCCCGAACTCCTCCCAGACCCGAGTTTTTGCTTCTACAACCGCCCGAGCTGCCGCACGCTTGGTCTGCCGGTACCCATCAGCTGCCTCAGGAGTCCTATGAGCCAACCAGGCCCGATAGGACTCCTTCTTCAGCTTGACGGCATCCCTTACTTCCGGTGTCCACCACCGGGTTCGGGGGTTGCCGCCACGACAGGCACCGCCGACTTTACGGCCACAGCTATGGACGGCTGCATCAACAATGGAAGTGGAGAACATGGTCCATTCGGACTCAATGTCTCCAACCTCCCTCGGGATCTGGTTGAAGCTCTCCCGGAGGTGGGAGTTGAAAACTTCCCTGACAGCGGGTTCCGCCAGACGTTCCCAACAGACCCTCACGGTACGTTTGGGTCTGCCAAGTCTGTCCCGCTTCTTCCCCTGCCAGCGAATCCAACTCACCACCAGGTGGTGATCAGTTGACAGCTCAGCCCCTCTCTTTACCCGAGTGTCCAAGACATACCGCCGAAGGTCAGATGATACGACTACAAAGTCGATCATTGACCTCCGGCCTAGGGTGTCCTGGTGCCACGTGCACTGATGGACACCCTTATGCTCGAACATGGTGTTCGTTATGGACAAACTGTGACTAGCACAGAAATCCAATAACAGAACACCACTCGGGTTCAGATCGGGGAGGCCGTTCCTCCCAATCACTCCCCTCCAGGTGTCACTGTCGCTGCCCACGTGAGCATTGAAGTCTCCCAGCAGAACAATGGAGTCCCCGGTTGGAGCACTTTCCAGTACCCCTCCCAGGGACTCCAAGAAGGCCGGGTACTCTACGCTACTGTTCGGCCCGTAGGCCGAAACAATAGTGAGAGACCTATCCCCAACCCGAAGGCGCAGGGAAGCGACCCTCTCGCTCAGCGGGGAGAACTCCAACACATGGCGGCTGAGCTGGGGGGCTATAAGCAAGCCCACACCAGCTCGCCGCCTCTCACCGCGGGCAACTCCAGAGTAGAAGAGAGTCCAGCCTCTCTCAAGGAGTTGGGTTCCCGAGCCCAGACTGTGCGTGGAGGTGAGCCCGACTATCTCTAGCCGGTACCGCTCAACCTCCCGCACTAGCTCAGGCTCTTTCCCCCACAGTGAGGTGACATTCCATGTCCCCATAGCCAGAGTCGTTGTCCAGGATTTGGGTCGTCGGGGCCCCCGCCCACGACTGCTACCCATTCCACATAGCACCGGCCCCTTCTGATCCTTCCTGCGGGTGGTGGGCCTACGGGAAGGCGGGCCCACGTCGCTCCTTCGGGCTGTGCCCGGCCGGGTCCCGTGGGCAAAGACCCGGCCACCAGGCGCTCGCCTGCGAGCCCCAACCCCAGGCCTGGCTCCAGGGCGGGGCCCCGGTGACGCCAATCCGGGCGACGTACGCTTCCTTGCTTTAATTTCTTTCATAAGGGGCTTCTTGAACTGCTCTTAGTCTGACCCGTCACCTAGAACCTGTTTGCCTTGGGAGACCCTACCAGGGGCATTAAGCCCCGGACGACATAGCCTCTAGGATCATTCGGGTACTCAAACTCCTCCACCACGATAAGGTGGCAGTTCAAGGAGGAGAGAGAAGTAACCATAAATGGAATATTATTATTATTATTATTATTATTATTATTATTATTATTATTATTAAATGACCAGCCAAGCTTGTGCAAGGCTCATAAACTTGAGGGTGAAATTTCTGCGGCTACCTGTTGAAATTAATTCCAACCTGGCTTAAAATGTAGCATACTTATAGATTTTCCATCACAGTTCTTCTCTCAAATGAGAAAGATTTTTGAGATTTGGAACGAGATTGAAATCTTGAGTGAAGTGAAAAGTCTTGAGTGCACACCTTTGTCACTTTGTCAAGAGGGATTCGGTGCAGTTTTCATAATATACATCTTTGTCGATTTCTGCAGGAGCTGTGGAAGGTGACTGCCACTCCACTTCCATTTGACCAAGCTCAGTGTGATTCTGAGCTGTTTTCATCTTAACCTGACCTGAGCGGTGTGAACATTGTACCCCAGTCCCCCAAATTTTGCATACATAATTTAGTAGATTCAACTTGGAAACAGGCAATCTAACAAACTTCATCAGGGAATTTTAAAAATGGGTGTTTGATTCATTTCCTCAATGTAGCATTCATATGTGACCAACCACAGTTGAAGTCATTTTTAACAAGTTTTATAGCTCAGCTTTGTAAATGGAAAGTCAACTAGAGCTGCTTGCCTCCCTAGATGATTATGATGTCTGATTGAAAACAAGGTTGAATAAAAGTTTACCATACACTGAATACATCAGTGTGTTGAAATTGTATTCTGTTTGAATGCTATTTAATTCTGTTGGGGGTTTTTTGTGTGTGTTAGCACAGAATACTGCGTTGGTATTTAAACACACTTGACAAAGAAACTGCATCACAATGAACATTAAAACAAATTGTACATTTTCAAAATGTCATTGTCCTTGCATAGCAATACAGGTGAAAGAAGGAATAGTTTGAAAGATACACTGATACAGAAATACACTGTAGATACACAAAACATAGGCAAATACATAAATGTGGTGGAAGTACAAAAAACAGGATCTAATACAGACATACCAGAAGTAGCACACATGACAATGGAAACTGTTTCCAGATGACAATAAAAAGCGACTTTCGCAGGCTTGCTGTTGCCTTGGTTTGTGATTCTTTAAGTTATTAAAGTTCGGTCTATATCATGATTATCTTGGATTTTTCTGTCATTTTGTTCTATATTGATTCTACACTGTGTGCTGTCAGTGCAGTGCAGCGTGACAGACAGACTGTGGCTTGTTATGGACATAGGAGTGACCAAGTGCATATAATTAGTATTCCTTATGACGTGCAAGGTTTACTGCATTAAAATTCACTGTTGAAATTCTTTGTTTTCACCAGTATGTTTACAAGCATGGGTGTTTAAACAGTTATCCTGTGATGCACTAAGAATAGTATAAAAGGAGATGATAACGCTCTTGCTCCCCAACTGACTCTTTGATTTGATATGCTCACAGTGTACAGCAGCATCTAGTGGCCACAGTTGTCAAAGCAGCTTTATTGTAAAACCTGTAAAATAATTATTGCATGACTAAGTAAGTAACCAAGGATGTCCAAAGTGTAGCTTTTGGTGAGCCAGTTCCTTTTGTGATACACTGAGTCCCTCATCACCACAAAACCCCATTAGATAAACTAAATCAAAAAACATAGGCAACATACAAATAAAAAAATCTCCCCCTCAAAAAATGTGATAATGTGCACTGTGACCTTTTCAACACAAAGCTGAGGTTATTCAGATGTCTCATTACAATGTTTGCCCTATTGTAGCTTATACCTTGAATATTTCTGTTATAATAATGCCTGTATGATCACTATAGAGGCTACAAGTCATCTGTCAACACTGATGTACTGGGTAGTAAATATTGATACCTGTCATACACACCAAATCTCCTCATAAATCATTAAAATGATTATTTCACTCTGCATGGTCATGTGGTAATGCTGTGTCGGACGCAAACGAAACGTCTCTTAGAGCCGGCTTTTTGAAGTGAACCATTGAGGTTACAGACACAGCGGAGAGAGAGAGAGAGAGAGAGAGAGAGAGAGAGAGAGAGAGAGAGAGAGAGAGAGAGAGAGAGAGAGAGAGAGACAAAACACTGGACAAAAGGTGATAACCTTTTTGTAGTTTATAAGCTTTCCAACGATGTCTAACACATGGAAATCTGAAAATATTTGAGGAAGATGTGGCCATTTGAATGTAGACACTTCTCAAACTAGTTTAGTGAGAAATCCAGCCTGAAAGATTCTCACCTAGGGGAGCCAGGTAACACGGTACTGCTCATTGCATCTCATTTACATAAGTCCAACCCCCCTACTGGTCTAGCCATCAGTGACATCTGGTATCTGTTAGCCCGTAGGACAGAAACTATTGTAGTAGTTTGAACAATGGTTATCAAATGGAAATGGAAATTCTTTTGTTACAAAAAGCCCCTTAATAAAAATGGGAAACAAGAAAGGTAATATACTTATGAGTTAGAAGGATCAAATGTAGATACTTATTTTGAATATTAAATAAAATAAATTCTGTCATTCTGTGGTGTGCCATCTGCTCAGAGCACCGCCAGGCCACACCTCCACTGCAGAAACGGAGAGAAAAACACCACAAATACACAGAATAACATAATAAACTAATAATCATACACAATATAACAATAACAACACCATTAAAGGAGTTCACCGCTAACCTCCAACATAAAATTAGCCTCTATGCAGATGCAATTTTATTGTACTTACCTGTGCTAGAAGAAACCTTTAATCTCATTAACACTTGCTTTAAAATCTCTAATTACACAATCAATTGGAACAAGTCTACCATACTCCCAGTCTCAGAAGATGCCTGGGATTCTGCAGAACATAATTTATCACTACCACTTCAGACTGATGATATTTGATACTTGGGTATTGACATTTCCCCCAGGCTGTCAGTTTTTCCATATTAACTACACTCCATTATTCAAAACAGTAAAAGACCACCTCCCGTGCTGGATGATTCTGTCTCTCTCAGTCTTCACAGGACAAATTTCAACCATCAAAATTGTGACTCTCTGTCACATCAAGATACATGGTTCAAATCTACTGACTATTACATTTCAAATTTCTTTTGGAAAACAACTTCACAAAGTATTAAATCTCAAAAGTGGGTGAGGCACTCCAAACTGTACCACCTGGCAAATCAAATGCAATACCTTGCTAAATGAATCCATGAAACCAATCACAATATCCTATAGATGGGAACAACTATATTGCAAACACATTTCACTCTCAGCTTTACTTTTCAATTTTGGGGATACTTCTGGACTGTCAAGTCCAGGGATCGAATCACCCTCTGATAAGTTGCTCCACCTCCGCTGTACCTCCTGAGCCACTGCTGTCAGGGACGGACTGACCATCTGGCATAACGGGCATTTTCCTGGTGGGCCGCCATGCTGTTTAACCGGCCCATAATACCAGACAGTTGATCAGCAGCCCGATTGACATTGGGTTGGCCCAATCACATTGTTAAACACCAACTCCTTTTGCTTTGGTCCTGCCAGTGTAATGCATTCGGCAAAAAAAAAAGTCAGTGCAAGAGTTTGTTCATAGCCACCGACCGGCCCTCAACACACTCTGGTCTGCCGTCCATAGGTTATTTTCTTCACTGACACGTGTTGGGGCTCATCTCGCCCTATCATATGTGACCCCCCACAAGAAAACCAGCAACAGCTTGGCCCGGCGCAAGTTGTGTAAACAAATAAAAATTTATTTATTTATTTATTTATTTTTTTATTTTTTTTTTTTGCATAATATGTACGTTGAAATCAAGAAGGATCCACTCAATGTTTCACATAACAGTATTGGGGGCCTTAAAACCATAAACTTCGTATTTGAATTTGGGTTGTTTAAGAGGAAATTCTCGGTCCTAGCTGGGGGTGTGGCAATTCAACAGTAAATTAGCATACTGGCTTTCTTTAGCTATTCACGGCTATTCACTTGCTTCTATTCTTTTTTCGGCCAATCAGCTGCACATCAAAAGGGAACCACATGGCTACTTATGCAGCTTCTGGTTATGCTGATGGCGATCTCACTTCTGATTCTGAACCCGAACTAGAAGATGAAACTGAAGAAATCGACGAGAGCAACTGCATTACACTGAAGAACATCCCTAATCTACAGTTGACCTTAGCTGAAGATGAAGACGATGAAGAATATGACAAAGAGTAGTAGTAGTGATGGCGGCACGTGCGGATGCAGCAGCTCCTCTCTGTCCCGACAATGTGGTAGACACCACGTTTGTCTTCGTCGGTGTGTTCGAGTGACTTTATGTTTTCGTTGCGCTTGTTTGTCCCAATGTGCACATACAGCCGTGGGACTCTTTTTGACATCGGTAACACGGCAATCTGCAAATTAAACCCGGCACATGCTAAATTAAGCTGAGTTACTCGATCCCGGCCTACTCCGGCAGCCCATTTCGACACCGACCCCCACTACTACAGCGCACCCACAGAGGAAGCGCCACAGGCGGTGTGAGAGGAAGCGGAAGCAGGGAAAGCACAGGGGTATCCGGGCTAGGCTAGCGGCGAATCCACACAAGCCAGCTATACCATCTATCGTACTCACCAATGTACGCTCCTTGGACAACAAACTGGACTATATACACCTTCTGAGATCGACTCATGACCGTGAGAGAGTGCTGTGTTTTCGTTTTTATGGAAACATGGCTCAATAACAGCATACCGGACTCCACCATCCAGCTGGACCAGCTAACATGCTACGGCTGACACCGCGGTGGCGGGGTCTGTGTTTATATCAGGGATGCTTGGTGTCAAGACGCTGTGGTGATTTGTAGACTGTTAGACACTGTTGACACCTTGTGGAGTTTATGATCATCAAGTGCCGACCTCTATTAATGTCCTGTACATATAGCAGCATTGACAATAAAGTTGACTTGACTCATTCAGCTCATTCAGCAACAGACTGATCCATCCCACGGCACCACAGAGTGACAGAATTTATTTTATTTTATTTAATATTAGAAATAAGTATCTACATTTGCTCCTTCTAACTCTTAAGTATATTGCCTTTCTTGTTTTTCATTTTTATTCAGGGACTTAAGAATTCCATTTCCATTTGATAACCATTGTTCAGTGGGGGTTGGGCTTATGTAAATGAGATGCAATGAGCAGCACTGTGTTACCTGGCTCCCCTGGTAGGTGAGAATCTTGCTGGATTTCTCAAAAAAAATAGTTTGAGGAGTGCCTACATCCAAATGGCCACATCTTCCTCAAATATTTTCAGATTTCCATGTGTTAGACATCATTGGAGAGCTTAGAAACTACACTTTCAGAATCTGTAAATAACTCAAAATGCCCCCCGGGAGACTTGTTGCTGGTTTTTTCGTGGCTGGTCACATATCACGAAACACTTCCCCTCTTTTGCGTCAGTAACGTAATCTGTTCTTTGAAACAGATCTTCGAAAAAGGAGAGAAAACGAAAAGGAGGTGCAGAGAAACTGCGAGACAAGAAGAAGCTAGCTATTCAAGCCAACGCTGCCAAATGTGCAAACATTTCTGATATGTTTGCCACAGCAGGGCCTTCATCAGCTCCCGTGACCGATGACAGTGGTGGTGGTGGTGAACAGGGACAGAAAACCTGCGTTAAGCTGGACTGCTTTTCTACAAGCCTGAACCTCTCCTCCTCTCTGACAGGATTCCAACACTCCAACACTCCAACACTGACTATTCTCTCTCTCTCTCTCTCTCTCTCTCTCTCTCTCTCTCTCTCTCTCTCTCTCTCTCTCTCTCACACACACACACACACACACACACACACACACACACACAGGATGCCTTCACTTGTTTGTTAAAGGAGTCCTTTAGGGGATGACTTCACTTGCATCCTTTTTCCTTGGTAAGTTCACAGTTAATGTAATGCAAAAGACACAGATGATCTTCTCATTCTCTTTCTATCTGTCACACACATACAGGATGATGTCTTCTTTTTTAAGGATTTACCCAAGTTCACAGGCCTTCTTTATTCAGCACTGCTTTGTTTGGAAAACAGTGATAATCAGACCATGTCTATTATTTATCTCTCTCTGTCCATCATTCATGTGTCATCATCCCTCTTAAGTTTTCAGTTTCTACACTGCTATTTTTATCTTGACGATAGACGAATAATTAAATCTCTCTCTCTCAAACATACATACACAGAGTTCAAAGTTCATTCAGGAGTTCAGCAACATTCATCCTTTTGGACTGCGTAAGTTCACAATTTATTAAGTACTACTCTTGGAACTTACGAGACAAGGTGTCTGGCTTGATGTTACAGGATCCAGGCTGGTAGGACAGGGAGAAGTTGAATTGGACTGGAATTGGGCAAAGACCACCTGGCCTGCTCGGAGTTTAGTCTTTGTGCGTGCAGATGTATTCCAGGTTCTTATGGTCGATCCAGACCTGGATGCCAATCTTCCAGCACCATCTTGACCACCAGCAATTCCCGGCTGCCAATGTCATACTTTCTCTCTGGGTAAGACAGACATCGTGAGAGGAAGGCACAGGGATTGAGTTTCTAGTTGGTGGCTGAAAGCTGGGACAGCACTGCCCCCACTCCCACGTCCAAACCATCCACCTCCATGAAAAACTGGTGCTCAGGGTTGGGCAGTTGGAGAATGGGTGCCGACGTGGACTGGGCTTTGAGAGTCTGGAAAGCCCTCTCCGTCGGCATGGTCCACAGGAAAGTCACCTTTTGGCAGCAATGGAGCTGCACTGAGAAAAATGATTCTGGGAAGAGGTAAATGTAACACAATTAAACCTATGATATCAACAATAAAATGTTTGTTTTTCTCTCTACAAAGAACAATTTTGTCCTGGACTTAATCTGCATAGTTTAAAAGACAAGACATTGTGCATTTGTCCCTTAACAAGATGTGTTTATGTAATTCCAGCCAATCTCCTCATGTCCACTCACACACAAACTCACAAACATTTTATTGTAATATTTACTTTGAAGTAAAGTCACACGATTCCCTTTCAACTGCCTTTCACTCAAATAAATACTATAATAATACAGCCAGGGGTTCACCGCCACCCCACCAGACATTTTAAGGTAAGAATAAAGTTACCAAGTAGTATATACGTGTGTAACAGTATTTTCTTGTTCTTGTAATGCAAAAATTACATAACCTTAGGCTTTTTGTTAAGACCATGTTAGCATGTGACTTTATGGCTAACTGTTGAAGGTCTGTAGTGTGATGTTAATACATTAACATAAAAGGGTTTCTGTTAGCCAGTAATTGGTGGTTTTGCATTGTAAAATGCAGTTTAGAACAATAACTGTTAAAAAATACAGAATATATATGCCCTCAATTGTACGGGAGGAACTTTTATTTTATAAAACATATTTTGAGTAGGTGATGGCCAATCATATGTGTTGATAGGGACATGTAATGCATATGTATAAAACCGTGTGTGCACTACAATAAACTCTCTTCCTCCTTTAGTTTCCAACAATGAGTGTTGAGCAGTTTATTCCTCTGTATTATTAGCCTCTAGGCCAGGGGTGGGGAACCTTTTTGGTTGAGAGAGCCATGAACGCCACATATTTTAAAATGTAATTCCGCGTGAGCCATTAAATATGTTTAAAACTAAATACAAGTAAATGTGTGCATTTTATGTAAGACCAACACTTTTAAAGTACATTAAGTCTCTGAATTCTTTTTAATAACATTGTTATGTTGTTGCCAACCAATGATGAATAAAGTACTTCTTACCATTAATGTGACTTCTGGTGCTGCATGGTTTTGCTGATGGCTTGATACATGGTGAGGTTAAGCTTCATGGAGGCGTTGAGACTTCCATCCGTTAAACGTGATCGTAGGTTGGTCTTAATGTTCTTTAGATGTGAGAAAGACTGCTCACATGCATAGGTAGAGCCAAACATTGCTAGTACAGCAATACTCACAGTGTGTGGTATGTGACAGGAAGCGCATTCCAAGTTTTGACAATCAGCTGGTCCGCGGATTGAAGTTTTTTCATTTCTCCCCACTTGTGTTTGCTCGCCAACTCTCCAAATCTTCATTCAGTGACGAACTTATTCACCCACATGTCTGAGGCCTTCAGGTCAGCAGTTTGTAGCTCAAAATCTCTGACGGAGACACCAGGGATGTAACTCAGGTCGGCGCTGTCCACTGCACAATCGTATGGATGGGTGATGAACTTAAAAAGACGAGTGCGCTCACGAAATTCTCCAAAGCGTGCTTTGAATGACTGCAGGAGATAAGATGTGAAGCCCGCTAGCTGCTGAAGATCAAGATGTTGAGCAGGGTCACTTGCTGTGCATGCATCTTTAAACTCTCCCAGTTTTTCAAAGTGTAGTAAACGACCTGTTTCAATGTCGGTGATGAAGAGTTCCAGCTTGTTTTCAAATGCAAACACTGCTTGTTGAAGGGATAAGACTGGATTTCCAATGCCTTGCATTTTCACATTGAGATGGTTCAGATGTTCAGTCATGTCCTCGAGATAGTAGAACTTCAGGAGCCACTCAGTGTTAGCTAACTCAGGATGCTTGACGTTTTTCATTTCAAGAAAAGTCTGGATTTTGCTCAGACAAGCTGCGATACCAACACACATTGCTGTGCAGAAGCAGACCAGGATAATTATTCCCAACTTCATTCAGCATCTGCCGATCATTTAAAGCCTGGGCAACAATAAAGTTGACCACCCGAATGACCAGTGACATCACCTCACCAAGCTGCTCGCCACACATCTGAGCACAAAGCGCCTCCTGAGGTAGGATGCAGTGAAAACTTAGAATGGGTCTCTTTTCATGTTCACGAAGAAGTGCTATGAACTCTCTGTTTTTCCCCACCATGCACGGAACACACCAAAATAAGTTTATCCACCGGTAGATTTTTTTCTTTAGCCAGCTCAGTGAAAGACTTGAATAAATCCTCCCCTCTTGTCGTCCCTTTCGTAGGCAAAACAGCAAGACTTTCCTCACGTAGTGTGTCATCGACAGCATACCTTGCAATCACGCTGAACTGGGATCGTGAACAGTTCTTGCCAACAGAGGCATGTCTTGTATTCGTTTGATTATCTTGCCTTTATCCGAAAAGTCGTCAAAAAGTTCATTGGCAACATCAAGCATGAATGTTTTGGCATACTCCCCATCTGTGAATGGCTTTCCGTTTCTCACAATTGCTAAAGCACCAGCAAAGCTAGAATTCCAGTCACCTTGTTGTGTCCAAACATGGAGTTGCTGCTGACTAGCTTGCACTCTGCACAGTAGCTCTTGACATCCTTTCTTCCTCTGTCCATTCCTGCTGAAAAGTACGATACTCCTCATCTTTTTTTCTTTTAGCCATCTTCTTCGTCAAAAGGGTTTCTGCAATTAGCTAGCTGACTACTTGATTAAATGGAGGGAAGTTTACTTCCTGACCTCACAACGACCCGTGTACATTATGCATTATCCAATAAAAATTTGGTGTTGTCCCGGAGGACAGCTGTGACCGGCTCCAGCCACCCACAACCATGAACATAAGCGGTAGGAAATGAATGGATTGAAATACATGAGAATGTTTTATATTTTTAACGTTATTTTTTTTATTGAAGATTTGTCTGCGAAAAAGAGCCACATCTGGCTCGCAAGCCATAGGTTCCCGACCCCTGCTCTAGATTATATCAGTGTAAATAAGCATGCACGAGTCTCCTTGCAATTCCACTCTGATAACAATAACGTCAAGTTAAAAACATGCCGGTCAAAATGCCCGGCCATAGTATCTTTCAGGCGCCAAGTTAATGTTAGCTTAGCATCGTCCAGTCCTGTTGCACCATATTTTCAAATGAAAATTATGTTTGAGATTGTTTTCTCTATTAATAAACTTATTTCCTTGTTTACTCTTGTCTCCAGTCTGTATATTGAGTCCAACTACTTCCAAATTAACACCAAGCGTTTCAAAAGAAACATGTCTAATCACAGTTGAGTTAATTTATGGATTAAATTATATTTCAAAATGTTTTTCAGTTTTTAAATATTTTAAACAAATATTTGTTCCTAATGTTTGACTCATGGGTATTGCTCAGATTTTTTGCCCAGTTGTTGAGTGGAGCCTAGGAATGTCCATATCTGTATTATGTGTTATGAAATATTGGCTCCAAACTTTTCTCCAGCATTTCTTGTGGATTGTCGTAAGTTTTTGCAAACACATGATATTTGATTTTTTTTCTTATCTTAGACAAAAAAAGCTCAAAATCTGTGGGGCAGATATTGAGTCCTGTTAATTTTAATTATTTCATGACCAAAATGTTAGCTTTATACAAAAGGTATCATAAAATGTAATAATTGATTACTGTTATATTTCACTGAGAAATATTGTGCCTGATTTAATTAAAATTAAGGCAACTTTTGCATGAGATTACTGTGCAGATCAAGCAAAACTGGTATCTGCGTGAAGTACATTTTCAATTAAAGTAAGCCTGATTTTGGCTGTAAAATAACTTATTTTTCAAAGTAAAATTTATGTTACTAAAATGATTTTAAGATGACTTTACATGTAAACACTAAGTTGATTTTACTTGGAAAATTTAAGCTGACTTAACTTAGAAAATGTACAGTATTTCTTAGTGAGAAACATTGAGTAGTTCATACACAGACCAGCCTTGTGTGAACTACATAATAATCTTGTGCAAAAAGTTCCCTTAATTTTTTTAAGTAGATTAAGCTGTGCAGATGGACCCAGCTAAGGTCTCTGCCATCACCTCCAGGCCAGTTTCCAACACCCGCAGCTACAGCGGGTCCAGGGAATCACGTGACTCCATTACAATAAAATGTTTGCTGCATGAGTGGACATGAGAAGATTGGCTGGAATTATATAAACACATCTTGTTAAGGGACAAATGCACAATGTCTTGTCTTTTAAACTATACAGATTAAGTCCAGGACAAAATTGTTCTGTGTAGAGAGAAAAACAAACATTTTATTGTTGATATCATAGGTTTAATTGTGTTACATTTACATCCTCCCAGAATCATTTTTCTCAGTGTGAATGCTGTCTCTAGCCACGATGTACCTCAGGAAGGAGATGGAGGAGTTGTGTAACTTGCACTTCTCAGCCTTCACAAAGAACGAGTTCTCCAGGAGCAGTGATGTCACCTGGGCTGGGCATTCTGACCTGTAGCCCCAAAGATTTTTTCTGTAGCCCAGAATAATTATCCACAGTCTACTTTGAGCAGTTTGTCACTATAAGACAGTGGTGTTGAAATTTTGTATGTTCTGTGAACGTGATAGAGGCCACACCAATCAGACAGGGTTTACAGGTAAATGCATGGAAATACTCATGTCTTATTGGCTATCGGTTCTTCAGTTGATGGGTTTACCACCAAACGTTAGCTCAGTCCTCTAGTCAAAATGAGAAGCAGAAGGTAAAGTTTGAATTTCACGTGACTAAAAACACAAGTGAATTGAAATGTTAGCAATTGGCAGAATGTTCTGACAGAGAATGTTGGGTCAAAGTTGTCGTTGTGACTTGTCCGGAAAGTGAAAGTGTCTGCTGTGAATTTAATTCAATTTTTTTTCAATTCAATTTTATTTGTATAGCGCCAAATCACAACAGAAGTTGTCTCAGGACACTTTCCATATAGAGCTGGTACAGACCAAGCTCTTTTATCTACAAAGAAACCAACACTTCCCCCATGAGCAAGCACTTGGCGACAGTGGCGAGGAAAAACTTCCTTTTAACAGGCAGAAACCTCGAGCAGAACCAGACTCTGGGTGGGCGGCCATCTGCCTCGACCGGTTGGGTGAGAGAGGAAGAGCAAGAGAGGGAGAGTGAGACAGACAGACAGACAGACAGACAGACAGACAGACAGACAGACAGACAGACAGACAGACAGACAAGCAGTCAGAGAGAGAGACAGAGAGAGACAGAGACAGAGACAGAGAGACAGACATGCAGTCACAGTAACAGTGACAGTGGATGTAATAACAGCAGTAGCAGTTGCAGTGGATGTCAGGCAGGGCCAAGGCAGGAGATGCAGCTGAAATCCACAATCCAGATTCAGCCACTGTCCATGGGAACCTGCAAGACGACAAAGCACAGAGACTCCGGGGAAGGAGCTAAGTTAGTAACACGCCGTGGTAGGACATGAGAGCGTGCGGATGGAGAGGGACAGAAGGACGGAGGAGCTCGGTGTATCTTTGGATGTCCCCCGACAGTCTAATCCTATAGCAGCATAACTAGGGGCTGGTCCAGGACAAGCCTGAGCCAGCCCTAACTATAAGCTTTATCAAAAAGGAAAGTTTTAAGCCTACTCTTAAATGTAGAGACAGTGTCTGCCTCCCGGACAAAGACTGGAAGATGGTTCCACAGGAGAGGAGCTTGATAGCTAAATGCTCTGACTCCTGTTCTGCTTTTTGAGACTTTAGGAACCATAAGTAGACCTGCATTCTGGGAACGCAGTGTTCGAGTGGGGCAATAAGGTACTATGAGCTCTTTAAGATAAGAAGGTGCCTGGCCATTTATGGCTTTGTAAGTAAGGAGGAGAATTTTAAACTCTATTCTAAACTTTACAGGGAGCCAGTGCAAAGTGGCGAGTATTGGAGAAATATGATCTCGCTTCCTGGTTTTTGTCAGAACACGTGCTGCAGCGTTCTGGAGCAACTGGAGAATATTCAGCAGCGAATTTGGGCAGCCTGATAGTAAAGAATTGCAATAATCCAGCCTGGAAGTTACGAATGCATGGACTAGTTTTTCTGCATCATTTTGAGACAAAATATGCCTGATTTTTGCGATATTACGTAGGTGAAAAAAGGCAGTCCTTGAAATTTGTTTTACATGGGAGTGAAAGGACATGTCTTGGTCAAAGATAACTCCCAGATTCTTTACAGTGGTGCTGGAGGCCAGCGCAATGCCATCCATAACTGCTATGTCATCAGAAAGTGACCTTCTAAGATGTTTAGGGCCTACTACTATAACTTCAGTTTTGTCCGAGTTTAGCGTCAGAAAATTGCAGGTCATCCAGGTCTTTATGTCATGAAGACATGCTTGTAGTCTAGTTAACTGACTGGTTTCTTCCGGTTTCATTGATAAATATAGCTGGGTATCATCTGCATAGCAATGAAAATTTATTGAGTGCTTCCTGATAATCTTACCTAAAGGAAGCATATATAAGGTGAATAGAATTGGTCCAAGCACAGAACCCTGCGGAACTCCATAGCTGACTTTAGTGAGCACAGAGGAGTCATCATTAACGCGTACAAACTGAGAGCGATCTGACAAGTAGGATTTAAACCAGCTTAGCGCAGTTCCCTTAATGCCAATGAAATGTTCCAGTGTCTGCAATAGGATGCCATGGTCAATGGTGTCAAATGCAGCACTAAGATCCAGTAAGACTAGTACAGAGACAAATCCTTTATCAGATGCAATTAGAAGGTCATTTGTAACTTTAACCAGTGCTGTCTCTGTGCTATGATGCACTCTAAATCCTGACTGGAAATCCTCGAATAAACTATTATTGTTTAGAAAGTCGCACAGCTGATTGGCAACTGCTTTCTCAAGAGTTTTTGAGAGAAAGGGAAGGTTGGATATCGGTCTATAGTTGGCTAAAACCCCTGGATCAAGAGTAGGCTTTTTCAGTAGCGGTTTTATCACAGCTACTTTAAAGGACTGTACGTAGCCTGTTGATAAAGAGAGATTGATCATGTCTAAAACTGAAGAGTCAATTAGAGGTAATACTTCTTTAAACAGCTTAGTCGGGATAGGATCTAAAATACAGGTAGATGATTTTGATGATGAAATTATTGAAATTAGTTGGTGAAGGTCAACAGGAGTAAAACAGTCTAAAACTGCGACAGACTGAGTAAGAGTTTCTACGATTTCTGCATTTGAAGACAAAACAGTACCTGTTAACGGCAGGAGTCGAGGACTTCTTATTATGGCTCTCTGTCAGCCTGGCTACAGTGCTGAAGAGAAGCCTGGGATTGTTCTTATTTTCCTCTATTATTGCAGAGTAATAGGCTGCCCTGGCACTGTGGAGGGCTTTCCTGTATATTTTAAGACTGTCTTGCCAGGCGGACCGAAATTCTTCCAAATTGGTAGAACGCCATTTCCTTTCTATTTTCCGTGAAGTTTGCTTTAATTTGCGGGTTTGAGGAGTATACCATGGAGCTAACCTCCTATGTTTAATTTTCTTCTTTTTTAGGGGAGCAACAGAGTCAAGTGTCATACGCAACGATCCTGTAGCACTATCAACCAGGAAGTCAATCTGGGAGGGACTAACGTTAGCATAAGACTCCTCTGTTGTATTGAGACATGGCATTGAATTAAATACTGATGGGATCATATCCTTAAATTTAGCTACAGCACTATCAGACAGGAGTCTGGTATAAGAATTTTTGCCTACTGGCTGGTAGTCTGGTAATATGAATTCGAAAGTTATTAAATGATGGTCTGATAAAAGAGGATTCTGTGAGGAGACTATTAAGTCTTCGATTTCAATGCCATATGTCAGAACAAGGTCGAGGGTGTGGTTAAAACAGTGAGTCGGTTCATGTACATTCTGGCGGAAGCCAACTGAGTCTAATACTGAGATAAACGCAGTGCTAAGGCTGTCATTATCAACGTCGACATGTACATTAAAGTCACCTACAATAATTACTTTATCTGCTTCAAGAACTAAGCTATAAATTCAGAGTAAGGACCAGGAGAGCGGTATACTACAACAAATAAAAGTGGCTGCACTGTTTTCCATTTCTCATGAGAAAGAGTGAGAACAAGGCTTTCAAATGAGTTGTAGTCGAGTTTAGGTTTAGGGTTGATCAAAAGGCTTGAGTCAAAAATGGCTGCAACTCCACCTCCTCTGCCGCTGCCTCGAGGAATGTGAGTATTAATATAGCTCGGAGGAGTAGCTTCATTTAGGCTCACATACTCTTCAGGACACAGCCAGGTTTCAGTCAGACAAAATAAATCAACATTATGGTCTGATATTAACTCATTTACTAGGACAGCTTTAGAGGACAGAGATCTGATGTTAAGGAGTCCACATTTAATTCTCCTATCTTGTTGTACTATTGCAGAGGTTGTTCTAATTTTAATTAGATTCTTATGTTTAACTCCTCTTCTCTGTACTTTTGGTTTACTTAGTTTACGTGGTCGGGGGGCAGACACAGTCTCTATGGAGTGTTGGGTGGGTAACTGCTCTAATGGAGGCGCAGAGAAGCGTGTAGGACTGCAGCTCTGCCTCCTGGTCTCAACTCTGAGTTGTCAGGGGTTAGGTTCATAAATAAAATCGGTCAGATTTCTAGAGATGAGAGCTGCTCCCTCCAAAGTGGGATGGATGCCGTCTCTCCTAATCAGACCAGGTCTTCCCCAGAAAGTCTGCCAATTATCAATGAAGCCCACACCGTTTGCTGGACACCACCTCGACAGCCAGCGATTGAACGATGACATGCGGCTAAACATATCATCACTGGTCAGATTTGGCAGGGGTCCAGAGAAAACTACGGAGTCCGACATCGTTTTAGCATATGTACACACCGATTCCACATTAATTTTAGTGACCTCCGATTGGCGTAACCGGGTGTCATTACCACCGACGTGAATAACAATCTTACGGTATTTACGCTTATCCTTAGCCAGCAGTTTCAAATTTGATTCGACGTCGCCCGCTCTGGCCCCCGGCAGGCATTTGACTATGGTCGCTGGTGTCGCTAACTTCACATTTCTCAAAATGGAGCTGCCAATAATCAGAGTTGGTTTCTCAGCGGGTGTGTCGCCGAGTGGGGAGAACCTGTTAGAAACATGAAGCGGTTGGTGGTGACCCATGGGCTTCAGCTTGGGACTATGCTTCCTTCGAATAGTCACCCAGCCTCCCTGGTTTCCCGGCTGCTCGGGAGCTGTCGAGGGACAGCTAGCCGGAGCTGCACTTGGTCGGTCCGCACCGACTACGGGGGCCTGGCTAACTATAGCTAATGGTTTTGTTTCCATGGTGCGGAGCCGAGCTTCCAATTCACTAAGCCTCGCCTCTAACTCACCAAATAAACTACATTTATTACACGTACCAGTATCACTAAAGGAGGCAGAGGAGTACCTAAACATGTGACACACCAAGCAGGAGAGAGCTGGAGAGGGACAGAGAGAAGCCATCGCTAGCTGCTAGGCTAAGTTGGTATAGCTAGCAGAGCAGACAAGCGCGTAGACAAATAAAATTGACGGTCGCTAAATAAACAGACTTATGGGTGCTTGAGCAGAACTAATGTTACTCTAGAGTGTGGACAAAAGGCCGCTGTAACAAAACACAGAGCAAATTACACTCAGAGGAACAAGAGCGACAAATGCACACTACTCGTAAGGCAGCAACCAGAAACAGGAAGTGAGACGATACGCTTACCTCAGCACGTCGATTAGAGTGCATTAGTGTGGTAAATCAAATCCAAACCCTTCTTTCTCCAGTTTTCACATTTTAAGCAATATGTAGCCCCTGACATGCAAGAAAAAAATGCATTGAAACAATCTTTTGAGAAGTATGTTTCTAAAATTTTTTTGATTGAGAAGAAGCTGGGCTCAGCCCCTGATAGTTCACAGTTCAGCCAACGGCCATGTCCAGGAGGTGCTGCGGGACAGTTTGGACATGTGTTCTTCATGGGACCGGGAGAAGTTCAGGATATCATCCAAGTAGATGAACACGTAGTGGTTTAAGTGGATAGCAGTTCTTGATGGTGATGTCACTCAGGCCCCTGTAGTCAATGCATGGTCTCAGTGTCACATCCTTTTTACCCATGAAGAAGACAATGGTTGGATGATGCCTGCCGCCAAAGAATCATTAACGTGGTTCTCCATCAACTCTCTCTCCAGAGCAGACAGTGAGTACAGGTGTCCCTTGGGCGGAGACGTGCCAGGCTGTAGGTCAGCCTGCCATCGGTGTGTGATTGGATAATGCTTGTAATGAGTGGGTGGCTTAACTATCGTATGAATGAGTGCGCGAACGGGTGAATGCAGACTTCAGTTGTAAAAGCGCTTCAAGTGGTCTTCTGACAAGAAAAACGCTATACAAAATACAGTCCATTTATCATTACAGTCCATTTGTATCTGGTATCAGCTGGTATCAGCCCCAGAGTCCATGTAAGTGCTCAGTGTGTGAGAGCCTCCGGGGGGGAGGAACTTGGACTGGAACAGCAATCGCTGGTATGAGGAGTGCAGAGCGGAGGTCTGGTCCGCCAGTACCTCCCCATCTTTTGCTGAACAGCGGGAGACAAAATGGCTGGCCTGGCCACAATATAGGCAGAGGTTGGCTTGGCAACGCCTCTCTCTCTCTACTCTAATAGCCTGGTGCAACCGAACAGCATGGTTTTGGACCCCCTTTTGGACTCTGAGGGCAGAGCAGGCAGCAGCTACCGCTGTCTCCCAAAGATGAGCTGAAGGTTGGTGAGATGGTGTTCCCCGACACTTCTCCTGTCAGCGAGTCTGGAAACGAAGATCCACCCTAGTGGCCAGTTCAATGACTCCATTCCACTCCAACAGTTTGTAGGAAACCATTTAGTCTTTTATGTATTCTGCCAACCCGCACATGTCTTGGAGAGTGGTGGCCTTCCAGTCACCCTGGTGTGCCATTGTCTATCAAGTAATCCACCACCGATTGTTCCCCCTGGTGCAGCAGACTGACATTTAACATTAGCTAATACAGTAATAGTGGTAATAGGGGAATTAACTTAATTTGATGTTGCATTCGTTGATAAAATACCGGGGCACCACCTTCCTCAGCTAAGAAGGACTGCAGGGATTAGCTGCTATAATGCTGATGAAATGCTAACGAATGAACCAACAATAGACCAGTCTGAAACTCTAGATACAGGGATCGTTTATATCCAGCGCAAAAGGACACCGTCCAACCACGACTTGAATCAAAGTCTTATTTATTAAACACAATTATGGATAATGAATAATGTATCATGAATAGTACGACAGAAGATATAGGTGATATGGCATAACACAAAGAGAAACTTACGGCAACACAATGGCAAAATAAGTTTGGCGATAGTGAGAAGTAGTTTTAAGTAAGTTTTAAATGTAAATTTAAGTGACTGAATGAATAGTTGAGAGAATTTAGGCAAATTAACAGTATCATAACTTCACGGACCAACTCTTATTCAAACCCGCTTAGCATGCCTACTTGGTTGGCGGCGTTCTTATCGAGGCCCACTCCAAACTGGCCTGAAGATGCTTCCAGCAATCGTCCATAGCTCGATCTGCTATGCAGTCCGATGGGAGACCCATGCACACCAAGGTTGAGAGCTGATGTTGGACAGTGATGTTTCAGGAACTGGGATCGACGGTTTCGGTGACAGGCGAGGAACGGCTCCGGGTGGTTGTTTTAACCTGAACCAAAGGTTCAACTGGCTGCAGGTTTTCAGTTTTGTTGTGTATGTGAAGCATGATTTTAGACTGATAACAATAAGATTGATAACCTCTTCGATGGCTGGTCGAAAAGTGTCTCCAAAATTATTATTACTTGACTAAAATTTACAAATAAAAAAACAAATCATGAGGCTTAACGTGGCGAGTAAAATGAAAGTTTCATGACAAAACAAAAAAAACACGTCTTCTGAAGAATAACTCACGCTACTCAGCGTTGCTTTGAGCAGCACAGTAGATGGAGAAACTTGAAGACCAAAACGAATGGACAAAACTAAGACAAAGAAGGCTGGATGAGACTCAGTGAAGAAAACAACTGTAAGAGACAACGAGAAAAGTAAGACTTACAGAAACGAGAACGGAATAGAAAACTGAGTTTGCACTGTATGCTGCAGACGATATTATCCTCCAAGGCGTGTCTAATCACCAATAGGCTGTCGCGCATGTGGGACAGCTTTCGGGTGAGCGATGTGATTTCACCTGATAGAGGAGGATTAATTAATGATTCGAAAAATGGGCTTATCTGCTTCTCACTATGGTCAATCAGATATATTTCAAATGATCAATTTTCAATGGCATTTCGACACTGTTCCCAACATGCGTTAGACAATTCTTATGAACAAATGACGACATTCAACAATAATCATAACAATTTCAAATACTCATCCTAATATATATGATGACCCAAGTTATAACTAACACCACATAGCAAAGAAATAAAGAAAAGCAGACTGTATTTGCCCGAAATGATTATTACTACTTATCATAATTGTCTTATATCAAGTATCTAACGTAACAACAACAGCGTAACTACAAACCTCTAGACGGCAGCATGGTTCCATGGTAGAATCTCAGAAAAGTTAAAATCACAGCTTTGTCATTTTACAAGCTAGAACAACCGCAAAAGCATTGATATCCTCCAGATTATGGGCTTGGCACTGTAAGAAAATCCAAAGTTAAATCAAACATAGAGAATCGGTTATCCTGGTGTATTAGAAAGAAGGCACACAGACATACAAACAGTTTGCTTCAGGAATGTCTAATTTACAATCCATCAGCATTATCTGATTTTGTAGGTTCCTCTGGGACCTGGCACTTTTCATTCAGACAGTTTTACCATTCTTTAAGAAAGAATTAGCATTTCCATGAGAAACATAGTGAGGAGAAGGCAACCTTTGATGGAAGGTTTTGGTATTCCTGCTTTCCTGAAAGAGTGTGGAGGAGATGTCTCTAAGCCAGACATCTTGTCTCTCTCCAAATTAGCACCTCCTGCAACTGTTCAGTTGGTCAATAGCTCTTGGCAGTTGGAATGTTTTACAAATCCATTTCTCCTGAAGGAATGCCAAAGAGGGGGAAAGAGGGTCAATTACAGGTCAGTTCTGCTACAAGGTACTAACTAATATTAGTATATGGTTGATAACAATTAGCATGTATGTCATGAACTTCACAGCTAAGCCATTTGATAAAGAAAAAAAGTTTGTTTTTCCAAAAAGTTGAAGGGTAATAACTGTCCACAAAAAATGTTAGCAAGAAACATTTGGTAACAGTAATTTAATGCTTTTTGTTCTAGCAGTAATGCTTTTTAGGGTATTTATAAATGTTAATAGCATCTTCATAAACTACTAGGTATTGTATAAATTAATTCTGAAGTTAACCTCTTCAGTACCAGGCTTATTTTGTCTGTCTTCTCCCAAATGACCTACCCAAAATAAAAAGAGTATATCTTCACAACTACAAGGGCTGTATGAATAATCTTGGTCTCAAAGTAAGCTAAAACCTGTGAGATTACTACAGAAGTGTCAGAATCAAAATATATGTTACTATGTCAGAGTAAATTCATCTTGAACACAGTAGAAATTATTAATTAAAAAAAACAAAACATTATTTTGAGTAAAAACCACCTTTAAATCATGTGATGAAGGCCAAATTCTTCTACGAATTAGACAAAGTCATATCTGATGAGTAATTGCGCAAAAGTACATGCCAAAATAATGAACCTGAGCAGTTTTATGGAGGTTTTCCCACAGGCGCTCGTCTGAGCGGAGTACCGTTATCTCTCTACCAATCTTCTCTGTAGCGCCGGTTTCTTTTTCGTATTGTTTTTACTCTCATGAAAGGACGAAATACAAATAAAACAGTAAAATAACACCTCGGCCTCGTCTGTGAGCCTCTGTAAGCGCTCTGCCTATTCACTTGTGAATGACACGAAGAAGTGAAACTAACTACACACTTACAGTAGTCAGTAGCCATAAAACAGCAAAGGTAAGATATACTGTATGCCTTTGGTCGTCAGACTCTCTGCTTTCATATGATATCAGGCTTTTGTGGTTTGTATAAAGTGGTGAACACAGCAGACGCTCTAAACTGGACGTACGCTGTTTTCGTGTTTTCCTTATATGCCCATATAATTTATTGCAGTATGAATTAGGTTTCGTTTTCGTGGCAATGCTTGGTAGAGGCTTTTAGCTGAGTTTCTCCCCTTATTCTGGTATGCTACAAGTTAGGATTGGTGCTCGCAAGTGTGACCTTCGATCATCGACGGCGCACGCATCCCAGGTTGCCCCCTGTACAGGGGGCACCGTACTGAAGATACTGTGTGAACACCATTTGTAAGTGGTTACTAGACACATTTGTGAACTGTTAACCCTTAGTTAATACTATTATTGAATTCATTACTTGAAAAAGTGTATGTTAAACAATGTACCTTTACTGTAAAGTGTTACCAGCATTTTTAGGTAACTCATTGAAACTTCCAAATTTGACAGTATTACAGTTAGTGTCAAGCAATGTTTTTAATCTCTTGACTTTGTATGCCAATGCAGTTAAGATTCTTTCTCTCTGCCTTAGCTCTTTCATGCTGTTATTATTCACATCCTCCACTTCTCCATCACCACTCAGTGCTAACGTATTCAGACCTAATGATAAAGCTTATAGTTAGGGCTGGCTCAGGCTTGTCCTGGACCAGCCCCTAGTTATGCTGCTATAGGATTAGACTGTCGGGGGACCTCCAAAGATACACCGAGCTCCTCTGTCCTTCTGTCCTTCTGTCCCTCTCCATCTGCATGCTTTCATGTCCTACCATGGCGTGTTACTAACTTAGCTCCTTCCCCGGAGTCTCTGTGCTTGGTCGTCTTGCAGGTTCTACAGTGGCTGAATCTGGATTGTGGATTGCAGCCGGTGGTTTTCAATTGGATTTAGATCTGGTGATTGATCTGGTGATTGAGCAGGCCAAGGCATGGTTCGAATGTTCTGGCTCTCCATCCAGGCTTTAAGTGACCTTGCCGTGTGGCAAGGGGCATTCTCTTCTTGGAAAATCCAGCCATTCAAGGCAGGAAAGAGTTTATCAGCTGATGGAAGAAGACTGTTTTCAAGGGTAGCCCTGTACGTGACCTAGTTCATTCGCCCTTCACAGAATTGCATTTGCCCTGTTCCACCCATGTTGAAACAACCCCAGATCATCAACGATCCACCCCCATGTTTTACTACAGGGGGAAGACAGTCTGGTTTGTAGGCTTCTCCAGGCTTTCTCCTAACCAGTAAGTTGGCTGGAGTGGGCATCAACCCAAAATTGAATTCATCACTGAAGAGAACCAATCATCAACAGTCCAATCCTTGTGATCCCTAGCAAAGAGTAACCGGGACTTCCTCTGCCTTTGGTTGATGAAGGCCTTCTTCTGTGCCCTGTGTGAATTCAGACCAGCTTCAAGAAGTCAGTTTTGAACTGTCCTTGCTGAACAAGTCACATTTCTCGACAGTGCCCATTCATTTTGAAGGTCCCTGGAGATCTGACGACAATTCCTGACACAGGAATGGATGAGTGCACGGTCCTCTCATGGGGTAGAAAGACGTTTCCTGCCTCGAGCAATTGGGTAGTTGTAACGGGCTAGTGGAGGACCCAATTGCGGTGCCGGCCGATTTATGGGGAGTATGGGAAAACGGACAACCGGAACAATACTGTGCCGTACTGAGCAGAGAGCCGGCTCAGAAGGAGTTGAGGAGTGTGAGGAGAGCGGATCAAACGTTGAAATCACTGACAGATTTTGGCATGGTCGAAACCACTCTAGGGGGAGGAATGTGCTCTTTGAAACCACCGAGGCGGTAAGATCTGCACACCTGCAGACACAGGGCTTGGACGGGAGGAGTAGTCAGGAACAGGTGAGGTCGGACACCGGAGATCAGTCTGGAGAAGAACGCTCGAGAGTCTGGCATGACGCAAAGACAATATGGCAACTGGGAAGAATGACAGCATGGCTTAAATACCCTCCTGATGAACCTAAAAGTCTAGGTGTGCAGATGGGCAGGTATGGGGCGTGGCTGAAGAGCTGCAGCACAGGTAAGTGCTATGCTGGACTGTGACAGGTAGTACCATGGTCGGCTTGCTTTTTCTTGGTGTAATGAGCGGCTGTCATAGAGATCTTCAGTTTTTTGTCTCTCACTCATGCCAATTTCCAGCAGTGACAAGATGGCTGCCTTTGTGGCTTTACATAATTCTTTTGTTTTAGGCATTATGTGAGAGCTGACACCTTCTGAGTTGTGCTAGGCTTGAATGTAAGAAGGAAACCGCTCTAGGCCTTTGCATGTGCAGTGCTGCTTATGATATGAAATGGCCTCTTATATACCCTGGGAATACAATTAAGCTTAAGCATGTCAAATAGGACATAAAGTATTATGGAATCAGCTGCATTTTTTGTTGTGTTCATTGTATTCTTCAGGTAATGTAGCTTTAGTGGTATCAGGCATTAAAATGAACAAGAAATTGAAGAAAACAAGGGTGGTCTAATAAGTTTTTCCATGACTGTATATTTTTTCCAGCCTTTTCAGGAAATTGTTTTCAACTTCCAGCTTTGACAGTATAAAAGGTTAGTTTCTGGCTTTTCTAACAATGTAATATCATTGGACAATGTCATTAGACTTAGACTGAACTTTATTAAATTTGGGAAATTCTTTTGTTGCAGCAGCATGTTAAACAATAGACATAAACATAGAAAAAAACTGATAGCAGCAATTCTTAAAATACAACTAAGTATATAAGCATAAAATAACAGCAATTCTGAAAATATAACAAAGTATGTGAAATATATAAAATATAACTAAGTATGCGTAGCCTGGTGATAGTGTGAGAACGACACCGGACACAATACTATATACAGGGATCTTTATTCTCGACTACTCTCAAAATAAAGGAGCAGTGTTAAATGTATTTGGAGTGTGTAAACCAATCCTAATATGACTGAGGTATGGTAACTTTAATTGTCTTCACTATGCATAAAGTTGGTATATAAACAACTGCAGTGGCAGCTCACATCTCTGTTAACTGAAAATAAAAGAAAACAAAAACATAATCAATTACAAATACAGTGTGAAATACCTGGCACATTAATATTAATTAAAATGGTGCAGTATATTTCAAAATTACACTCACCACAACTCTGTGCTGATGTAGGTGTGTATATGGTGGCAGCCATCAACTCCACACACCCCACAAACTACGCCATTTTCAGTACACTATACAGGCACGAAAGTTTCTACATAAATGTATGACCTATTTGACCCACTACTTGAGGATGGCAGATGCCAACAGATTCAACAAACTGATCCGCAAGGCCAGTGACATTGTGGGGATGGAGTGTGACTCTCTGACGGTGGTGTCAGAGAGGAGGATGCTGAATAAGCTATGGACTATCATGGACAACATCTCACACCCACTTCATGATGTACTGGCCAGGCACAGGAGTACGTTCAGTGAAAGACTCATACCACCAAAACTCAGGACTGAATGCTACAGGAAATCATTCCTGCCTGTGGCCATCAACCTACACAACTCCTCCCTCTGAATGGCCCTTGGACTTTCACTTTCACTGTCTGTTCTGATATATATTTTCCATTTTCAATTTTTTGCACATCCACTGCCATTTTGCACATTCAATGTTCAGTATATATAGTAATTTTAATGTATATTTTCCATTTCAATTTTGCACATCCAACTTCAATCCAATGCTCAGTATATATATTGTTTTATTGTTGTACATTTTATTGTGTTGTATATTTGTTATTACATATATTATTAGTATTAATATTCTGGGGGTTTTTATATTGTCTTTATATATATATTTCTTTCTTTCTTTCTTTCTTTCTTTCTTTCTTTCTTTCTTTCTTTCTAATTTTATTCTAATTCTATAATTCCATCTTGTATGGAGCACTGCTACAAAAAACAAATTCCCCTCGGGGATCAATAAAGGAATCCTGAATCCTGAATACTTAAGGCAGCGATAGCTTCCATGACCTTATCATGTTTGTCACTCAGTTCAGTAAGTTTGGCCTGCAACTGTTCATTGGAATCAGCCTCTTCTCCGGAGCCCTGTTCGTTGTCACTTTCCCTCTCTGACATGGTGAAATGTCTATGTAGACTTAGCTCAACTTTGTCACTTAAAGGTGTGCAAACAGGAGTAGAGCTGATGAATGTGTCATCCTCTCCCGCGGTGATCTCCTCCCCCGATGTCCTTGGGTGCAATCAAATACAGCATGAAATACCTGGCACATTAATAATAATTAAAATGGTGCAGTACATTTCAAAATTACACTCACCACAACTCTGTGCCAATGTAGGTATGTATATGGGGGCAACCATCAACCCCACACACCCCACAAACTACGCAATGAAAATAAACGCCATTTTCAGTACACTATACAAGCACGAAAGTTTCTTATAATAACACAATATATTTCTGTGAAGTGGACTCACATGACTTTCAGAACTTGCAGCCCTCTCGGGACCAGTAAAGTCTCAACGAGGTACTCAACACACGCGGTCGAAAACATCTTTCAATGTCATTTGGGTGACCCGGAACAGGAAGAGTCTCCACTTCCTGCTTTTTCCTGCATAATTGCCTTAGCAACCAGGGGATACTCAAAATGGCACGGTGCCATCTAGTGGCCAAATTGGACACAGTATATATATATATATTCTACTCAGCGACATATGTAAAGTATATAAAATATAACTAAGTGTATAACATAGAGAGAGAGCCAGAGCTATAAAGTATGTACCAGAAAATATGTGTGAAGTTGCAGATGATAAAAAATGTAAACAATAAACAGTATGTTCAATATTGTAATATGTAATTTAATATGTAAACATCGAATTATTGTTAGTAGTAGTAGTAGTAGTAGTAGTAGTAGTAGTAGTAATATTATTAAAAATATAATTCAAAGATCAAATTATTCATCTTAATGATGACATTATTGCTTTGACTTTTCTCATTCAACCTTTCATACTTTCTGAAACAATTAGTGTTTTCCTGGATAATTTACTCATTTAAAATAATGGATGGGGAGCATGCAGAGCGTAAATAGGACAATTCCTGCTAATCATCAAAATCCAAGAGCATTTAAAGTTCAGAATTACCTAAAAGGAAGTGTGTCATGGACTCTGGTGGAGCTTCTTAGCCCCACCCTCCTGCTCACACCCCTCTGCTTATCCTCCACTCAGCCCTGCCAGCTTTTCCCACCAGTGCTCTGCCCACACCCTACTGCACTCCCCCTGCATTGACTGTCAAACAGTATTTTGCGCCGCCTAAAGAGCCCAGTAAACTTGCTGTTTCTCCCATATATCTGTCTCTGGCTGGTCTCTTTGCGTGTGGATTCTCTCTTACCTCTGAAAAAGTAATCCTAACATGCTCCATAGTAAAGCCCTCACTTACAGCAAGGTCCATCAAGAGAGATGCCCCCTCAACCAGCTGGTTCTGGGACACAGGCAGAGCCCACAGTCAGGAAACCCATTGGTATAAAACAAATTATTAGAAGAAAAACAGAGACCTGTTGAACACATTGGAAAGAATAAACCAAAAACTTAAGTAATCCTTTTGGTACAAATTTAGTGAGCAAAGCTTTGACATTGAGAATGAATGCCAAAGACAAACATGGCTTCCAAGAAAAAACAGAGTGTGTATCTGCTACACACAAAATGAGCTGGAAACTGAGCTGCACTTTTTAACTTCCTGTCAGCTGTACCAGGAGCAATACCCCCCATGGAGTGTGTGCGTGCATCTCTGTCTGTCTGTCTTCCTCTTTTGTAATTGATGGATTTATGTTCAGCTCTTTTGGCAGTTTTGCCTTCCCTTACACAACAAAAATATATTTCTCAATATATTATGTGACAATATATTTCACGTGTTTTCATATCGTGAAAATTAGTAATATATCATGATGTATTATAAAACAATGTATTATATCTGTAAGTGATATATTGTGGCATGAAAATACTGCAATTATTGCCGTTTTCAAATATTATATAAATACATTGTAATATTATTTAATATATTGTTATTTATATTGAAATATATCCCACATTATATGAAATTATATATTGGAATACACAGTGAATATATGTAAAAATATATGTAAAATTATATCAGATAATAAACCTCAATGTACAAGAAAATATAATCAGATATATATGGGAACATATATGTCTCAAATATGTTGAAAAATATATATGTTATTATATATAATTTATATGAAATAATATATCTAATTATATATTGTAGACACGTGCATGCTTCCATTCCACCTTTCACTCCGCTGCCTGTCTGCATTAACCACACTTCAGCTGCCTTTGTTAGTTCGTTTCGAGATGGAAGAACCAGAAACAACGAGTGATAGTGGTGGTGAGAAAGGTGACCACCCCTGGCCCTACTTAGAGGGTTTTCATTTGTGGGAGTAAATGACCATTCATTTACATAAAACATACATATACATTAAATTAATAATAAATAATGCTGCTACAGACAAAGGAATTTTGAGCATCCTTTAGGCAAAACATTTGAAATCATATAAACAATGATATTCAAACTTTTGACTGCTGTCTTTAATAACCACAAAACAATACTTTTACCTTTACTTGTTACTCTTATTCAAGTTTTGGTACACATACGAGGAATTTGTTTTGGTGAAGTGGGTGCATGACACATCTACTAAATATAAGGTATTAAAGAAGTAAAAAAATATAACAATATAAATATATATATACAAGTCTGTTTTTTGTTTTGTTTTGTTTTGTTTTGTTTTCCGGAAAACACAGTATGTTTTTTCAGAAAGAAGGGATGATGGTGTTAAAGGCAGACCTGAAATCCATAAACAGGATCCTAGCGTAGGTTCCTGCAGAGTCCAGCTGCTGGAGGATGAAGTGGAGGGCCAAGTTGACTGCATTATCTACAGACCTGTTGGCTCTGTAGGCAAACTGCGGGGGGTCCAGGAGAGGGTCGGTGATGTCCTTGAGGTGTGAGAGCACAAGGCGCTCAAAGGACTTCATGACCACAGAGGTCAGGGCAACGGGTCTGAAGTCGTGAAGTCCTGTGGTCCTTGGCTTCTTGGGAACTGGGATGATGGTTGAGGACTTGAAGCAGGCTGGCACGTGACATGTCTCCAGTGAGTTGTTAAAAATGTCTGTGAACACTGGAGCTGATCAGTGCAGTGCTTCAAAGGTGGGTGGGGAGACAAAATCTGGTCCAGCTGCTTTCCGGCGGTTCTGTCACCTAAAGAGTTTGTTGACATCGTTGAATTCGTTCAGATCGTTGGCTAGACGTCAATCGTTGATGGAGTGGGGGGCTTTAGGCTTGTAGTCGGTGATCTGCCCAAGCCCTTTCTGGACAGACACAGAGTCGTTAGCTGAGAACTGGTGTTGGAGCTTCTCAGAGTACAGTCGTTTAGCCTCTTTCACCACCTTGCTAAACTTGTATTTCAACTCTTTGAATCTGTCTTTGTCCCCACTCCTGAAGGCTTCTTCCTTTGCCAACCTTAGCTGTCTGTGAACCAGGGTTTGTCATTGTTGTAACTCACCCTTGTGCGTGATGGAACACAGCAGTCCTCAGACTGATGTAGGACGTAACAGCCTCTGAGTACTCATCCAGACTGTTGGTGGCAGTCCTGAACACATCCCAGTCAGTAGAGTCGAAACACGGCTGGAGATCCTCCACGGCCTCACTGGTCCACTTCCTTGATGTCCTCACTACAGGTTTGCAGAGCTTTAGTTTCTGCCTATATGCAGGAATCAGGTGGACCATGACATGGTCAGAGTGGCCAAGTGCAGCACGGGGGACAGCGTGATAAGCATCCCTGACAGTGGTGTAACAGTGATCCAGAATATTCTCCTCTCTGGTCAGGTATTTAATAAACTGTCTGTGTAATGCTGATAAAATCTGAAAAAAAATATCTAAACTGTTAATGCTTTATTTGTCCATCTGTTTTTCTCTTAGTTGTGTACATTTCAGTCTTTGTGTAAGTGTTTGTTACCATCTACAATAACTTTGCAAAATATATTAATCCATTAAAAATCACTTCTTAAAAGTCTTACCGAGTAAAGCTTTAAGCTTCTTGGGGTCCAGAGGCTGACGTCTCTCTGCTCTTGGATCAACCTTGTTGACCTCTCCCATCAGGTTGGACTTCAGCAGGACGTCAACACTGAACAGGCACAGCAGGAGGGTGCGGGCCATTCCCTTTGGTATCGGTTGGGCTTTGGCAGTCTCCCAACAATGGGCAGAGACTCTGGTGTCATCATCCCCTAGTTGCACCTAATTAATTGTAAGAAGGAAAGACAAACATGAATAAAAACAAAGAAAATCACCAGTGACAGAATGTACTTGCAGATGTTGATGTGTTGTGCTTGTGATCTTATATCTTCACAGCCACTAAGAGTGATGGAATTTCTGGAAAATATGGCCCACCAAATTTACTACAGCAGGACTGCAAACAAGTTGGAGATACATAATATGTAAAAAAATTAAAAAATAAATAAAGCAATCCGGAGCAATCCTCAGTTCACAGTCAAAGTATTTACTGAGGTCACATGTAAAGCAATGCAGTTCTGGTCTCAGACTGACAGAGTTTCCGCAGGTTCTCCGCCAGAATGAGCACAGTTGTTAGACAAAAGTTCATATTTATGGTGTTGGGTTTGACCAACCCCGTACAATAATCAGATATACGTTACAGAACATAACTGGCCAGTTCCCAAGTCCTGGGCACAACATACTGTATCTTGTTCTGGATATGTGATAAACAATGTGTATGAGTGTGTATGTGAGTGTGCTGTCTTTAGGCATGGAGCTGATGTAACAAGCATCATAAATAAGGAAGAGAGGTGCCATGAGTATCTGTGGTTATCAGGACTTGTTGTCCCTAGGCACCTTTGGGTAGCACGGTGGCACAAGTGATAACACTGTCGCCTCACAGCTAGAAGGTCCCCGGTTCAAATCCCGCTGTGGGCGCTGGTGGCCTTCGGTGCCTGCTGCTCCAATGCTTTCTGTGTGGGGTTTTTATTTAAGGATTATTAAGGGTTATTAAGGAGGAAACCCCGGGTGAACATGGGGAGAACATGCAAACCCCACGTTCACCCGGGGTTTCCTCCTTAATAACCCTTAATAATCCTTAATAAAACATGCAAGAAGATCACCACCTGTCCAATGATGAAGAGTACTGATACTGGTACTGGTCCGTCAGTGTCGGCTGGCACCTGGCAGCCCACCGCTCCTGGTCTGCAGCGGAGGATCGACAGACCGAGGATGGGATAAATGCGGAAAAAAATTATTTCACCGGAAGCATGCCGTGTAGTGTGCAACTAACTACTAACTGTGTGATGTGATCAATAAAGTACGTTTATTAATATTTATGACTCAAGGAGTCTAGGACTCTAGGAGTCACATTCTTCAAAACATGCAACCGTAATTAAGAACATGAGGTTCCTTCCTAACAGTACTATAGTTCCTTATAGTACATACACCTATAGTGCATAGAAACAAAACTATGTGGCTTACGTTACATCAAATATTTTATTTTACTGTCCAATTTTGTGCTGTTTTTACTTTGTTGATAATAATAACTGTACTTGCCTGCCAACTTCAAATGTGCTGGTTCAACCAACCACCCATTCGAAGGCCTCTTGCCACTGCGGCACTCGATAAGATACTCCTTGTTAGAGTCTTCAGGATCGAAATCTACGATCCAATTTATGGGGACTATACTGAGAGCATCTTTGTCCTTCCCTTTTGACCAGCTCACCAGTGCAAACTTCATTTTCTCCTCTTACCGCTGAGGCACGCACAGACTCAGTTTCTTTTCTTCCGTTCTAGAATCTCAGTATCCCGGAGCCGGATTTGTAGAAGTATTGCTCTGGCATGCAGCTTGACTGTGGCCTCACTGTTTTGTTGGAAAATGAACACATAATCACTGTGTATTATTACATTGTGGTAAAGAGACTTGATAACAAAAGATGTTTTGCTGTTGGAAGACAAAAGCCAGACTAAAAAGGTACGTCTTGAGTTTGCTTGTGTCCACATTCTTTGTTTTCCTCAGGTCCTTAGGCAAACTGTTCCACAAATGCAGGCCGTAATGGTAAAAGGAGGCCTCACCATATGTTTTGGTTAAAACTTTTGGAGTAATTAAAAGGCCACTGCCTGAAGACCTGAGAGTTCTAGAGGGCACATATGTCAAAAGCAAATCAGATAAATAATTAGGACCGAGACCATTAAGAGGACCTTCTGAAGCAGACAGGTAACCAGTGCAGAAAATTAAAAATTGGTGTAATGTGTGCTGTCTTTCTGGTCCTCGTCAGAACTTGCGCAGCTGAGTTTTGAAGATACTGTAGTGGAGTAATGCTTTTTTTAGAGAGACCAGAAAGAAGAGCGTTACAGTAATCTAGCCCACAGGTGATAAAAGCGTGCATTAGTGTCTCTGTGTTGGCTTGAGATAAAAATGGCGGAAACTGTGCTAAGCTGGTTTAAATCCTACTTGTCAGATCGCTCTCCGTTTGTACATGTGAATGACGACTCCTCTGTGCTCGCTAAAATCAGCTATGGAGTTCTGCAGGGTTCTGTGCTTGGACCAATGTAACTCCCATGTAAAACAAATTTACAGACTGCCTTTTTTCACTTACTTAATATTGCAAAAATCAGGCATATTTTGTCTCAAAATGATGCAGAAAAACTAGTATATGCATTTGTAACTTCCAGGCTGGATTTTTTGCAATTCCTGACTATAAGGCTGCCCAAATTTGTTGCTGAATATTCTCCAGTTGCTCCAGAATGCTGCAGCACGTGTTCTGACAAAAATGAGGAAGAGAGATCATATTTCTCTAATATTAGCCACTCTGCACTGGCTCCCTGTAAAGTTTAGAATAGAATTTAAAATTCTCCTCCTTACTTACAAAGCCATAAATGGCCAGGCACCTTCTTATCTTAAGGAGCTCATAGTACCTTATTACCCCACTCGAACACTGCGTTCCCAGAATGCAGGTCTACTTATGGTTCCTAAAGTCTCCAAAAGAAGAACAGGAGTAGGGTATTTAGCTATCAAGCTCCTCTCCTGTGGAACCATCTTCCAGTCTTTGTCCGGGAGGCAGACACTGTCTCTACATTTAAGAGTAAGCTTAAAACTTTCCTTTTTGATAAAGCTTAAAGTTAGGGCTGGCTCAGGCTTGTCCTGGACCAGCCCCTAGTTATGCTGCTATAGCATTAGACTGTCGGGGGACTTCCAAAGATACACCGAGCTCCTCTGTCCTTTTCTACTGTACCTCTCCATCTGCATGCTTTCATGTCCTACCACGGCGTGTTACTCACTTAGCTCCTTCCCCGGAGTCTCTGTGCTTTGTCGTCTTGCAGGTTCCTATGGATAATGGTTGAATCTGGATTGTGGATTGCAGCTACGTCTCCTGCCATGGCCCTGCCTGCCATCCACTGGAACTGCTACTACTGTTATTACATCTACTGTTATTGTGATTGCATTTCTGTCTGTCTCTCTCTCTGTCTGTCTCTCTCTCTCTCTCTCTCTCTGACTGCATTTCTGCCTGTCTCTCTCTGTCTGTCTCTCTCTCTCTCTTCCTTGCCGCAATTTTTCCTTGCCGCTGTCACCAAGTGCTTGCTCATGAGGGAATTGTTGGTTCTCTGTAGATAAAAGAGCTCGGCCTATACCAGCTCTATATGGAAAGTGTCCTGAGACAACTTTTTTTGTGATTTGGTGCTATACAAATAAAATTGAAAAATTGAATTGAATTGAGAGGTCGGAGGATCAACTGGCCCAGTTGAAGACTTTTTCTACAACAGCTTCAGAAGATAAACTGGGAGAGATAGCCAACAACGTGAGAGGATGGCTGGCTGGGTAGGGTGCAGTCCCTGGGGGTGAGGATGATGAGGATGATCCAATTACTGGTTGGCAGGGTGAGAGAAGATGAGAATGTTGGCAGATTAGAAGCAGATTGAAGCATCCAGGCTGGCAATGAGGGAGATCTAGCACTTGTGCTAACATTGTGTTTTCCTGTCCTCCAGATCTCCCTTGTGTCCAGGAACAAGATTACCACAATAAGCTTTGGCCTGAAACATCGCTACTGCAGAAGGTGACAGAGCAGTCTGGTGGATACTAATGGGAAAGCTGGACTAGACCATTTGTTGGTAACAGATACCATGATTCAACATCAGTATTAAACAAGATAAAGAAATGTAGTTTTCTTCAGGTAATAGTTAACAGGTAAATAACTGGTAAATATAATCAGTTTTACTTACAGGTCAGTAGATAGCTATTCCTCGTAAATTAACTGTCTTCAACAGTCATCAGTCTCGTTTTTGCCTGACAAATTACGATTTACTGATTGTAATTTATTTGTTTACTTTTCATGTTGATTCCACATTGTTGTGAATGCTATGTAATATGAATGTGAATTTATTTTTACTGCTCTTAATCACACCTTACCATCCAGCTAGAGAATGCTCAGTGATGTCTCTACTAATAATGGGACAAATGATTCAAGACGTGGGAGCGTCTGTCAAGTAAAAGTGCGCGTGCCAGATGAAGCCTCAATTCAAGACTTGTATTGTTCTTGTGGAAATCACATTACCGATGAGAAATGAGGCCTCGGTTTGTGTGGATTCCATAACTTTCTCATTCCAAGTATCGCTTTGCAGGTTCGAAACCTGTGCTTCTTTGTGGGTGTGTCGGCGTTTATGGTAGTGTGGTGTCAGTGTTTCAGCATGTCAGTAGCGAGTTAGTACCGAGTTCAGTAGATAATATAAATAGATTATTAGCAAGTGAACTAGATTATATAGGTAGGTCAGTATTAGTGCTATTATAACATTTATTATTAATAGTCATAGTGTTATTATTAGTATTAGCTTCTATTAGTTAGGTAAGGACAATTACACCAAACCTAGCTGGAGGGTTACAATGTTGTACATTGTGATATTTGGTACGATATATTGTGATATAGTGTCCTGAGACAACTTCTGTTGTGATTTAGCACTGTACAAATAAAATTGAATTCAATTCAATTATTTCATCCTCTCTGTCTATGGAGCCTCCAAGAAAGAGGAAGTCTTTGTTAGGATTCTGCAGTCTGTCTTATCCTTGTGTTTCATTTTTCCCTTTCCCCAGTGTAGATTGTATCTGTTCTTGTATCTGTTTGTTTTCCCCCTGTCTGTGTAGCTGGGTGTGTCTCTACACCTGGCCTGCTCCGCCTTTCCCAACGCACTCCAGAGGCTCATGGTGCTGATTAGGCACAGGTTAAAAGGAGAGAGCTCTCTCCTACCTGTTGCCGGATTGTTCCTGACTCCTTCCTACCGAGTCCTGTATCCTGGTGTGATCGTGTGTTCAGTATTGTGAGTACTTACTCTCTTTCTCCTCCACTCGTGAGTGGATGTTCCTCATATGTACTACCACTTACGGTGTGTCTCTCTGTTTCAGTTGCCTGCCTGCTATGTCCGTGTGTGCCTTGCCTCAGACCCATCACTATGGAGCTCCCTTAGTTTTCTCCACTCTATTAGAGTTCATTTTCTGTTATGTTATTTTTCCACTCCTTTTGAGTGCGCTTTTGGTTATCAATAAATGTTGTTCTTTTACTCACCTTCTCTCTGCTCTGCATCCTTGGGTCCTGTCAAAACTTTAGGTGCAAACCTTAACAGAACAATCCGGCCAGAATGGACCCAGCAGATCCAGTGAAGAAAGCAGTTTCTTTCCAGGGCGTGTTGCCTGGCCAGCATGAGCAACTATTCCGGGTGCTCTATGACTCTAACCAGCATAAGGCGTCTCAGGTGGCTGAGCTCTCACGCCACATGGCCCAGCTTGCTAGTTTAATCATTAATGACAGGCGACCGTTCAAACAAACAAAAAAAAAAAAGACAATTTTTTGTTTGAGGCACCTGTTAGTATTTGGGATTGAGGCAATTCCACAGGAAGTATATGTACAGTTCTGCAAAAGTTAGGAAGAGCTTACAACTAGCTGTTGCTATCTGAGTTTTACTTGACATTTTCATTTTGTTTTTGTTTTGTGGATTTTGGGGAGTTTTTCTGGGACAAGGACTGAGGGATGTGTTACTATGCCTCAAACTAGGCCCATATATGTGTTTGTTCTTCCTCAGGGAGGCTGCGGCGGTGCTTCCCCACGGAGTCTGTTTCACTTGGAAACCTTTCACTCCACATTTTACACAGGACTCAAGGGTAGTCCCCTTAATTTTGTGAGTTGGAATGTCCAGGGCCTAAACCACCCGGTAAAAAGAAAGAAAATATTCGCCCATCTCAAACAGCTTAAAACAGATATGGCCTTCCTACAGGAAATGCACTTGTGCTCCTCTGATAACTCCAAACTTATGGTGGGCTGGATGAGGCAGCATTTTCACTCCACCCTCCAGGCAAAGGCAAGGGAGGTCTCCATCCTGGTAGCCAATCACATATTATTTGAAACAGACAATATGACAGCGGATAAAAATGGAAGATTTCTAATTGTTTCTGGGAAGCTATTCAACACAAAAGTTGTCCTTGCAAATGTATACGCTCCAAATGTAGATGATGTCAGCCTTTTTGACTGTTTTCTCTTTCTTCCAGGAATAGAGTAGACTACATTTTTATTGACAATAGATTAATCCCCCAAGTTTGCTCTTGTACATACCATGGAATTGTCATATCCGACCACACCCCTGTAGTTATGTCACTGCTTCTCCGTGATGCACCACAATCTATGAGGCAATGGCGCTTTAACTCCACCTTACTCTCAGATAGTGAGTTTGTTAGATTTATTGAACAAAAAATCAGCTTCTTTTTTGTAACTAATGTCACTCCAGGTGTGTCCGCTCTTGTGATCTGGGATACACTTTAGGCCTACTTAAGGGGGGAAATCATAGCGTTTACAGCAAACAAGAAAAGACTTTCTCAGAAAGAGCAACTGGATTTGACATCCAAAATTAAAGAGATTGATCAGCAATATGCACATAGTCAAACCCCCAAACTATATAACAAGTGCTTGGAACTAAAAACTAAGTTTGACCTTCTTACCACCTACCAAACACAGAACATATTGTTAAAACTCAAGAGTAATTACTACGAGCATGGTGAGAAATGTGGGAAGCTGTTGTCCAGCCAACTACGAGGGCAAAGGGCTAAACAACTCATAAAAAGTATTCACACTGTACACCTCCAGGACCCTGAGGTGTGCAGGAAAGATTGTGGCTGATCCCTCCCACCCCGGGCACAAACTCTTTGAGTCACTCCCCTCTAGCAGGAGGCTGCAGTCCATCAGGACCAAAACCTCACGCCACAAGAACATTTTTTTCCCGACTGCTGTCAGCCTTATCAACAAGGCCTGGAACCCCACCCCCACCACCACCCCCAACACTCTTCACACTCAGCCTCTGCCTCTACTTGTCACACTGACATTGCCATAACTCTATGCTTTACATCAGGCCTGGAGTGGCTAATCGGGAGGACCGGGACAATTCCTGGTGGGCTGGTCTGATGTTTGGGCCGCGAGGGCCTACCGCTGTCCCTGGGCCGCCTCCGCCTCCATTGGCAGCGCTTTTTTCTTTTCTTTTCTTTTTTTTGTCGACGCACCCTGACATAACACGTCCGTGCACCGGGTCAGTGGTGTTTGAAAGATGAAAGAGCAAGAGCAAGGGTGGTGCAGAGAAGACAAGAATCAAAAAGAGGAAAGGTCTGGAAACAGACGCAGCCAAATGTGCTAAATTTGGCAACTTTTTCACTAAAACAAGCTTGCGGTTGGAAACGACAAATGAGGACGACGAAACGGGTACGACAAGATGTTGAACTTTGCCCGCAAACCACCGTTCAAGTTAATTATCATGTCAATGAATTGCGT
The DNA here is from genome assembly GCF_039877785.1 of Chaetodon trifascialis. Taxonomy (NCBI): domain Eukaryota; kingdom Metazoa; phylum Chordata; class Actinopteri; order Chaetodontiformes; family Chaetodontidae; genus Chaetodon; species Chaetodon trifascialis. The sequence goes on from NC_092070.1 coordinate 1,188,076, forward strand.
CGGGTTGTGGCATATAACATAACGCTATTTAAATTATAGTATGATGCGACGCCACATAACTGGGAAACTTTGTCTTGTAGCCCCTCAGAGTCAGAAGCAAGATCCAGCACCAAGCACCAGCCATGAGCCCACATGCCCAGAGTGTCCACTTTCTATGGCCAAACGAACACTTATTTGAATAGAATATAGATTCAGATATTGTTGAAAAGGATGTGTTGTAAAGAATAATATTGAGGTTGTGCACTGTTCAATGTTGATATAAATCTACATTGTGAAACAACCCTTACTTGCACTGAACTGGAAATATTTTAGAAAAATACACTGAATTACAAAGCTTTACATAACAGTGCACTATTGTAGACTTAAAATGTAAGGTTATAATTACATGATTTTAATTATAATAGGTTGTGATCTAAAGTGGGCCGGTCTGAGGCATGAAACTCCAGGGCTGAAAATGAGTCCCACTCCAGCCCTGCTTTACATTAACGCTCAGCTTGGATTTCTTTCTGAAAAAACAGACTGTGGTTTGGAAAAACAGACTTTGATCCTGAAAAAACAGACTTGTTTATATTGTTATATTTTTTACTTTTTAATAGCTTATTTTTAGTAGACGTGTCTTGCACCAACTTCACCAAAACAGATTCCTCGTATGTGTAAAATGGTACTTGGCAATAAAGCTTTTTCTGATTCTGATTCTGAGGGCAGCCTGAAGGCGGATCCCGACAAGATCAGAGCAGTGGAAGAGTGGCCTGTCCCGGAGAAACCGGAAGGAGGTTCAGCGTTTTCTTGGATTCGCTAACTTCTATCGCAGGTTTGTCCAGGACTACAGTAAAATAGTTATCCCTTTGACCAAGCTGACTCCTTCCAAAGTGAAGTTTAGCCGGTCAATGGAGGCTGACAGAGCCTTCAAGAAACTCAAGGGGCTGTTTACATCCGCGCCCCTTCTGGTTCAACCTAACCCTGCCAAGCCATTCATACTTCATTCATACTTTGAAGTATGAAACAATTCAAGATGCACTACATGTTCTTGCCCCATTCCACCAGGGCACAGTTGAGCTTTCTGCTGAAAAGATTTTGTCTGCTTCAAAGATTATTCCACTGCTGAGAAGGGCTCACCTCAGATAGTGGAAGACAGCTTAGTGAGAATCTGCTCCAACGGGTCAGCGCACATTCATCACAATTTGAAGCACAAAGTGACATAACCCAACTTACTGGACCCAAAAAAACAAAAACAAAAGTGGGCTTCTTAAGTCAGGGTCTTCAAGAGGCTGTTACAAGGCTGAAGTATGAATGTGCCAACATTATCAGGAACTCTGCAGTAAATTCTGCTAGTGCACAACCCAAGGTCAGGTAGCAGCCTCTTCAGCAACAGCATCAACAACATCCATGAACAACAGTAAGTACAGTAAGTTTAAGTTTCTTTGTTTTATCAAAATTAACACTATTTGGCAGTAATATGAGCCATTGTTAATGTTTTTTTGTTTTTTTTTAGATGACCTTTGGCATATATATATATATATACATATATATATATATATATATATATATATATATATATATATATATATATATATATATATATATATATATATATATATATATATATATATATATATATATATATATATATAAATCAAAAAAATATTTTACTAATGAGCATGAACATCTGCCTGTGTGAACTGTTACAAGGATTAATGTTTATACAATCACAGAAAGTGTCCACTCAGGTGATGAGCTAAATTTGTTTTATTTCTTTGCACAGCAGGTAAAACTGAATGAAGCTTCTTGTAGTGAACCTTTTAGCAAACCAAGGCTGCGAAGCTTCAGTGGTTCAGGACGCCCCAGTTTGTCGTCACTAGTCTTTACTACCTAGAAAGGCTCAGGATAAAACTGAACCATGTTGTCCATGACGTGGGTTGTATTTTTATATTTAAATGCAAATAAAGGTTTGTGTTTAAAAAAAAAGACAGCGAGAGAGAGAGAGAGAGAGAGAGAGAGAGAGAGAGAGAGAGAGAGAGAGAGAGAGAGAGAGAGAGAGAGAGAGAGAATAAGCGCCTCCTCCTCGAGAACCAGGCTTGGCTGGCAAAGACCAGTCTCAGTCAGAAGGAGCGTTCGGCCATCAAACTGTCGTCCTATCGTGCCGGAATCTGAACGCTGATCGCTGTTGCTATTGCTGGATCTACGGTATGTGTTCTCGAACACTATCGCTAGCATATTGTGTATGAACAACCGGGTCTGCAGCGAGAGTTGTTTGGATCAGATGGCGGTCATGTCGCATTGACTGTCACTCATTTCGTAGGCGAGTGTTTGTGCTGTTGAGCGGGATGCGCAGCATCTGCAGCGTCCATGTCAGGAAAGCTTTTGACGAAGCATCTATCTCGACCTAACATAACGTGTTAGTATGGGTGGTAATCAACCCAGAATGATCTGTAACCTCCAGTGTGTGTGCCAGTCAGATCTAGCCGGAACCTGGTTAGTTGACTAGAAACGTGAAAAACACTTGGACAAATGTCTCTCTGAACAAGTTTAAGTGCCATAAGAATTTGAATGCACACACTTGTCTTTAATGCCTGATTTTCCTTAATTTGAGCATTGACTACAGGCCTGTTATCATTATTGCATGATCAGAGGAACACAAAGAAAGTGCAGTTTTTGCCTTTGCATCCAAGTCAGTGATGTTACTCCTTGCATTACTAAGATGAATGAGTTTGAGAACAGCTGTTAATATATTATGATAGACATTTTTCATAGTCATTGTTGCTTATTTAGGGCCCTGTACTGCTCAATTAAGGACTTCTGGAGGTCCCTGGATCCACGCTGGAAAACAGAAATCAGCCAGTAAGTAATCTAATAATTTCATTTCACTGGTTACAAGTCAAGATGCTCCAGAATTCTCTGGAGTTTACCCCTCTGACCCAGTGTGCTTACACCCACTGCCACGAACAATGCAGAGGAAGATATTCATAGACTTACTCCTGAAATAAAGACAACAAAGCTGGACAGAGATTAGCAAACATAGATATTTTTGAAATTGTTAATCAGTCAATTTTAACAGTTCTTCCCCTCAATCATTCATGTCGGGTGCATTGATGAATAAATGAGTAGCAAAAAGCTTCACATACAGCATGTGAGCTAAAATGAATTTAACAGGAGTATCAACTTATTACCAAGGATACTTTAGCATGCCGAGGCTGGGGATCAAACCACTGACCACCTGATAGGTGGACGACCGCTCTACGCACAGCTGCCCCTTTATACATCTACTGGGTAGCATTCACAAACAATTAGGACCGGTACAACAAGTTTCACATATAGTTATTTTATTTCCCTAGTTATTTATTCTAAGGAGCTGTGTTGGCTGTATCAAACAGGCTGCTAACCAAGCTAACCAGATGCTACTGAAGTAATAAGCATATTCCTGCTGGTAGGACCGGGGATCATTTTATGCTTAGTGCTTCCACTTTTTCTTGCCGACATTTGTCAAATTTTCACTCAGTCATGGTACTGTTGCCACAGCTCAACAAACTTTTCTTCTCTTTCGTTGTCCCACATGACAGTAGCAAACGCAGCATCCCTCCTCCTCCTCTCTGCCATGGCTACCTAACTACACTTTGGAGAGAGCACCCGATGGGTCAACGCTCAGGAACATGTTGTGGGAGATGTCACACTAGGCACGTCAAGACAAAACAAATTCTCTCATGCAAGTCTTTTCATCGGGGTCTAATCAGGTGTCCCTGATGCTGCACCTTAGGTCATTTTTTGCCATTTACACTACATGAGTATAGATGCCCGATTGGCGCTCATGATTGGTCATAATACTGGCAGTTGTTCGGACGTGACAAAATTGTCTCTGGGCTAGATTCGTGTATTTTAATCCCAACATTAGCAGTTACTTTGCAGATTCGCATTTTACACACATAATATGTAATCACCAAATATAAATAGCTTAAACTCTCCAACAGTGTATTAAGTAGTTAACTTGACCTCAAACTTTAAAAGACTAAGTATTGTACATGCAAGTACATATTGTCAATAGTATTTCTGTACTTTTGCCATAGTAATATTTTGAATGCAGAACTTTGACTTTTAAGATCTTCAATGTTCTTAGTTGGTAGAGCGATTTCTCTGGTTAATTCTGATAATAAATCGAGACTTTGGCACGCTAACTAGTTCAGTGGCCCCGTGCCGTTGGCGTCTAACTTCTTAGAGAGACGAAAGGCGTTCAGCCATATGAGTAATAGCAGGTCTGTGATGTTCTTAGATGTCCACAGCTGCATGTGCTACACTGAGTGGATCGGCATGTGTCTACCCTTCGATGAGAGGCCATTGAACCCCACACGTGATAGGAACTGGGGATTACTTGATACTTAATACTTGATCGAATACTTTTGATAAATCAACCAAAAGAGCAGCGCAGTGCTTTACATTATCTATAGCTGACACAACATCATTTAAAATTTGTGAAGTGGCAGCAATTGTGCTATGGTTTGTTCTCAAGTCGGATTGGTGGGTGGTCAAAATATCTATTTAAAATGATTTATTTTTTTTTTTTAACACCAATGAGTTCAAGAGTTTTAGTTAAGCATGATAGTTTTGAAATAGGACTGTAGTTGTTAGGTCACTTTTATCTCCTCACTTGTGCATGGGTAAAGCCGACTTCCATGCTTTGGGAAGTGACAGTTGACAGTTGTTTGTTGCTTCAGTTTGGAACCTCGTTTCTACTTAGGAGAACATACCTGGCAGTCATGTGTTTGCACTGCAGGTGTCATTTCAGTGTCACACTCATGAAACAACAGGGGTAATTGCACACTGAAAGGTTTGTCTTGTCCAGGCATTTCAAACATGGGTGTACTGTTTTCTGCACTATAGGGCGCACTGGATTATAAGGCGCACTGTCAATGAATGGTCTATTTTCGAACTTTTTTCATATATAAAGCGCACCGGACTTTAAGGCGCATTAAGCGAAACAAAACAGTCAGATAAGTCAATCAGTCAAACTTTATTAAACGCGTTCACAATAACTATCAACATTGTTCAAACGTTAATGAGCGTATTCACAATAACTCCCAACCTTATTCAGTTGTAACACGTAAAAAAACCACAGTCTGATACCGCTAAATCAAATGTTAGCGTATTCACAATAACTCTCGAAATTGTTCAGTTATAACATGTAAAATACAACACAATACACTCACTTTATCACTTCATTCCTCGTCCACAAATCCCTCAAATTCTTCATCTTCAGTGTCCGAGTTAAGCAGTTGGGCGATTACGGCATTCAGCATGCCCGCATCCTTCTTGTCATTATCCGAGTCAGTGTCATTGCTGTTACCTGGCAGTTCAGTGATGATTCTGGCCTTTGTGAAAGCTCGGACCACAGTTGAGACTGATACCTGAGCCCAGGCATCCACGATCCATTGTCAGATATTGGCGTAAGTCGCCCGGCGCTGTCTCCCTGTCTTGGTGAATGTATGTTCGCCTTCTGTCATCCACTGCTCCCACGCAACTCACAGTTTAACTTTGAACGCCCTGTTGACACCAATATCTAACGGCTGGAGTTCTTTAGTTAATCCACCTGGAATGATGGCAAGCTCCGAATTAGTTTGCTTCACTTGGTTTTTGACAGCATTGGTGAGATGGGAGCGCATGGAGTCCCAGATCAATAGGGATGGAGATTTGTGGAAAAAGCCATCCGGTCTCTTGACATAAATTTCTCTCAGCCACTCACTCATCTTTTCCTCGTCCATCCAGCCCTTTGGGTTAGCTTTGATGATGACGTTAGCTGGAAACTTTTCTTTTGGCAAAGTCTTCCTCTTGAAAATGACCATGGGTGGAAGTTTCTGGCCATTAGCCTGGCAACCGAGAACTACAGTGAAGGATGACTTCTCGTTCCCTGTGGTACGTATAGACACTGTTCTGGTCCCTGTTTTCTCCACAGTGTGGTTCACGGGGACATCAAAGGTGAGGGGAACCTCATCCATGTTAGTGATGTGCTCTGGCCAGATCTTCTTTTCAGTGATCTGGTTTTTGCAGTATGCGCAGAAAGTGGCCAGCTTTTCTTTGTAATCTTTTGGCAGTTGCTACGAGATGGTAGTTCGTGTGTGGATGGAGAGATCACGTCTTTTCATAAAACAAAAGCACCAAGCAACACACACACACACATACACACACACACACACACACACACACACACACACACACACACACACACACACATTATCAGTAAACAGAGCTTGCGTCTTAGATTCTTGCACTGTTCATTAAACATTAAGACATTTCTAGAATGAGCTGGTTTACCTTTTAAGGTATGCAAATGTATCATTTCTTGATCTCAGTCAGTATAAATTCAACCTAAATATAGATTACATGCTGTTCAAGTTTGGCATGACTTTAGAAGTCACCGTCTACTCAGTGGCACTTTTATTGCTTTGAATGGACATTATTGGTGGTAAGCACACAGGGCTCAGGTGTTGTGAGTACTCGCGTAAAGGACACGTGGTGGTAGAGACACAGGTGAAACTAGGTGCTGATGGTTGTGGACTTGATGCTTGAGATAGGTGGAGGTGGTGGCAGAGGCGCTGGAGCTGGAGATTGGTACAGGAGAACTCACTTAGCAAAAAGAAAAAGAGGAGCTCAAGCACTAATAATTCACACGAGAGAAACTAAACTAAATATACACAAACTCACAAGTAGCATGGGCAAACAGCCAACTATACCACTAAGCAGCAGAAACAATCAGGAAACGAGTCCTCTGCAGTCCACAGTCTTTATGCTATGCTTGATTGTGATGCTTGGAGCCAGCTGCCAAGCCACCTGGAGAACCACGCCCACCGTCTGCCAAAACAGGAAACACAGGAAACAAAGCCCCACACTTCTCCATAGTACACAAGAAAATAACTGAAGTTGCTGAACCACCACACCCTGTTTAGATAGGTGTTCTGGTAATCTGTTTTATGTGTGCCGTATTAGTTGGATGTTATTTCTTATGTATGTGGTTGCGGTAGTCACTTTTCTAATGAAGGTTTTTTTTTTTTGTTTCTGAATGTTTGTAATACCCTGGTAAAGGGTTACGGTTAGGGCTGATACTAAATCAGGTTACTTGAACCTTTAAAGTTCAATGACATTATGACCCTATCTTATCCTACCTTTTACATCACACATAAGAACTTGTTCTCAACCCACATTGGCTTTCCTGCTGAAGTCTACTTCTTATCTAAGTCACAAACATGAACTCTTGTTCTTGTCCTGCACCTTAGCTTGTTGAACTACTCACCAAACATTCACTTGGGAAAAAAACTATAGTAGTATAGTTTTTTGTCTCTGCTAATTTGCTGTAAAAAAAAACAAAAAAACAAACTCTAATGGCAGGGAAACAATTCACATCCACATTTTGGTAATTTTGACAATATACCATGTTTTACAATTGATTGATTTTTTTTTATTTATTTTTTTTAAATTTTCAAATTCTGCAATTCCATGTATGTTTTCAGTATCACAGATATCATAGGGCCCTGGTTCTTCTCTGAAAACAGCTGCCTGCCGCAGGCAAAAACAAAGCTACAAGAGCAGTGAGAGTAAACCAAAATAGTTAAGTAAGTTGCGGGCTGAACAGCTAAAGAATGAGATTAAACTCACTATGCAAAGCCAAGGGGAGACATAGATTCAGGTGATATTCTTTCAGAGTTCATCACTACAAGCAGACTGTCACATTGTCATGACACACTGTTATTATAAAGATGTCAATTATAGCCATATTAGTAATACAATGAAAAACATGTTATAACAGCATTTTGACTACAAAAGGGAAACTGCTGCATAGACTTAAAATGAATTATAACTTAAAGCATTTTATGGATGCTCTTGCCCAGTTGTGAACAAAGATTGATTCATGGGGTTTAGAGTACATCAAGACTAACTATACACACCTGAACAATCACTCAGTAAGGACTCATGATAGTCTATAATAGTCCATGCATATCATTGTATGTGTTTAGCAAAGTGAAGTACATATTAATGCTAAAATCATACATGCTTCAATGTTACATTTCTATTGCTGGTGGTAAGAAAAGGGTAATGCATTTTCATTAATTTAAAAGAATCTATGCTGCATCATAAGAGATCATTATGTAAGATGAATTACAATAAAATTTGATTGCTTTTAGAATGGAACCAGTGTTTCCTCTACCATTGCCCTGGGGACACCTTTGTTTTTGAAAGAAACAAAATAGTTTATTTGTGACCAGCCACGAGAAAACCAGGAACAAGTCTCTCGGGGGGCATTTTGAGTTATTTACAGATTCTGAGTTTCTAAGCTTTCCAATGATGTCTAACACATGGAAATCTGAAAATATTTGAAGACGATGTGGCCATTTGAATGTAGGCACTTCTCAAACTAGTTTAGAGAAATCCAGCCTGAAAGATTCTTTGTATGTATGTATGTATGTATGTATGTATGTATGTATGTATGTATGTGTTAAAATCAGTGTATAACAAACATCAGCAGTTTCAGTACAGGCTATTATTCAATTCAATTCAATTCAATTCAATTCAATTCAATTCAATTCAATTTGTATAGCGCCAAATCACAACAGAAGTTGTCTCAGGACACTTTCCATATAGAGCTGGTACAGACCAAGCTCTTTTATCTACAAAGAAACCAACAATTCCCCCATGAGCAAGCACTTGGCGACAGTGGCGAGGAAAAACTTCCTTTTAACAGGCAGAAACCTCGAGCAGAACCAGACTCTGGGTGGGCGGCCATCTGCCTCGACCGGTTGGGTGAGAGAGGAAGAGCAAGAGAGGGAGAGTGAGACAGACAGACAGACAGACAGACAGACAGACAGACAGAAATGCAGTCAGAGAGACAGACATGCAATCACAGTAACAGTGACAGTGAATGTAATAATAGCAGTAGCAGTTGCAGTGGATGTCAGGCAGGGCCAAGGCAGGAGACGCAGCTGAAATCCACAATCCAGATTCAGCCACTGTCCATGGGAACCTGCAAGACGACAAAGCACAGAGACTCCGGGGAAGGAGCTAAGTTAGTAACACGCCGTGGTAGGACATGAGAGCGTGCGGATGGAGAGGGACAGAAGGACAGAGGAGCTCGGTGTATCTTTGGATGTCCCCTGACAGTCTAATCCTATAGCAGCATAACTATGGGCTGGTCCAGGACAAGCCTGAGCCAGCCCTAACTATAAGCTTTATCAAAAAGGAAAGTTTTAAGCCTACTCTTAAATGTAGAGACAGTGTCTGCCTCCCGGACAAAGACTGGAAGATGGTTCCACAGGAGAGGAGCTTGATCGCTAAATGCTCTGACTCCTGTTCTGCTTTTTGAGACTTTAGGAACCATAAGTGGACCTGCATTCTGGGAACGCAGTGTTCGAGTAGTGCAATAAGGTACTACGAGCTCTTTAAGATAAGAAGGTGCCTGGCCATTTATGGCTTTGTAAGTAAGGAGGAGAATTTTAAACTCTATTCTAAACTTTACAGGGAGCCAGTGCAAAGTGGCGAGTATTGGAGAAATATGATCTCGCTTCCTGGTTTTTGTCAGAACACGTGCTGCAGCGTTCTGGAGCAACTGGAGAATATTCAGCAACGAATTTGGGCAGCCTGATAGTAAGGAATTGCAATAATCCAGCCTGGAAGTTACAAATGCATGGACTAGTTTTTCTGCATCATTTTGAGACAAAATATGCCTGATTTTTGCGATATTACGTAGGTGAAAAAAGGCAGTCCTTGAAATTTGTTTTACATGGGAGTGAAAGGACATGTCTTGGTCAAAGATGACTCCCAGATTCTTTACAGTGGTGCTGGAGGCCATCCATAGCTGCTATGTCATCAGAAAGTGACTTTCTAAGATGTTTAGGGCCTACTACTATAACTTCAGTTTTGTCCGAGTTTAGCGTCAGAAAATTGCAGGTCGTCCAGGTCTTTATGTCATGAAGACATGCTTGTAGTCTAGTTAACTGACTGGTTTCTTCCGGTTTCATTGATAAATATAGCTGGGTATCATCTGCATAGCAATGAAAATTTATTGAGTGCTTCCTGATAATCTTACCTAAAGGAAGCATATATAAGGTGAATAGAATTGGTCCAAGCACAGAACCCTGCGGAACTCCATAGCTGACTTTAGTGAGCACAGAGGAGTCATCATTAACGCGTACAAACTGAGAGCAATCTGACAAGTAGGATTTAAACCAGCATGGAATCTGGTATATTCCATATTATGGAATCTTTGTCATCCTAAAGCTGTGAACAGTTGTTTAAATTTAGACATGTCAGGCCAGACGGTGTGTACGTGTGTGTACGTGTGTGTGTGTGTGTGTGTGTGTGTGTGTGTGTGTGTGTGTGTGTGTGTGTGTGTGTGTGTGTGTGTGTGTACACGTGTGTGTGTGTGTGTGTGTACACGTGTGTGTGTGTGTGTACGTGTGTTTGAAAGCAGCAGTGGACTGTGGGCCGACATACATGATGAGTTGGCCAAAAAGAAAAACCCTTCCTCGTTTCTACAGTTTGTTTTGGTGAAGTTTTATTCCAACACAAATGAGTATAAAAACTTACTCAAAGTTTAATACGCATGTCAACAGGTTATGTGAGATGTCTGGCTTTTGTGCGTGTGTTGTGTGCGCGCGCACGCGTGCATGTGCCTGTGCTTAACTTTACATTAAATAAATTCAGCGCACAAAAACAAAAATGAGGAAATTCTTGTGTTATTGGTGTGTACAGAAGGGTCATGATTTTGTGTGTGTGTGTATGTGTGTGTGTGTGTGTGTGTGTGTGTGTGTGTGTGTGAGAGAGAGAGAGAGAGAGAGAGAGAGATCAAATGAACAATCAAACTGTTTCTTTATTAAAATATAAAATTAATTCATTTATACATTTATTAATATGCCATACCATATGTCTGTATTATGCTCTTTAACAAAATATTTCAGCATGAAAGCATTTGTTTTTAATGTGTGACACCGTCCTGTATCATAACTACATCTCTGACATTTGTAACAAACCAAACCGTGTGAAAATCGGGTAAAAATTAGAGGAGTTATGATGATTAGAGTAGCTGGACATACACCTTCCTCCACAGAAATAAATGCACTGGGGACGCATGGGAGACCCATCCAAGATGGCGGCCGCGCTTAACGTCAGCTCCAATAGGAAGTGTCAGTCAATGAGGCGTCTACGTATATTATGTCTATGGATACTTATTTCTAATATTAAATAAAATAAACCAAATTCTGTCACTCTGTGGTGCAGTGGGATGGATAAGTCTGCTGCTGAATGAGCTCCTGTGGCTGATCAGCACATTGATATTACGCTCCAGCTCCTCCGCTGCAAGGCCAAGGGATTCTCAAGTCAAGTCAAGTCAACTTTATTGTCAATGCTGGAGATTAACAGAGGCTGGCACTTGATGATCATAAACTCCACGAGGGGTGAACAGTGTCTACAAATCACCACAGAGCCGTGCGTCTTACCTCCTTGAATGAGGGCTCTGTCTGCTCGGTAGCATATTAGCTGGTCCAGCTGGATGGCAGAGTGCTGTTATTGAGCCATGTCTGCGTGTGTGGGGTTTCATTTGCAGATTGCTGTGTTGTCGATATCAAAAAGAATCTCACGGCTGTATGTGCGCATTGGGACAAACAAGCGCGACGTAAACATAAAATCACTCAAACACACCGATGAAGACAAACATGAAGACGCCACATTTCAACTTACATCTTCTGCAAAAAAACAAAAATCACTAATTTAAAAAAAAAAATCTCAACTTTACTCAACTTGCACTGGGCCAACTTGTTGCTGGTTTTCTCGTGGCGGGTCACATTTATGGTATTTGGTGTATTCCTCACCTTAAGACAGTTCAGAGACCTATGTTTTGAAATTTTATTTTGAAATTTCTGCTTCATTCCTTTTCTGCTCATCTTTCTTTCTATCTCTCTCTCTCCCTCTCCCTCTCTCTCTCTGACATATCGTCTTCTCAATGCTCGAAGTGTAGGGTATTTTTAGGGTAGGGTATTTTTTATATTATAATGTAGGCAAAGACTTGTTTCAGCAATTAGCCTGTTCGGAAAGTAGCCTTGCTAAGTGTTAAAGTAACTAGCATGCCCTATTTCACTGTACAGATATGCATGCATTTTGTTAAGTTGTGCTTTCTTGTAGAAACTACAGAATTAGCACCACTGTGCTATTCCCTTTATACTCTTCTTACTATGTCTATTCAAAGAGCTAAAATCCCACAGGTGAGTCTTTGCTATCTGACCTGTAGTGGTCCATTTTTCAGCCAGCCAGTTTTAGGGGTTCAGTCCCCTAAATCTGTCCCCCTTTTTAGATTTTGAATATTGCTTGCTCCAGTCAGTATAAATTTGTTCCTATGGCGAGGTATCTATGATTAGGACCACTGAAACACAGCATCAGAAATCCACCTCAATTTCAGACTCCCAGTTCAAGCATTTCATTAGCCTTTATTGTTGTTGCCACCCCTTTGTGTTCGCATTCCAGTTTAACCCAGTTAACTCAATGTGTTCTTTCAGCCGTTCTCCATCACTTTATGAAACGCACCCCTCACAAAACCCACCCCACCCCTCCTCAGCATGTGAAGATGCAGTCTTGTGTAACTCTCACACTCTAAACCAGTTTCATCCAGTTCATGAGGTGTTGCCAAGAAACCAGGTCTGTGCTTATGTGCATGTATGTATGTGTATGTCTGTTTGCTTGTGTGTGTGTGTGCAAGCGTACACTTGTGTGTGTGCGTGCATGCGCGCATGAATTTGAAGGGCCAGGGATTCCTTGGCTATGTGAAAGCAGATAGCTGGAATTTTCCTGTTCCTGCAGCCAGTATTATATAAGAGCCTGGAATACGAGAGAGCAGAGCACCATGCCTTTCCTTGCCTCATTCTGTTCTTTGACATTTATTTACTATTACTTTTATCATCAAGTAATAGTGCCATAGCTGTCAACAAGAAATTGTACATTTATAAACCCCAGCTGAATTTTCAATTGTTCCGATATTGGAAAGGTATGCAGGGAAGGGCTTTTGGATGGTGTTTGACTATCTCATTAGTGCTTCAATTGGAGATAAGGTGGGCCTTTATTGATCCCCAGATGGGAAATTTGGTTGTTGTAGCAGCAAAATTACAGAATAAATAAAGATAAGTGGAGCCATAGAAACAAACAAACAAACAAACAAACAAACAAACAAAAAGACAGGTATATGAATAAGATAAGCAAACAAAGAATACAAGGGCAATTTAAGATAATATTACAAAGTAAAATGACAGGGATGTGATTAATTATATACACACACACACACACACACACACACATACATATGTATGTATGTATGCATATATATGTACTGTGTGTGTACATGTATGTATGTACAAGTACCGCTGGTATCTACTCTATGCTGTATTTTTATCAGCCATAGGTAATCTCTCTCATGTCAAGGTGTCGTCTCACTCTTTCCTCACTTTGGGGTGGATTGGGTCTCACTGGTAGAGTAACAAATGCCTTTGTATTGAGAATGTGGATGAGAAGATTGATCTGATCAAGTGTTTCTTTGTTTTTTTGTGAAAATGGGGACATATTTGCCCTGCTGCTCCTAGTTTTGAGACTCTGTGTGTGTGTGTCTGTGTATTTAGTGTAAATAAATGAAGACCTGGGGTTTTGATGCTCAGAGGAGAACAATGACACTAAACATGCCATATTTATCTGTAACTGTCACCCATATGTGATTTATCATACATTTTTTATACTACCTCCTGAGAGGTAGAGCGGTTGGCCACCTATCAGAAGGTTGGTGGTTCGATCCCTGGCCTCAGCAGTCCATATGCTGAAGTATCCTTGGGCAAGATACTGAACCCCAAGACTGCACCTAATGTTGTGCCATCGGTGTGTGTGGTTACAACCTGCTCATGATGAATCCTCATCATGAGCAGGTTGCTTAGTTATCGTATGAATGTGTGTGTGAATGGGTGAATGCAGACTTCAGTTTTAAAAGCACTTTGAGTGGTCTTCAGACTAGAAAAGTGCTATACAAATGGAGAACATTTACCATTTTAGTTGTAACATTTGATTCGTAGCAAGCTTCTAAATGTTTTAACAACTACATAGGTCCAATTGTCCTGCTGCCAAGGAATCATATATAACTTCAGACAGTTGCTAATCAGTCCTGTCTTCGGTCTCCATCAGTGGAGTTTGATTGTCTTAAATGTAAATACCACTCTTTGTTCTGGTATCAGGTTAGAGTGGTCTTTTACATTTGTAAGATGGAACTAGCAACCTTAATGTCTGGACGGCTTTTAACTTTTCAGACATGGCACATTAAACAATCTCTGGGTTCTGCTGAAGAATATTCTACAAGAGTGAGAGAAAAACAAACTTTGTAGTACCGTGTCTGATCCAAAAATGTCTGTCGTTATGCAAACACATGTCTGTACTTAAATAATTAATCATTCCCACTTGTGGCAATGCCCTGATTACAACACATCCATCCATCCATTATCTATACCGCCTGTCCCTTTCGGGGTTGCGGGGGGCTGGAGCCTATCCCAGTTACAATGGGCGAGAGGCGGGGTACACCCTGAACCGGTCGCCAGCCGATTGCAGGGCCACATGTAATGACAAACATTCACACTCACACTCACACCTACGGACAATTTAGAGTCATCAATTAACCTAATGAGCATGTTTTTGGTCTGTGGGAGGAAGCCGGAGTACCCGGAGAGAACCCACGCATGCACGGGAAGAACATGCAAACTTCACACAGAAAGGCCCCGCCTGACCCGGGGATCGAACCGGCAACCTTCTTGCTGTGAGGCACGCGCACTACCTGCTGCGCCACCGTGCAGCCCATTACAACACATATAAAACAATAAAACTAAAACAATAGAGGTACATGAAAGAGACATTAACAGGTTTCACAACAAACAGACCAAGGACAACAACAACATGGGAGATAGCTTCAATTCAAATAAAACATCTGCATTCACACCCCTCTTTATCTATCAATAGAGATTTGAACTGATGAAAAGGCGTCAGCTTGTCTAGTTTTAAGAGTTTGCGCAGGTTGTTCCATTTTTATGGTGCAGATTATTTTAAAGCCAGTTTCCCAATCTTGGTATTGACACGGTGATCGTTGAGGACCAAATAGTCTTGGGACCTAATGCAGTGTGAACTTTGATTTACAGCGAAGAACATGTGAGAGACATTCAGATATTGTTAAAGGTGCTTTATAGATAAACAGTGCAGTGCCATTCTGACTGCTAACGGCTGCCACTCAAGTTTCTTATCAACATCAATGCATTCTAAAACCATCCCCTGTTATGAACCGAAGGGCAGAATGATAGACCGCATTGAAAGGTTTAAGAGTGGAGGCAGAAAAATGCATATAAATTACATCATCATAGTTAATAATATACAAAAAGGTTCACTGGAAAATTTGCAAGCCAGAAACCAAGGTATTTATAATAGGGTACTCTTTCAATTGGAGTCCCATTAAGAGAAGTAATATTCATTGAATTTCAGTGGAACCATTAGTCAGTTTTCTAGAGAACGTACATTTTGTTTTATCTGGGCTCAACAGTAATTTAAGACCAATTAAAGTTGTCTGTACAGTACAGAAATCAAAATGCAATATTTTAGCTGCCAGCTGTTATATGAAACTTTTTCCCCTAAGTAATTTATAGAAACTGTGAATAAATGTGGTCCTACAGCAGGACAACCATTGTCCACAACAGCTGGTGTTCTACCACTGAGATAAGCTTTAAACAAGTGACATGATTTTTCTCAAATTCAGCAGATTCCAGACAATTCAAAAGAATTTCATGATCAACAGTATGAAAGCCTTAGATAAGTCAATAAAAAAAAAACAAAATAATTTTATCTAATGCACATGCATCAGTGTCTTTAAAGACTTTCAATGCTCACATCACAGTACTGTGCCCTTTCACTAGATATGAAAGTTTAAAACTTGGCAGACAATTAATTGGCTTATTTGACTGACCCTCCTTTATGCAAAGGTGTGATGTAGGCTGTCTATCACAGTTCAGGAATGTGGAGTCAGGAGTCAGAAGTTAAGCATTTAACTACAAATTGATTTGCTTATAGTAAGAGCCTTGGTTCTAACTGATCAGCCCCATTGGACTTTTTTGGATCAGTAGTACTAAGAGCATTAAATACGAGATTCGTAAAATGATTCAATGAAATGATCTGACTGAGAAGATCCAAACAATAGTGACTCTCTAGCAATAACCGAACAACTGTGTCAGGTAGCCTGTTTCTATGCTACTTCTCAAAGGACGCATCTTGTTACAAGCCCACAAAGCTCTTCCATGCTAAAAAAGACTTCGTCCCAAGGGTTGACAAAAGTTTGACTTCAGAATGAATGATTCTGGAAACAATATTGGTAATGTTGGTGGCATGGTGGAACAAGTGGTAACACTGTCGCCTCATAGCTAGAAGGTCCTGGTTTGAATCCCACTGTGGGCGCTGGTGGCGTGTCCTCCACCATGCCTTCGGTGCCTGCTTGAGGAAAAAGGGGCCTTTCTGTGTGGAGTTTGAATGTTCTCCCCATGTTCACCCAGGGTATCCTCCTTAAATAACCCCCACTAGAAACAAGCAAGAAGATCACCACCTGACCAATGGTGACGAACAGAGTTGGGTCCCCGGGCGCCGCTGTCGGCTGGCAGCCCATTGCTCCCGGTCTGCCGCGGAGGAAGGACTGACCAAGGATGGGTCAAAGGCGGAAAAAATAATTTCATGGAAGCATGGCGTGTGTGCATGTAGTTTGCAACTAACTATGTGTGATAAAGTACATTTCTTCTTCTTCTTCTTCTTCTTCTTCTTCTTCTTATCTGACACTGCATGAAAAAACACATTTTCGACCCGTAAATCCCCGCGAATTTCGTTGATTTTCGGCGATTTACGGCAAGTTTACGGGGAACTTCGCCGGCTCTGAAAATTGTCGGAAATGAACCATCTGTCGGCGGGGGGCGTGGTTAATCGCGCCTTCGCGAAGGTGCGAATAGCTCTAATTAGCACATGAATGCTACCGACGTTGATCTACTCAGGCTGGCCTGCTGACTTCACAAACAACCATTGGATGATTCCACAGGCATTTTAAAAGGAAACCATCATGTGATTGGATAGCAACTCCAATCACATGAGTGAGTGATCATGTGATTGGATGACAACTCTGCTGCTATTGGTCATCTGTGCGCCACAAATAATAATAATAATAATAATAATAATAATAATAATAATAATAAATACATATTAAATTAAATACTATATAATAAATTAATATATTAAAAATTGTTATTATATTGTTATATTTATATATATATATAAAATATAAATGATATATATATATTTTTAATTTGATTGATGATTCATTGATTTATTTGGTGATCCACCTTCTACACTACCACACAGTAGAATACAAAGAACACAGCTGACAGAAACATTTAGAAAAAAAGTCTTTAATGAAATCGTGACACACACATTAACAAGGATCAACCAAGTAAAATCATGACTACTGGGGGAAAAAAGCAAGGAAATGTGCAGAGGGGTTCACTGATAAGAGTCTCTGGGTTGGGCCATGCCGCTCGTCCATGGTGCATGAAAAAGAGTCTAAGGCCTTTGGAAATGCTTCTTTGCTGCCTCTGGGTCATACTGAGGTGGCGCCTGTCAGTTTGAAGGGGACTCGATGCAAAGCCTCTTGCGGTGTGTCGCCACATACTTTGGGTTGCTCTCCAGCCGATCTTGCAGTGTCTGGCAGAGTTTGGAGAGCTAGGACACTCCTTCTTGCTTCCAGCAGCTGTAAATACAGGTGTTAATATAATATTAGTACTGCTAAGAAACAATAACACATAATAACATATGTGAGCATGTTTGTCAAAAACAATGCAGCTAATAAATAAAATTCAGCCCATTTTTACATTGTTGTGAAAATAAAGCAGCATTCATGGGACTCTTACCCCTTCCTTCTTTGTCTGCTGCGAGCTGAAATCTTCACAGCTGCTGCCTGAACTGAAAGAGCTGGCTGGGCATACCTGAAGCTCCTCCACACCATCCATCCATCCATTATCTTCCGCTTATCCGGGGCCGGGTTGCGGGGGGAGCAGTCTGAGCAGGGACGCCCAGACTTCCCTCTCCCCGGACACTTCCTCCAACTCTTCCGGGGGGATCCCGAGGCGTTCCCAGGCCAGCCGAGTGACGTAGTCACCCCAGCGTGTCCTGGGTCTTCCCCGGGGCCTCCTCCCGGTGGGACATGCCTGGAACACCTCCCTAGGGAGGCGTCCAGGGGGCATCCGATAGAGATGCCCGAGCCACCTCAGCTGACTCCTCTCGATGCGGAGGAGCAGCGACTCTACTCTGAGCTCCTCCCGGGTGACAGAGCTCCTCACCCTATCTCTAAGGGAGCGCTCCGCCACCCTGCGGAGGAAACTCATTTCAGCCGCTTGTATCCGGGACCTCGTTCTTTCGGTCATGACCCAAAGTTCATGACCATAGGTGAGGGTAGGAACGTAGATTGACCGGTAAATCGAGAGCTTCGCCTTTCGGCTCAGCTCCTTCTTTACCACGACAGACCGATACAGCGACCGCATTACTGCAGCCGCTGCACCGATCCGCCTGTCAATCTCACGTTCCATCCTTCCCTCACTCGTGAACAGGATCCCAAGATACTTAAACTCCTCCACTTGAGGCAGGAACTCTCCTCCAACCTGAAGGGAGCAAGCCACCTTTTTCCGGTCGAGAACCATGGCCTCGGACTTGGAGGTGCTAACTCTCATCCCAGCTGCTTCACACTCGGCTGCGAACCGCCCCAGCGCATGCTGAAGGTCCTGGCTCGAGGAAGCCAACAAGACAACATCATCCGCGAAAAGCAGAGACGAAATCTGCCGGCCCCCAAACCGAACCCCCTCCGGCCCCCGGCTGCGCCTAGAAATCCTGTCCATAAAAATGATGAACAGAACCGGTGACATAGGGCAGCCCTGCCGGAGTCCAACATGCACTGGGAACAGGTCCGACTTACTGCCGGCAATGCGGACCAAGCTCCTGCTCCGGTTGTACAGGGACTGTACAGCCCTCAACAGAGGGCCTCCAACCCCATACTCCTGGAGCACCTCCCACAGAATGACGCGAGGGACACGGTCGAATGCCTTCTCCAAGTCCACGAAGCACATGTGGACTGTTTGGGCAAACTCCCATGAACCCTCAAGCACCCTGTGGAGGGTATAGAGCTGGTCCAGTGTTCCACGGCCAGGACGAAAACCGCATTGTTCCTCTTGAATCCGGGGTTCAACTATCGGCCGGATTCTCCTCTCCAGTACCCTGGAATAGACTTTACCAGGGAGGCTGAGGAGTGTGATCCCCCGATAGTTGGAACACACCCTCCGGTCCCCCTTTTTAAAAAGAGGGACCATCACCCCAGTCTGCCAGTCCAGAGGCATTGTCCCCGTCTGCCACGCGATGCTGCAGAGGCGTGTCAACCAAGACAGTCCTACAACATCCAGAGACTTGAGGTACTCAGGGCGGATCTCATCCACCCCCGGCGCTTTGCCACCGAGGAGCTTGCGAACTGCCTCAGTGACTTCAGCCCCGGTGATGAATGAATCGACCTCCAAGTCCCCAGTCTCTGCTTCCTCTACGGAAGACATGACAGAGGGATTGAGGAGATCCTCGAAGTATTCCTTCCACCGCCCGACAATATCCCCAGTCGAGGTCAACAGCTCCCCACCTCCACTGTAAACAGTGTTGACAGAAAGCTGCTTCCCCCTCCTGAGGCGCCGAACGGTTTGCCAGAATTTCCTCGAGGCCAACCGGTAGTCCTCCTCCATGGCCTCCCCGAACTCCTCCCAGACCCGAGTTTTTGCTTCTACAACCGCCCGAGCTGCCGCACGCTTGGTCTGCCGGTACCCATCAGCTGCCTCAGGAGTCCTATGAGCCAACCAGGCCCGATAGGACTCCTTCTTCAGCTTGACGGCATCCCTTACTTCCGGTGTCCACCACCGGGTTCGGGGGTTGCCGCCACGACAGGCACCGCCGACTTTACGGCCACAGCTATGGACGGCTGCATCAACAATGGAAGTGGAGAACATGGTCCATTCGGACTCAATGTCTCCAACCTCCCTTGGGATCTGGTTGAAGCTCTCCCGGAGGTGGGAGTTGAAAACTTCCCTGACAGCGGGTTCCGCCAGACGTTCCCAACAGACCCTCACGGTACGTTTGGGTCTGCCAAGTCTGTCCCGCTTCTTCCCCTGCCAGCGAATCCAACTCACCACCAGGTGGTGATCAGTTGACAGCTCAGCCCCTCTCTTTACCCGAGTGTCCAAGACATACCGCCGAAGGTCAGATGATACGACTACAAAGTCGATCATTGACCTCCGGCCTAGGGTGTCCTGGTGCCACGTGCACTGATGGACACCCTTATGCTTGAACATGGTGTTCGTTATGGACAAACTGTGACTAGCACAGAAATCCAATAACAGAACACCACTCGGGTTCAGATCGGGGAGGCCGTTCCTCCCAATCACTCCCCTCCAGGTGTCACTGTCGCTGCCCACATGAGCATTGAAGTCTCCCAGCAGAACAATGGAGTCCCCGGTTGGAGCACTTTCCAGTACCCCTCCCAGGGACTCCAAGAAGGCCGGGTACTCTACGCTACTGTTCGGCCCGTAGGCCGAAACAATAGTGAGAGACCTATCCCCAACCCGAAGGCGCAGGGAAGCGACCCTCTCGCTCAGCGGGGAGAACTCCAACACATGGCGGCTGAGCTGGGGGGCTATAAGCAAGCCCACACCAGCTCGCCGCCTCTCACCGCGGGCAACTCCAGAGTAGAAGAGAGTCCAGCCTCTCTCAAGGATTTGGGTTCCCGAGCCCAGACTGTGCGTGGAGGTGAGCCCGACTATCTCTAGCCGGTACCGCTCAACCTCCCGCACTAGCTCAGGCTCTTTCCCCCACAGTGAGGTGACATTCCATGTCCCCATAGCCAGAGTCGTTGTCCAGGATTTGGGTCGTCGGGGCCCCCGCCCACGACTGCTACCCATTCCACATCACCGGCCCCTTCTGATCCTTCCTGCGGGTGGTGGGCCTACGGGAAGGCGGAAACCTCCACACCATCTCATAATATGTCTGACAGGCCGCTGGAAGAAAATATATATTGGTTTGAAATAATTAAGACAGGCTTCAGTAAAAACAACAACAAGAAACAACAGAAAGGGTTTAAAAGACTGCTGTCCACACCATCCATGTCTGGACTCCCAGTTTTAAGTCGCCATCAAATATGACGTCACCGTTTCGTTGTGGGGCGAGTTTAGTTTGTAAAACGCAAAAAGTACAAACAGGTCATGCAACGTTTATGTTTACTTATATTCTGCAGAATATTTCCTGTGTATTTTATTAACTTACCCCTGCTCAGGTTCATATCGCCTGTCGTGTCCGTCTATTGTGCAGACGTCGCACCTTTTCCTTTAAAATACAAAATACATTGTAATGTTAAATGTAACGTGAACGATTACCAAACGTTCGGAACGTAGTGCAATAAGAATAATAAAGGTTTGGCGCCCTAAAAACTGCACAATGTGGTACTAAATGCTAACGTTACTTACGTAACTTACGCACCCGTCTCTTCGTCTCCGCCGCTGCAGTTCGGTCGGGGCTGCTCCTCCAGAGCGAGCAGTCTGGCTTTTATCTCGGTCATTCTCCTCGCCAACTGCGCGCTCAGGTACGTTAGCAGCCGAGACAATCCACTGAAGACGCTCAGCAGTTTCTTCTCTAAATTGTTTGGACTTTCTGGATATGGTTGCTCCGCAGCCAGGCCGTCCACTCGTCGCAGAGGAGTGCCTTCTGGGATGAACTGAAGACGACGTCCAGCCATTGTATGAACAGAGTTAAAGTTTAGCAGGACCCGAAAAGTAACTGTTGTAATCCAAGCTCGATTCGCGTTCACAGACGTGCCGAGGTCGTTTTCTGCCGACATCATGGCGTCAGAGGAGGCGTCCAATCATATGCGAGGTCGCGCCCTCGGAATTTCTCGCGAGACCATTTTTGTTGCGTAGAATGAAAAACATGCTGTGATTTTGTAAGGTACTTTGATTTTCTATTTTTGTACCTGAATATTTTCTAAAACATGTAAACTTCTTTAAAGTGACATCATCGAAAATAAAAAAAAGAAAAGTTACTTTGGTGTATTCCCTTTTTATTCCTACTTAAAGAATCATCAGTGGACTTACTCTGCTGGAATTTTGCAAGCTAATCACACAAGCATTGTTCATCTGGTGTTGTGGTGGCAAAATGCGAAAAATTGTGACTAGTGTCCAAGAACTGTAGATGCTTTAATTTTCAGAATTTTGATTTAGCAATTTAAGTAGAAAATTAAAGACCTTTGAGAGTCAGGACACTTATCCTGTATGTAACCTATAAAATTATTTAAACACACTTTTAAATCCTCATGAAAAAAAAAATCTTTGTATTCTGTAGGCACAGAACACACACACACACACACACACACACACACACACACACACACACACACACACACACACACAAAATCCCAATTTGCATTTGTATACCTTTGCAGCATTTACATTTGCATTTTAACACCTCATGGTCACAGTGGCTGAGAGAGAACTTCCACGGCAATTTACAGTGACGGAAATTGACGAAAATGTGACTTTTCATCCAGTGTGAGCCTGCTGGTTGGTTACAGATTGTCAAATGGATCATGTAACAAAGATCTTCTGAGATAACAGAGAGAGAAATTGGAATTGTGTTCACAAACCTAGTAATGTTGGCTTCACAGAAACATATTTATACGTTAAACAACCAAGAAGCTAGTAGCTTAGCAACTTGGCCTGCTGTTGTAATGCTAATGATAAGTTGGCTGACTTTCGACATTCGGGAAATTATTTTGTTGCAGTAGCAATTAAACATACAGACAGACACAGAATGTGTACAACAGTTCAAAAAAGTAACAAAGAAGTAACAAAAAATATACAGCAGTTTGTTAAAAATAAGAATATAACTAAAAATACAACGTAAGTAAGTATATCAACAAATATTTACAGCAAAAAAATTGTGCAGTTTCAGATGATAAATAAATGTAAACTGTAGAAAATATTCGGGTCTGTGAGTTTGGTGGATTAAATGTTTAAGTTGCAATTGTACAGTGTGATGGCTCGTGGCAGGAATGATTTCTTGAAGTTGTCCTTGTGACAGCAGAGCTGGAGCAGTCTATTGGAGAAGGAGCTCCGCTGTCTGTCCAAGAGGTGGTAAAAAGGATGCTCAGGGTTATCCATGATGGATGATAGTCTGTCCAGTGTCCTCCATTCCACCACCTCCTCAAAAGTGTCTAGTTTGCAGCCAATAACGGAGTCGCCTTTCCTGATCAGTTTGTTCAGTCTGCTGGTCTCACTGGCTCCGATGCTGCTGCCCCAGTACACTGCAGCAAAGAAGAGAGCTCTGGCAACAACAGACTGGTAGAAGATCTCCAATGTCTTGCTGCATACGTTGAATGATCTGAGCCTCCTCAGAAATAGTCTGCTCATCCCCTTCTTGTAAAGGGCGTTGATGTTAGTTTTCCAGTTCAATGTGTTGTCAAGGTGCACTCCGAGGTATTTGTAGTCCTCCACCACTGTGATATTCTCCCCCCGAATACACAGTGGTTGTGTGGTCGTCCTTTTCCTTCTGAAATGAGTGACCATCTCCTTGGTCTTGGCCACCTTAAGCAGCAGCTGATATCTACCAGACCATTCCACAAAATCGTCCACCACTGCTCTGTATTCCTCCTCTCATCCATCCTTTATACACCCTACCACCGTTGAGTCGTCCAAAAACTTCTGTAGGTGGCATGATGAAGAATTGAAAGTCTGAGGTGTACAAGGTGAAAAGAAAAGGAGACAGAACAGTCCCCTGTGGTGCTCCTGTACTACTTTCCACGGTCTCAGACAGAACATTGCCCAGTTGGACAAACTATAGTAGGTCAGGTTGCAGACTGAGAACCACCAAATGCCTCTCATCTTGCATTCAGAACGACGATTTCTGAACCAGACCTAACTAAAGTAAGGACGAGGTTAGCTTGACATTATTTACTTATATCTTGAGTCCTGTGTCATCTCTGATCCAAGCAGTTGGCTTCAGCTCAAAGCACTGCCCGCTCTGAAGGCGGAGCTTAGATGCTGTTTACTTGTCATGTTCACAAAGTTATGGATGCAGTGACTTTGCAGAACAAAAACGTCCTGCTGATAAAAAGTGCATTATCCAAAATAGCAATGAAAGGACATACTCCTCTTTGGTCAGTGCTATTTAGCTAGCCGTGCTGCTGCTGTCCCTTCCCATCATAAGCAGGTAACTAGGATTGAACTAGGTTTGATTTCTAATTAATTGAAGGT
Source organism: Chaetodon trifascialis (assembly GCF_039877785.1). Taxonomy (NCBI): domain Eukaryota; kingdom Metazoa; phylum Chordata; class Actinopteri; order Chaetodontiformes; family Chaetodontidae; genus Chaetodon; species Chaetodon trifascialis. The sequence goes on from NC_092070.1 coordinate 1,212,459, forward strand.
GAATGAATATCATGACACAATGCATGCATATACGGATGCTCTCATACAAATATGACACATATTTGTACAAATAGTTATGTGATGATATGGGGTTGTAAATGAGAGGCCTTTATTTACAGATATATTTTCAACTGACTTAGCACTCATTTAAATTATGGTTTACAGATACATTTGTGGATTTTGTGGGAAAAAAATCTCAAAAGAATTTGCACAAATAGGTGGAAATTGACAAATATATTTCCATTGAAAACTGCTAAATTGTATAAATAATGACAAAGAAGTAGTAAATTAGAGGCACAGATATAAATACAGATTTTCAGATACAAATCACTTTGCATTTATTTGTGTATTGTGTTTGTGTGAATTAAATAACTTTTATTTGTTTGGGAGTCATTTTATCCCTATACATCTTTACCTGTTAGCCACATGCCAAGGGAGATGTTAGTCCCAGGCTAAGCGTAGCCATTAGTTGTTAGTTTGTGTGTGTGTGTGTGTGTGTGTGTGTGTGTGTCTGTGTCTGTGTGTGTGTATGCATGCAAGTGAACCAAAAGACATACATGTGTAACTAGTGTAACTTCTCAGCAATTAAACAGTTAACTGTTGAGATCACTACTGAGGACAAAATAGTTACAAGACTAAGTGCTTAGAAAACACGGAGCTCTTGTTGTTAGAATTTGATAAACATTAGTGTAGTAGCAAGTAGGCCTACTACATTCACAAGTCTCTGCCCCCCTGCACTAGCCTACTCTATTAATAATATTCAGACAACCACAAAGTTGAAGTGCATAGATAGACTATGTAAAACAGGAAAGGAAAGGGAGAGCACATTAAAGTGAAGAAGAAGGGACAGGTGGAATTTCCCTACCATGTTTCCCCCTACCATTATATTATGCCCCCCCAGCACCCTCGTGCGGCCCCCCTCCAAAAAAAGTAATTTTATTTAATTTTATTTTCTATATAGCGCCAGATCATAACAGAAGTCATTTAAGGATACCTTTCCTGTAGAACAGGTCTATACCTTGTCCTTTTATTTAACAAACAGTAGCCATATGGTTTTAATCTTATTTGCACGATGGCATGTCATTTCTGTCTCTACATGGTGGTGTGTTTACAATTCTCCTCTGCTCTCTATATCGTGCACAGTGGAGTTCTGTCCCTATGTGCGCATGCACACACACAGAAGTTCCGGAACATGTCCAACACTTTAAGCACTTTGTTAAAAATGGGCCTATTTTCAAGGCATTTCAGATTTTCCCCTTTAATTCAAGCATTTCAAGCACCTTATGAACCCTCCAGTGAGATATTTAAGAAAATGCCAGGCAAGTGGTCTTTTGAGCTTTAGGTATCTCTTTACAAGCTAGCTATATGTCAAAATCTGGAAGTGTTAGGCCTTGACCTTGTTATAGTATCCAAACGGGATGGCGTTGGCATGAACTCCAGCTTTCTTCATCTTAAATAAGGACTCAAACAGCAGACAGAAAAGACAAAACAATAAACATTAATGTTTGTCTGGGATTCAAACATTAATGGTTCATTATAAAGTACCCCAAAGCCTGTATATGAAAATGATGATGTACCTTATATTTATTAAGGATAAATAATGTGACTGTACCTTATCCAGCACCTCTACCTCAGTAGTCAGATTTTAAAGGAACAAAAAGATTTAGGTGTGTCTGGGAGAGGGTTCAGATCTGTCTTCAGCTGTAGTTTCAGGAGGCATGACAATGATAGTGTATTCACTCTTCTGGAACTCATCCACTCATCTTGTTGGCTCTTCTACAACTTCCAGTGAGGATCTTGCCAAGAAAATGAAAACTATGCTTTGCATTTTACAAAGAGCACACTGCTGCACATAAACATTTCTGTATCTTATTTAACACCTCATTTGACACTTTCAGAGTTGTAAATGCATTTTAGATTTGTTAAATTTATTTTAAAACAGTCATGGTTATCTTAAAGAAGAAATTGTGCAACATATCTATATTTGGGATTGAAAGTATGTGTAAGAACAGGTGGTACTGGAGCTGAGCAGAAGTAAGTTGACAGTACTGACCATGTTCATGTTGATGGGTGGATACTCAAATAACCAGGGTTTGCAGAATGATACTACTACAGCACAGGATGATACCTGCGAAACTATTGTGCACTAATCACTAATCCATTTCCCCTACATCAATTTTACATTGCTTTGATGTATATGTTTTCATCACACATTTCAGATGCTCAGCAGACAACACTAAAACCTGAAATGCAATCAACTGTAGATGTTGCAGTGTTTTGCAGATGTTGCATTGACTAAAATGTGTGTACTGGGTTAGAATAGTTAGTTGAAAAAACAATCAAAAGCAATATTTCATCACAGTACAGTACAGCTAAAACTTAGTGTACTAAGTTGTGGTTTTTGCACAGGAGACTGCACTTTGCATCATGACTGCAGCAGTCAGTGTTGGTTTCTTTAATATAAGGCAGAGGTCCACTTCCAATTGCTGTATTTTAAGGGGGCTGTGCGCCAGAAAAAAAGACTCTGTCTTAGACCAACTGCAGGACTTTGGACGAGCCCGTTAGAAAGCCTGAACTGGAACATATCGAATGTCCTCAGAATTCCAGTTTTTGAATTTTGTCTTGTTTAGTTTGTGGATTGAACAGCCCATTGGCTTTCTCTTCTCCACTTCACATCTTATTAATCCCCACTACCTCTGTCTCTCTTCCTATAGGTGACTTGGTGAAGCTACACTGAGGGCAGTTACTGCCTCTCTCTTGCACTTCTTCCTGTTGTTGACAGTTTCGTCATGGCATCCCCCTTAATCAGCCGTCACTTTGCCCTCTCCCTGCAGAAAAGCTTGTGGCTCAGTGCTCCAGGTAAGTCCAACACTCTTCCACTAAAACCACATCCTTTTAAATCCAATCAGTATGTAGCTTTTCACCAAGTAATGACGTGTTGCTTTAGTTCAAATGTCTTTTTAACCTTGAAATGTTAGAACAGTCAGTATCTTATTCCTTCACTATAAATGCTGAAGGACTTACTAGCAATTTCTATTTGTCTATTTTGCTTCTTCAGCCATTTTATAACTTTTATGAAGAGTGTTTACTTTACAGGCAGTAAAGACCACTTAAGCGTCCTTTATTTTATTTGCTGAATTAATCTTAAATTCTCCGTGGTAAAGGTCAAGTAACAGCAGAGTGTGATTCAATGCAATTCAATTCAGTTGTATTTATATTATGCCAAATCACAACAGAATTTTTCTCAGAACACTTCCACATAGAGCTGGTACAGACCAAACTCTTTATCTACAGAGACCCAGGGATTCCATCATGAGCAAGCACCACTCTCGTGGTGAGAAAAACTTCCTTTTAACAGGCAGAAAGAAAGAAAGAAAGAGAGAGAGAGAGAGAGAGAGAGAGAGAGAGAGAGAGAGAGAGAGAGAGAGAGAGAGAGAGAGAGAATAGTATATACATCCATCCATCCATCCATTATCTATACCGCCTATCCCTTTCGGGGTTGCGGGGGGCTGGAGCCTATCCCAGCTACAATGGGCGAGAGGCGGGGTACACCCTGAACCGGTCGCCAGCCGATTGCAGGGCAGTATATACATATATGATATATTAATATGTGTGATTTTTGTACAGATATATACAGATCACTAGAAGACAGTCTGACCCTGACAGTCTAATCCTATAGCAGCATAACTAGGGGCTTGAACAAGGTAAGCCTGAGCCAGCCCTAACTATAAGATTTTTCAAAAAGGAAAGTTTTAAGCCTACTCATAAATGTAAAGACGATGCCTCCTGGACAAAGACTGGAAGACAGTTTCACAGGAGAGGAGCTTGATACCTAAAGGCTCTGGCTCCCATTCTCCTTTTAGAGACTTTAGGAACCATAACAAAGCCTGCATTCTGAGAACACAGTGTTCTTTTAAATTCTGTTCTGGATTTTACAGGGAGCCAGTGCAGAAAGGCTAATATCAGAGAAATGTGATTTCTTTTCCTCGTTTTTGTCAGAACATGTGCTGCAGCGTTCTGGATTCTGGAGGGTATTTAGCAGTTAATTTGTGAGAAATCTGCATCATCAGTAAATTTGACCATATCAGATTTTGAAAAGAGAAATGCAGAAAAAGTGTTCCTATGCATCCCTTTAATATAGCTAATAGCCCTCCTACATCTGAACCACACAGTGAGGTATGTGTTGCAACTAATTTCAGACTTTATTTTAATATTTTGAGCAAATGGTAAATATATACAACACACACTTTACAACACATGCCACATTCTCCCATTCACACGCACAGATGACACAGCATAGTTTGGGTTCAATGGCTTGCCCAAGGCTATTGAACCACCAACCTTCTGATTGGTGGATGACCTGCTCTACCTCCTGAGCCACAGCTTCCTTATGCAGGTGAACTTGAGTGTTTTTTTTTTTTTTTTTTTTTTGGTTTTTTTTAGCAATTTTCCATAAAATATCAGCACAAAATATGACATCATTAATAGTTCTGATGTTCTCAGGGATGAAAATGAACCCATGTTTCAGTGAAAATAGAGCAGCGTTATTTAGTCAGTGTAAATGTTTTACCGACCTAATCAGAATGCCTTGTGTCTCAAAGGTCCTCTCTCCTGTCAATCATCAATAGACCAGTCTGCTGACATTGTTAATGAAAATGATACAAGTTTAGTTTAATGTCTGTGAACACTTCTCAGTCATCAACAGCACGACAGGAGCCATTTAGGGATTAAAGCAACTCAAAATCCATATTAATTAAGAGTCCTGGAGTAGGAAATTTGTCTAAATGGTGAAATCTGACTGACCAAGATCCACACAACCATACATTATTTTGCAGTGGGGAAACACACAGCTTTACAACAAGGATGATTGGCAGCAAGCCTATCCATCCTCAGTGAGGAATGTCGGACTAAAACCTTTATTTGAGCACAGTCATATATCCCTGGGAGTCACCCCAGACAAAGAATAACCTTTAAGAGCTGATGACCCCTTTTCCCAGGCCAAATTCCACTGCATGACTGCATCAATGATTAGGTTCTTTCATTCTCTCTCTGTGTTTAGATCCTTTCGTCTTTCTGTTTTTCTTTCTGTCTTCCTTTCAAATTTTGGTTGGGCTACAATATCAAAATGGATGGTAAATGGACTCAATTTGTATAACGCTTTCCTAGTCTGATGACCACTCCGAACTCTTTTACAACACAACTCTGCATTCACCCATTTGCAGACATTCATAGGATTGCTAGGCCACCTGCTTTTTACAAGCTTTTAACCATTCACACACACTCACACATCGATGGCACAGCATCAGGAGCAATTTGGAGTTTAGTATCTTACCAAAGGATATTTCAACATGTAGACTGCCGAGGCCAGAGATTAAACCACCAACCTTCGGATACGTGGATGAGCCACAGCTGCTCCTAATATTTAAGAGAAGTATATATTGCTACAGTGTATTCCCAAGACTATATGACTTTACAGAAATACCCAGTTTTTCCCACCAATAATAATAATAAAGGATGTATTAGCAAGGGGAACTAGACAATAGAAAATATTCTCTAGGAAGAGGTTTGTATAGCTGCACTAATAGCTGCACTATTGTAGGCTTTTTAAAAGAATGTAATGGGCTACAGTTGAATTTCATTGCAATTGACATTTATCCTTTAAGCCATGTGAGCAACTGTCATGATTTAAAGTATAATATCATTTTTCAAATAGGTATTACCAGTAACCTTAAGTTAATTGTTTCTTCCATTTTGGCCCACCCAAGTGAAGGTGCACAATGCAACTTATATCAAGTCATAAAACTTGAAAGGGGAATCTACAAACAACAGTTTGTTACAAGCTGCAATTTCAGCAGTAAAGCTCTACTGTGCAAAGTGGTCTTACAACCAGCCAAAAGTCTCCACACTAGATAAAGTAATAGGACAGCTCTGTAGCAGCAACACGGCACTCCTTCATAAATCCTCCTTCTGATTGAGTTCTCAGCATATTAGCTATTTCTATGCTCACCACAAAACTTGCCTGCATAACATTCTCAAAATGTAGTCTTGAGTTTGGGCACCCAAACTCTGCCGAAGAGCACAACCATCCAACTGCATTTTTCCTTGCATCTCATCCAGTTTAGCATGTTTCCAGCTGTAATGGCTCTTGAGATTGACCTTTTTCATAACTGCACATCCCTACAAACTAACTTAGGCACACTGGCTTGCCTTTGTTAATTTCTCTTGGAAAGCACGACACTCATCAACTTTTGTTTTATTGACAACTGCCATGATACATTGATGATGTGTGTGTTGTGTTCAGGGACCACTTGGAAGATCGGCTTAGCCTACTATTTTGTTATTTTGTTTATCTTTTATAACGTGCTTTTTCCTATCTTCTTTTTAGAGGGGCAATAAATTCGGGTGTCATACTCAGTGAGCGTGCAGCACTATGAACAAGATGATCAATTTCAGAGGGACTAAAGTTATCGTATGTTACGACCCCCTAAAAAGGCTCACCCAAGGAGGTCTAACATAATAAAAATGAGGAGGGTTTTTTTTTAGCAGCAGCCAAAAAATAAGTTTATTAATACAAATAAACCAGTCCACCAAAAAAAACATCAACCTCAACCAAACAAAAGAACTGATGGGCCAGCCAAACTAAACAAAAGGGAAGGAAGGAGCTCCAGACCAACCCACATAGGGCCGTCGGATCCAGGATCCTTCCTCTACCCTACAAACATAACAACTAAACCCTCAAAGGAAATAAAGCCGCGAAAACAGGACTACTGGACCCATCAGAGAAAAACGAACTGAAAACAACATATCTACACAACTGAAATCTGCTGCAGCTCCTGCTGCTTCCCAGGAAGGAGAGAGAGTGAGACAGGTCCCGCAGCGCCTTTTAAGACCTGCCCCCAATCAGGAACCCTCCGTCTCCACCTTAAAAAGGGCGGAGCAAATGAAAAAGGTTAGTCACCTTACAGCCCACCACCAGCAGGCTGAGGAGCGCATAACACATAGAGGTCCTCAGTTATATCCAGACATGGCATTGAATCAGATGCTGTTAGAATAGCTTACATTTAACTACAGCATTATCAGATGGACATCTAGAATTTTAAAAGTTATTAAATGATGGTCTGATAAAAGAGGATTCTTTGAAGTAACAAGGTTTAATTTTAAGTGCCAGTTAAAACGGATAGTGGGTAATTAACCACTGTAATAAAGAATATAGCAATTTTAACTGGGATGAGCTAGAGCAGCACAAGTATCTTACCAGTAACACGGCAACTTGAATATGCTTACCTCGGCATGTTAGCACCACTTATACAGAAGCCCATTCTAGGCCCATTTATTGTTAGTAACTACAGAACAATCTCTAACTTCCCTTTGGTAAACAAAAATATTAATAATATGTAAGTTGTCCATAAACAGTTAATCGACCTAGCTTTCGCCTCAACCACAGTATAGAAACAGTCTTGGTCAATATTACTAATGACTTTAGAATAAATAGTGACATTGGTAGAGTTTCTATCTTAATATTACTGAATCTATGGCATTTGACACTATAAATCATGATATTTTTATGGGGAGACCGCAGCTCTGGACTGGTTATTATTAGGGCTGTCAGTTTAACGCGTTAATTAGATTAATTAATTACACTGCAAATTAACGCGCTATAAAAATTAACGCAATTAATCATGAGTCGATGCGCAAGCATTTTAAATTTGGCCCTTTGAGTGACCTGTAGGCTGCAGCGGCAGGTCGCATCCTACCTGCGCCACTAGTCAAAAGCAGGGTGACAACAGACATGGATGCGACACTGGAGAGCGAGGCAAGCCTACTTGGACCTTTGAACGGCAAGTTTATTTCTAAAAAGAACAAAGACGGGACTATTAACAAGAACGCAATGATTTGTACCTTGTGTAAAAAAGAATTTTCCTATCACCGTAACAGCTCCAGCCTGAATTATCATTTAAACGCTGAACATGTCGTTGCTGCTAGTGCTGCTAGTGCTACCGTGAGCTCACTCCGCCAACCCACACTTGCTGAGTTAGGAAAACGAATGAGCAAAACCACGACAGAAAAACTGACAAACTCAATCGCAAAGTGGGTTGCTGCTGATTGCAGGCCGATTTCAATCGTGGAAGACGAGGGCCTAAAAGAGGCATTTCAGATAGCATCATCTGAATTTCATTTATGAAGCACACTTCACCAATAAAAATGTGGATATCAAATCTTCTCTTCTTGGTGTATTCAATTGATTAGTCATGCACTACAATTTTGTAATGTCCTAGAATTCAAATTCTTTATTTGGGGACCTTTAGCAGATATGAGATTAAAATGCGATTAATAAGATTAATTACAAATCCTGTAATTAATTAGATTAATGTTTTTAATCGCCTGACAGCACTAGTTATTATCATAGCTTAAAAAATGTGATTTTAGTGTTCGTCTTGGGAATCTTACCTGCAAAAAATTTTTATCTTGTGCTGTTCCTCAATCAATCATTTTTAGGCCCCATCCATCCATCCATCCATCCATCCATCCATCCATCCATCCATCCATCCATCCATCCATCCATCCATCCATCCACTGTCTATACCCGACTATCCCTTTTCGGGGTTGCGGGGGGGCTGGAGCCCATGCCAGCTGTCAACGGGCGAGAGGCGGGGTACACCCTGAACCGGTCGCCAGCCGATCGCAGGGCAACATATACAGACAGACAACCATTCACGCACACACTCACACCTAAGGACAATCTTAGAGTCACCAATTAACCTAATGAGCATGTTTTTGGTCTGTGGGAGGAAGCCAGAGTGCCTGGAGAGAACCCACGCATGCACGGGAAGAACATGCAAACTTCACACAGAAAGGCCCTGCCCGACCCGGGGAACAAACTGGTGACCTTCTTGCTGTGAGGCACACGCACTACTTGCTGCTCCACTGTGCCGCCATCAGTTTTAGGCCCATTATTCTTTTTTTTTTAATATTATTATTTGCACTTGCTGCCTCTGGGCGAACTTATCAAGAAACACAATGTATGTTACCATAAGTAAGCTGATGGCAGGCAATTAAATGTTTTCATTATTTCACAATGATCTGAGCCCAATTAACACACTGTCATATTATATCAAGGATACTGATAACTGGATTTTTAAAGTTGTTATCGAGGCAAATGCGATGACAGGAAAGCTCTTTAGAATTGTAAACAACTGTCTTTGGCAAGCATCGCACAGGTCAGGAACTTTGGTGTCATTGTGGACACTGACCTTATTTTATCATTTAAAAAAATATTGTAGATAATGATTTTCTTTATCACAAGATGCTGAAAAACTTGTCAAAACAGCTTTACTTTAAAAACTCAACTTTACAAGCCAAAAGTCTAACTAGGCCACCCAAGAACTATCTTTAAAGCTAAATCCACCTTCTCTCAGTCAGATGCTGAAAGTTGGTTCATGGATTCATGTCCTCTAGGCAATAAGGGCTTTACAGTAATGCCTTTCTTGCAGGACTTCCTGAAAAGACTGTAGGACAGCTTCAGCTCATTCAAAATGCTGTACTCCTACTGTACTTCGGTCTCTTCTGACAAAATACAGAATTGATTTCGAAATATTGATCACTGTCTACAAATGACTTAATGGTCTAGCTCCTAAATGCATCTCTGACCTTCTCACTGCTTGCATATGAAATTATCATAGACTCATCATTAATTTATGACCATTATTATTATTACTCTTATTACCACCTCCAGATCAATGCAAGCTGAAGAATACCCATGGTGGCACATAGCCCAATAAAGGTTTTCATTTCTTTCACCTTAACAGGTGTTGACTTACTGCGAGACAAAGTTTCTCTCCAGCTATGTTCGGCATATGAAATTTGACCTTCACAAGTTGCATGCCTTTTCCTCCTCAAACAGGTCTCTTACCCACGGAGCCTTGGGCTAGTGGATCAAAAGTCATATCATAATCTGGTTCTGAATCTTCTAATGAATTGGTTTTTGTCCTCAAAGTAACTACTGCACTTCCCATCATTGTCCTCCCCTTACTCAGGTTGTCAGCCGTTGTCATTCCAAATCCTATACTGCATTTCACCTTTCCCACATGTATTTCAGTGAGTAACAATGCATTTCGTCAATCAAGTGTCTTGAAAACAATGACATTATCTAAAATGTGCCCACATCGCATCCAGTTCGAAAGGTAGAAGCATGCAAATGTTGCAGCCGGTCTTCAAGGGATATACTTCCCTTGTATATACTAATATACTCAAAGGGATATTTGTTACTTGATGTTTAATGTGGCACAACAGATATGTTTCTATATAGACAGTTGCAATTTATTCTAGCATTATACGCACAGTTTACATGTTTACATTTACATGTAACATTTACATGTTTACTTATTTTTTTGTTCCCAAATGCAAATGTTAGATTCGGTCTTATCACTGAGTCTTCTAATTTCACTCTCACACATTTAACCAACAGGCCCTACACACATCAGAGGAAATTCTCTGGACCTTGTTTTTATTCTTGGTGTTGATGTTGATTTTTCTACTTTTGGTCATAGTTGTTTTCTACTTTTCTTTTAATTTTTTTTTTTTACCTTGCCATTATGAAATTAAATCTTGCTTCCTAAACTATCTCTCCGCAGCAGGGTTTTCAGTTGCCTTTTTTTTATTTTAATAGGGAATAGAAAACTGTTACTATGTCTAATGGTGATATGGATTCTCCAGTACAAGCTTTTAGTGAGCATTGCTTTTCATTCCTGTTCTGTTTCATACATACTCATACTCATCTACAAAAGCTCACCAATCTGACTAGTAAAATCAAAACTTCCTTTAGTCCCCTTGACATTGTACTCACTTCTTTGCTAAAAAATGGGCTTGGTTCCATTCATTCTTGTGTGTTCTCTATCATATCAATAATTCATTGACATCTTGCTATACCCATCTTATTTTAAAGAAGGTGCTGTTCAACCACAATAATGAAAAATGAGCGCAGTCTGAGTTTCAGTCTGGTGTCTGTCAGTTGAATTCAACAGAAACAGATCTTCTCAGAGTTTTAAGTGACCTGTTAATGCACAGTGATGCTGGATAATGATCTGTATTGGTGATAGTAGATCTCAGTGATGCTTTTGATATTGTGGACCATCCTATATTGGTTGAGGATACAGTATTTGCTCTTCCAAACGAACCTGTTGTAGAACTGAGCAAGGACATCCTTTCTTCCTTTGGCAATCAAATTTTACGACTCATCCACATCATACTGAGAGATGGACAGCAGAGGCCTGGGCTGCTGCAGTGGCTCTAGCGTCCATTTCAGTTCTGTTCTGCTCTTGTAGTTTAGTTTCTCTTTCTCTCTGGATTATCTATCTGATTACAATTACAATTATACTATACTTAAGGTTTGATACTGATACTTCTGTATCATGTTTGATAATGATACTTCTCATATCTGTCTATGTATCCGTCTATCCATCTATCTGTGTGTGTGTGTGTGTGTGTGTGTGTGTGTGTGTGTGTTGCTGTGGTCTGTGAGCTGTGGTCACATCCATCCCTCTGTTCAATTAGGTGGAACGTGATATCTCAGGAATGCCTTGAGAGAATTTCCTCAAATTTGGCACAAACGTTCATTTGGAATCAAGAATGACTAGGTTAAATTTTGATGGGCTAGGATCAAGGCTCAAAGTCACCATGAGCTCAACTGTTGACTCATTGGCTGAGGGATACTACTCTGTGGTTGTAATTTTTCGTACTACTGCTTATAATAATACTTGCTCCTACTTTGTTCTGCTACTGCTGCATAACAGTTTCCCTCTGGGTAAATAAAGTTCCATTTTATTGGATATGATCTTTTCTATGTTTTGCCTACCAGCATGCAGATATGTCAGCAAGGCAGCACCGAAGACCCAGGTGGAGTTTGACTATGATGGACCCTCCATGAAAACTCCAGTTCCTGGCCCAAGATCACAAGTAACACACAGACGCACCCACACACAAATCAGTATTCTCTATCCCTTCCTTAGGTATTACTAACTATAACTAAGTTTGTTTTTTTTTTCCTCAATCTGTAGGCGCTGACAAAACAGCTGGGAGACATTCAGGTGAGCTGTAATTGTGCGTATTTGTGTGTGTGCATGTGTGTGGTGTAGATGATGATGTGTATAGTTATACACCAAGTGTATGAAAATGCTTCTCCAGTAGATTTTAAACTGTTTTGTGGGGTAAATCAAATCAGAATCAATTTGCTCTTTAGAATCCTTCTTATGTGGCCAGATGTGAACTCCAAATATATTAAGTCAATGAAACCTTTGAGAGTTAACAATGGTGTTCCACATACAGTAGCACTGTTCGCACATGAGTATGCAGCTCATTGGTAGAAGTCTGCAGCCTCCCAGGAGCCTCTTTTTACACAAGTGATATGTTTGTAAATATTTGCAAAATCATCTTTCACAAATGTTTTTACACATGTAAAAACTAAATTTCAATTGTCATTGTGAGTGCCGCAGTGCCATATTTGAAGGACTAAAGGAAAGCACTGGGTCCACAAATAACAATGGGTAGTTTTTTTTAACATAATAATTCCATCCACTGACTACCTGCTTCAACTGAGCACTAAAAAGCTTGAAATCCGTACAGTAATAAAAACAAAAGAAATATATGTTTGTGACACCTGTACTGCCCCTGTACTTGGTGGCAGCGAGACAATTTTGTGAAACGACTGCCAGGTTAACGTACAGCAAGTGTCAACTACCAAAACAAAGACAAGAAAATATGACAAGTCATATCTCACCCTCGGCTTCACCAGTACAACGGTGGGTATTTAGGAGAGACGAGCCTCTGTGCCTTCAAATGCTCAACTCGCTTTGCATTTTTTTTTGTATCTACAAAAGGGGGCCCTGCAAAAAAAAAAAATTGGGAACCACTACTGTATATAGTATATATAAGTTTTAAAGCAGAATCTGAGTTTCATGGTGGGATCAGTCCAAATGATATCAGATTGATAATGGCCTGAGTCAACAGACATGGGCTGTTGGGGATGAAAATATGTGGGAAACAACTGGTTTTATGACACGAGGTGTGTCATAGTGTGGGACAACTTTTGCAATCTCAGGGATACATCATAATATGTCAACTAAAAGACTTGTGTGTCAGAATGTTTTGCCTTCTGTCACCTAATTTGACATTGACTGACAGGAGGATATACAGTATTTCACAAATATGCTACTTACCTGCATAGTCACCATCTTTTTATAGATGGTAAATGGACTGTATTTTATATAGTGCTATTTTGACCACCATGAAGTCAGAATTAAGCAGTTTTGGAATCTCCAACTATGGAAAGGTTTAGGTGTTTAAGCCGGAATTCTACGGGGGGTGCAGTTACAGTGGGTGGCAAAAAAGAAAATCTGCAATTTGACATGTATATACAAAGACTTTGGAAGGAGGATTTAAAAACTTTGTTTATAATTAGTTTTTGTAGCTCAGTAAACAAATACTGTATATTAAATTAGAGACTTTCATGTCAATGATTTGTGCTGTTGTGGTTATTGAGAATTTGCTTCTACATTAGCTTCAGTGAAGTTGAAATGAGCTAAAACAATAGGTATTTTGCCTTTGTAATTTTTTCAATTGAATACATGTTGAAAAGGATTAGCAATTGATTACATTCTGTTTGATTTATGTTTTACACAGTATCACAACCTTTTGGGAATCAGGCTTGTATTAGCAAGACCTCTCAGTGCACTTTTTAGTTTTAACACTGTAAGTCACTGTCATTTTAAACAAATGCTTAACTACAATTATTATCAGTCGATGAAAGCATTAACCTGATGAAGCTAAACATGGCGGAACTGAAAAAAATTACTCAGCCAGTGAGTGTCAAAAATGTGTACTTTTTCACAGAAGTCAAGGGGGAGTGTTTGCAAGGAATCCATTGTGGTGATGAAAGGGCATGTTGGATTTAACATAACATCATAATATTTTTGTTGGGGAGTTACACTGACTATCCAAAGTATTAATCTAATTTAAATGAAATTTAAGAACAGCAGATTGAGAAATACTTTTTTTGTCCATGTTCATCTAAGTCCTGTTTTCCTATGCAAGTACACTGAGTGCAATTTTTGAATGTGCACTCATACTAAAACACATAAAGCATATTCTGATTCTGATTCTTAAATATATGAGGACATCAGTACACTAATGTTATGTCAAACATTTAACCAATTAGTAGTGTTGCGTAGTTATTTTCATAGAAGGTTTTCTATGGCACATGAAGTTTTCTGGTTTAGAAACGAAGATTTTTTTTTCGCAGTATAACTGGCTGAAAACTACGGATTTATGATTTTAGTTTATTACTCCTTCTATTTTTATATGACTCTCAATAATAAAAACATTTGTCCAACCCTGAACTAGCAGTGTCCATGTTTTTCTATTCTTCGAGTGAAGCTAAGCAAGTAATGATGAATTGAACTTCATTCTGTCTCTGGGTAACATATAATTGCTTTTCATACAGCGTGATTATTTGTATGAGTCACATGGCAGGTGCATTTGGTAGTTGTGTGCCTGCTGCCAAGTCTACTGTATGTTGTTCTTAATACAGAACACTGTTTCTTCCCAGAATGTTGGTGCTGTCAACTTCTTCTGTAACTATGAGGAGAGCAGGGGGAACTACTTGGTGGATGTGGACAGCAACCGCATGCTAGATATCTACACTCAGATCTCCTCCATCCCAATTGGTTAGTACCAAAACATCCAAAGACACCTCGTTGGAGTGGTCAGTATGGATAAAATCCTCTATCACAATATATGTAATTTTATAATGCATTTTGAGACATATTGGGATTCATATCGGTAATCAGTAATTCTGGAAAATTAATTCAGAAACTGTTCATAGATAAACTAGACAGGAATACTTGTTTCTGGCCAATGCAATTATATGCCTGACAAATTATGGAATTTTCTCATTTGATGCAAAATACATAAAAATTCCAAACTGCAATAAATTAGTCCTGTTGTATTATAATGTAGTCCCAATATATAACATATTACTAGTAGCTGTCATTTAAAAGTAATGTTGCTTTGCAATATTGCTGTCTGTGTTGGAGTAATGCATTACACTAAGCTTGCTTTGCTTTCATCAGAATAACTGTAGACATACGAATAGTGTCATATCTCATAGTCATGGAATGGTTTGTATAATTGCACTATGTGTTATAGCCTCAGCATAACGTGCCCGATATGGCAACCTTAGTTTACCTTGTGACTGCTTTTGACTTTTGCTCAAAAGTTTTATTAGACTTGTTTTTCCTACCTGCATGTCTCATGTGACAGATGCAATAATATTGATCTATGCAGCGGCTCCATGCAGGCTTGCAACTCAGCTGTGTCTTATGGGCATAAACATGACCAGAAGCATGTATTTGTGCTTCAAGTCTATTTGACACTACACATAAACACAACATTGATGCATAATAAAAAGACATTAATTGTGTTGCCACTCTGGACAGGACAGCTACACATATAGACACACACAGTTCTTTTTAGACTTACCCTAGCCACAACCACCACTAGCCTAACTCTAAACCATACCCTAACCTTATCAAGAATACAGGGCCGTTCTCTCCTGACTGCTTTTGATTGCCGCTCAACTTTTTGACAACCTCTGAAGCTGTGGGTAGAGTTGCTGTAGCAGAGACGGCCGAGGGTAGCTTGAGTTTCTGTGAAACTGTTTAAGAGCCTGAGCACACAGCAGTAGGACCCACACTGTTAGAACTGCTTGGCAGCTGTACTTCCAGCCTGACATTACTTTCAATGGTTTCACCTCAAGGCCCCAGGGTCTCCTGACAGAAGGGATTTTGTTGTAGCTAGGAACTCACACAGTCACACAATAATCAATCACTGGTGGCACAGTGGCATGGTGGAAACATGGTCGCCTCACAGCTAGAAGGTCCCGGTTCGATTCCTGCTGTGGGCGCTGGGGGCATGTTCTCCACCATGCCTTCGGTGCCTGCTGCTCGAGGAAAGGGGCCTTTCTGTGTGGAGTTTGCATGTTCTCCTTGTGTTCACCTGGGGTTTCCTCCTTAAAAAATCCCCACTAAAAACATGCAAGAAGATCACCACCTGACCAGTGGTGACAAAAGAAACTGGGTCCCTGGGTGCCCACCGCTCCTAGTCTGCCGTGGAGGAAGGACTGACCAAGGATGGGTCAAATGCGGAGAAGAATTTCACAGAAGCATGCCGTGTGCAGTTTCCCTCCCTAACTCTGCATGTTGTGTGTGTGGCTAATAAAGGATGTCTTCTTCAATAATCAATCAGTTCATTAGTTGAAATGGCCTGACAAATGATAAGTTTGGATTTGTTAACTTTCTCATTGTTTACTTTATATTATATATTTTATATTCATTTCAGTAAACCATATTCATGTGGTGCATATTCATGACAGAAAGGTGCAGATGCCACAAATGAGTGTCCCCAAAATTAAGCACAAAAGTCTTCCTAAATCTGACCTTGATTTAATTACTAGGACATGGATGTTATTTCTGAGCCATAACCTTTTTTACAGATGAAGCAACAGTATTTCAATTTTATGTAGATAAGTTGATGTGAAAGTGGGGATAGTGAGAAAGAATATGTTTTTGTGTGCATCCTGTTTGTCAGTAATAGGAAGTCCCCAGGGTTTCTGGACTACTGATTTGCCCTCAAGCATTCAGATGATCTCCATGAAAACAGAATGGACAAAGCAGCCCTCATTTTCTGCTGTCTCTCATTTTCTGTGTGTGTCTAGCTCAGTAAACTCATGACAAAGACAAGCTATTACAATGAATCTCTTAGTATCCTTACCGAGGTTCATGAGTAGGACACAGTGTTTGCAGTGACAGCATTTGAATTGTAAGCCAGTTGACCACTCTCATAGTCTGTAGTTAAAGGATTGGTCCAATTTCTGTCCAGCATGATTTTAGTTTTTAAGGTTTTCTGTGTACATTTGAGTCAGTCAAGGAAAGGTATAAATATGTGTCTGTCTGGAATTGAGCTGGATGTCAGTGGATTGAATTTTTTGGAATTGCACAAGTCTTGAAAAGTATTGGTAATATTGTTTGTCAACTCTAATTAATTAATACCTGTTGAGTATATAGTTGTAAACCGGCTATCATAACTTATATTAGATTATTTATTTGTATCTCCACTACAAACAAGTCATTCAATTCTAGATGAGAAATTCAAATTCTAGAAGGAATCCAATGTTGAACATGTGACCTCAAACAGGTGGAGAGCTTCATTGTACCTCACTGCCCTCTGCTGGTAGGAAGTGGAGCAATGCTGCAATTTATGTAAGGCAGCCACATCAGTTTAGATAAGATTTGACAGAAAAAACTTAACTTTCACCAAAGGATCCATATACACTCACAGTAGACATGCACATGCGTATACACACACATTCACACTTACATATTGTACATGTTTTACAGACAGACAGACAGACAGACAGACAGACATTAGCACTAATATTTTGTTCTTCATGGTAACAGCTGCACAATAACATACCGTTACAAAATGTGTATCTTGGAATGTTGGTGAAATTTGTACTGCAAAAAAAAAATAAAAATAATAATAATAAATCAAAATAAGTATTCATCTGGAATAATCTTGATGCTAACATATGCTTACTTCAAGAAACTCATCTTTCAAAATCAGACCATTAAAAATTTAAATCCCACGATTCAGTCAAATCTTCTACTTTTGGCAAAAAGGAGTTTACATTACTAAAATGTGTCATTCACTCAAAATACCACCATTACAAACTCTAAAAGATGAGTTATATTAATTAATATCTCAGTCAATAACAATCCAGTAATGACTGGAAATATCCTTGGTGAACACATATTTTTTTCTTCATCTCTGATTGCCTAGGTATAATATGTAGTGACTTTAACACAGTCATGGAACCATCAATAGATAACATCACCAACTCAGACAACATTTGGAAATTCTCTGAAACAATTAAATAGGTCCTGGATGATTTTGGTCTTGATAATAGTTGGAGACTACAACAACTATGTTCTTTTTCTCACCAGTTCACCACAATATATAAATTTTCTTTGCAACCAGGCAGTCAGTTATGCCAAATTTCACAGTCACAGGTCCATCCCAGTGCAATTAGTGATCATGCTGTGTCCCCTAGCTGGAATAGAAGCAATGTACATAAACCTGCCACCAGATAGCATTTTAAAAGATCCCTCCTCAAAGACAGATTTTGACAGTTTTATTTAAGGAGAGTGGGAATCCTTCCCAGAGGTAAATGATTCTCCATTTACCTTGGCATCATTCCTTTGGAAAACAGCAAGCAATTTCTCATACTCTGCATACCAGAAGAAGAAAGACAGGAAAAATCTGAAATAATCTGGAAAGACAAATTAAAGATTTAGAGAATGTTGCCACAAATTCTCCAAAAATACAAACTTCAGTGAAATTACATTCTGAATAATACTATTAATTCAATAATAGATCCAAATGAAGACAAAATCAGCTCCTATCTTAAAAACACTGCTGGAGCAAAACTCACCAAGTTGTACATACAAACACGCTGAATTTCACAGTACCACCACGTGAATTGTCTAGTGCACTTAGTCATATAACAAAGCACCAGGACTTCCCCTGCTGAGTTCTTGTACTATTTTTATTCTCATTAATGAACATAGAAGTAGTTGACATTAACAGACAAGACCTCTGGACTCCATACTAACGTAATGTGACGATAACTGAAATTAAATATATAATGCAATATTGCTGATGAATAAAAACAAGACTTAATGTGAATTACAAAATAAACACTCTGCAAAATTGTCTCTTCATTTTCATTGACTAAAACGAGACAAGACGAAATGTTTCATAATTTCATCTCGTTTAGTCGCGTTGTAATTGTTACTTTGCAGTATTTCTGTTTCCTGTGTCTCTCTTCAGGGGTTGCAACAGGTCGCACTGCGCAGTCGCAGGGCATTATTTAGAAGATGCAGCTGCGGTAGGTTAGCATTAACGACAGACAACTGACACAGAGAACGGGACCGGTGGCTGGCCAGTTGGCTTTGATTGGTAAAATAAATATGTTCTAAATTCAAATCAGAGCGTCTTCTGTAACTGGAATGGATGTATTCTTGAGTCTGTAAGGTAACAAGAATATAATAATAAGACAACCTTGTTTGAATTGTGACATGGGTTTGGCTAAAAGAAAATTTTGGTTTGTCTGTACTACTAGGTACTATATTGACTGGGTTAAATAGAATTGCATTACTAAAAAGAATCAGAATCAGAAAGAACGTCCAAGCTGAGCGTTAATGTAATGCACAGAGTGATGGCAATGTCAGTGTGACAAAATGAGGCAGAGGTGAAGTGTGAAGAGTGTCGGGGGGGTTACGGGCCTTGTTGATAAGGCTGACAGCAGACGGGAAAAAACTGTTGACCACAGCCTCCTGCCTCAAAGAGTTTGTGTCCAGGGTGAGAGGGATCCACCTGCAGGTAGAGTCAGGCACACTCAGCTGGGAGAGCTTCTCCTGAAGCAGAGTTGGTATGATGGTGATTTGCCTAAGCCCTTTCCGGACAGATGCAGAGTCCTTAGCTGAGAACTGGTGTTGGAGCTTCTCAGAGTACAGTCGTTTAGCCTCTTTCACCACCTCGCTAAACTTGTACTTTGACTCTTTGAATCTGTTTTTGTCCCCACACCTGAAGGCCTCTTCCTTTGCCAACCTTAGCTGTCTGAGTTTGACTGTGAACCAGGGTTTGTCATTGTTGTAACTCACCCTGGTGCATGATGGAACACAGCAGTCCTCACAGAAGCTGATGTAGGACATCACAGAATCCAAACACACCTGGAGATCCTCCACAGCCTCACTGGTGCACTTCTTTGATGTCGTCACTACAGGTTTGCAGAGCTTTAGTTTCTGCCTGTACACAGGAATCAGGTGGACCATGACATGGTCAGAGTGGCCCAGTGCAGCATAGGGGACAGCGTGATAAGCATCCCTGACTGTGGTGTAACAGTGATCCAGAATATTCTCCTCTCTGGTCAGGCATTTAATAAACTGTCTGCATTTCAGGAGTTCGTGGGTGAGGTTACCTTTGTTAAAGTCGCCAAGGACAATAACTAAAGAGTCCGGGTTGGTCCGCTCCACCCCCCGTATCTGGTCAGCGAGCATGCGCTGTGCGTCCTGCAAAAGAGACTAAAATACAATTTTCCTTCACTAAAACTAGACTAAAATGTCATCAGTTTTCGTTGACTAAAACTAGACGAAAATAGTCATGGATAATTCTGACTAAAATAAGACTAAAATGTTCAGACGTTTAGTCGACTGAAACTTGACTAGACTAAAAGAGTATGAACGTGACTAAAACTAATAAAAAACTAAAATGACAGCTTGACACAAAGACTAGACTAAGACTAAAATTAAAACAGGCTGCCAAAAACAACATTATTTGCCACTCACTAATATAGACGTAAAAATCATCAGCAAGATTCTAGCCTGCAGAATTTAAAGTCACCTCATGCATTTTATATCCAGCTCAAACCAGTTTCATTAAAGCTAGGCACTCCTCCAACAATACATGCAGGCTATTCAACCTAATGTATTATTCAAGTCTTCACAATACTAAATTAATAAGCCCAGTGCATATAGAAAAAGCTTGTGATAAATTCAAATGGAAATTTCTATTTTCCACACTCTAAAAAAATCTGATTTCAACACATCGCCTGCAGATATAGTATGCACCACTGGGCTAACATCACGATCCTTCACACAACACATTGGCACTAGGAAAGGATACCCACTCTGCCGTTCTCTATTTTAATTGACCAACTAGCAGCTGACATTCATCAACATATCAGTATTACAGGTATCCAAACTGCTAACATCCAATGCACAGTGTTAATGAAAATTATATATTGCTTGTTCTCCACATCCCTTCTGCATCATTACTGCGAAACCGTCAAGCTCATACAATTCCCCAAAATTTCCAGCTACTCTTATAGTACCAAATCAAATGTCCTTCCCCTCTGCAGAAATGGCAGGGATACAGCCACCCAAACACCATCTCTTGCCCTGTGCACTGAAAATATAACATTTTTAGGAATCATCATTTACCCCAAGCTGTCAGAGTTCTTTACTCTGAACTTTACCCTAATAAAAAAACTAAATCATAACCATCAGCATTGAACAACACTACCAATATCCTTCATGAGCAGAAAAGCAACAGTCAAAATAACAGTACTCTGCCAAACCAATCTCTTTTCAGTTTTTCCACTTCAACCCACTCGTACCTGGTTCACATATTTAGATGACATTATGTAGATAGATAGATAGATAGATAGATAGATAGATAGATAGATAGATAGATAGATAGATAGATAGATAGATAGATAGATAGAGGAAATTTAGTTTTTCTTTCTTTTTTTCTGTCTTTGTAAATGCACAATATTTACAGTTTATAAGTACACAGTATACGGTTGCCAATATGGATAATAAATAGTGTTATTGCACAGCTGAGAGAAGTATCCAACTTTAGAAATTCAGAAATTGCACCGGGTGAAATGGATAAATGTGAGCAGATACTAGCAATAGAGCATATCTTAGTCTTATCTTAGTAGTGCAAAATCAGAAACAGGTTTGTGATGTAGAGATTAAGAAAGGACAGTGTCCACACAGTGCTACATCACGTGATGCTGGAGTTAAATAGTCTGACAGATGTAGGAAGGACCTGTGGTAACGTTCTTTCTTATAGACTGGATGGAGCAGTCTACTATTGAAGGAGCACCGTCTCATGCATGGGGTGGGATGGGTTCTCCATGATCAGTGTCAGCTTGGCTAACATCCTCTTCTCACCCACTTCTTCGATGGTGTCCAGAGGGCAGTCCAGGACAGAACCAGCTCTCCTGACCAGTTTGTTAAGTCTTTTCCTGTCCCTATCAGAGCTCCCACAGCCCCAGCAGACCACTGCATAGAAAACTGCAGATGCCACCACAGAGTCGGAAAATGTTTTTAACAATGTCCGACAAACTCAAAGGACCTCAGTCTTCTGAGCAGGTGCAGACGACTTTGACCCCTCCTGTACAGGGCATTTGTGTTATTTGTGCAGTCCAATTTGTTGTTGAGGTGAACACCCAGGTATTTGTAATCCCCCACAATCTCAATGTCCAAGCATTGGATGTTCACTGTTGTAGTCTTTGGTACATTCCTTCAGAAATCAATTACCATCTCCCTCATCTTGCTGGCGTTTATGTGCAGATGATTCAGTCCACACCAGTTGACAAAGTTGGTGACAACCTCTCTGTATTCCAGTTTGTTCCCATCTGATACACATCCAACGTGTTGTGTCTGAGGTCTGATGTGTAGAGGGTGAAGAGGAAAGGAGAGAGCATTGTCCCCTGTGGAGCCCCTGTGCTGCAAACTACCACATCGACGACGGGGCGGCTGTTAAGTGGTGTGAAGAGGATGCTGTTGGTGTCAGGGGTGCTGTGAGGGGGAGGGAGGGAGTTTGGAGAAGTTGCAGCTTAAGGTCTGGGCTCAGGTGGGTGGTGGGAGGAATGGGGATAGAATCAAACCTGTTAAAAAACAGGTTCAGTTCATTAGGCCATTCCTGGTCTTCAGATTCAGGGCCCCCCTCGCTGTTGCCACTGTGACCTGAGATGGTTTTCAGGCCCCTCCAGACCTCTCTCTGTTGTTCTCCTGGAGGCGTTCCTCCAGCTTTCTCCTGTAGCTGTCCTTGCCTTTCCTTATCTCACGTTTCAGCTCCCTCTGCAACCTCCTCAGCTCATCTTTGTCCTCCGATCGAAAGACCCTCTTCTTCTCATTCAGTAGGGCTTTCAGTTCCAGGGACACACAGGGTTTGTTTGGGAAACACGGCACCTTCTTTGTAGGCACAGTGTTTTCCATACAGAAGTTAACATAGTCCGTAATGCAAGTTGTTAAAAGGTCAGTGTCCTCCCTGTGTGGACTGCACAACATGTCCCAGTCAGTGGTGTCAAAACAGTCCCTCAGTGCTATGCTGGACTCCTCTGACCATCTTCTCACATGCCTGATGGTTGGTGGTTGTTTGTTCACCAAAGGTGTGTATGCAGGGAGCAGATAAACCAGATTGTGGTTGGAACGGCCCAGCAGGAGGAGAGGTGATGAGCTGTAAGCATCCTTAGTGTTTGCATACATTAATTTCCGTGTTCTATTGTCTCTGGTGGGGCACTTTACATACAGTGGCAAGAAAAAGTATGTACCTTTGGACCTTTTCGAATTTCATTGGTTTCTAAATAAATTTGTCATAAAATGTGATCTGATCTTCATCTAAGTCAAGGGTATTGACAAATATAATGTGTCTAAAATAATAACAAGATTATTCAAAGTATGTGAACCCTTGAGTTAATGACCTCAAAAAACCTAATTGGAGTCAGGTTTTAGCACACCTGGAGTCTTGTTAAGTTAATGAGTTTGGGGGTGTGGATATCCACAATTTTGACCGATAAAAACAAGGCAAACAATCTACAAATGGAAACACTTTGGGACTGTTGCTACTCTACCAAGAAGTGGGCACCCGGTCAAAGTGACACCAAGAGCACAACAAAAACTCATCAGTGAGGTACAGAAACAACCCTGAATGACAGCCAAAGATTTGAAGGCATCATTGGACCTGGCTAACATCTCTGTTCATGAGTCTACATTACGTGAAAAACATTGAACAAGAAGGGTATCCATGGCAGGACACCACAAAGGAAGCCACTGTTTACTAAAAAGAACATTGCTGCACACTTGAAGTTTGCAAAAGAGCACATTTGACTCTCCACGGCGGTATTGGCAAAATGTTCTATGGCCTGATGAAATTAAGATTGAACTATTTGGAAAAAACACACAGCACTACATCTGGCGTAGAAAGGGCATGGCATATCATCATGAAAACATCATCCCAACCGTAAAGTATGGTGGAGGAAACATCATGATTTGGGCCTGCTTTGCTGTATCAGGGCCTGGCAAGCTTGCAATCATTGAGGGGAAGGTGAATTCCAAAGTATATCAGACAATTCTTCAGGATATTGTGAGAATGTCTGTATGTCAGCTGAAACTGTGTAGAGGGTGGGTGATGCAACAGGACAATGACCCAAAACACCGGAGCAAGTCCACAACAGAATGGCTTCAGTAAAACAAAATCCGCCTTTTGGGGTGGCCATGTCAGAGCCCAGACCTCAACCCAATAGAGATGCTATGGATTGACTTGAAGAGACCCATGTCCAAAGAATATGACAGAGCTAAAGCAGTTCTGCCAGGAAGAATGGGCTAAAATTCCTCCTCAATGTTGTGCAGGTCTGATCAACAGCTACAGGAAGCGCCTGGTTGAGGTTATTGCTGCCAAAGGAGGCTCAAGCAGTTTTAATTCTAAGGGTTCACCTACTTTTTCCAGTGCCATTTTGAATGTTCAATGTGTGTGTTCAATAGACATGAAAGATCAGAATTTTTTTTGTATTATTATTATAGACACATTATATTTGCCAATACCCTTGATTTAGATGAAGATCAGATCACATGGTATGACAAATTTATTCAGAAAACAATGAAATTCCAAAAGGTTCACATACTTTTTCTTGCCACTGTACTGTGTGAAAGTGGGGAGAGAGTGGCAGACAGGGAAGCGTGATTGAAGTCTCCAGAGATGAGAATGTGGGCCTGGGGGTGCAATATCTGGATCTGTGAGACAACTGTGTACAGAAGCTCACATGCTCTTGCAGCATCGGCCGACGGGAGGATGTACACAGTTATTGCGATAACATGCGAGAGCTCCCTCGGGAGTTAATATGGCCGAATGCCAATGGCTAGTGGCTCAATGTCTCTGGTGCAGCGCTTCTCTTTTACACTGATGTGCCCTGGGTTACACCATCTGTTGTTTACAAACATCACTATACCCCCACCTTTCTTCTTGCCGCTCTCCTTCGCTTTCCTGTCCGCTCTCAGCAGTTGGAAATTGTCCAGCATAACGTGCGAGTTAACCAGCCTTCAGTCAAACAGATGAGGCTACACTCGCGGTGCTACCTCTGCAGTCGGATTAGCGCCATTAATTCTTCCATCTTATTTGGAAGAGATCCCACGTTTCACATAGTGACAGACGGTATGTATGGTTTATACTGTCTTTTCTTGTCTTGACACTTCACCCCAGTTCTGCATCTCCTTCTTTCCACTGGGAGTATGCTCATGTTGCTCAGCGTGATCAGCTGTTCCCGAGTGTGAACAATGGACCTGAAGTTCAGTGGCTCTCCTGAGGTTGAGGAAAGTAATCCACAAAGTAGAAAAAATAAATCCCTCGTCTCATCAGGTGTACATCCATACGGACGTACGCATGATTGGCCAGGACTAGTGATCGAAAAAACACGACAAAGACACACAAACACACTAATACAAAGGAAGACAGATGGAGCTGCTGTAACAAGCTGCCACTTGTGCTCTGCCATGTTGATAAAAAAAAAAAAAAAAAGCTCACATTTTTCACCCTTTTCACACAAATCAAGTCTAGAATGTAGGAATTGGTGAATTTAAAAGGTGTTATGATTCTGAGGGGAGTTACAAAGATTAATGTTCATATCTCCTGAATTCTGAAACATCTGTTTTTTGTCCATTCACGTGTACGACAGAGCATACGACAGAACTGACTGCTGCCATTCTAGTCAAAGTGTGCAAAACACTGAAATGCACCCAGTGGGCTTTGCAGCTGTGTAGAGGACGGAATAAAACAAAATAATGACTGCGATGTCATGGAGACACGCCTGGTGGAGTCTTGGGGTAACTCAGCAAAGTATTTATCCAGTAAGATAATTCCTGCGAGAGTATTTATGCTCTCATAAGAATTACTGTGAAGTTTCTGGCTTTTAAAAGGAAGTTTTACATCACCTCTGTCACCAAGTGCTTGCTTGTGGGAAATTTTGGAATTGTTGACTCTGTATATTGCACTCAAAAAGGTTGATGGAAATGGCAAAATTAGAAAAAAAAACCCTTCTAATTTCTGTAATCACTTGAAGTGGTTTTTGCCTTTTCTGAAAGAGCAAATACACTAGATGGGAGACACCGTTTTCAAAAAAGTTCTGATGTAACAACACCAATGATTAGCTGAGTGATCAGAAGATTAAAATCTTCCCCACATAATACATGAAACAAGTAGAAATATCATATTTCCAGCAGGTTTTCTAATTTTTTTTTTCACCTTTTGAGGTTCAGCTGGCACTCATATCATCTTGTTGGTTGTTGGTTGTTTGGTGGTACGGTAACACTGTCCCCTCACAGCTAGAAGGTCCCAGGTTCGAATCCCACTTTGGGTGCTGGTGGCATGTCCTCCACCATGCCTTCATTGCCTGCTGCTCGAGAAAAAAAGGGGCCTTTCTGTGTGGAGTTTGCATGTTCTCCCCGTGTTCACCTGGGGGTTCCTCCAATCCTCCATAATCCCCCTCAAAAAACATGCATGAAGACCACCACCTGACCAATGGCGACAAAGACAGTTGGGTATTAGGGGTATTAGGAAGGAATTAATTTCACAGGAAGAATGGCATGAAGCATGTAGTGTGCAACATGATGTGTGATGTAATAATAAAAAGTATGATTCTTCTTCTTCTTCTTCTTGCACTCTTGTCATGAGAAGGTTTTTGACTGTAATGGTTTTTCCAATTGAAGACTTGGCATCACCTATTACTTATTTCAATGAATCAAACATTAATATTGGCATACCAGTAGTAGATGGGGACAAAATTTGGTTAAAATTTGTGATACACTTGGATAGAAACCCAGCTGTTGTTTACGTGGGAAGGTTAACACTACTTTTACAATTTCTAATCACTACAACTACAACAAATTCAATAGCTGTCATTCACACTGCATTTGAAACCTTTGTTGTGATTGGTAGATTGAATTTAGACATTTTTGTTCTTGAGACCCTTTTAACGTTTAATAAATTCAAACTTAGTTATTTCTCTTTCACTCTGTCTCTCTCTCTCTTCCTGTTCTGATTAGTGCATTGATGTTAAGCTATTTTTGGCAGTTGGACCTCTGTCCTTTTCAACTGTCGATAGCCTTCAGCTTGTTTCAACTTTAATTTACATTTCAGACATATCTCTCTCTGTCACACGCACACACTTAGAAATACGTATTAACACACACATCACAGTGACATGCAAACATGCACACATATACTAACACACATGCATAGAAAGACACAAACATACAACACACATACAGAGAGAGAGAGAGAGAAATACACACAGAGGAACTGGTATTTGTGACCCGCCACGAGAAAACCAGCAACAAGTCAGCCCGATGCAAGTTGTGTAAACAAAGAAAAATCAATTAAAAAAAAATAAATAAATTAGTGATTTTAATTTTTTTGGAGAATATGTAAGTTGAAATCATGAAGAAGCCACTCCATGTTTCAAATAACAGTATTGGGGGCCTTAAAACCATAAACTTTGTATTTGAATTTGGATTGTTTTTGAGGAAATCCTCTGCCCTAGTTGGGGGTGTGGCGATTCAGCAGTAAATTAGCATACTGGCTTTCTTCGGCTATTCACGTGCTTCTGTTCTTTTTCGACCAATTAGCTGCACGTTAAAAGGGAACCACATGGCAACTAATGCAGCTTCTGGTTATGCCGACAATGATCTCACTTCTGATTTTGAACCCGAACTAGAAAATGAAACTGAAGAAATTGACGAGAGCGACTGCATTACACTGGAGAACATCCCTAACCTACAGTTGACCTTAGCTGAAGATGAAGACGATGAAGAATATAACGAAAAGTAGTAGTAGTGATGACAGCGCGTGCATGCAGCCGTCATCCTCTCTGTCCTAATAAGGTGGTGTCTACATGTTTGTCTTCGTTGGTGTGTTCGAGTGATTTTATGTTTTCTTTTTTTTCTTTTTCTTTTTCTTTTTTTTTTTTAAATAATTTAAATTTTATTTGATTTTAACATATTAGGCAGAAATAAGACAAGTAAACAACACAGAACAGTAATAACAAAATAAAACCAATAAACAGGCAGGTTATAACAGACATTGACACGTTAAATTAAAAGAGGGCAATTATTGAGTCATAGTCCTGAGTATTGTTTCAAGGTACTACTAGTGTAATATTATGCATCATCAGCCTCTTTGCCTGGTCAGGTTGTTTACTCCAGACATATATTGGCTAAAATCATTCCACTGCTCATTGATCATGTCATTTCTCCCATTCAGTCTCGCCAGCATCTTTTCACATGCAGCTATTTCCATCATTTGGAGCTTCCATGTATTCAATGTAGGAGTTGGAGGTTCTTTCCAACATCTTAGAATCACCCGAGCACGTCATTTGGCCCGTTTTTAATATTCCAAATTGTGGTTTATTTAAAAGTGGCACCATAGTTTTGTCTCTTAGAAGACATAATCTCGATGATATGGGAAGTTCACATCCTAACCATTTACCAATATAACTCAGAACATTTTCCCACAGAGCAAAGACCCTGGGACATTGCCATAGTGCATTAATGTATGTGCTGTGTTCTTTCTTACATTTCCAACATAGGTCATCTTTAATTAGACCCATTTTATTAAGTCTGGTTGGTGTATAATAATATCTGTGAATTATTTCATACTGAATAAATTTGCCTCTAGCTTCTCTAATGTACTCATACTTTTTCATCCAATGTACAACACACGTCTTTTTCCCTGTTCTACAGTCACTGTTAGTTCTCCAGGGACGTCTCATACCACTTAGATGCTCTATGAAACATTGGTGGATTTTATGTTTTTGTCGCGTTTGTTTGTCCCAATCTGCACATACAGCTGTGGGACTCTTTTTGACATCGGCAACACAGCAATCTGCAAATTAAACCCATCACAAGCTAAGGAGTTTCTCATCCTTGGCCTTCTGCGGCGGCCCGTTTCGACACCGACCCCCACTAGAGGAAGCGCTGCAGGCGGTGCGAGAGGAGGCCGAACCGGGGAAAGCACGGGGGTATCCGGGCTAGGCTAGCGGCAAAACAACACAAGCCAGCTATACCATCATACTCACCAACGTACACTCCTTGGACAACAAACTGGACTATATACACCTTCTGAGATTGACCCAGCAGACTGTGAGAGAGTGCTGTGTTTTTGTTTTTATGGAAACATGGCTCAATAATAGCATACCAGACTCCACCATCCAGCTGGACCGGCTAACATGCTACCGAGCAGACAGAGCCCTCATTGAAGGAGGTTAGACCTGCGGCGGAGGGGTCTGTGTTTATATCAGGGATGCTTGGTGGCAAGATGCTGTGTTGATTTGTAGACACTGTTCACCCCTCGTGGAGTTCATGATCATTGAGTGCTGGCCTCTGTTAATGTCTTGTACATATAGCAGCATTGACAAAGTTGACTTTACTTGACTCATTCAGCTCATTTAGCAGCAGACTGATCCATCCCACTGCACCACAGTGACAGAATTTATTTTATTTAATTTAATATTAGAAATAATTATCTACATTTGCTTCTTCTAACTCTTAAGTATATTACCACATAGTAGTGCGCATGTGCGGACCGTGCATGCAGCCTGTTGCAGTCGCTCCTGTTTTTCATGCCTCATTCCTTTGCCAAAGACATCATGGCCCAGGGCCTCAAAGGACTACAGACCTGTGGCACTGACCTCCCACATTATGAAGACTCTGGAGAGACTCGTCCTGGAGCAGCTCCGGCCCATGGTCAAGCCACTCTTGGACCCCCTCCAGTTCGCCTATCAGCTCCAACTTGGAGTTGAGGACGCCATCATCTACCTGCTCAACCGTGTCTGTGCCCACCTGGACAAGCCGGGGAGCACTGTGGGAGTCATGTTTTTTGACTTCTCCAGTGCATTCAACACCATTTGTCCAGCTTTACTGGGTGACAAGCTGACAGCGATGCAGGTGGACGCCTCACTAGTGTCCTAGATTGTGGACTACCTGACTGGCAGACCATGGTATGTGTGCCTGCAACACTGCGTGAGGCAGAGTGGTCAGCAACACTGGGGCTCCACAGGGGACTTTTCTCTCTCCCTTCCTCTTCACCCTCTACACCACGGACTTCAACTATTGCACAGAGACCTGCCACCTTCAGAAGTTTTCTGATGACTCTGTGATAGTTGGATGTATCAGCAAGGGCGATAAGGATGAGTACAGGGCTGCTTTGGACAACTTTGTCACATGATGTGAGCAGAACCATCTGTAACTAAATGTGGCAAAGACTAAGGAACTGGTAGTGGACCTGAGGAGAATCAGGGCACCGGTGACCCCTGTTTCCATCCAGGGGGTCAGTGTGGACATTGTGGAGGATTACAAGTACCTGGGGGTATATATTGACAATAAACTGGACTGGGCAAAGAACACTGCCGCTTTCTACAGGAAGGGCCAGAGTCGTCTCTATTTCCTGAGGCGACTGAGGTCCTTCAACATCTGCCGGACTATGCTCAGGATTTTCTATGAGTCTGTGGTGGCAAGTGCTGTTCTCTATGCTGTTGCGTGCTGGGGCAGCAGGCTGAGGATGGCAGATGCCAACAGACTCAACACACTGATCTGCAAGGCCAGTGACATTGTGGGGATGGAGTGTGAATCTCTGACGGTGGTGTCAGAGAGGAGAATGCTGACTAAGCTACAGACTAATCTTGGACAACGTCTCACACCCACTTCGTGATGTGCTGGCTAGCACAGGAGTACGTTCGGTGAGCGACTCATCCCACCAAAACTCAGGACTGAACACTACAGGAAATCATTCCTGCCTGTGGCCATCAACCTATACAACTCCTCCCTCTGAATGGCCCCTGGACTTTTCACTTATCCGTTACATATTTGACTAAATTCAACTTGCACATCCTTTTGGAGCCAAACTTACTTTGCACATCTGTTTGTAGTACCTTGCACATCTGTATGTATTACTTTGCACATACTTTGCACACCCGTTTGTATACTGTTTATTTTTCTCAGCATATATATATATATCTTGTTTTATATTTTGTTCTATATTTTGTGGTATATTTTGTTATATATACAGTACAGGCCAAAAGTTTGGACACACCTTCTCATTCAATGCATTTTCTTTATTTTCATTACTATTTACATTGTAGATTCTCAAGAGAAAGAACTGCATATATATAAAAAGCAAACATAAAAACAAAATATTTATGTTGAGAGAATATATATATATATATATATATATATATATATATATATATATATATATATATATACACATACACACACACACACACACACACACACACACACAGTACAGGCCAAAAGTTTGGACACACCTTCTCATTCAATGCATTTTCTTTATTTTCATGACTATTTACATTATAGATTCTCACTGAAGGCATCAAAACTGTGAATGAACACGTGGAGTTAAGTACTTAACAAAAAAAGGTGAAATAACTGAAAACATGTTTTATATTCTAGTTTCTTCAAAATAGCCACCATTTGTTCTGATTTCTGCTTTGCACACTCTTTGCTTTTTATATATATGCAGTTCTTTCTCTTTTCTTTCTTTTCTAATTTTATTCTAATTCCATTCTTATGAGGAGCACTACAACTAAAACAATTTTCCCACTCGCAGACTAATAAAAGATTTCTGATTCTGATTCTTGTTTTTCATTTTTATTCAGGGGATTTTTGTAACAAAATAATTCCATTTCCATTTGGTAACCATTGTTCAAACTAATACAATAGTTTCTGTCCTGTGGGCTAAGAGATACCAGATGTCACTGATAGCTAGACCAGTAGGTGGTTGGACTTATGTAAATAAGATGCAGTGAGCAGCACTGTGTTACTTGGCTCTCCTGGTAGGTGTCTACATTCAAATGACCACATCTTCTTCAAATATTTTCAGATTTCCATGTGTTAGACATTATTGGAAATTTCAGAAACTACACTTTCAGAATGTGTAAATAACTCAAAATGCCCTCTGGAGACTTGTTGCTGGCTTTCTCGTGGCTGGTTACATTTATGTTTTTGTGGGATTTTGTACTGACAGACACATGTACACATACTGAGTCCAAACCAGGAAACAGGAGCTCATACTAGGTGCCTTGGTGGAGGTAGAATTTTGAAAATAAAAGTCCCCAGATGGTAACACAAGCTTAGTGGGGACCCATGGACAATTCTGGAATTTCAAAATGGTACTAAAATGGTTTATCTGTATTTGGCTTTCATTGATTTTTTTATATTGAAAGTTGAAATCTCAACAACAACTACCAGTGCTTAAGTATTCATATTTACTGGAAATGCTTAACATCTGAACACATGGTACCAGTAGCACCACCATGTTGTCAGTTGTTACATGTTTTATGTTTTGAATAACTCACCATGATACTTAGCAGAACAATATTTTCAGAGTGTATTCCTTGATGATGCAGATTTAGCTATATATCACACCCATTGATGTGCTTAACAGGCCATAGCACTTCATTGCTAAATTGGAGTGCAACCAAATTTGGGAATGTTGTACATATAGCCACACATTTCACAAGTGTGTAACTTTTCATTCAGTTCTACCCACAGGGGCTGTTACATGATATGGTTGAAACATGATATACAATTATGTGGACTTAAATAAATTGAAACTTAGGAAACAAGTTTTCCATGAGCATATGTACGATATATTGAAGCACGGCACACATCATCACATCCTCACCTTGTGGCCATTAGTAAAACACCACTATAAAACTTATTTTTTAAATAATATTTTAATATTGGCTGCACGGTGGCGCAGCAGGTAGTGCACGTGCCTCACAGCAAGAAGGTTGCCGGTTCGATCCCCGGGTCAGGCGGGGCCTTTCTGTGTGAAGTTTGCATGTTCTTCCCGTGCATGCGTGGGTTCTCTCCGGGTACTCCGGCTTCCTCCCACAGACCAAAAACATGCTCATTAGGTTAATTGATGACTCTAAATTGTCCGTAGGTGTGAGTGTGAGTGTGAATGGTTGTTTGTCCTTACATGTGGCCCTGCAATCGGCTGGCGACCGGTTAAGGGTGTACCCCGCCTCTCGCCCATTGTAGCTGGGATAGGCTCCAGCCCCCCGCAACCCCGAAAGGGATAGGCGGTATAGATAATGGATGGATTTTAATATTTTGATTTTTCATTAACAAACAAACAAAGAAGAATCAGAGGGACAGTCCCCTTTATTTGTCACACAACACATGCACATGCACACACACGCCAAGCACTGGTGAAATTTTTCCTCCGCCTTTAACCCATCCTGGTAAGTCCTTCCTCCACGGGGACCCAGTTTCCTTCGTCGTCACCATTGGTCAGGTGGTGATCTTCATGCATGTTTTTCGAGGGGGATTATGGAGGATTGGAGGATCCCCCAGTTGAACATGGGGAGAACATGCAAACTCCACACAGAAAGGCCCCTTTCCTCGAGCAGCAGGCACCAAAGACAGGGTGGAGGACACGTCCCCGGTGCCCACAGCGGGAATCAAACCCGGGACCTTCTAGCTGTGAGGTGACAGTGTTACCTCTATTCTGCCGTGCCACCAAGAAAGAACCAGACAACACAGCTCTTGCAAATTTCCAAAAAACAAAGAAGAAAAGTGATAATGTATATGGGTTACATCAACACATTTGATTTGATTTGATTTGGATCATATCATATACATTGTAGTTTACACTAAAGTCATGTCAACTCAACTCAACTTTATTTATATAGCACTTTACAAACAACCACAGCTGAAATAAAGTGCTGTGCATAAATAGACAAAACATTATAAAGACAATAAAAAAAAAAAAAACAGGAATAAACACTAAAATAATTGTTTTATTATTTTTAAAAACAATAAAACAATAAGTAAACGCATACCATAAAACACTACAACAAGAGCAGAGTCTCATGCGGGGTTGAAAGCCAAGGAATAAAAGTGGGTTTTGAGACGAGTTTTAAAAATGGACAGTGACAGGGCTTGTCTAATGTGTAACCGTAGCTCCTTCCATAATTTAGGAGCCGCCATAGAGAAAGCTCTGTCCCATCTGAGCTTCCGTTTTGATCTCGGTACCTCCAGGTGCAGCAGATCAGCTGACCTGAGGCACTGAGCAGGAGCGTGGGGGTGAAGGCGCTCAGAGAGGTAAGGCAGGGCGAGGCCATTTAAAGAAAACAAATAAAAGAATCTTAAAATGGACCCTAAAGTGCACAGGCAGCCAGTGGAGGGAGGCCAGGATGGAATTTATATGCTCCCTCTTATGCACTCCAGTTAAGAGGCGAGTGGCTGCGTTTTGCACCAGCTGGAGGCATGCGAGGGAGGACTGGCTGACTCCAAAATAAAGTGCATTACAGTAATCCAGCCAAGATGTGATAAAGGCATGGATTCCTGTTTCAAAGTGCTTTTGTGCAAGGAAAGGCTTCACCTTTGCCTGCAGTCTAATCTGGAAAAAACTGGACTTCACTACAATTTAAAATCACTGTCCATCTTAAAACCCAAGCTTGTAACTGTTGGCTTTACATATCCTGCCAAGGAGCCCAAGTCAACAGGAGGGGGTTCACAAGGGCCACTGGGGCCAAACACCATCACCTCCATTTTTTTTTTTTCTCATTGAAATTTAAAAAGTTCAAGGCCATCCAGGCTTTGCTGTCTTCAGTAAGTAAGGGAGGGAGTATCTACCTTTGATAAATCCCATCTGGTCCGGTCCAACCAAAATAGGCAACACCTCCTCCAACCTCCGAGCCAGGAGCTTGGATAAAATCGGCCCCAAGCAGACATGTTGGTCTGTAAGATGCACACAAATCAGACGGTTAACCCTTCTTTAAAATCAGAGAGATATGGGCAAGGTTTAAAGTTGGGGGAAGTGTGCCCCTTTCAAAAGACTCCATAATCATGTTAGTTAACGGATCCACCACATATTTGGCCATCTTTTTATTAAATTCAGGCCCAAACCCATCAGGGTCAGGAGCCTTCCCAGTCTGTAGAATCGTAATGGTCCCCAGGACTTCCTTGGCTGTGATTGGCCTACACAGATCTTTACTGGTTTCTACAGATAAGATAGGGAGATGTCAAAAAAGCTATTTCTTAAAATTGGCATATTTTGGCACTCCAGGTAGAACTCTTGTACAATTCTACTGATAGTTTTGGTTTTGAAATGTTGCTCACCCTTCTTGTCTCTAAGCGAGGGTATTGCATACAATCCTGTCTTGCCCTTGGCTAATCGAACAAGTAGCCGGCTGGATTTGTTACCGGATTCAAACAATCTATGCCTGGCATAAAATATTGCTAATTCAGCTTTTTGAGTTAGCAATTGATCTAAAGCAGATTTGGATGCCCCCAACTCCTTTAACACAGGTGGAAAAAGATTCTTTAAAATCTCTCTCTAAAGTAACAGTGTCTCGTTTGTTTTGGAAATTCTTTTGAGCTGAAGGAAGGAGTTCACCAGGAGACTTCAGATGTCTTGTGCGGAAATATTTATTGCAGGCTTGATGCATCGAGGAGAAGTTGGTGAGCAACACAATGTCCACAAGTGAACCAAGGTAGTGCCACACCAAATTCTGAAGATGTCCCTTCTAATGGGGTGTATTAATACCCCCAATGTCACGTTTTCCTTTCTACTTCTTGAACTATTCCCTATTATGGATATTCTGTACCTACCTTCTACATTTGTGGTACTCTATTGGATAGTGAAAACCAAACAATAGCTCCTACCATACTTCAATTCAATTCAATTTTATTTGTATAGCGCCAAATCACAACAGAAGTTGTCTCAGGACACTTTCCATATAGAGCTGGTACAGACCAAGCTCTTTATCTACAAAGAAACCAACAATTCCCCCATGAGCAAGCACTTGGCGACAGTGGCGAGGAAAAACTTCCTTTTAACAGGCAGAAACCTCGAGCAGAACCAGACTCTGGGTGGGCGGCCATCTGCCTCGACCGGTTGGGTGAGAGAGGAAGAGCAAGAGAGGGAGAGTGAGACAGACAGACAGACAGACAGACAGACAGACAGACAGACAGAAAGAAAAGCAGTCAGAGAGAGAGACAGAGAGAGAGACAGAGACAGAGAGACAGACATGCAGTCACAGTAACAGTGACAGTGGATGTAAATACTTACGTATGCCCTGACATCCAACCCTCTAACTGAGGACACTTTGACCTAATTCCTTTAAACTGTACAGACTAAGCATTCCTCCTTGAGTTTGTCCGGTCTCGGTCTGTACAGTTGATCTATAAGACCTTGGCTACCTCCGTAGTAAGAACAGGGGGAGAGAATTCCTATCTGCTGTCTACTAGAATAGCCTCTAAATATTATGTTAATCTGTCTCTGTTTGAGGTCTCTGTGTTGTTCAACCTTGAGACCTTTGAGCGCCTAACTGTACAGAAGGCCTGTGATAGAAAATTCCCTCACATCATTCAAGCTCCAATTGTTTTGCTAATGTACTCTTCCTTTTTGCGGCTGTGTAAGAAATTATGGATCCTCTGAGAAAGGCCTTGCTTGCCTCCCATTAAGTAGAAGCAGAAACCTCAGGTGAATTGTTAGTGGACATAAATAGTTTCTGCTGATTTTCTAAATATGTCAAAAATGCAGGGTTGCTAAGAAGAGAAGGATTTAAACACCAATGTCTAGAAAAGGGGTCATAGTAAGGTGGCAAGAGTTCTATAGAGACTGATGAGTGGTCTGAAAGAACACATGCGCTGATGGAGCAGGCACCAGTCTTGTCAAGGACTGATCTGGAAACAAAAATGTAATCCATTCTAGAAAAAGAATTGTGCGGATGAGAGAGAAATGTGAAATCTTTCCCTCTAGGATTAGTGATTCTCCATGCATCAAATTGACCAAGATCTGAGCAAAGCTCTGTTGTAGCTTTAGCCATTTTTGAAGGAGGTTGGGTTTTAGGTGGACTATACTCCATGTCAGAAGACAGGCCACAGTTAAAATCCCCACGAAGTATTACATAGGATGGGCAGACTGAGGAAATATCAGCCAGTAACTTAGAATAAAATGAGATTGTCAAAAGTATTGAGTGCATAGGCATAGAGAATTTTTTCACCATACAGAACCCCTGTAACTATAATAAATCTTCCATCTGTATCTCGGATGACCTTATCAAGTGTAAAGGCAAGATGTTTGTGAATAAGTGTTGCTACCCCTCTAATTTTGGAGTTCAAAGAGGAGTAATAAATTTGGCCCACCCAATCATGCTTTGATTTTAAATGTTTAAGATCTGTAAGGTGGGTATCCTGTAGCAATGCAATTTGCGCCTTATCTTTTTTAAGCATGGAAAATATTTTGTGCCTCCTCACGATATGGTTGACTCCCTTAAAATTCAATATTTTGATTTTTGTGTTACTCATTAGGTAGCTGATTGCTCAAATAAATAAAAATGACCCAGATCAAGCAGAGAAATGATGACCCATTATGACAGGTATAGTACAAGAAAACATTATTTGGCATATGGATGAGCTGTGCTGGTATGAACATTTCCATCTTCTAATGATGGGTGAATAACTGAAACATTCTCCATACTGACAAACAAAAAACCCTCCATATCCCACCCCCACTCCCACAACAGAACGTTACTACTTGCCTGTTACCATTCTTGGCATGATGGCATCTATCAATGAAAAACATCTACAGGTAGAGTTATGAGCCACAAAAGGATCCCTCATTAATTGTTAACATATCAAGGTAAACATTATGAAGATGTGACTATATCACACTGCAAATCATGAAAAAGCAAGAAAAAACAACATAGTAGAGTCAGGACCATTTATGCCTTTTAGTGACTGAAGTGCTTGCACAATGCTGTCATAAAAAACAGACTTACGCGGACCTTAATGAGCTGTCTCGTGTAATCCCTGGATCAAACAAGAAGCAAGTCATTAATTAAAAGTGGCTCCTGTCCAACTTTATTCCAATGTGTTGAAAAAGTTTTCCACATCACTGCCATTGTGGTTCACGGTCAGTGTAGCTGGGAAGTGCATATTGATACCCTTGTCAATCAGCAACTGACACACATCGCTGAAAGCCTACCGTCTCTCTCGAACCACAGTTGACAGATCTTGATGTATGAAGATCCATATTCCAGATTAGGCCTCTCCCTCACTGCTGCCATTATCCTGGGTTTATCCCTGGAGTTCTGAAGTGTAATAATCACCGGGCGCAGACGCATGCTCCGTGGCCCCAAGCTACAGTGTGCCCAGTCAATTTTAATATGGCTTTTGGCATCGGGTAGCCAAGTCTCAAAAAAGTTGATGGGGCGTTTTCCCTCCGTGCCCACTTTCAGATTGAGAACACGGATGTTATCCTGTGTGCTCCCATTCTCCATGTCATACATTCAATAGGCCATTACCTTAATTTTCCTCTCAGCTTCAGCAAGTCTCTCGTCCAGACCGGTCACCATGTCCTCCACGTTCGACACTCTCTGCTCTGCCTCAGTAACGCATTTTGACTGACCTTCCAAAGTTGACGATAACCGTGGTGTTCACCGCTGGCGAGGGCTCCTCACCTGTTGATTGCGAGTATTGTTTGGCTAGCAGTCGTTGCAGTCGTCATACTTCATAGGTTGATTTTCGTCTGTTTGGACATCGCTTGTTGTCAAAACGGAGCTTTTTCTTCTTCCCAAGTGCCATGCAACTGAATCCACATAAAATGCCAGAATGGGAACAATAACTTGCATTAAATATGATTAAAGATGAGTGGGAGCGGGAGCTCAGTGCAAACACGTCCTCTAGCTAGCCATCGTCACGTGACCACCACTATAAAACTTTTTAACTGCTGTATCTCCATAATGTGTTATTGAGTGGCAACCAAATTCAGCAAAGTTGTACAGATGGGAATGCTCAACATGTCTGTAGCACCAAATTACAATTTCACATGAATGAGGTGCTAAAAGATGTGAAAAGGTGCTACTGTAGCAGCAGGTTGCAGCTGGCAGTAGCCACAGCAGGGAGCAGCAACAGTTAACAGCTTGCAGCTCTAACATGCATTTTCTCCAGGAAAAGCACTTTCAAAGTTTCTAAATATTTGATGCAACATGAAATTTAAAAGTCATTTTGATTTATGTTTGATAAATGTTTTGAGGTTGTATATATGTATTATATAAAAATCTAATGATTATTAATAGAATATGTAATTTGAAATAGTCTATGTTGTTGATCCTCAGAACACTGCCTGCTGACTGCTAACAATCCATTGATACAGTTGGAGTACTTTATTATCTTCCATCTATCACCACTCCCTTTCTGTTCTCCCTCAGGCTACAACCACCCTGCTCTCCTCAAACTGATGGCCAATCCCAACAATCTGGTAGGCTGGCTTCACAAACAAGGTCATTTATGTCATGGAGTCGTATTGTTTGGTCTTCAGTGATACAGTATATAGTGTATGCTATTTCAGTAAACTAAACCATTTTCACAGTAAATACTAAATTGTGAATATTGCACACAGTTCTCAAGTTCAAGCCTCATAATTTTTGTGATTAAAACTTTAC
Source organism: Chaetodon trifascialis (assembly GCF_039877785.1). Classification (NCBI taxonomy): domain Eukaryota; kingdom Metazoa; phylum Chordata; class Actinopteri; order Chaetodontiformes; family Chaetodontidae; genus Chaetodon; species Chaetodon trifascialis. The sequence continues at coordinate 1,251,889 of NC_092070.1, forward strand.
TGGTGTCAACTGTTGTAGCAAAGCATTGTTGGTATCAGTGAATGGGGGATATAATGTTGTTTACCCTACTAAACTAACTTCATCACAGTGTAGTAGTGTAGGTGAGAGCATTTTAAAGGTTGATAAGATTTAAATAAATAGAATTTTCTGAATGCCAATTTAAAGCTCCAGTTGTGCTTTGTTGACCAAAAAAGTGTGGGCGTGTGTGTATGTGTGTGCCCGTGGGCGCATATGTGCATATGTGTATGACTTTTTTTTGCAGAGTACACTTGTGAACCGACCTGCCCTGGGAATCCTGCCACCAGAGAACTTTCCAGACAAGCTCACTGAGAGTCTTCTTTCAGTTAGTAAAATGCAAATTTACCATTATAATTCAGAATAAGCACTATTATTGTTGCTGTCATTATTGTTGTAATGAAACTGTACATAATGTTATATATTTTACATTTTTTAAGCTTTTTTAAACAACAGCACCACAATTTGCCTTTCCCTGTCAGGTGGCTCCCAGTGGAATGACTCGTGTTCAGACAATGGCTTGTGGCTCTTGCTCCAATGAAAATGCTTACAAAGCAATGTTTATCTGGTACAGGGTGAGTAAGAACACATTGGAATATGTTAACTTTTACCTTTAGCATGGTCTAAAATATGGTAGAAGACCTCAGTTATAACAAAAACCTGGGACACAGGAAAAAATAAGAGGTCAGTATCCATGCAGCAAAGGACACGACATTCTGACTTTAAGATACACAAGTACATATAGTTCATACATACTGTATATACAGTACACACGACAGGCCAAACTATAGCCTGTGGGACAACTGTGTGTTTTTAAATGGCTGATGGTGAATTTTTAAAAATAGGCTGTAATATTGCTTAAGCATATTTCTCATAAATTGCACAGTGTGTGCAGCACACATCCTAGTTTAAACACTAAGGGCTCTATTTTCAACTCCGCCGGCGGCGCGGCGCAAAGTCAGGTCCGCTGCGCCGATGGGGCGTGGCGGCGCAGACTTTGGTATTTTTGTGCGCTGCGCCGAGGGAGAAGGAGAAAGCCGGAGTGCCCGGAGAGAACCCACGCATGCACGGGAAGAACTTGCAAACTTCACACAGAAAGGCCCGACCCGGGAATCGAACCTGCGACCTTCTTGTCTGTTCTATATTTTGTGTTATATTTTGTTTATATATATATTCTCAATATAAATATTTTGTTTTTATATTTGCTTTATATATATATATAGTTCTCTCTCTTTTCTTTCTTTTCTAATTTTATTCTAATTCTATTCTTGTAAGGAGCACTGCAACAAAAACAATTTCCCCTTGAGGGATAAATAAAGGATTTCTGATTCTGATTCTGATGTCTAAATATGAGGTCCTTAGATGGTAAATCCTCGGCGTACTCCTCATCCTCCTCAAAGCAATGATGTACTCCATCTTTGTAGATAATGTAAGCATTACAATGATAACATTTGTATTTGGAATGAAATGACGTGGGTAATAGCGGAGAGCGATCATCACTTACATTTTTTCCATGTGTCTGTCTCTCTCTGTCTCTTGTCTTGTCTCATGTCACGGCTGTCTCTGGCTGGCACAGCAACGTTAACCGATTAGTTCGCATCCCTGTTTCACCTGTGTACATTCGGTCAGGGTGAGTGACCATTACACGTGCCAAACGCACTTGCGATGTCGTTAGATGAGATGCTGATCAAAATATAGGTCTGACTGTATGTGCTGACTCAGATAGTTGCATTGAATCGTGGCTGTTGCTAAATATTCATCGCAGTGTGCATTCGATGACTGACCGAGCACTGCTGAAAACACCATTAAAACCTCGCTCCCCTCTTGTTGACGGTGTGATATATGGCGTCATCAACCACGTTTTCAGTGGATAGCCGTTATCACCTAGCAGCCACCCATCCATAGGGGTGTCCCCCTGAAAGACTGTAGGAATGCTAGAATTCGCCGCGATGAACGAGTCGTGCCGACCCGGGGAAAGTGGCAAACACGTTTGTCACCAGGCAATTTGAGTTACAGATCACCAGACATCCCTGTTTCACCTGTGTACATTCGGTCAGGTTGAGTGACCATTACGCGTGCTGAATGCGCTTTCGATGTGGTCAGATGAGATACGGATCAAAATACATAAATTTAGGTCTGACTGTATGTGCTGACTCAGGTAGTTGCATTGAATTGCGACTGTTGCTAATAATTGATCGCAGTGAAATGCCAGACACTGTGGAAACCTGACTGTGAGGTGTTGGTGACGTGAGTGCACGACTCCGCCGGTTTACGAAAATCCACTTGTGCCACTGGCGCACAGAGTTGACCAGGTCTGAGGTGGCGAGCTTTCATCACACTTTTACACCGCCGGCGCAGACCGAAATAGTCGAAAATTCCAATGCGCTGGCTCATTATGCCGACACCTCCCCCCTACTGCACCGCAGCGCCCATCCTGGCGCACCTCTGTACGCCTCGGTTTACCAAAATACCAAGTGTGCCGTGCGCGTGCCGTGCGCCTGCCTGCGCCGCTCGAAAATACTACTGCGCCGGCGGCGCAGCCTGCGCCGCACTAGCAGCGGAGTCGAAAATAGAGCCCTAAATGCCACTGTCATCTTGCAAAACTACTAGGAAGCCTTGCCATTGCACTTTTGCACCATTGCACACCGGCCCGTGTGGCTGACAGTGTCCCATACAGAACACAAAGCTAAAATTAGCATGTCAAATAACACATTGAAAAGGTCTCAAACACCCTTAGAATGCCGGTAACAATTATTTAAGCCTAGGTTAGCATGTTAGCATTAGCATGCTAACATTAGCATGTCAAATAACACATTAAAAACATCTGAACCACCATTAGAATGCAATGAACATTCATTTTAACGTATGTTAGCATATTAGCATTAGCATGCTAACATTAGCATGTTAGCACAACAATCCGACATCAATAGTCAAACCTCCATGCACCAACAAGTTTATAGGACCTCATGTTATTGTTATTGTTATTATGAAAATATTTACACCCCTTCACTTTCCCGACATTTTGTTATGTTACAGCCTTTTTCCACAATGGATTAAATTCCTTTTTTGTCTGATCAAGCTACATACAATACCCCATAATGACAAACTGAAAAAGTTTTTTTAGGATTTTTTTCAAATGTATTAAAAATAAAAAACTGAAATATTGCATGTACATAAGAATAGTACCTTCTCCTCCTATTGCTCAGTTTGGCCGGATGGCCAGCTCTAGGAAGAGTCCTGGTGGTTCCAAACTTCTTCCATTTACGAATGATGGAGGCGATTGTGCTCTTCGGGACCTTCAATGCTGTAGAAATTTTTTTGTACCCTTCCCTAGATCTGTGCCTCGATGCAATCCTGTCTAGGAGGTCTACAGACAATTCCTTTGACTTCATGGCTTAGTTTTTGCTCTGACATGCACTGTCAACTGTAAGACCTCATGTAGACAGGTGTGTGCCTTTCCGAATCATGTCCAAACAATTGAATTCACTACAGGTGGACTCCAATCAAGTTGTCGAAACATCTCAAGGATGATCAGTGGAAACAGGATGCACCTGAGCACAATTTTGAGTGTCATAGCAAAGACTTTGAATACTTATGCACATATTATATTTCAGTTTTTTATCTTTAATAAATTTGCAAAAATTTCTATGAAAACTTTTTCACTTGTCATAACTTTCACTGTTTGTCAATTGATGAGACAAAAAAGGAATTTAATTTAAAAAAATCTGGGGAAAGTGAAGGGGTATGAATAATTTCCGAATACACTGTATCTGACTCTGTATGAAGATGTAACTAACAGCAGTTTGACACTTTAGAAAATACGCTTATTGCTTTCTTGCCAAAAATTAGTTAAGATGATCAATACTACTCTCATGTCTGAGTAAATATGAAGCTACAGCCAGCAGCCTGGATAGCATAAATACCAAAAAGAGGGGGAAACGCTGGCCTGGTTGTGTAAGGCAGCGAAAACTTTGTGTATTGCTGGAATATTTCGACATCTAACTCTGAAATGATTTTACACTGGACATCATGACTGGAGCGATTTAGATATGTCAGACTTCAACAGATTTTCCTGTTAAATAAAAAAAAAAAACAACAGATAATTAAAGGACAACAGAAACTTTTTGTGACTCCTGTTTGTCATGCAGTGCCTTCAGTGTAGCCCTCACGTGGTGTTTTTTTTTTTCTTTCCCAGAATTGAGCATTAATTTTCACAGTTTTGACGTTTGACAAAGACATGTTTGCCATAAATCAGTATCCTGTTGCCCCTAAACCTACTGTCATAAATACATCCATTAAAATTTTGACTGTATTTTTAAAGAATACTGTTAAAACCTGTACCTGAACCGTATCCTTTGTTAAATTAAATAAGAACTCAGATATTATCTCAACAACCAAATGTAAATTAAACTTCTCCTTTTTCTATAGAACAAGGAGCGAGGCCACAACACACCATCTGAGGAGGACCTCAGCACCTGCATGATAAACCAAGTGGGTGAAAGAAATCTCACTACTTATAATTACTTTGATATTGCTGCCTGTATTGTACAAACTAGTTGTATCTTCCTCTGTGTTCTGTGTTTCTCTGTTTCTCTCTTTTATCTCTCTGTCTCAGGCCCCAGGTTGTCCAGACCTCAGTATTCTATCCTTCATGGGGGGTTTTCATGGAAGAACGATGGGTACATTAAATACTTCCATAAATGCAACTCATTTCTGTTCTCCAGTAGTGCTGTGTGGTGAAATAAAAAAAAAAAGAGAGCTCTCTCCCATGTTAGATTACAAAACCATGCGAGCATCAGAATCACAATTTGCTTTTTTTTGGCCGTGTGTGGACATACAAGGAATCTGACTCAAGTTTAAAAGTTGCACTCAATCTACTTGCATAGGAAAAAATTGACATACAGCTCAGCAAGGACCAAAAAAAAGAAGTCTGAACATAAGGTTAAGCAATTTTTTTAAAAATAATGCGGCAAAAGACAACATATACAATAAAATTTACAGTGTGTAGGTATTTATGTTGACACTGACCGTGAGTGATGAATTTACATATTAAAAACTGTTCTTTAATGGATTATAAATGGCCATTCAATGGATGATTTGGTGTCAGAGGTTTAGTGACACTGTATGACTGGTTGACTGTTAATCACGGTGATGCCTTGTGGAAAGAAACTGTTTTTGTGTCTACTTGTTTTGGTAGGAGAAGTTTGAACATGGTGTGTCCATGATGTTGAGGGGTCTGCAGTGATGCTTCCTGCCAGTTTTCTCATTATGGGTGGAATAGGTGTAAGTGCTATGTATTAAGTCCTGAATGGAGAGCAGGTTGGCACCAATAATCAGCAGTCCTTATAGTCATTGCAATCTGTTCTTGTCCTGTTAGTGCCAGACCCAAACCAGACAATGATGGATGTGCGTAGAACAAAATGGATCAGCAGCAGCTGTTGAGGCAGGTTGAACTTCCTGGGCTGATGCAGGAAGTACATCCTCTGTTGCGCCATCTTTATGATGGCTACGTTTGAAGTCCACCTTAGATAAGACTTCATTGATCCCACATTGGGGAAATTAAGTTGTTACAGACAGCAAGTATTACAAAAAGTAATGGAACAGTGGAACAAAAAGGATCAAGATAGAGAATAGAAAAACAAGTATGTATATATGTGGATTATGTACAGATTATAAAATACTAAATGGCATAAAAATTTCACTGCCATAAAAAGTACTGTATACAGTAGGTCCTGGGAGAGATAGTAGATTCCAGAAACCTGAAGGTTTTTACAGTGCAAACAATGTTGTTGAGGATGGTGATGGGGGGCAGTGTTGCGTGGCTTCTCCTTAAGTCACCTGTCATCTCCACAGTTTTAAGCATGTGCAGTGCCAGGTTGTTCTGACTGCATGATATGCAGACTCGTCACCGTATTGGATGAGGCCAATGCCATTGTGTCATCTGCAAACCTCAATAGTTTAGCAGACGGGTGTCTTGAGGTGCAGTCGTTGGTGTAGAGGGAGAAGAGCAGTGGTGAAAGCACGCATCCCTGGGGGTTCCAGTGTTGATGGTCCAGGTGTTGTATGTGACTTCCCCAGCCTCACCAATTTCTTCTTGTCTGTTAGGAAGTTTGTTTCCAGACATTTCTCGGATGATTGTGTTGAGGTCTAGTCCTTGCATATGTACCAAGATAGTTGAGGTGCTGCAGGATGTAGTTCATTCCCATGTTAACAGCTTCCTCCACTGACTGCCCAGCAAATGTGATTCATGAGTTGTTGAAGATCTGTGTGACGATGGGTGTCAGCTGATCAGCACAGACTTTCAGGGGACAGGAGGGGGACATGCCATCTTGGTCTGACGCCTCCCTGATCTTCTTGACACACATTTTGTATGTAGATCCTGAGTGCTGAGCCCGGTTGCATGATGGTTGTTGATGTAGGGCTATCGTACCTGCAGTAGAATGTATTCAGGCCATTGGCCAGTGATGGTTCTCAGCTGTGTGTGGGGATGGTCTCCTGTAGTCGGTGATGTCATGCACTTTCTTCCACACTGACAAAGGGTTGTTAACTCAGTGATTGCACTGAATATTCTGTAGCAGTGGTCTTGTGTATTACTGTCCCTTGTGAGACCCTTGATGTGCTGTCTGTATTTTGGCAGATGGTGGATTTGCACAGTATATGCTCACTGTGCCAGGTGTCATTAACTTTTGCAAATCTGCAAAAGTTAATGTTTGTTCAATTCAGGAGCAGCAGTTCTTCCATATTATTTGTCAGAGGGTGGACACTGCATGAAATCCCTGCCGTCTCACCTTAATGAGCCAAAAAAAGTCTGACCCGTAGATCTCTAGATGTTTAATAGCTTCTCCCAACTATCGGAGGGACAGTTCAAAATGTGACAAATAAACAAAAACAAAGAAAGTACTAAAGAGCGCAGTGCAGAGGAGGCCATCTTGGGTTGAAATCCAAGCATAGAGCATTGCAGCTCTTTCATAATGGTCCCGTTGTGCTTGAATAGATTCGGAGTGAAGCATTTCCATGACAGAGCCTGAGACACACACATGATGAATGAATGAATGAATGAATGAAATACCAGTACTATATGTCTATCAGTCCAACAACAGTCATCTCACACTCACCACTCTGCTGTTTCAAAATTCTCTTCATAGCTGAAAAGGTTTCATTAATTTCATTCCCGGCAAATCTTCTTGGCCACCTTTTATATAGGTGGTAATCGATGGTCCTTAAAACAAAATGTTTCCAAAATGTTGTTTTAGTGTGTCACATTAAAAGCAGACACGGAAAGGGAGGTGTAATGCTCTTTGAGCTGGGTATAGACATTAAGATATGTCGGATCAAGATATATTATTGCTAGATGGGTGTTTTATTGATAGATATTGATGTTAATCTGAAGCACACCTGAAATGCTGTATGGCAGTTGAATTTAAGAGTTAGACTTATTGTGACATTGTAGATTCATGGCTCACATGTTTTTGCTTTGTTAAGGTTGCTTGGCAACGACACACTCCAAAGCAATCCACAAGCTGGATGTGCCATCATTTGATTGGCCAATTGCACCATTCCCCAGACTGCAGTACCCACTGGAGGAATTTACCAGAGAGAATGCGCAGGAAGAGGCCCGCTGTCTGGAGGAGGTAGGCAGAGGGGACATGTGTATGTGCACATTCATGAAATACAACTGTCAGTTGATACAAGCAATCATAACTGCACTGGTGGTCTTTTTGATTCCTCCTTCTAATTACAAAAATACAAAACAAACAAAAAAATGTAAAAACTGAAGGAAAAATAGCAACAGATATAGAAAAAAAATTAAGTTTTTCCATCAAAGCAAACTAGAAAACAGTTTACACCATGAGTAGCATTCAGCATATGTCATCCCTTCCTAGCAATCTGACTATTGTTATTCATACCATAGCCAGAGGATGTGCTGTATTTTCAGAAAAAGCACAGCTGTGATGAATATTTAAAAAAATAAATTAATTTAAAAATTAATTTTAAAAAAATTAATAAACTGTTTGCAGGCTCCAGATGCGACTTCATCTGATCACTGGGGTTCATTGGGTGCAGGTGCAATCATACATTTTATTTTTCAAACTGATTTGGACATTTGAAGGGTATATCTCTCTATGCTGACTGAACAGTGAGTTGTGTTGAGTTCCCTGCATGCTGTCATGTAATTTATGTCCTGGTGTTCCAAAAAACACCTGTTTGAAACATTCCACAGCTAAACAGGTTAATTGATATCAGGTGATAGTGTCATGATTGGTATGAAAGGGGCATCCTGGAAAGGCTCAATCAAGCAAGGATGGAGTGAGATTCACCACTTTTTGATGCACATCACTCTATAAAAGATATTACTACATTAGCTTTTTTAGAATCAAGGCTGTGATTTTTATGTTCCATTGTATGAATTTCATCAGGCCATTTGTCAAGTAAATTCAGGCACAGGAGCAGCAATTTTCAGTCAGCAATATTTTGGTTTGCTGTACTTAATTGCTCTCATATACATAAATTGTGCGTGCTTATTTTATGACCCGAATACTTGATTTGCCATGGTTGTGCAAGTAGATTAACCAATTCCTTAATAATATTGAGGCTAAACATACATCTTGTATGTTCTTTTGATAATTCATTAATCAATAAATCTTTAAAGCTATAAATTGTAAAAATAAATAAATAGATAAATTACTCCCGTCTTAACTTCACAGAGTGCAAAATTGTGTATACAAAGTGTTCAGCTTGTCTGGCTAACAGTTAGAAATAGTATACAGCTTACAGTCATATGCAAAAGTTGTTTTAGTTTTTCTGAGTTTTTTAATTTTCTGTTTATCAGCATTTAATATACCAATAATTTGAGCACTCCTCTAGTGATTCATGCTGGTACCTTATAAGGCCATGTTATCACACAAGAAGTATTGCCAGTATATATGATACTTGAATATCCAATTTATTTTAAGAGCTGTTTGGACTGTCATGTGCATCTCCAGGTGGAGGACCTGATCGTAAAGTGGAGGCAGAAGGGGAACCCTGTGGCAGGGATTGTAATTGAGCCAATTCAGGCTGAAGGCGGAGATAACCATGCATCCCCAGACTTCTTCAGAAGCCTCCGCAACATTGCGCGCAAGGTAACAGGTATTACTGTAGTAAATCCTGTAACAGGCATGAGCTTGTTCTTGTGATTTGAGTAGCATCAACTTGGAAAGTACACTGGTTTATTAACCTCAGACACCACTGTGCCAACATGAAATACATCAAATATTCCCAGTAGTAGCTTATGATAGATGTTCATTGGCAAAGCAACATCTTACAATAGATTAATAATTGGATAATCAGTACTGGATTTCAGCGCATCAATATGCCAATAACACGACCTCCACCATGTAACAGCCTGCACATGGTTTTGGAATTGTGGCACAGAGCAGAAAGCTCCTGGCTATGAGTCCTAACTCTCCGACCCACTTGCTCATATCTGGAGGGCAAACCCCCTCCTCCATATGTATATAGTTCTGTTTAACACCATCGGTCAGCTTGAAAATCCTGCTCCCTAAACTGTTTCACCCTCTTCTGAGGCAGAAACCAGGCTCTGGGTGGGCGGCCATCTGCCTCGACCGGTTTAGTCAGAGAGGGAGAGCAAGAGAGAGAGAGTGGGACAGACAGAGAGAGACAGACAGAAATGCAGTCAGAGAGACAGAGAGAGAGACAGACAGACAGACATGCAGTCACAGTAACAGTGACAGTGGATGTAATAACAGTAGTAGCAGTTGCAGTGGATGTCAGGCAGGGCCAAGGCAGGAGACGCAGCCGCAATCCACAATCCAGACTCAGCCACTGTGGAACCTGCGAGACGACAAAGCACAGAGACTCCGGGGAAGGAGATAAGTTAGTAACACACTGTGGTAGGACATGAAAGCGTGCAGATGGAGAGGGAGAGAAAGACAGAGGAGCTCGGTGTATCTTTGGAGGTCCCCTGACAGTCTAATCCTATAGCAGCATAACTAGGGGCTGGTCCAGGACAAGCCTGAGCCAGCCCCAACTATAAGCTTGGGAAAGCTTTAAGCCTACTCTTAAATGTAGAGACAGTGTCAGCCTCCCGGACAAAGACTGGAAGATGGTTCCACAGGAGAGGAGCTTGATAGCAAAAGCTCTGATTCCTGTTCTGCTTTTTGAGACTTTAGGAACCATAAGTAGACCTGCATTCTGGGAACGCAGTGTTCGAGTGGGGTAATGAGGTACTATGAGCTCTTTAAGATAAGAAGGTGCCTGGCCATTTATGGCTTTGTAAGTAAGGAGGAGAATTTTAAATTCTCTTCTAAACTTTACAGGGAGCCAGTGCAGAGTGGCTAGTGTTGGAGAAATATAATCTCTCTTCCTGGTTTTTGTCAGAACACGTGCTGCAGTGTTCTTGAGCAACTGGAGAATATTCAGCAAAGAATTTGGGCAGCCTATAGATAGGAATTGCAATAATCCAGCCTGAAAGTTATGAATGCATTGACTAGTTTTTTTTTTGCATCATTTTGAGACAAAATATGCCTGATTTTTGCAATATTACGTAAGTGAAAAAAGACAGTCCTTGAAATTTGTTTTACATGGGAGTGAAAGGACATGTCCTGTTCAAAGATAACTTCCTGATTCTTTACAGTGGTGCTGGAGGCCAGCACAATGCCATCCATAACTACTATGTCATCAGAAAGTGACTTTCTAAGATGTTTAGGGCCTACTACCATAACTTCAGTTTTGTCCGAGTTTAGCATCAGAAAACTGCAGGTCATCCAGGTCTTTATGTCCTGAAGACATGCTTGTAGTCTAGTTAACTGACTGGTTTCTTCTGGCTTCATTGATAAATATAGCTGGGTATCATCTGCATAGCAATGAAAATTTATTGATTGCTTCTTGATAATCTTCCCTAAATGAAGCATATACAAGTTTTGGTCCAAGCACAGAACCTTACGGAACTCCATAGCTGACTTTAGCAAGCACAGAGGAGTCGTCATTAACGTGAACAAACTGAGAGTGATATGACAAGTAGGATTTAAACCAGCTTAGCGCAGTTCCCTTAATGCCAGTGAAGTGTTCCGGTCTCTGCAATAGGATACCATGATCAATGGTGTCAAATGCAGCGCTAAGATCCAATAAGACTAGTACAGAGACAAATCCTTTATCAGATGCAATTAGAAGGTCATTTGTAACTTTAACCAGTGCTGTCTCTGTGCTATGATGCACTCTAAATCCTGACTGGAAATCCTCATATAAACTATTATTGTTTAGAAAGTCGCACAGCTGATTGGCAACTGCTTTCTCAAGAGTTTTTGAAAGAAAGGGAAGGTTGGATATCGGTCTATAGTTGGCTAAAACCCCTGGATCAAGAGTAGGCTTTTTAAGTAGTGGTTTTATCACAGCTACTTTAAAGGACTGTGGTACGTAGCCTGTTGATAAAGACAGATTGATCACGTCTAATACTGAAGAGTCAATTAAAGGTAATACTTCTTTAAACAGCTTAGTCGGGATGGGATCTAAAATACAGGTTGATGATTTTGATGATGAAATTATTGAAATTAGTTGGTGAAGGTCGACAGGAGTACAACAGTCTAAAACTGCAACAGACTGAGTAACAGTTTCTACGGTTTCTGTGTTTGAAGACAAAACAGTACCTGTTGACGGCAGGAGCCGATGAATTCTGTCTCTAATAGTTAGAATTTTATCATTAAAGAAGCTCATGAAGTCATTACTGTGCAGAGCTAAAGGAATACATGGTTCAACAGAATTATGGCTCTCTGTCAGCCTGGCTACAGTGCTGAAGAGAAACCTGGGATTGTTCTTATTTTCCTCTATTAGTGCAGAGTAATAGGCTGCCCTGGCACTGTGGAGGGCTTTCCTGTATATTTTAAGACTGTCTTGCCAGGCGAACCGAAATTCTTCCAAATTGGTAGAACACCATTTCCTTTCTATTTTCCGTGAAGTTTGCTTTAATTTGCGGGTTTGACGAGTATACCATGGAGCTAGGGCTGGGCGGTATGACCTGAAATTCTTTTTATAACTTAAATTTTTATTGAGTTTTCACAAGTGTATAACAAAAACAATAACAATACAGCATGAAACTAACAAACGGTCTGGAAGTATTACTGTACAGTCCATTGTTCCATTTAGCTTTTGTTCAGTTGATGTCTTGGTGTCTCGTATAAATGTTCCATTTTTCCCAGTTTTTTTCAAATGTGTACTCAACAGGTATGTCAATTTTTCCATTACAAGGATTTCTTGGACAATTTCCAACCACTGCTCCTGGTTTGGAGCGTTCACGTTAAGCCAGTTTCTTGTGACCGCTTTCTTGCTTGCTGCAAGTAATACTTTAGTCAAGTACAGATCTTCTTTCATTACAACCTTCTCAATATTCCCAAGATACATCACTGGACAGGTGTTTGGTATTCCATATCCCAAAACATTTTTTACAACTGAGTTAACATTCTGCCAATATAACCTCATTTTTACACAATTCCAGAAGATGTGTGCATGATCTGCCTCCATGCTCCCACATAATCTCCAGCAGTCTTGCTGTATAGCAAGTTGCCTAGATTTTATCTTTGGTGTTATAAAGTAGCGAGTTAGGTTCTTCCAGCAGAACTCCCTCCATATTAATGAATTTGTTGATGTACATTGTGTCTCACACATGTGATACCACTCCTCCTCTTGTATTTGGATTTTTAGTTCTGCTTCCCATTTTGCTTTTATATAAAGCGTTGATTCTTTCCTGCTCTCACCCAAAGCTCGATAAAAAGCAGAGATAGGCTGGGACCCCTTCTGTTTGTATGAGTCGATCATTACTCCAATCACCTTATTTATAGTTTCATTTGGCCTGATCTCTTTTGTAAAATAGTCTCTCAGCTGTAAGTATCTATAAAAATCTTTGTTTTCGAGACTGTACTTTGTCTTAAGATCCTGGAAACTTAAAAACTGTCCACCTTCTGATACTGTACATATTGCTGTCACACCTTTTTGTACCCATTCTTTGAATGCTGGATCATACGTCCCTGGCTTAAACTTAAGATCATACGCAAACCACTCCAGATTGCATATATCCCTCTTAAGTTTGTATTTTCTTACAACAATACTCCATATTTCAAGTGTGAATGCTACCATTGGGTTCATACTATGTCTCAAAGCACCTGCCAAATGTTTATCCCCCACCAATATCTGGGTTTGAACACCCCGTACTTCCCTTTCCATTTCTTTCCATTTCGACTCATAGTCAGGTCTACACCAGCAGGCCAGATACCTAAGTTGGGCTGCGTAAAAATATTCTGTGAGATTAGGTAAAGCCATCCCCCCCTTACTTTTAGGTAGTTGAAGTGTCGTAAATCTTATTCTTGGCTTTTTACTATTCCAAATGAATCTAGAAATCATCTTATCCCAGGCTATAAATTTGTTTTGGGGGATATTAATTGGAAGGGCCTGAAACAAATATAACAATTTAGGTAAAATATTCATTTTGACTGTCTGTATTCTAGCACTTAAGTCTAATGGGAGGGTAGACCACCTTTCAAGATCTTTTTGAATGTTTTTCTCAATTTCACTATAGTTGTTTTCAAACATGTCAGGGAGTGTCTTACTCAGAGTTACACCAAGATATTTCATTGTTTTAGAATTCCATTTCAGATTATATGCATCTCTTATTTGACGGGATGGAGAATAATTTAACGAGAGAATTTGTGTTTTTGATATATTCAGTTTGTACCCTGAATAGTATTCATACTTTTCTAAAAGAGACATTAGGTGTGGGAAACATATGTCTGGTTGTTCAAGAAAAATTATGACATCATCCGCAAAAAGGCCAATGATATGTTCAGTCCCTCCTACAGTGACACCCTGCAGGTCCCCACTCTGCCTTATTGCCTGTGCTAAAGGCTCGACATATAAAGCAAAAAGAGTGGGAGACATACAACAGCCCTGTCTTGTCCCCCTCTCCAACTGAATCGAATTAGACAGGCTTCCATTTACTCTGATCTTAGCTGTGGGCTCTTGATACATAGTTTTAATACATTGGATTACCTTTTCATTGAAGCCAAATCTCTTTAGTACCTCATACAAGAATAACCAACTAACACTATCAAATGCTTTTTCAGCATCTAAACTAACCAGAATTGTACTTGTACCACTTTTTTGGGCGTTGTTTAGAATATGGAGGGTTCTTCTAATATCGTGTGTTTGGCGACCTTTAATAAAGCCGGTTTGATCTTCATCAATAAAATCTGGTATGAAGGCCTCGAGTCTTTTGCAAATAATTGATGTGAATAGTTTGTAGTCTACATTTAAAAGTGAAATCGGCCTATAGTTTTTGCAGTCTTCTTTATCTTTGCCATCTTTGGGTAGAACAGTAATAATCGCTTCTTTCCACAATGGGGGAGCCCTACCCTCATTAAGGGTCCAGTTAAAGCAGGATAGAAGCAAAGGTGTTAGCTCCTTCTGGAAGGTCTTATACCATTCAGAAGGGTACCCATCACTGCCTGGTGATTTGCTAGTCTTCAACCTGCTAATTGCAGCTTCTAGCTCCTTCACTGTGAATTGTGACGTAACAGTGTCATTCTGTGTCTCACCAATAGATGGCAGGTCAAGTGTGTCAAGAAAGCTTCTTATTGTTTTTTCATCAGCTGATACTGGTTTAGAATAAAGGTTCTTGTAGTATTCCTCAAATATTCTTTCTATTTCATCTGGTTCGTGTGATAGTTGGTTGGTTTGAGGGTTCCTTATTTTATAAATTGTGTTAACAGCCTGTTGTTTTCGCAGTCGCCTAGCCAAAAGCCTTGTTGCTTTGGAGCCTGATTCATAATATGTCTGCCTTACAAATCTTGCCCTCTTTTCTATATCTGTCCTGAGCATCTCATTTATCTCTTCCCTTGTCTTCTTTATTTGCTGTAATACGGACTGATTTTCTGCATTTTTATGTTTCTTCTCCAATTCTTGCAGTTTTTCTACTTTGTTTTTATACATAGCTAGTTGAGCCTTTTTTTGTGATGTCGTCAAAGCAATTAGTTTCCCCCGTATGACTGCCTTCATACCGTCCCACAGAATTGCAGGGTTTACTTCCCCATTATCGTTCTCTTTTATATATCTTTTTATTTCTTCTCTTATCTGCTCCACATTTGCCTGATTATTCAGGATGCCCACATTTAGCCTCCATACAATATTTATTTTCCTATTATTCAGGTGCATTGTCAAACTGACCCCACTGTGATCTGATATATCTGCCACCCCGATTTTACATTGTGTGACCCTATGGATTTCACTTGTGTTAATAAAAAAGTATTCAATTCTGGAGTAAACAGAATGGGGTACTGAATAGTGGGTATAGTCCCTTTCTAGTGGGTGGAGTTCTCGCCACACATCAATTAGTCCCATTTCCTGCACTGATGTGTTAATAAACTTTGATAGATGTTTCTTGCTTCTTTTTTGGCTTGTTGTATCCAGATTATGATTCATGACCACATTAAAATCTCCTCCACATATCAATATACCTTCAGTTTCTATAGCAATAGTGTTGAACAGAGTTTTGAAAAAACATTTAGTACTTTCTGGGGGGGCATATACATTGACCATTGTCACCATTGTGTTTTCTAGCTTTCCTTTAATTAATACAAATCTCCCTTCATTGTCCTTAACTTCTTTAAGACTTTCAAATTGAACTGCATTTGAAATAAGGATAGCCACTCCCCTCTTCTGGCTGGATCTGTAGCTACTATAAAATGTATTCCTAAAACCAAAACGTTTTAACTTTTCATGTTCTTGTTGAGGCAGGTGGGTTTCCTGCAAAAATAATACTTGAGCCTTTTCTTTTTTCAATTTAGCCAGGATCTTGCTCCTCTTAACAGGATTATTCATCCCATTCACATTAATAGACACCAGTTTTATATTATTAAATGGTATTTAAATGATCCAATCCCGTGTTACATTCTTTAGCTTCCAGACAACTTGAAACTGCACAGTCCTGAACATCTGGACAACATGTGCTAACTGAAAGAGACAAAAAAAGAACATTTAACTCCCAAGTTGGGGTGATTCTTCGCCACCCTAAGTCCCCGTTGGTAGGCAGAGGGGAGATCCTCGACCTGGAGGGCCTCTCGCTAGAGGTGAAACACGCAATTTCACACATCCTAGCAGTCCAACGTCATCCGATAGCGTGCATTTTTATTCCAAATGAAGTCTTTAGCATTGGTCTAACTTGTTTTGGCCCCTTATACCAGCGTAGAGGAAAGAAAAATGCAAACGTATATTTTAGAAAAATTATGATAATAATAAAGTAACTGCCTTGTCAAAAAATCCTATTTAAATGGAAAGAGGATATCCCGCTTAATTAAAACAAGCTCGTATTGATAGTCTGTTGCTACTCATTGTATTAAGTAATCAAATAGACTAATAAAGAATAAAAAAGACGTGTGGATATGATGATTTAAGGCTCACATCACGGGTAGAAGTAATATATCAGTCAAAACATGAACTTCTCACCGCTAGTCTTTTAAAGGGGCCAGAGTTTCACATACCATCCGTGACAAGGTAGTTAGTAAAGATTAGTTGAAAGGGGACCGCTCAAACTCCTGTAACCTTTCCCTCGCGCGCCGCGCAGCGTCTGTGCTCATCTCCCCTGCTTGCTGCCATGTCGGGGCCCGAAGAAGCCGCTCCATCTCCCGGCTCGGGTCCGCATCGCTGCTGCTCGGTATTTCCACTGAGTAGCCTCTCTTCCTCAGCTCCTGCGCTGCGTCTTGAGCGCTCTCGTACGTACGTGTTCCCGAGTCCCAATGAATGCGCATCTTATCCAGCGGAGTCTGGAAACGGATTCCTTTCTCTTTCAGGAGCTTCTTTATCCCTGTATAAGCCTTGCGCTTCTGGATAACTTCTGTGGCATAATCATGGTCAAATGACAGGCGTCGCCCTTCCATCATGATTTTCTTTCCCCAGGCTTTTTTCAATACTGCCTCTTTGGTATTGAACTCCAGGAAATTTACCACTATAGACCTGGGTGGTTGGTTCTGCTCTGGTTTGCGAGCTACAGCTCTGTGTGCGCGTTGAATCTGCAGGCTAATGTCCGCTGTCAGTGCAAGTTTGCTTCTCAGAAGTTGCTCCACAAGGTCAGGCACAGAGTTACGTTCTTTCCCTTCGGGTACGCCGAAAATGCGAATGTTATTCTGCCTCGACCTCCCCTCCAAATCCGTCAGCTTTTCCTGCATTGTTTTCTGTCTTTCCATGGACTTAATGAGCGCCTCCTTCATGGCCATACTAGCGGATTCGGTCTCGTCGATCCGTGCCTCTGCTTCATTTAGCCTGGTTTCGTATTTCCTTACTGATACCTTGCAGCACCGAGCACATGTTTTCCACAGGGTTGTCGTTAGCACTCTGAGTGTTGTCCATCTCCGGTGAATTCTTCCCTTCTTGAATGTCACGTTTCGTTTGACTTCTTGTTGTTACTCCCCTATTCATTCCAAAGTAAAATTCTGCTATGAGTTGCTCAGCAATAGTGAATTTAGGGGGTTGGTTTTAGCTTGCTATCGGGAGCTCTAGCTTATGCAGCCATCTTGTCGCCTTGCTCCACCGGAAGCCCGGTATGACCTAAAATTCATATCACGGTATAAATTGAATCCCTTCACGGTAACGGTATATATCGCGGTAAAACCTAGAATGGAAGTGTTTCTGAATGGGTTTTGTAGTCCCTTATCAAAGCTAAGTTGATTTGAAAAACAACGACAACAAAAAAAGCAAAAATATAATGTCATTTTTAGAGCATTTATCGTGCAGAAGAACAACAGAAGTAAGGATAGTGCCTCAGAAGTCCAAAATTCTTCAATAATACAAAAATAAAGTGGATATTGTAAACAGTACTTCAAGTAAGAGAGGTTTTCTATAAGGCAAATGGCAAACACAGTGAAAAGGTTCTGTAATCCAAAATAGTGCAAAAGTTACCAAACATTAAATTTTCCACATCTTAAAGAACACAAAAATAAATAGATATTCTAAATAACACTACTTCAAGTACACAGAACAGGCTTTTGTTCTGTTGTGCAAAAAGTGTCACTGAACACTTGGTTTCTCAAGTTGCAGCTACAGATATGTTTTAAGAGAAACACTTACAGTACACTTAGCATATTTTCAGTAAAAAACAAACAAACAAAAAGCAGAATATTTCAAATTAAAATAAAGCTTCAAACACAAACACAACTTTGGTTGCCAACAATAAGGTTTTTTTTTTTTTTTCTGTAATCCAAAATAGTGCAAAAGTTACCAAACAAATTTTCCACATCTTAAAGAACACAAAAATACATTCTAAATAACACTACTTCAAGTACACAGAACAGACTTTTGTTTTGTTTTGTCTGTTGTGCAAAAGTGTCTGACTGAACAATATATTTTTAAGAGAGAAACACAGTACACTTGGCATCTTTTCAGTAAAAAAACCAAAACACAACAACAAAAAGCTGCATATTTCAAATTAAAATCACAAGCACTGAACTTTAGTGTTTACTCCAGTTCACTTGCTTCCCAAGTTCCCATCCTCTTTTATAGGTTGTTAGCCAGGAACACAAGCTTGTCCACAGTCTCTGGCTTTAATGCAGACCTAATTAAAGCCAGTGCTAAATGCCCTCTCTGATGGGGCACTGGTGGCAGGGATGCAAAGATATTTCTTTGCGAGTTTTGCCACCCTTGGGAAATTAGCCTGGTGCAGCCTCCACCACTCTAGTGGGTTAGCTTCTCCGTCAGCTTCCACTGACTGCAGGTAGCTTTTTATCTCCACTTCAATGGCATCTCTGTCAGAGAGAGCGGCTGGGCCAGGCTGAGTGGATGCTTTTTTGAAAAAACTACCAGCAGCTGCAGTGCTTGTTTGTGGGGGTGACTCTGTGGCAGGTACCAATTCAATTCAATTCAATTCAATTCAATTCAATTCAATTCAATTCAATTCAACTCAACTCAACTCAACTCAACTCAACTCAACTCAACTCAACTCAATTCAATTCAATTCAATTCACCTTTATTAGTCCCACAAGGGGAAATTCCACATTACAGCAGCATCAGTAAGAAAAAATAGACGAGGTAGACAATCAGTAAGTATATACAAGTATAAATAAAAAAGTGTGATAGAAATAAGTGTCTCTACATTAGAAATTGTGTTTGCAGACTGTTATGTACAGATACAGATAAATTATCAAGATGTACAGATACAGATAAATTATCAAGATGAAAATTATAAATTGTGTTTGCAGACTGTTATATACAAGATGTATTGTACAGATTATTGCCCCAGTAAAATTTTGCTCAGGTTCTTGAACAGATAATTTACAAATAAATTTCAGATAAATGCACAGATTACTTCACCAGTTGTTGCCCAGATTATTGCACATGTTATTCACAGATGATTTACAGATGAATTATCAGATTACTTTGAGCAGTTCTTATTGTACAGTCTGACGGCTGCAGGAAGGAATGACCTGCGATACCGCTCCTTCACACACTTTGGATGTATCATCCTGTCACTGATGGAGCTCCTCAGTGCAGTGAGTGTGTGTTGGAGGGGGTGGGAGTCATTGTCTGTCATGGAGGACAGCTTGGCTGTCATCCTCCTCTCCCCCACCTGATGAGTTTGTCCAGCCTCTTCCTGTCAGCTGCTGTGATGCTGCTCCCCCAGCAGACTACACCATCCACTTGCTTCTCGAGCAGTGCTTGAATTTCTGCTGCTGCTCTGGTCTTGATGTAGTCCTTTCTGTCATCAGCTATGTATGAGTCTTTAAAGCGTGGATCAGCAAAGGACGCCATGTCCAGCAGGTCATTGGTAGCAGGGTCAGAGTACTTATCATTAAGATACTGGAGGATGGCTGTCTTCATGTGTTTTGTCAGGTCTGTGTCATCATCAGAGTGAGGAAGAACTGTATTGTTCAGCAGATGAAGCACAGGTTTGAGGTACACACTGACGTACTCCTTCCCAGACAGTGCATCCGTGAGCTCCATTAAAGGGCTGAGGGTCTTGTTCACAGATTCCTAAACATCAATGTCCTGCCAAGTAGGTACCAGATGTCTGGTCTTTTTATCTGCTTTCAGGACCTGTGATATGGCCTTCTCCTGTTCAAGAACCCGCTCTATCATTTGTTGTCGTGACCCCCACCTTGTTGGTGTTTCGGTGATGAGCCTGTGAGGAGGCAGGTTTAGGTCAGTCTGGGCAGCAGCCAATTCTCGCTTCCTTTTCCATGTATATGAAAAAGCACTGACGATCCTTTTACACATGCCAACTTCTCGCTCCACACGAGGATCTTTCACACTTCTCTCTGTTATCAAAGATAAAAGTTATTACTTTAATTTCATCCACAGAGCATCAGACATCTAACAACAGATTAAATAAATGAATCAGAATAATTTTTCACCATGGAGGTGTGAAACTTAAAATGATCTTTATCAGTGTCCATATTATCAGGGTATATGTAATTCTATTTCTTTAAACATCACAAAAAGCAGGTACAATGAATTATCCTGTAATTAAGTAATGTGAATCTCCCTAGGAGGCTGATGAGTGCGCGCGCACACACACACACACACACACGTTTTGGAAATGCAAATTATAGTGTATAATGTTACACTTCAACCTACCAATGGCGAGATGCAGCCTGTGGCCGAAGCACTGCAGTCTTCTCCAGTCATTCAGCGTCACTGCCTTCACCACATTTATGCCGTTGTCGGTGGTAATACACACTTGGGATTCTTCCCTGAGGCCCCATGACTCCAGCGCATCCTTTAATCCTTCTGCTATTGCCTCACCCGTGTGGTCATCAGGGAAATACGAAGTCTGCAAGCACCTGCTGGCAAGTTTCCACTTATCAGTAATGTAATGAATCGTGAGGCTGATATAAGGCTCCATGGTGCGACTCGACCACAAATCCGTAGTAGTCGCGTAGTATGTTAATTCACGGAGGTCTTTTTCAACTTTCTCTCGGAGCTGGCCATACAGTTTGGGCATTTCTGTCTTGGTAAAATACTTGCGGCTCTGAGGCTCGTATCGTGGATCAAGGGTTTTAATCATTTCTTTAAACTCGCTGCGCTCCACTGTATGGAAAGGGACCATGTCTTTGCACAAGTGTGTTGTGATGGCTCTTGTTATGTCATTCCACTGCGTGCTCTTTCGGCCATAAGGAGTACTCTTGGAAAAGGCTTGCGCAATGGAAGTCTGTTGTTGGGTAGCGGGGGAAACTTTTTTGTTTCCTCCCGTGTTCGTAGACTCAGCCGAGCGCAGCCTCTGGCTCTCTGCATACTCAAGCACATGCTTTGACTTCAAATGGTGGAATAAATTGCTCGTGTTGCCTTTCTTGGCGGTTACAGTTACTCCACACATCTTGCAGATGACATTTTTCTGCTCAACATCCGACTTTTTAAACCCGAACCACGTCCAAATCACGGATGTAGCACCGTTTTTTTTGACCAGCTCTTCCTTCTCCGCCGTCACTGTGCTTGCAGCCATTTTCACACAGAGGCAGGAGCGATGACGTCATCGACGGTATGACGGTAGAGCACAAATCTCTACTGTGGGCCAAATTTATACCGTTTCTACCGTCATGTCGTGTATACCGCGCAGCCCTACGTGGAGCTAACCTCCTCTGTTTAATTATCTTCTTTTTTAGGGGAGCAACAGAGTCAAGTATCATACACAATGAACCTGTAGCACTATCAACCAGGTAGTCAGTTTGGGAGGAACTAACGTTAGCAATGGAATCCTCTGTTGTATTAAGACATGGCATTGAATTAAATACTGATGGGATCATATCCTTAAATTTAGCTACAGCACTATCAGACAGGAGTCTGGTATAAGAATTTTTGCCTACTGGTTGGTAGTCTGGTAATATGAATTAAAAAGTTATTAAATGATGGTCCGATAAAAGGATTCTGTGAGGAGACTATTAAGTCTTCGATTTCAATGCTGTATGTCAGAACAAGGTCGAGGGTGTGGTTAAAACAGTGAGTCGGTTCATGTACATTCTGATGGAAGCCAACTGAGTCTAATACTGAGATAAACGGACATCAGACTTCCTGATTGTTGCTCAGGAAGTGGAATCCACCTCCAGAGGCTCCTGCTCATGCTCCTGCTATTCTTTTAAAAAGTGTTTTAATTTAACTCAAGATCTCAAAAATTTTTTAACAACCTAATTTAAGATGCTAATTTTTACATTATACCAAGTGAAAAGTGGTGAATGACCTTCTGATGCAGTGATTTTTGGTGGATCTCTTCTCGGCCTACTACACCTGCTGAATCTCAAGCCTGTGTTGTGGACCTCATTACATCATGCCACCTAAGGCCCAAAATAATGGAGAAGAGGCGGTGTCACTTTCTCAGGTACGAGATCTACTAAATCAACAGAAGGATTGGTTTATGCAACTTTTACAGCAGCAGCTGTAAAGTAATTTCAAGACGGTTGTCGATATACTGGTGAACAATGTGAACAAACGGATTGACCAACTGACCAAAGAGACACAGGAACTGAAATGCAGCCTGCAATTTTCTCAGAGAGATATTGAAGATCTTACAAAGAACAATGAGAGGATTGAGTTGGAGAGTAAATCTGCCCGCACTGACATCAAGACTATGTGTGAGACCATGATAAAAATAACTGATAAAGCTGACTATTTGGAGGGTCAATCAAAAAGGAACAATGTTGTTGTGGACGGCATTCCAGAGACACAAAATGAGAGCTGGAAGGAGACTGAGGACAAAGTCAGGAGTGTGATCACTGAGAAACTTCATCTGGACTGCAGATGAGATGGAGATTGAACGCGCACACAGGTCCGGCAATCCATCTGGCTACTCTGGTAAGAGGCCTAGGCCTATTGTGATTAAATTCCTCAGACATAAAGACAAAATGGCTGTGCTCGGAAAAGCCAAGGAACTGAAAGGCACCAGTATCTACATGAATGAAGATTATTCTGAGGGTGTCAAACAAAAGCGCAGGGAACTTATCCCTGCCATGAAAGTGGCCAGAGAAAGAGGTGATGTAGCCTATATCCGATATGACAAGCTCATTGTTCATCCCCCTACCCAGAAGCAAGGGAATGGAGTTAGAGCCTAGTTCTCTGTCCTGTTTGTTTGTTTGTTTGCTTATTCATTTCTGACTGTTCTATTCCGCATTACTATGGACTGTACCAAACCACTGACTGAAGACAATCACACTATGAACTTACCTAAAGGTTTAATTCTAGCTCATTTAAACATTTGCAGTTTGAGGAACAAAATACATGAACTTGAAACACTTTTAAAAAACAACTCGATTCATATTATGGCTGTAACTGAAACACACCTTGATGGTTCATTTGATGATTCTCTAATATCTATTGATGGTTTTTCTGCATTTCGCAGGGACAGAAACAGGTTCGGTGGGGGCATAGCAATTTACATACAGGATCACCTACGAGTAAAGCTTCGATATGACTTAATGAACAGAAATATTGAAGCTCTCTGGATACAAGTGCATTTACCACATATTAAACCAATAGTGGTTGGCTGCTGCTATAAGCCTCTGGATACCAACATAGAATATCTGAATGGCATTTGCATAATGATTGATAGAGTGACTGATGAAAACAAAGAAACGTACTTGTTGGGTGATTTTAATGTAAATTGGCTTTCAGACAATTGTTCCTTGAAGAACAGATTACTGCTTATGTCCAGAATTTGCAATTTAACTCAAATAGTGTCTGTACCTACAAGTGTGAGTGTTAGTAAGGAAGGTGTTTTATCATCCTCTTGTGTAGATCACATATATACTAATGTGCCTAACATATGTTCAAAAGCAGTGTCCCTCCCAGTTGGTTGTAGTGATCACAATCTGATAGGGGTGTCTAGAAGATCCAAAGTACCTAAAGCTAGAATGAAAATAGTTAGTGCTAGGTCTTATAAAAATTTTTGTGAGGAGGCCTTCCTGGAAGACATAAAAAAGGTGAAGTGGTCTAATGTTAGAGATGAATCCGACCCTGAAATTGCTTTAAAAATTTTCATGGAATATTTTGAGAACATAGCTAATAGACATGCACCAATAAGGAAATTTACTGTACGGTCTAATGGTGCTCCCTGGATAGATAAGGATTTGACTATTTTAATGAAACAAAGAGACCAAGCTAAAAAGATTTATATGGCTCTAGCTCAGTGAGTGACAAAAAAGAATATTGTACTCTGCGAAATCGAGTTACTAAGATGAACAGAGAGAAAAAGAAGATGTACTATCAGCAACGAATAAAGGGGGTCCAACATGATGGCAAAAAGCTGTGGAATGTGTTAAACAATATAATGGGTAGACACTCCAAGGTGAATTTATCCTACATTGAATCTGATGGAGTGTTTATAACCAAACCATTGGAAATGGCCAATTATTTCAATAACTACTTTGTAGAAAAAATTAATAAACTAAGGTATAAAATGGATATGGAGTATAATTGTAAATCTTGTACATTAATTTATAATCACATTATGAGAAATAAAAATTGTAAGTTTGAATTCAAATTGGTGGAACTAGAGGAGGTTGAGAATTTGTTAAGGACCATTTCTGTGGAAAATTGTGCTGGTACAGACTGTCTTGATGGTAAATTATTAAGAACAGCTGCTATTCATATATCTAATACTGTATGTCACTTATTCAATGCCTGTCTGTTGAGTGGAATTTGTCCAAATCTCTGGAAAGAAGGTAAAATACTGCCAATAATAAAAGACTCCAAATTCCCTATGGATGGTCAGAATAGCAGACCAATTACAATTTTATCAATTCTAAGTAAACTGCTTGAAAAGACTGTATTCAAACAGATTCAAGATTATTTTACATCAAATAATTTGATGGATATTTCTCAACATGGCTATAGAGTTGGACATTCCACATGTACAGCACTAGTTAAAATGACTGATGATTGGCTAATGGGAATTGACAAGAGCTTGCTATCAGGTGCAATTTTATTGGATTTTACTTCTGCTTTTGATCTTATAGACCATGAATTGCTGATTGATAAATTGAGATGTTATGGTTTTAGTTCGATGGCTGTCTCATGGTTTGAAAGCTATTTAGACAACAGAAGTCAACGTGTATATTTAAATGGTACACTTTCCAACAGCAAAAGCTTAAGCTGTGGGGTGCCGCAAGGTAGTTGTTTGGGTCCTCTTTTATTTTCTTTTTATATTCCACTTGTAATTAAAAAATCCAATTTGGTATTATATACTGATGACAGTACACTATATTCCTCCGCACCTACAATAGGTGAATTTAACTCTGTCCTCTCAAAGGACTTGAATGCAGTGTCTGATTGGGTTACAAGTAATAGACTGGTTTTGAATATTTCAAAAACTAAAAGTATTGTTTTTGGTACACATCACAGTCTAGCTAAAAATCCTACACTTGACCTACAAATCTCGGGACAATCTATCAAACAAGATGATAAAGTCAGGCTTTTGGGAATTACCATTAGTAATACACTTTCGTGGTCTGACCATATTAATTAGATTGTCACCAAGATGGGTAGAAGTATCGCTGCTGTTAGGAAATGTGCTCACTATTTAACTCCTGAAATTTGTAGACAGGTAGTACAGACACTGGTGTTATGTCATCTTGATTATTGTTCAGTTATCTGGGCGTCTGCACCCAAGTCTGAGCTGATAAAATTACAAACTGCTCAAAATAGGGCAGCTAGACTTGCTCTTAATTGTTCTTATAGATGTAGTGTTGACAGAATGCATTCTTGTCTTAGTTGGCTGAAGGTGATTCATAGGTTATCTACTAGTTTATTATTATTTATTCAAAACATTATTCATAGCAGGCTCCCCACTGCCTTCTCTAATCAGATTCGTTATAATTCATCTGTTCATCATTACAGTACCAGAGCTTCAACTCAGTGTCAACTTACATTACCAAGACCTAGAACTAATTCAATGAAAAACACTGTTGTTTATAGAGCAATTTCATTATGGAACATTCTACCTTTAAATATTAGGACCATTTCTAACAAAAAAGCATTCAAAAAATATGTAAATTAATTTTTTAGACTTGAGCGCTAATAGAATATCATTATGGAAACTGTTATTTTTTATTTTTTTCTTTCTTTTCTTTTTCTTCTTTTCTTCTCTGTGGATATGTGTTTAGATGGTAATTGGATTTGTATATTGTTGTGTATTGTTGTTTGTATTGTACTTTTTAAATAGGACCCCAGGAAGACTAGCCTGGTGTTTGTGCGTTGGCTAATGGGGATCCTCAATAAACATAAACATAAACATAAACATAAACATATACGCAGTGCTAAGGCTGTCATTATCAACGTCAACATGTACATTAAAGTCACCTACAATAATTACTTTATCTGCTTTAAGGACTAAACCTGATAGAAACTCCGAGAACTCAGCTATAAATTCGGAGTAAGGACCAGGAGAGCAGTATACTATAACAAATAAAACTGGCTGCACTGTTTTCCATTTTTCATGAGAAAGAGTGAGAACAAGGCTTTCAAATGAGTTACAGTCAAGTTTAGGTTTAGGGTTGATCAAAAGGCTTCAGTCAAGAATGGCTGCAACTCCGCCTCCTCTGCCGCTGCCTCGAGGAAAGTGAGTATTAATATGGCTCGGCGGGGTAGTTTAATTTAGGCTCACATACTCTTCAGGACACAGCCAGGTTTCAGTCAGACAGAATAAATCAATATTATGGTCTGATATTAACTCGTTTACCACATTTAATTCTCCTATTTTGTTGTACTATTGCAGTAGTTGTTTTAATTTTAATTAGATTTTTATGTTTAACTCCTCTTCTCTGTAATTTTGGTTTACTTAGTTTATGTGGTCGGGGGGCAGACACAGTCTCTATGGAGTGTTGGGTGGGTAACTGCTCTAATGGAGGCACAGAGAAGCGTGTAGGACTGCAACTCTGCCTCCTGGTCTCAACTCTGAGTTGTCAGGGGTTAGGTTCATAAATAAAATCGGTCAGATTTCTAGAGATGAGTGCTGCTCCCTCCAAAGTGGGATGGATACTGTCTCTCCTAATCAGACCAGGTCTTCCCCAGAAAGTCTGGCAATTATCAATGAAGTGTCATTACCGCCGACGTGAATAACAATCTTACTGTATTTACGCTTATCCTTAGTCAGCAGTTTCAAATTTGATTCGACGTCGCCCACTCTGGCCCCCGGCAGGCATTTGACTATGGTTGCTGGTGTCGCTAACTTCACGTTTCTCAAAATGGAGCTGCCAGTAATCAGAGTTGCTCAGCGGGGTGTCGCTGAGCGGGGAGAACCTGTTAGAAACATGAAGTGGTTGGTGGTGACCCATGGGCTTCAGCTTGGGACTATGCTTCCTTCGAACAGTCACCCAGCCTCCCTGGTTTCCCAGCTGCTCGGGAGCTGTCGAGTGATGGCTAGCCGGAGCTGCACTTGGTCGGTCTGCACCGGCTACGGGGGCTTGGCTAACTACAACTAATGGTTTGGTTTCCATGGTGTGGAGCCGAGCTTCCAATTCACTAAGCCTCGCCTCCAACTCACCAAATAAACTACATTTATTACACGTACCAGTATCACTAAAAGAGGCAGAGGAGTAGCTAAATATGTGATACACCAAGCAGGAGAGAGCTGGAGAGGGACAGAGAGAAGCCATCGCTAGCTGCTAGGCTAAGCTGGTGTAGCTAGCAGAGCAGACAAGTGCGTAGACAAATAAAATTAATGGTCGCTAAATAAAACTTATTGGTGCTTGAGCAGAACTAATGTTTAGAGTGCAAATAATAGGCTGCTGTAACAAAACAGAGCAAATTACACTCAAAGGAGCAAGAGCGACAAACGCACGCCACTCCTAATGCAGCAACTAGAAACAGGAAGTGAGACGATACGCTTACCTCAGCATGTCAGCACCCAGGTCCTGAATGTGAGATCTACCTTTGCCAGGTTTTACTGTTCTTGACCAACACCAGGACTTTTGCTGGAAATACTTGGTGTTGATTGGACGTCACAAAACTTTCAGAGGTTTTCAGTGAAACTGCAGTAATGGATAAAAAATGTTGAAATGATGTTCTGTGGTCCTTCGTAACCCTGCAGCTGTAGTGCAGGAGGAACCAGGTTGTCTTCTTATCAGAAGGTCAGTGGTTTGAGCTCTTGCCCTGTAGTCTACATGTCAAAATATCCTTTGGCAAGATTCTGAACCCCAAATTTTTCTTGATGCTGTGCAGTTGCTCTGTGATTGTGGGTGAATGTTTATTGCAGGGTGGCACCTTGCATGGTAGTCGCTTGCCTTAATTTTACTTTTTTATAAAGCTTTAAGTGATTATTCTCCTATTTAAGTCAGAGATTTTCTTTAATTTCATGTTCCAGCCAGATCACTAAGGTCCTCCATTGCTTTCTTTAAAATGATCCTTATGTATCCCATAAAGGTACCAGTGAAAGTGCCTTCTGTTTTTATGACACTGAACTGTGGAACTCACTGCCTCTGGATATGAGAATGGCAAGCTCACTTTGCATATTTAAAAGGAAACACTTATCTTTTTAATCTGGCTTTTAATTTGGAGTCATGTTATAGCCTTAGATTTGAAGTTTTAATCATTGGTTTTTACATTATTTATATCCCTGCTGTTTATTAAATTTTGTTCTATTGAGCTTTAGGCATTGATTTTTAATGCTTTATTGTTTTATTGTTGTAAGTTTGAATTTACTTTTGTACAGAACATTTTATATGTATTTTGATTTAAAATATTATTGTTTACATGTTCGGATTGTCTTTGGTGCCGCTGTAACTTTTTTGCGGTTTTGATGCTTTGAATCAAGTGATCTTGTTTTGTCTTCTTGTCAAACTTTGGACTTTTAGTACTAGCCTTTATTTTTTTTCTTAAAAGTTGTGTTTATACAGTAGTACGCATAGTTGTAGTCTTATGCAACTTTAGCCTACCAGTTGTGAACACCTGAGAGTGTCTCACCAAACCACTTGTGTATCATTCAGCATGATATTTGGGGTGTACAAACCCTATTATAATGTCACTATCATATGTTGGCACTAGTCCAGATGCTGAGATGTCTGGTTCTGGTGAACGGCTAGTATGCATTGTTGTGGACCTGGTAATTGACATGATATTATGAGTGCAGTCTGGTACCAAGTCTTCCCTATGAAGACTTTCCTGCTAAATTTCCAACCCTTTGACTTTCCTGTCAAGAAGTGAATAACTTTTCCTTCCTTTACTCCCACTTGCATTCATGATCTGTTTACCTCTGGCATTTTCCCATATCTCAGTCTGTTTAACTTTTTTGTCCCCAGCATGGCTGTGCTTTCCACGTGGATGAAGTCCAGACTGGTGGAGGGAGCACAGGAAAGTTTTGGGCCCATGAGCACTGGGGCCTGGATAACCCTGCTGACATCGTCTCCTTCAGCAAGAAACTTCTGACTGGTGGCTACTACCACAAGAATGAATTACAGGCTGATAAGGTTTGTCAATTTTTAAAAAAAGTTTGTCAGCAATGAGGGCTGCACGGTGGCGCAGCAGGTAGTGCGCGTGCCTCACAGCAAGAAGGTCGCAGGTTCGATTCCCGGGTCGGGCCTTTCTGTGTGAAGTTTGCATGTTCTTCCCGTGCATGCGTGGGTTCTCTCCGGGCACTCTGGCTTCCTCCCACAGACCAAAAACATGCTCATTAGGTTGACTGGTAACTCTAAATTCCCCCTAGGTGTGAATGTGAGTGTGAATGGTGTGTGTATGTGCCCTGCGATCGGCTGGCACGGTGTACCCTGCCTCTCGCCCGTTGACAGCCGAGATAGGCTCCGGCCCCCCCGCGACCCCGAAAGGGATAAGCGGCATAGAATGGATGTCAGCAATATTATCAAGTTTTATAAAGTCAAAAGCCCAGACATGTCCACTATACTGGATAGGACACTGCATGAAAAACCACATTTCCGACCAGTAAATCCCCGCGAATTTCATTGATTATCGGCAATTTACGGGAGTTTATGGGGAAGTTCGCCGGCTCCAAATATCGTCGGAAACGAACCATCTGTTGGCGGGGGGCGTGGTTATTCGCGCCTCCACGAAGGTGCGAATAGCTCTAATTAGCACATGAACGCTACCGACGTTGATCTACTCAGGCTGGCCTGCTGGCTTCACAAACAACCATTGGATGATTCCACAGGCATTTTAAAAGGAAACCCTCATGTGATTGGATAGCAACTCCAATCATATGAGTGAGTGATCATGTGATTGGATGACAACTCTGCTGTTATTGGTCATCTGTGCACCACAAAAAATAAATAAATTAATTAATCATATATATATATACCAGGGCCGGAGTGGGACACATTTTCAGCCCTGGAGTTTCATGCCTCAGACCGGCCCACTTTAGATCACGACTTATTAATATTAAAATCATGTAATTACAATGTTACATTTAAAGTCTACAATAGCGCACTGTTATGTAAAGCCTTGTAATTCAGTGTATTTTTCTAAAATATTTCCAATTCAGTGCAAGTAAGGGTTGCTTCACAATGTAGATTTATATCAACATGAGTGCACAACCTCAACATTATTCTTTACAACACATCCTTTTCAACAATATCTGAACCTATATTCTGTTCAAACAAGTGTTCGTTTGGGCATAGAAAGTGGTTATACTGGAACTAATTCTTACTTGTTCACACACTGTTACAACAGCTCACTTATTCCTTCCATACTGACAGGAGCAATCCCCTCATCACTACTGGCTCCTGGCTCTGCTTCCAACAATAAATCACATTTTAGAAATGGTGATAATTCTCAGCACAAATCTCCCCTTTTTACAAAGCCTTCTGATCAATTCAGGTCAGTTTCATTAATGTTGTGCTGAATCATCTAGCATCTCAGGGCACTTTTCATATAGAGCAGGTCTACACTATACTCTTCATTCTATTAATTGTAATAATATTCACTCAACGAGCAAACCTACCTGCCCACTCTGGACTTGTGGGCTCATGGCTGGTGCTTGGTGCTGGATCTTGCTTCTGACTCTGAGGGGCTACAAGACAAAGTTTCCCAGTTATGTGGCGCCGCATCATACTGTAATTTGAATAGCGTTATGTTATATGCCACAACCCTACGCAATTCATTGACATGATAATTAACTTGAACGGTGGTTTGCAGGCAAAGTTTAACATCTTGCCATGCCCGTTTTTTCGCCCTCATTTGTCATTTCCAACCGCAAGCTCATTTTACTGAAAAAGTTGCCAATTTTAGCACATTTGGCTGTGTCTGTTTCCAAAGCTTTCATCTTTTTACTTCTTGCCTTCTCTGCACCACTCTTGCTCTTCCTATTTTCCATCTTTCAAACACCACTGACAGAGTGCACGGATGTGTTATGTCAGGGTGAGTCTGTAAAAAGAAAAAAAAAAAGAAAAGAAAAAAGCACTACCAATGGAGGCGAAGGCGGCCCAGGGACAGCGGTAGCAGAATACATGATGAACCCAGTGCCATGACTGAACACCGGCCAAAAAAAAGAAAAAAAAAGTGAACACCGGCCCTCGCGGCCCAAACATCAGACCGCCCCACCGGGAATTGTCCCGGTCCTCCCGATTAGCCACTCCGGGCCTGATATATACATAAATTCTATGAAAATATACATGGAAATGAAAAATACATATGGACATATTTCATGTGTATATATATGTGTGTGTGTGTGTGTGTGTGTGTGTGTGTATATATATATATATATTTTTATTTTTAATTTTTTTTTTTTTAATGATTCATTTGTTTGACTATCCACCTTCTGAAAACTACATTACCACACAGTAGAACACAAAGAACACAGTTGACAGAAACATTTTGAAAAAGTCTTTGTGGCAAAATTGTGGCAAACACACATCAACAAGGATCAACCACATAAAATCAGTGACTACTGGGGAAAAAAAGCAAGGAGGGTAGAGGGGTTCACTGATAAGAGTCTCTGGGTTGGGCCATGCCGCTGGTCCATGGTGCATGAAAAAAAGAGTCTAAGGCCTCTGGAAATGCTTCTCTGCTGCCTCTGGGTCATACTGAGTTGGCATCTGTCACTTTGAAGGGGACTCGATGCGCAGCCTCTTGCGGTGTGTCACCACATACTTTGGGTCGCTCTCCAGCCGCTCTTGCAGTGTCTGGCAGAGTTTGGAGAGCTAGGACACTCCTTGCTTCCAGCAGCTGTAAATACAGGTGTTAATATAATATTAGTACTGCTAAGAAACAATAACACACAATAACATATGTGACCATGTTTGTCAAAAACAATGCAGATAATAAATAAAATTCAGCCCATTTTTACATTGTTGTGAAAATAAGGCGGCATTCGTGTAACTCTTACCCGCTTCCTCCTCTGTCTGCTACGAGCTGAAATCTTCACAGCTGCTGCCTGAATTGAAAGAGCTGCCTGGGCATACCTGAAGCTCCTCCACACCATTTTATAATATGTCTTACAGGCCACTGGAAGAAAATATATATTTGTTTGAAATAATTAAGACAGGCTTCAGTAAAAACAACAACAACAAAAAGAGACAACAGAAAGGTGTTAAAAAAACATACATAAAAGGACTCCTCTGTCCACACCTCATCTGTCTGTTGGGACGAATTCAGTCTATAAAACACAAAAAGTACAAACAGGTCATGCAACGTTTATATTTACTTATATTCTGCAGAATATTTCCTGTGTATTTCTGTGTATTTTATTAACTTACCCTTGCTCAGGTTCATATCGCCCGTCGTTTCCATCACTATTGTGCAGACGCCGCACCTTTTCCTTTAAAATACAAAATACATTGTAATGTTAAATGTAACATGAACGGTTACCAAACGTTCGGAACGTAGTGCAATAAGAATAATAAAGGTTTGGCTGCCTAAAAACTGCACAATGTAGTATTAAATGCTAACATTACTTACTGCAACTTATGCACCCGTCTCTTCGTCTCCACAGCTGCAGTTCGAACGGGGCTGCTCCTCCAGAGCGAGCAGTCTGGCTTTTATCTCGGCCATTCTCCTTGCCAACTGCGTGATTAGCTGCGTTAGGCGCTCAGCAGTTTCTTCTCTAAATTGTTTGGACTTTCTGGATATGGTTGCTCCGCAGCCAGGCCATCCACTCGTCGCAGAGGAGTGCCTTCTGGGGTGAACTGAAGACGACGTCCGGCCATTGTATGAACAGAGTTTAAGTTTAGCAGGACCCGAAACGTAACTGTTTTGATCTAAACATGATTCGCGTTCACAGACGCGCCAAGGTCGTTTTCTGCCGACGTCATTGCGTCAGAGGAGGCGTCCAATCATATGCGAGGTTGCGCTTTTGGAATTTCTCATGAGACAATTTTTGTTGCATAGAAAGAAAAACATGCTATGATTTTGTTAGGCACTTTGATTTTCTATTTTTGTACAAGAATATTTTATAAAACATGTAAACTTCTTTAAACTGACATAATCGAAAATTTAAAAAAGAAAAGTTCCTTTGGTTTGTTCCCTTTTTATTCCTACTTAAAGAATCATCAGTGGACTTACCCTGCTGGAATTTTGCAGGCTAATCACACAACCATTTTTCATCTGGTGTTGTGGTGGCTAAATGCGAAAAACTGTAACGTGTCCAAGAACTGTAGATGCTTTAATTTTCACGATTTGACTTAGTGGATTTAAGTGGAAAATGAAAGGCTTTTGAGGGTCAGGACACTTATCCTGTATGTAACCCATAAAATTATTTAAACACACTTTTAAATCCTCATGAAAAAAAGAAAAAATCTTTGTCTGTGTTCTGTAGGCACAGAACACACACACACACACACACACACACACACACACACACACACACACACACACACACACACACGCTATTCATTGTTTCTTTACAAATATACAGCACATCTCATGTACAAAACCTTATGTTTTGACTGTGGTTTACACATGGTCAAATTTACACAGTAGGCTCCTTAATTCTTGTGCTGTTTATACTCGAGTGTTATGTTCCTGTCACTTGTCAAATATGAGATCTCAAAAGATGATAATAACTGTCTTTGTCAACTTTTTCAGGCATACCGTATCTTTAACACATGGATGGGTGACCCATCAAAGAACTTGTTGCTGGCTGAGGTTCTCAACGTGATTCGCAGAGAAAACCTTCTGGAGGAGGTGACCCGTTCTGGGAAAGCCTTGCTTAACGGCCTTTATGAGTTACAGGTAGTGTGTTTCTGTGTGTGTATATTTAAATGGGCAGTTTATTTTATTAGGTGCAAAATTTGGGAAGTTTTTAGCGTCAGTCTTCATGAAGCCATGAAGTACAGCGTTTGCAGGTTGCTGGTTGTTTTGTGTAGTTGGTTGTCAGCCCTCAGTAGGGGTGCCTTTGCTACCAGGTTCTGAATCATAATCAGTTCTAAATTAGTAAGAATGTAGTATGATTAAGGTTGGTTCACTTACAAGTGCACTTGAATTAACCAGAGAGTTTGATTAACAGATCAGAATTTATGGCTTCACCGCAGTTTATGGTCACAAGCAGCCTCGTCTGTCTTTCTCTCCTCTGTTCTCTGTGTTTGTGTCTGTGTATGCAGAAAAACGGGGCTGAGCTCCTCCACGTCTCTCTCTCTCTCACACACACACACACACACACACACACACACACACACACACACACACACACACACACACACAGTGGCCAGAGCAGAGCAGAGGACACAGTGGAGAGCAGTTTAATGCTAGATATATTTTATTTGAGTCAATGACAACTCAAGTTATTACTGTAAGTGCAAAAAACCTTTGGGATAATTTAGCAAAACACCTGGGGCCATTTTCATAAAGATTCCTAGTGCAAAGAGTTACTCTTGTGACAAAATCGTAAGAAGAATCTTAGAAAAGATTCTGGTAAAGAGAAAAGTTATATTTCGATCAGGTGTATTATTACTCCTATGTACAATATCAATACTCCAGACAGGAGTACTATCATTCAATCAGTACCTGTTGTTCATATTTTTATATTCCTTATTTATATTGTTCATATTGCTTGTTTGATATTTAATGTCTTTTTTCACAGATGCCCTTTGCCCTTAAGAGAGCTCAAAAGGTGAAAACCTGTTAGGAGAGTGATCATCAGAGTGATCACACAAACGACACTGGTTTCACAGCCTCATGTTGTGTTGCAGTTCTGCAAAAAAAAAATTCTTGGTGGGGCTGGTGTGCCATCAGATTTCCCTGCCTAATCCAGCATAAGCATTCAAATGAACAGTTGGAAAATGACGACAGTTCCACAAAAATAATTTAATTTCACAGTTTCAAAGAAAAAGTAACAATTTACAGCTATATTAGACTTTATGCTATCAAATACTATACAATACAATCAAGGGATAAATTCACAACAAGGGTATGATTTCAGTTGAATCTATACAAATTAACAGTGTGAGTGAGTGAGTCAGTGAGTCAGTGAGTCAGTGAGTCAGTGGAGGGGGTGTCTAGGTGAGTGTGGGTTGAGTTATTATATGAAGAGAGAATGAAACAGAACATTTCCTATTAAAATGTTACATATACAAAAAATTGAGAACCAAGTTCAAAAATGAAACATAAACAGATGATTTTAACACCCTCTCTAATCAAGAAAAAATGCAACATTTACAAAAAAACAGAAGAAAACAGCATCAGTGCGATAGAAGCAGCAAAATTTGTCATTGCATGTCACAGCCTGAGAGACACAACAAAGCAGTCTCCACAACTATATTATTATTACATACGGTTTTTAATCTACCTCTTCATTGTGCCTTCTTACAGCAATGTGGTGCCCATCATCTAGCTGCGTTGCTATGCTAATCTTTCCGAACACAGCTAGCTTTACGCAGTTTTCCATGTGAACTTTGGATCTCTCATGCTTCTTGATCCATTCAGAGAGGTGCTTTAAGTCAGTTAGTCCAGTCTTGGTCCAAGTCAAATCACATTTGAAACTTCTGAAGAGGATACAGGGGAAACAGAAAGTGCATAGGCTGCACCACAACCTGCCAGCCACGTCTTACAGTTGAACCAGCTCCGACAAAAACTCCGTTTGTACAATTTATCTTTCTCCTTGGTTTGCTGGTAAATGTTGATTTCAGGCTTTTCGGGTCCCAGCTCCTTAACGAGAAGTTTTTCCTCTGTCGTCTGTCTCATCAATAATGATTTCACCAAATTTGGTGGAAGCTGCTCTTGACCTCCAGTTCTTACTGCCATCGCCATCATCTCTCTTCCTTGTCGCCATATTTCTTTTCCCCCGTAGGACAGAGTCTGGGAGTCGCACTACGAAAAAAACCTATCGCTGGCTCCTCACGTAGCTCTAGCAATCCTAAACCTTCACATATTTTACATAGCACTTGGGGCGACATTTCCAGCGCCCCACAGGTGTTAAATTTGGCGACGTTGATAGGCCAGTTATTCAGAATTTTTCCCTAGCAACCATAACCAGATTGGCTATTTAGCTGCAAGTCAGGGGCGTTTTGCTGAGCGCCCCATGAGACAATGATACACTGTCTGTCAGTGGAAATTCACTGTTTAATGAGTGTCAGTTGGTTGAAATGTTGTTTAAATGGTTTAAATTGCATGTAGACACACACACACACACACACACACACACGCTATTAAGTGAAACTGACGTTTGTGAATACAGCCCTTGTTCAAGACAGCATGAACCTGCTTTGTTGACAGATTCCATCCATTGCTTGTATATTTTACATAGCCATAGAGTGCTTGTCATAGCAAATTGTTATGAGCAAGCTAAATGAAAGTCATCTGTATGTGGGGTAACTTTTAACAAAGCCACTTATCATAACATATGGCAAATTCTTGTAGTCAGCCTCCATTTGCAAACCAGCCCCTCATCCCTCTACCTGCCAGGCTGGATGATCATGACTGATTTCTATTTCATACATTTCTTTTAAACTTCAGTCAGTGTTTTAATAAAGAATATTACTGATTTTATTTAGAAATTTACGTTTGTTTTCAGGAAGATAATATCAATTTTACAAGGCAATTTTGCTGCTTTGGAATATTTTCTTACATTAACAATATAAATAAATTCTAATCCTGTTCTCAATTGATTTTCCTTGCACAACAATAAAAAAAAAAAATGATTAGAATATTGACATGGTACCAGATACCATGATAATGATAAGAAATAGTAGTTTATTAACAAGATGGCGGCGCATGCTCAATGCGAGGCTCAATGTCTTACTAGAATTTGCGATATAGTTGTTATTTTCCTACTGGTTTCGAGCCTGTTCACTCATTACAGCTTTGCGAACAATTGCTACACCAGGCAGAAACTACTGTGTTGCACATGTTTTTATGGTTTCATAGAAATTAATTCAATTCAATTCAATTCAATTTTATTTGTATAGCGCCAAATCACAACAGAAGTTGTCTCAGGACACTTTCCATACAGAGCTGGTACAGACCGAGCCATCTGCCTCGACCGGTTGAGTCAGAGAGGGAGAGCAAGAGAGAGAGAGTGGGACAGACAGAGAGAGACAGACAGAAATGCAGTCAGAGAGACACAGAGAGAGAGAGAGAGAGAGAGAGAGAGAGAGAGACCGATGTGCAGTCACAGTAACAGTGACAGTGGATGTAATAACAGTAGTAGCAGTTGCAGTGGATGTCAGGCAGGGCCAAGGCAGGAGATGCAGCCGCAATCCACAATCCAGATTCAGCCACTGTCCATGGGAACCTGCGAGACGACAAAGCACAGAGACTCTGGGGAGGGAGCTAAGTTAGTAACATGCCGTGGTAGGACATGAGAGCGTGCAGATGGAGAGGCAGAGAAAGACAGAGGAGCTCGGTGTATCTTTGGATGTCCCCCAACAGTCTAATCCTATAGCAGCATAACTAGGGGCTGGTCCAGGACAAGCCTGAGCCAGCCCTAACTATAAGCTTTATCAAAAAGGAAAGTTTTAAGCCTACTCTTAAATGTAGAGACAGTGTCAGCCTCCCGGACAAAGACTTGGAAGTTCCACAGGAGAGGAGCTTGATGGCTAAATGCTCTGACTCCTGTTCTGCTTTTTGAGACTTTAGGAACCATAAGTAGACCTGCATTCTGGGAACGCAGTGTTTGAGATTTTAAACTCTATTCTAAACTTTACAGGGAGCCAGTGCAAAGTGGCGAGTATTGGAGAAATATGATCTCGCTTCCTGGTTTTTGTCAGAACACGTGCTGCAGCGTTCTGGAGCAACTGGAGAATATTCAGCAACAAATTTGGGCAGCCTGATTATAAGGAATTGCAATAATCCAGCCTGGAAGTTATGAATGCATGGACTAGTTTTTCTGCATCATTTTGAGACAAAATATGCCTGATTTTTGCAATATTACATAGGTGAAAAAAGGCAGTCCTTGAAATTTGTTTTACATGGGAGTGAAAGGACATGTCTTGGTCAAAGATAACTCCCAGATTCTTTACAGTGGTGCTGGAGGCCAGCGCAATGCCATCCATAACTGCTATGTCATCAGAAAGTGACTTTCTAAGATGTTTAGGGCCTACTACTATAACTTCAGTTTTGTCCGAGTTTAGCATCAGAAAATTGCAGGTCATCCAGGTCTTTATGTCATGAAGACATGCTTGTAGTCTAGTTAACTGACTGGTTTCTTCTGGCTTCATTGATAAATATAGCTGGGTATCATCTGCATGGCAATGAAAATGTATTGAGTGCTTCCTGATAATCTTACCTAAAGGAAGCATATATAAGGTGAATAGAATTGGTCCAAACACAGAATCTTACGGAACTCCATAGCTGACTTTAGCGAGCACAGAGGAGTTGTCATTAACGTGAACAAACTGAGAGCGATCTGACAAGTAGGATTTAAACCAGCTTAGTGCAGTTCCTTTAATGCCAATGAAGTGTTCCAGTGTCTGCAATAGGATACCATAGTCATTGGTGTCAAATGCAGCACTAAGATCCAATAAGACTAGTACAGAGACAAATCCTTTATCAGATACTTTTCTTAAATTACCTGCAAAAATTACTG
Source organism: Chaetodon trifascialis (assembly GCF_039877785.1). Lineage (NCBI taxonomy): Eukaryota > Metazoa > Chordata > Actinopteri > Chaetodontiformes > Chaetodontidae > Chaetodon > Chaetodon trifascialis. The sequence goes on from NC_092070.1 coordinate 1,290,824, forward strand.
TTTATACTGTTTATACTTCATGCCACTTGCACTGCTTACATGTATTTATATATTTTTGGGGCTATTATGACTATTGCACTTCTGGTTAGATGCTAAACTGCATTTCATTGTCTCTGTGTTGCACTCTGATGATGACAATAATGTTGAATCTAATCAAATCTAATCTAGTTTTGATCAAATCAATACTCAAGGTGATGTATGGCAGTATTGAATTTTTATATCATAGACAAGCTTACTGTAGTTTCCTTGGGTCATGCTTTCCGTGAATGTAACTTAAATGTGTGTGAACATGAACTATATGCGTCTGATTCACAGACTCAGTACCCTGGCATACTAAGCCGAGCTCGAGGACAGGGAACCTTCTGTGCCATTGATATCTGTGATGATGCAACACGCAACAGCATTCTGCTCAAGGCCAGAGACAAAGGTATGAAGTGCATCACCATTCATCCTTTTCTTATGTAGGGGGTTTCTATTCATTCTTTGTGGCACCCTCACATTTCGAGTGATTTAGGGTGTGGCCAGTCATGGATTGGCCCTGCAGATTAGCCCCTGCTGTGGAGATACACCAGCAAAACAATGCCCAAAGTTTAGAAATCTGGTCCTAAATTCCCATTGATAAAACAGGCAGAGCAATAACACCTAGAACTGGGCATTTAGAGTGTTCTTGTTTACATGTGGAATTAGGGCACACCATCACTGATGATATTTCATAAGAACACAGATTCAGCAAGGCCAAGGAAATGCTGAGGCTGAGGCCATATTCTGTTGAAAATGAATTTGAATCAATTCAAAAGGTAATTCAGTTTAATATTAGTTCATTTTTACTCATCACCAAATCACAACAAAAGTTATCTCATGACATTTTTTATATTGAGCAGCTCAAGACCACGCTCTTAAATTAATAACAGAGACCCAGATATTCCCCCATGAGCAAAGGAAAAAAAATCCTTTTTTAATGAGATGTTTTAACTATTAACATTCATATGAAGGTGCATGACAGATAATTCGTCGTCATTAATCTGTGTGGATACATAGTAACAGTGTCATTGACAGGTGTACTCCTGGGAGGATGTGGGGATCGATCAATACGTTTCCGTCCTGCGCTGGTTTTCAAGGAGTACCATGTTCACATCTTCCTCAACATCTTCAGTGATGTGTTGGCCCTGCACAAATAAATCCTGATCTCGAAGGAACCTGACTGACACTAATTGAGCCTGAGTTAATTCGGAATGAAGGGAGGGAAACTCCAGAGAGTCCATGTCATGATAAGAACAATTCATACAATAACTCATACAGATATCCCTTATAATCTCTGTGTCCAGATCTAGGGCCTGTTGAGTTTAACACTGAAGACTTCCTTAGCTAGAAATGATAACGATGATGTACTTTTGTTTCCATTAAGATGTAGATGATGATGATCAGGTGCAGGGGATACTGCCGTAGTAATTGAGAATTTCAATTTCAATTTCACAGAATGCTCATGTTATTCTAAAATAAATTGAAATGACTCAAACCTCCAGAATCTTTCCCATCTTAATTCTTGTTCTTCTTATGACAGATTGTCCATCATGTCAGAAAATCTAGCATCGTCAGTTTCACACCCTTTACTACCTGAGATTCAGAGGTCTAGCTTGTATGCTTGTTTTAAGACGGCAGGCAGAATTCTGTGTCAGTGATGACTCTATGTAGGAACAATAAAGCTAAAATGCCTGCCTGCATGTCACTTAATGCTGTCCATTAGAAATGTCTTAATGATTCTTACTGTTGTGTTGCTCTTAATAGGAATGACTTCTTAGCTTGAAATGTTGTAGCCCAGAAAAATGTGAATGGACCACAAAATTGTCATTATTTTTTCAGTTCCTGCATGTCACTTCAATGTGCTAATATTTTTGTTACTGCCTGAGAGCAGCTGTTGGTAACCTCACTTGAACAAAGATTCTGAACACATTCACCTTACTCTTGGACAAGAGCTTCATAACAGTAGCCATATTTATTTTCTGTCTTACTTGGTTATGATTTCAAATGTAACACTCCTCATTTGTGACAATACAGAAAGAGTGTCAGTAAATTAAGCATAGAGTAAAACTGACCATTTTCAGTTTGCTTCAAGCTGTTTCTGAGATTTTGAACTTTGTCATAAAGACAAACACGGAGTACCCTATGAACATACTTAAACAAAGCACAAACATCCAAATTGCTACAAATTGTAAAACGTTTCAAATGTGAAAACACAAATATTATGGACTTGTGCTTTTACTTCAAGCAGCTAACTTTTGTCCTCCTTTTTTAGTTATTGAGGTAGTTATCTTACAAATGTAGCTTACTTGCCAAAGTTTCTGCATTACATCAGCTACAATAAATTATGTCTAATCGAATAAGATTAAGTTAGAGTAATTGTAAATGTAATGCTTTTTTAAAATTAGCTTTGAATATAGTGATACTCTGATTTGTACTCAGGGATTATTGGAAGATGTGTTAGGAGGCAATAATTTATGTAGTGCTAAATCAAAGACAGCTGGACTTTAGATTCTCAAAAAAATGTTCCTGTCACACGTGGTCACAGGCATTGAACCTCTGAGGGATCATTCACACAAATGTGATATACCATGACCAGGATTACTGAGAATCTTCATATATATATAAGTGGTTGTTAGTAACAGGTAACCAATCAATGTCATTACAAGCCCTGTTTGGAAGTATCAAATCCACTTCACTTCAGACTCCACTTTGAAAACACTTCCAATAAAACATAAATCTCACCTTTGTGTTGCTTTTCTAAATTACCGTTTCGAGTGTATGGTCTTCATAGTGGGCCAAGCTGTTACGGGCTCATAGGTGCCCCAGAGGGCAGAAAAAACTCACTGGTGCAAAAAGTGACGCAAATGTGAGGTTTATGCTATTGGAAGTGTTTTCAAACTTTTTTTTTTTTTAACAAGAGAAAATACTTCAAGGATGAAGATTAACTGGCTGATGTAGGAAATGGTCATCTTGTTAACTTCCTCACCTCTGATAACCAGCAGCATGTCAGTGTTTTCCTGAGCTTTTCTATGGGAACCATCGAAGAGTGTCTCCCATGCAGTCGACAAGACAGACCCAAACAGGGTTAGCTCGCAACTGTTGCCAAGTTGCTGAACTTGAACTTTAAGCACAGGTCAGTCGAACTGGTTGGTCTATAAACACATCAGGTCATGGTTAATGAAAATATGGAAACAGCTTGACAGCACAAATTTTATAAATACTTGTGGAATTGCCATTTTTATTGGTAAATCTGCTTAAGCTGATGCTCTGCTGTAGAACACTTCAGACCATCAGTGTCTGTGAATGTTCCATGCAGCTTTTCGGCAAGTGTTGGGAATGTGTAGCAGTTCGTAGAAAGTGTTACCGTGGTCATTTCTTTCTTATTATACAATCTAATATACAACAATCTAATATATGTTTTTTCAATTAAGAAATTAATTTAATACATTTATGATATGAAGGTATGATATCCAGTAAGCCTAATGGGAAGTCATTGTTATACATAGTTCACAGGGTCAGTTTGACTTACCCTTAGACATAAACATATATTTTAAGTAAGTCAGTAGGGTTTGGTTGCAATACTATGGTGATGATGACAACAGTGCCTGTCTCTTTGTTTTCAGTCAGTATCATTGAAGATAAATGATTATTGATGTAATTGTTTTAGATGACTCTGTTGTTGTCAATAAAACATTCAGTCCATGTACTGTGCTAAATAACTGCAATTTTGTAGAGTTCCTATTTCTTGAGCGTGAAAGCTCATTTTTTGATTGTGGGAACAGTAATTTGACAAAAATAAATGCATTAATAGTCTTAAATTCTACTTGCTAGCTAGAGTTTTCAATGACATAGCATAAGTAATATAGTTGAGCAATCAAATCGTCTTTGTAATCTGTATATGTAATATGTGACAAATTATGTACAGTAGATTTTCAAAAGTGTGCGACTTTGAGGAGAAGGGGGCAAATGGTCTAAAGCAGTGACAGTAAGGCGGGCAACGATCCAGCTGTGGGAGCTGAGACAGCACTCAGCAGTGTTGGAAAGAGAGGGCAGCAGGTTGAAAGTGAGGTCTGCAGCAGCAGCCATTTGTTATCAAGGTGTCAGGATCACTACTGCAAAAGAATATGACTTGGATGTGAATATTAATATATTAATATATGTGTTGTGTGAAAATGGTCATTAAAATATTTTTTTAGAATCCTGCTGACTCTGGTTTATTATTAAGGAACTAATTGTGAACTCCCAGTAAAACTCAATGGGCATTTGTCATAATCATGATGTATGATGTGATGATGTGTATCACTTGAGGGGGCACAAAAAGTAACTAATGACTAAGTAATTAGTAATTAATGAGTCATTACTAGTTTGTGCAACTCAGCTGCTGGTTCAGAGTAAATCAGGAACCACTCACAAAGAAAGTGGTCAGTGTGTTGATTCACAGGTTTTTATGAACTAATCATTATCTAATTATTTCTAAACATAGTGTCTCCCTGTCTGTTTTTTTGTTCTCATCTGTTATCATCAGTGTTGATGGAGATTCAGTCGAAAACCTCCATTCAAACCCAAGTAAATGTTCATGAAATAACTCATTATGAGATGCTTCATTGACATATGCATTAAATACAACAAGTGCATTTCCATACAATGAAAAACTTGTGCCCTAGCTGCTTTCCAATCAGTATGTATGAAGAATACATAGCATACAGTCAATATCATAAAGGGTTATACACATAATGTACATATTTGCTGAGGTGTGTGTGCTGCCTGTGGACAAAGTTCATCTTTTAGAAGTATTTGGAAGTGTACCAATTGAATAGTGTCCCCATTAAAAAATGCAAAAGAATGTGTTGTAGTTCTTCACTTAAAACCTCTACTGGAATTTTTTTTAGAAATGACAGATCTGTAAGATAAAGTGCTGCCAGCAATTTCAGTGACACCCATCCCCCCCCCCCCCCCCCCCCCCAAAAAAAAAATAAAAAAAATAAAAATAAAAATAAAAATAAAAAAATTATAATTTTGTACAGACAGGGGCAACTTGACAGGGGAAACCCCAGTGTGTGTGCCGCTTGTGAAACTGATGGTTCCTGTCCAAACATTGTCATCCTAGACTGATAACAAGAGTCTTAAATCAAAGTAAATTGTTAATTGTTTCTTGGTATGACAGAAAGAATATATCCAAAATAAAAAAAAATCAATCTGTGCTTATCACACAGCCCCTGAGCTAGTCATATATTCTCCTTACATGCTTTGATAACAAAAAGTGTCTTAAAGAAAAGTAAGTTAATTTTTCTTGATATAATAAAAACAAAATCTTGAAATGTAAAAAATCATTATGCACTAATCACACAGCACCAGAGCTAAACAAATTTTCTCCTTACATGCTCTATCCCACATTCACACAGTCTAAATCTACATCGCTGGCACCCATGGGGAAGAGAAAAATATGTATGTGTTCATAAATCACTTTGCAATGCATAGGAGTTGCTGGACAGTATAGCCTCCATTTCTGCTCGAAGATCAGGGTAGCTGTTGTAAGTTGATGGCAGCTCCACAGTTGGGCCACAAGTATGGGCAATTGGACGCCGCACTAGCCCTTCCAAAGAGGTGAATGTGACTTGAATTTCTTTCACACAGATGACATCAGACCCAGTCAGAAATCTCATCAGCTTCCGGAGACCTATTTCATCCAACCCCCTTTTGTACTGATGTAAAAATCGCAAAACTCTGGTTCTCTGCTGAATTAGCTGGAGAAGATGTTATCATCTTAATCACCTTCTGTTTTGTTGGTTTAATGTCCTCATACAGCTTCTACATTTCCTCTACACTTGGGAAAAACTTCCTGAGTATTGGTCCTGCAACCTCTGAAATATTATCCAGTGCATATTTTGGGTGCTGCTTGTGGGCGACCTGGACAAACACAGCTCATCACAGCTTATCTTTTGTTGGTACTGTTCTTACTCCCATGCGATCCATCAGATCAAGAAGCTCTTCCTCATCATCACCGACAACAGACTCTTGCAAAGCAGTGGGCAAGAGATCATGCTCAGACTGACGAAGATAGAACATCAGGGAGTCAAACAGTAAATCAGGTGAACCAGAGCGTTCACCAAATATAACTGTTGCTGTAAAGGCTTGTGCCAGCCGATATGGAAAATACCCATGGTCCTTCAGTCCCTTGGCCAATATAACAGACTTCCATTCTTCCTCTTGCCATTTTGGGGATAGCGATGGCACCCTCACATCTGCACCTTCTGCTGCACAGTCAAGGAATTCTGTCCAGAAGGCAGTATACATCCCTCGACATGCCGTCAGCATCTGCCCCCATTTCATCAATGAAGCGATGAGTAGTTCATCATTGCTTCATCCTTGAACTGAGCAATCAGTTCATCTAAGAGAGTCACTCAAGTGAAGTGAAGTGAAGTTTCACTGTCACATGCAAAAGTTCACCGGCAGGACTCGGTGGTCTACAAGAAGCTGTCTCAGCATCAATAGGAGTTGAGGTGCAGGTAGGGATGTTTATTTGTTCCTCTTCTATTGCAAGGATTGGCTCATGTATGAGTGTATCATCAAGATCACCTAAAAACGGCCCACCTGTCAAAGGACCAAAAATGACCGCTGATGTATTACACAGAGATGTAAAATCAATAACTTGTGCTTCCTGGAAGTTAACTATGACGTGGCTGAACTCTTCCCACTTTCCCATCGTTGACTTTTCATTAGGGAACAACATTTTTTTAGCTTGAGACAGATTCTCAGTTTTAGTGGCATTCTTGTTAATATGAAGAACTCTGGTTCCTCCACCACTGCGTTTTCTGACTTGTTTATTGTCATGTATCCACCCTATTTCTATTTTTCTGGTTGTCTTCCAAGCTCTCCTATTACTTTTTAGACGCATATTTGTTGGTTGTACTGTATTCTCCTCCTCCAAATCTTGATCGCTGTCTTTATTGCTGATTGTGCCCACCACCTCTTCTCTGTTTTTCCATACAGAAACGCCTTGTGGCAATCCTGTCACCATAGGCTGGAATGTAAGCAGCCATAGTGGCATCATCTATTTCTCCATCTATCGAGCTGTCAATCTGCAATAAAAACAAAAAGTATGCATCAAACAAGACACAGCTCAATTATCTCCAAGACGATTTACTTCTGTGCTAAATTCCAGGACAACCAATTATAAATGCCAAGTGCAGATAATAACACAATGGACAGTATGAGACAGTACAAAAACAGCTTTTGAAGCTGTGACTTACATGATCCTGCTGCATTTTCTGAATACTCTCCTCAGGAACACCTCTGTTGCGAAGAAATATCCACAGACCATCATCTTGTGGGAGGCCAGATGTGGAGGATATAACCATTGCTGGCACTGCAAAAATTTAGGAAAAAGGCAGAATCTATAAAAATATTTGTTGCACCAACAATTAACATGTTTAAAACTGTCAAGGCCAATTGTATCACAATATTGTCGAATTATATGAAAGCAGAAAATCATTTTGTTTGAAATGGATGTTTCATGTCTTGACTATTGACCTATAAACACTCTGTCAATATGCAATCATTTGAAAGTTGACCTGTCATTAAACATTTGAATACTTTCACTCAAATCACCAACAAAATTGATTTGTGTAGTGTCCTTTTGTGATGAAAACCTTCACTGGTTATTCATAAACAGTAACATCACTCTGATAGTACAGAAGAATAAACTCAGCAGCTTAGACTGGGCTTTTATTATTAGTATTATTGTTATTACTATGATTACTTTTCAAAAAGTCAATAAAATCCAGATTGGTGCTTTGCAACATGCAAAAACGTTTTCAATTTTAAATTGTTTTATTCAACATATGGGCTACACAAATAATTATGTGCATGGACGTTTCATGCAGGATCCTCAGGGTGCATGTATTAAATACATAGGAAATAGCAAAGGAGAGGGAGCCGATAAGCAAACCACAGCAACCTCAGCAACTCAAAACACTTGTCATGGTCCAACAATGGTGTCAATATAGTGACTAGTCTACTGGTAATGTTCTGTTTGTTTACATCTACATGTATGTGCCCCCATGTTAAACAACTTCTATGTTAGTATTATCATGTTATGTCTCTAGAGTGTTGGCGTATACGATTAGCATATAACCTAACATTATGAGGAAGGGCTTGTTTTATTTGTGCCAAGCCAATATAATGAAAGAAAGGCGATTCATTTTTGATAAAAGAAACAATGCCCAGCATGATGGAAACAACTGTTGGCTTAATTAGCTTTAATTAGCTTAATTAAACTGAAATCACGCCCATAGAAATCTTCGTCTGTTCCTCTTTTATATACAGTGTATGGTCTATTCCTTCCCTGCTACATTGAAAATTACCATGAAAAACAGAAAAATAATTACCCCCGAAAAACAGGAAAAAAGATTAGTCAGAAAAACAGGGAAAAAAAATACTCAGAAAAACTGAAATAGTTACCTTGAAAAACAGACCAAAAAAAAAAATTACTCAGAAAAAACGGATTTTTTTTAATTGAAGTGAATGCAATAGGCTTCTGTAAATCTCCCCCCTCCTCCTCCTCTTCCTTCCTTAGCTCTCCAGAGGGTGAGCTGCTTTAATGTGAGTGTCTGCTTGAGAGAGAGAGAGAGAGAGAGAGAGAGAGAGAGAGAGAGAGAGAGAGAGAGAGAGTGAGAGGTGCGCTGTTTGTTTGCACACGGCGACAGACTTTGTGAGAAGCTCCGCTAGCTCGCATGAACTCTGTGAGGAAATTCAAGTAATTTACTGGACGTATAGACGAGAAACTGCAACAAAACTATCGATCACATCACGCTTGTATCGATCCGATACCGATAGGCACCAGTATCGATACTATCGATATTTAGATCGATACGCCCAGCCCTACTACAGACACAGCTACGTTAGCGGAAGAGGTTACTGTTTATTGGTGTTTACTACAGCTCGCAATCCGCTCAATCAGTACTACAGCTGGCCGTTTCATAAACCAAATGCAAGACAAAAAGACAACCAGAGAAGACGGTCTACATGCTTGAGTCAAACTGTTTAAGTAGTCCTTCAGAATTAACTTTTCTAATTACTCTCATACACTCTGATAAACAATAATGTTAAATTCATTCGTGCACCATGTGGCCAGTGGAAGAGTGACCAGTGGTGAGTGGAGTTTCCATGGGAACACAGGGGCCGAGAAACACGTCATGAATATAGTTTCACGTACACTGAGCTGGAAAAACGATGGACGCCAACGCGTCGTGTCACTATCAGCACTGCTTGGAGCTCGCACCGCAACAGGAAACGCATGGTTGAATTTGTGGGAAATAGAAATCTGAGCGAATATTCGTTGTGCGGAAGTGTAATGTGACCATACCGTAATTGTTCCCGATTCCCTTTGCGTGACAACGTGGCGTTTGACAGCCAATAAGAATTTATCGTACAGTACTTTACAACTGCGTCTTACTTGTTATTGGTTACAGCCCATTTTAGGGTATTGGTGATTGGGCAGCTGAAAAAACAAGGCCTGCCTCCTCGACATTGTTAAGGTAGAGTGCCAACGCGGACTGATCTGCTATGCACGCGCGACGAAAGGAGGTGTTGCGAGAAGCTGTGTAGAAAATGGTCAGTTAATTTTCTTTCTTCCCTTTATACAGTTGTTCTGTAGAAAGCAGAAAACAGTTGTTTACAGCGTATATCTTAGTTGCTGAACTTTCAGCAACATGCAGGAAAAAGTCCAAACGTGTGTTTAATGATGGGATTTGTGTAGACTGTGGGGATAACTGAGGGGGAAAAAGTACATGCTCATTCTTTTCACTGTAGCACTATATATGAAATTTAATGACTTGTTATCAATTGTAATGTGAACAAGAGAAAATATTTGTGGATTATATTTAATGATGATAAATGATCGTTCTCCTGTACTATTTTCCCAGTATATTAATATATGATTAAGGATTAAACTAAGGAATTATTTGTGCCGAGTAGGATTTCATAGAGGCTGCATAGGGTCCGTTGAGTCTTGAGAAAATTCTGACAGTTGTCTGTGTTAGTGTTAAGACCAAGCATGTTAATGAAGAAATGCACAAACTATTTCATCTCCTCATTAGACTCAATTAGAGCATGAATTCCCCCAGCTAGTCTGATCAGCTGAACGGCAGGCTCAGGAACAAGCTGGTTTCAACAGTTGTGGCATAGCCCGTAATAGAACTGGCAAACCACACATGGTTAAGCGACTTACTGTCGGGAGGAGACAGTATCCCTTCAGTTTTAGACCTTGACCTCTGGGGGGCGCTGTAAGTTTGGGACCGTGGTCTTTTGTCCAGAACATTTTAATCAACATTGTTTTAGAAAAACGGAGCTGCGAATGCTGTCTGTCTTATGCTCTAGGTGTTTTAAGTTTTGGATCAGTGTACCGCGTTCTTCAGTGTCCTGTCAGTATATTTGTTTGTGTTTTAAATGTTCTTGAATGTGCTGCTGATGTTTGGTGAGCAAAAGAAAAAAAATCACCGTAATGAACAAATTAATTCTCTTCTATTCTGTTATGTTACATTCTCTTATATACAGAGCAATTTTCTCTCTCTCTCTCTCTCTCTCTCTCTCTCTCTGTATTTGTGTGTTTGTGTCACCCCATCATGCTTTCCTCTGTTTTCTCAGTTTCATTTCCTTCTTCAATTGTTTTTGTTTCCATCCCACCTCCAACCAGTCAGTTATGAGGATGCTGCTTCAGTCACTAGCATCCCTCTGCATCCTGGTTGTTGTTGCTTATGCTGTACCTGCTCAGGAGAAGCGCATCCATCACCACGCTGATCTCAGTGATCGCATCCACAATGATGCTCATGACTTCCGGTATGACCATGAGGCCTTCCTGGGCAAGGAGGAGTCCAAGACCTTTGACCAGCTGACCCCAGAGGAGAGCAAAGACAAATTAGCGTAGGTTTTACTGACCTGATTATACTCTTTCTAAACTGTATACTGCTGCAACAAACTGCCTTAACAACAGTAATAAGAAATCACTTGTAACGCTTAAAGGTTTCTGCAGACATTTTTTGCTAGCAGGTTGTATATAGGTCAGAATTTGAGGTTCTAGTTCCAAAAGCGTGGAGGGAGCAGATGATTTTAGTCAACCTTATCTATAACCCTGACATCTGATACTTCCCTACAGAAAAATTGTGGACCGCATTGACACTGACAAGGATGGCTACGTCAGCCATGCAGAGCTGCACTATTGGATCAAACACAGACAGAGGAGGTACATTGAGGAGAATGTGAACAAACACTGGAACGACTACGACAAGAACCAAGATGGCAAGATAGGCTGGGAGGAGTACAAAAACACCACCTACGGCTACTATCTTGGTAATTCTTTGTGTGAAACCTGTGACTCCATTCTAATCTGTTGAACTATTTCTTATTCCCTTTTCCTCCTTCACTGTTTTATTTCTCCTTGTACCATCTCCTTTTGTTTTCTGCCTCCTTCTTTGTGACACAGACTATGATTTTAGTGTGTCCGTCCTGTCAGCCAAACTCAATAAATGAAGCAACTCCGTCCAGGAACTTCCCAAGGAAATGTAAGCAGTATTATTGAAGTATTAGTATTACTGAACCGAGCAGTATTATTGAACCGACAAAATGAACCACTATCCACTCAACAAGTGTTCTTAAATGCAGAAGTAATCAGCCACACCAGCCATAGCTGACAAATGTGAAAAATAACTTTTTACCAATTGCCCTACTTTGTACAAGCATTCAATATATCCATCTTAACCCTCTGTAAACGGCTTATCCTGGTAAGGATGGGTTGGAATCTGTCCTACTGGGTAGAAGGCTGGGCACACCTGGGCATATATACGCATATAGAGTATATACAGATAAATATATTTACACTTAGCGGCATTTGAGAAAAAATATCACATAATTCACATAATCCCACCGTTATCATCAGCAGATGTAACAAGCTCATGCGCTTTGACTTTGATTTTTGGTCGCACATGCATATCCCATTGTCAAGAATGAACTTTCAGCTCAGCTGTGAAAAAAGGTTAGCACACGAATGTCATCTCATGTTCCAGGTATCAGCTGTTCTGGAGCTTTTGTATGATCTTCATCAGCAGGTGGAGTTTGCTCAGTGTTCATGGATTTTCATGCTTGCTTATGCCCACAAAGACCCTTTCAGAGATGTGCCTTTGTTTTGAACGATAATCACCCAGAAATACTTCAGGAAACACTGTCTATGTAGATGACCAGAATACACATAGTGCTGAAAGTAAGTAAGTCTTATTTGAGCTTCCTTTTCAGATGAGGAGTTTGATGACGTTGAAGACAAGGCAACCTATAAATCCATGCTCACGCGGGACGAAAGGCGCTTCAAGACAGCTGACCGAGACGGTGATGGTATTGCCACACGTGAGGAGTTCACAGCCTTCCTTCACCCTGAGGAGTTTGATTACATGAGAGACGTGGTAGTGCAGGTAGAATCTACTCTCTACCATCAGAAACGTTGATAGTATATTTAGCCATGCTAGTGATACGGCTCTGCAATGTCAGTTACTCACTTTTGTCCTGACTATCTCAACATCTACTGGATTGATTATCACTAAATTATTTGTAGACATTAATAGTCCCAGATGATGAATTTTCATCCCTGAAGCCTCTTATTTAATGCTATCATCAGGTCAAAATTGTAATTTGGATAGTGGTTTATGGCCAAATACCTGCAAAACTAATGGCATTTCATCAGCCTCAGCTGTACCTAGTCTTAAGTGCTGTTTCATAAATGTTAGCATGCCAACACACTGAGATTGTGAACATAGTAAACATCAGCATGTTAGCTAACATTTACTATCAGACACTAAAGACTAAGTACAGCTGAGCAGTCAACTACATGCTGTCTGTCTGTCTGAAGCAGCCTGTGGTGTACAGATTGGTAGGATCGGAGGCAACCGGTGGCCACTGCAGCTGTGTATGCCCTGCTGCTACTGATTCAAAATATGGAAGACCGTTGTTCTCAAGTGGCAGCCATCTATACTGTTACATGCAGCAAAATTCATGATATAGTTGTAAACACATTTTCTGTTTCTGTCGTCAGATCAGAATTGAACAAGTATGAAATTGGATTGCATCTTATGTTTTGTCGAGCAGTCATAACTAAGCTGCTGAGCTGTTGATAGCCCTCTACATTGTCAGAGAAAACAGACAAAAATACTAGTCCAGCAACCGCAATGCAAGCAAAACTATTACATATATTTGTACCATTCAATCATTTGGATCTCTTGTACATCAAATTTCTTGGCTCTTGGAGTTATATTTTTCATCTAAGATGTTTTTAGTGTGCAAAAATGACTAAATTCCTAGGGGCAAAAAAACATGCAGCTTTCAAAATTATATTAATTAGAATTTAATATGTGTTGCTGATGTGAACATTAGCAATGTGATGTGTGCTCAGCGTCTCTGCACTGTGAGATTTATAATGCTTGAATTCTGGTAGACATGTTCCATGGTTTACAAACATGAATAAACATTTGAAGTCACTTTAATCTGTTTCCAAGGATTTGCACGAGTTACATAGTCAGCTTACGTTTCTTTGCCCTTTTCTCCCCACAAAAAGCAGCTAATGTTCAGAAACCATTGAAGAGAATTATTTCATCAACATAGTAACTTCTGTTTAGCAGGAATGGACCACTATGACACTTAATTCATTTTCTCATTTAGGAAACTGTGGAAGACATTGATAAGAACGGGGATGGCAAAGTCGACTTAGATGAATACATTGGTAGGTGACTCTTATTTTCTCTCAGACCAACCACCGCCTCCACAGAAGAAAGACAACTGGAGGTGATCCCTCCTAAATATGTGAGTACTGCTGTTGTTCCACAGGTGACATGTTCTCACCAGAGCCTGGGGAGAGTGAGCCAGACTGGGTCCAGACAGAAAGGAAGCATTTCTCAGAGTTCAGAGATGCCAACAAGGTAAACGCAGCCTAGCACACTCAACACGAGATTGTTTCAGTCGCAGGTTAGAATGATAATATGTGGAGCCACCAATTCAGAATAACTGAAGACAAATGCAACAAACAGATCTTTGACTACAACCATTTAAAGCAGCTATAATCTATATTTTTAATAAGAATGTATCATGCCAATGTGAAAACAATTTGACTGTGTGAAAGGGGTTGCTCATTGTGATGAACCTATGGAGAATCGTTACCAGAATCTGCAACTCCCATCAGCCTTACTGAACTTTATAGTGAGTTTCAACTCATTAAGATGTGCAGCACAAACAACTAATATGATTTCAGCCACAGCAGGTAGCTTTTTTCTGAGAAGAATCTCTAATGACCCAGCAGGCAGACACAGCTAGAGCCCAGCTAGTGAACATGAGCCAGATATTTCCTGCAGGAGTTGGTGGAGATCCAGGCAGAGCCCAAAAGCCCAAAGACAGTCAAGTCAAGTCAAGTCAATTTTATTTCTATAGCGCATTTACAGACAGCTGAGCCACGCCAAAGTGCTTCACATGAAAGTGCTTAAAGTGCAATAAACACAGGAATGCAAAAGGAAAAGTGTAAAAAGACATTGACGACAAGAGTTAAAATGGTGATATCAATGTTGTGTTCTGCTGCCCCAATGGCCAAAAAAAAAGTAATTGCAAGTTTAAATGTGCAATCCTGCTATGTAGTATTAAACTTCCATACATTTCCTGTAATGAAACTGGAAATCCTCTGTCATTAGGTCCTTCCTACCTGGTAAATTCCCATATATCAAATTTTACAGCCCCAGGTTGTAAGGTAGGCTTTCTGTTGTAAATGTGTACTCTCCAAGCCCAAGCTGATAACCATAATGACATCACCATGACATAGTCAGCCATAGAAGACATTATACAGACACTATTTTCATAGGTTTAGTGTTACTAATCGCCTAGTAAACTGATCTTGACGTGAAATTAGGATTACTCACACAAAAACAAATTTAAATGCAGAAATACAAATATACTTTCACTGTCAGAACTGAGAAAAGAATCTTAGATTGAGAAAAAGTTACAGCTCTGAAACAAACTGAAACTTCATTCTCCATCAGTTCAGACTCTTTTTTTCCATATGACTGCCTGCAGCAGCAGTGTCAAGTGTTTTCTGTCATGTTAACTGCTGGCAAACATTGTTTAGCAGCTTTTCTTTTCTGCTGTTGTCCTGTGAGTCAGACCTGGAGAAGTTACAATCCTTATTTCTCGGACAGAAATATAGCAGAAGCCCAAGGTTTTATTTATCCACCCATTGATGTTATCATAATGCAAAGGAATCTCTTAAATATTGCGGAATTGACATCAGGAGGTGCACACGGTTTTGCATGTGTGCATTTGCTGCATTTAGGTGTTATAACTAGCCAAAGTTATGATCCATGTTTTCTTTTCTGTGAGCAATGACAGTTTCAATTAGTTCTTCTTTCGCTTTTCAGTGTCCGCATTCTTCTGCTTTCTAGTGTAGAGTTGATTTATTTTTCATATGTCTTAGTGACACCATTGTGCCTGTTCTTACAGTTATTCACTTCCATAGTAATGTTATATGTTATACAGGATGGCTACCTGGATGCTGGTGAGGTGGCCCACTGGATTTTGCCTGGAGAGGTTGATCATGCTGACAATGAAGCCAAACACTTGATCCACGAGACAGACACCAACAAGGTAGACCTGCCACTGCTCAAACTATTACAGATATGGTGTTTTAGATATGCCATAGAAACTGAACAATGCTTCCATATTAACCATTTTCCAATATCACACACTAGAAGTTTTTCAGTTGATTTTCCTCCTGGCAATGATTTAAAAACTATAGCAAACTATAGCAGAGTACTGTAACTGCCAATACATTTAGCAAACTTTATGTGTTAAGAATTTACATTTTCAGTATGTGGCTTCCTGGAAGGCAGTAAATTCATTTAAGTACACATACTTAAAGGATAAGGCTGATTATATTCTATAGTTTTCTTATTGTCATGAGGGGATCTTACTAACAAGAGAGTTGTGTATCTTGTGCATTTTGATGTTATATTTCTGTTATATAGAGCTAAATTGTTGTCCAAAAAACTACAGTCACATATTGTTGGCTTTGAACTTTTCATGGGATTTGTTGACAGTAAGAAAAATAATCAGTCGTATACTATGAGTTATCCTTTAAATAGCAAGCAGTAATGTACTGAAGTAAAACTAGGGCCATACTCACTTCAATTCAATTCAATTCAATTCAATTCAATTCAATTCAATTCAGTTTTATTTGTATAGCGCCAAATCACAACAAAAGTTGTCTCAGGACGCTTTGCATACAGAGCTGGTACAGACCAAGCTCTTTTATCTACAGAGACCCAACAATTCCCTCATGAGCAAGCACTTGGTGACAGTGTAAAAATACATTGACGACAAGAGTTAAAATGGTAATATCAGTGTTGTGTTCTGCTGCCCCAATGGCAAAAAAAAAAAGTAATTGCAAGTTTAAATGTGCAGTCCTGCTATGTAGTATTAAACTTCCATACATTTCCTGTAATGAAACTGGAAATCTTCTGTCGTTAGGTCCTTCCTACCTAGTAAATTCCCATATATCAAATTCTACAGCTGACTCGACTCGACTCTTAAATTCTAATGTGTTGAATATACACCATACATATTATAGTATGTGTACAGTAGTATACATACAGTATAATGTACTGTACACTACACATACCATTGCATTGCAACATAATGTGTAATACAAGTAGGACAGGTCCAGTTATGTAGGCCAAGGTAAGTGAACTGACAGGTAGACTAACAGCCCATCGCTTGTCTGTGCAGTCAAATGTACTGTATTATTTAACCTAGGGGAAATAATTGTGGGTAAATTATTAACAAAACTTCTGTCTGTGTCTTGCTTTCTCTTACACCTGTTTGTCATCACCCCATGTATCCCTTCTTCCTCTTTGTTTCAATCATAAACCAATAAATCTGGATGGAATCTGGTGATCAAACAGGACAAGAAAATTACCAAGAAGGAGATTCTGGCCAACTGGAACATGTTTGTGGGCAGCCAGGCGACCAATTACGGGGAAGATTTAACAAAGAGACACGATGAACTTTGATAGCTGTCAGAACCTGATTTGGGTTTATATTTCACTGCCATGGAGAATTTGGTTACTCTTATTTCAGGTTTGGGCTTGGTCTCCGTAAAGTCATTGAAGTAAGGTTTTCACTGTTTTGGACCTCGCACATGCATATACACACCTTCACATCCACATCCATATGTACATACGTACTAATCCATTGAAATTCAGCATGCACTCACATACTGTGTATGTGAATAGATAATGATGATGATCCTACACAGGGGTGACATGATGACTGATGGGTTGTGTTACTTTGACTTTTGATTTTTGGTGTTTCAATAAAGTCTTGTTTTTTTGTTTTGTTTTTTTACAAGTTTTTAATTTTGCACTAACTGCTCTTACATTATTTTGTTATATGAGTGTAATTTTTATAATAATCATCAATACAGCAGTGTAGCTCTCCACTTGTAAAGGTGGTGTTTTTCTGGTTTCTGGCATATTTCTCACTTGTAAGTTCCTGTCCAACATCAAAAACAAAACAAAGGAAAACAATGACCCAAAAGGTGATTATTATTTACTTGTAGTACAGCATTAATAATCCTTTTATTAACCATATTATTATAGTGCCAAGACGTGTTAAATTAAATTAAATTAAATTAAATTAAATTAAATTAAATTAAATTAAATTAAATTAAATTAAATTAAATTAAATTAAATTAAAGTTTATTGTGAGTTATTTTAGTTTCTGTCTCCATTGCTCAATATGCATGAGTATGCAATTGGGCATAGGTTAGTTCAACTAAAACATGAAGACAACATGGAAGGAACTTTAGACACAAGACTAACTTTAGACACAAAATGCCCACATGTAGACCCCTTTTCACACAAATTTTCATGGCCCTTGGAATGACTCCAAATCACCCTCTCAAAATTTGTTGTAACTTGTAATTTGCTGTATTTCAACCTTGACTTGCTATGTTTATGTAAAGAGATCATGATGGTGATGGTGGAGTCCTTGCAATTTGGCACACCATCATTCAGCACTGTATTTTTAACAGGAAATATGGAAACAAATCTATTTATATACCCTGGCCCCCAGTTTTTCCTTTTCAAGGGCCAGTAATGAAAACTACTACATCTGTTTGTACCATTCAATCATTTGGATCTCTTGTACATCAAATTTCAAGGCTCTTGGAGTCATATTTCTCATCTAAGATGTTTTTATGGTGCAAAAATGACTAAACTCCCAGGGGTAAAAAAAAACAAAAAAAACATGCAGTTTTCAAAATTCTATTAATTAGAATTTAATATGTGCTGCTGATGTGAACATCAGCAACATTATGTGTTCTCAGTGTCTTGGGCGTGTGCTTTGAAGTCATGATGGCAGTTTTTCAAGCAGGCTTGTTCAATGAGATTTTCTGAGGGTTAGGGTCCTTTATAAAAACACTCCTCTGGACAGTAATCTGAGGTAAAACACTGGATCCAAGAGCATCTTAAAAATATAAATACTTTTTTTTTTTAAACTGTCTCTCTTACTATGGCTGAATCAGCCTAATGAAGCAGGCCCCACCTGAAGTCTGTCTTATGACAGTGGCAGGATGCATGAAACATGCATGCAGTATTGTACGTATTCTTGTCAAATCTGAAAACTAGAATTAATACATACATTGACAATAAAACAAACATGCTTGTTAGTTCTTTCAGAAACATTAATACTAGCAAAAATACATCATTCCTTAAATGACAGCATGCTGAAATGCTTTCACTGACATCACAACAGATGACATAGCCTGTAGACAGCAAGTTCTTATGTATATATATCTATATCTATATAGATATATATACACAGTGTTGGGGCTAGTTACTCAAAAAAGTAATTTATTACATATTACTCTCAAAAATAGTAATGCCTTACTTTATTACTCCCTGGAGAATGTAACTAGTTATATTACTAGTTACTTTTTTTTTTTCTTAATTACTCTATAATTGCCTGAGATGCATCAGATGGAGGGAGAACAGACAAAGGAGGAGTGTTCGTTAGGGTCTTTATTACACCAACAACGGACTGGCACTGTGTAGCACAAATAAGTACAAACAACTGTACTTGTGCAATCAAGTACAAACAAGTATTAACTTCCTCAATGTTTAACAAACTCTGGTGCAAACAATCAATCAATTTGATTGTCAATTTATAACAAGTCCAAACATATATTAACTTCCTCAGTGTTTAAAAAAAAACATCTAGTGCAAACAATCAATTTGATTGTCGATTAACAAGTACAGACAAAAAATATTAACTTCCTCAAAAAATATATCCATAAATAAAAAAGACTGGCCTTACCAGCATTGTGTAGAGGAGAGGTAAATTGTTAAAAAGCAAAACACAGTGCAGAGGAGAGGTAGGTTGTTGAAATGAGTTAAAGCAAATACAATAGACTCAAAGTAAATAAATGAAAAATACAGTTGGCATTTACTGTAGTGCATTTTTCTGGTGCAAAATATGAGCTTCTGAATGTGTCAGCTTATTTGTCAAAGTAGTGGTTATACCTCATAAGGAGGAGTCTCTCAAAGCGCTTGTCTCCCAACCTGTTCCTCCTTGGAGTGAGAACAAGGCTTCCCAGGCTGAATAGCCCTCCACTGGAGCACTAGATGCTGGTGCTGTATTGTATTTTAAAGACAAGTTCTTAATTCTGGAGAAGTTGTCTAGGACCCCCATCTCTGACCCAGACTTCAGATACTCCATCACCTCCCTGTCAGGACCAAAAGATCCTGAATCCTGCTCTTACTCAAACACAAAAAAGTCATCCTCACTACTGCTGGATGCTGGATGCTGGATGCTGAACACAGAAACACAGTACCAGTATACAATTCTTACGCTCTCCAAGAGTCCATTTCAGTGTGAAATTCAGAAGACTGTGATATTGGAAGCATCTGTGATAGTGGAGGGATGTGCAATTATGCATATGAGAGGTTTCTCTCATATCACACAAAGTTACAGTCAGTAAGTCTTAAATACACACTCACAGCCTACCTGCACTATGACATCAGGCAGATTTGCCATCATCCCCCCCATATCTCAGTTATTCGTGCAACTGCATTGTGGAAAGAGTTCCATCTCGTCACTGTAGGCACCATGAGCTTTTTCCACAAAGGCTTTCCACTAGCTCTGCAGCGACTGTAGACTGGCTGGCCTTAGTCCAGAGGGCAGAGCACTTTGCAGTGGCACTTCTGTAAATTTTTTTTGTTTGTCACTGTCAACCATTTTTCAATATCAACAGTTGATATCAGATTAAGTGTATGCGAGGCACATCTTAAGCGAGGGGGGAGAGTGAAGTGTCCTGGGTCTTCTTCATCCTCCCCTGATCCCTCGTCCTCTGAATTGGATGCTGCTGCTGCTGCTGCTGCTGCTGCTGCTGCTGCTGGCTTGGGCTCATACTCCCTGAATGTGAGAAGTGAAAGAAGAAGAAAAAAAAAAACTATAATGTGTGGCCTATTCAATTAAAATGTAATCATATCATGTATGTTCTTGATTAATGCAATCAAATTAAACAATTCATTAACTTATACATTTGTAAATAAGTACAAGTAAACTATTATTCAACTGACCTGAAAGCCTTAACAAAATTCGATCCATTGTCTTTGACTTGCTGTGACCTTCTCTGACAGTCAATAAGATGAGTGAACCTGCTCAATTTCAGTGGCCACAATGTCATATGTGTGTCGTCCTTTGATTCTTTTGAAGGCAAGGGCTGCTTTTTCACGATGGAAGTTGCTTGGATCAATCCAATGGGCAGTCATGCCTATGTAGCTTTTGTTTTGACGAGTCCAGTTGTCACAAAAACATACTCAGTGCTCTCAAACGTTTTCTTCAGCTCAATTTCCATCATGGCCTGTCGGAAAACGGCTGGTCTCCCCCTGCTATCGGTATTTTGCCGATTATCTTTCGAAAAGACAGCGATTCGACGGTAGAGAGAGGTAACATTCCTTCTACTACGTACGAGGCAACAAGCTTATTTATCTCGGATTTTGATGTTGGTAATACTTTATGTTCAAATTAAAGTTTTTTCTGCTTGCGGGGCTGCTCGTGCATGTCAGCTTGATGTGTCTGTGCTGTCGCTCCAGGTGCTTCTTCAAGTTGAAGGTAGAGTTAAAAGCGGTGGAGAGCAGCTTACCTTCTGTTCTCTGTGTTGTGTGCGTTGTGTGTGCTGAAGGTGCTACTGGCAAATGTAACGCAAGTAACTAGCTCGGGAAAACTAATAATATTACCATTTTCAGACGAGTAATGCCTTACACTACTAGTTACTGAAAAAAGTAATGTTATTTCAGTAACGCGTTACACCCAACACTGTATATACACAAACATACATACATACATACATACATACATACATACATACATACATACATACATACATACATACATACATACATACATACATACATACATACATATATCCCTTGATGTCCTCTGCTCTGTATGTCAGGATGGTCTTCTGACACTGTCTGAGCTGCTTGACAAGATGGACTACATCAAGACCAGCACCATCACTGACTATGGAGGCATGACGGTGTACAGCCATGATGAACTCTGAAAAAAAAAAACTGCCACTGAACCGGAAGAATTATGTTTTTAATGTGTGAACAGATCCATCTTAGAATGAATGTGAGGACATCCTCAGTCTTGTGAGGACTTTCAAGTTACATTTTCAGAGACGCACCAACTGGAATTTGTCTGAAATGGATACTGAATTTTTTCTCAGAAATTACATATAATAAAAAGAGCCAGCCATTGATTTCCGTGTTTATTGATTACGACATAAAACTCTTTCAATGTAATTTGTAACATCTGACATCATGTCTAATGTTGTCAAAATAATCTGTGATGACTGGTAAATGTAGTCAAAGGCAAGAAATAAGTCTCAAATACATTAACACACACACACACACACACACACACACACACACACACACACACACACACACACACACACACACACACACACACACACACACACACACACACACACACACACACACACACACACACACACAGTGAGTAAAGCCATCAATTTTTTATAGATAGTGTCCTTCAAGAGGGAACTGTATTTCACATGAATGACAAAACATGATAGACTGAAAAAAATAATAATAATAATAATACAATTTGCAGTTAGCTATGAGAACAAGAAAAATATGCCAGCAAACAACAAAGACCATCAAAGTAGCTGAAAGATGTGGACATGCTGGGAGAAATAGGTTACAAAAATATATCACTCCACAGAATTACAGTTAGGATGTACATAAACTGTTTGATGATGCTGTACAGTCTTCAGATTCTACAATGTCACACTTGCATCACTGGACGAGCCTCTTTGGCACGGAGGTCAACCCCGGACGCAGCAAAGCCAGTTCCACCCTGTCAGCACATGACAGACCATCAGAATCCCTTTAACACTATGTGACAAGTTGACAACTGAGTACAAATACAGTTTGGAGAAATTTGTGAGACTAAAAGCATTAGTGAATTTTGTTCAAAGAGCCCCTAAATGCTGCTCAACATGGACTTTCAGACAGCGAGCCACTACCGCTGTAGTGGCCCACAGCAGCACCCTCTATCTCAGGAGCATTCCACTAAAATTTAAGGAGGTCCAGTTAGAGAAAATTTGTTGAAGCAATGGTCTGGAAGATCATAATGTCTAACTGTGATGTATAGTAGTATAGTATATATATAGTATATATAGTGTGATATATATTGAAGTAGCCTAGTAGTTGTATCAACATCTGCAAGTAATCAATATCTGACGGTCAAATCAAATGATTTCAGTAAGATTCCAAAACTTTTTGACACTATTTATTGTCAGGTAACGTAGAACTGAACATATACAGTTGTGTTCAATATAATAGTCCAGCATCACTAACCAGATCAATCACTGTTTTTGGTGGCAATGATATTTCTACAAGGGGCGTGTTCAAAATAATAGTGTGGAGTTCAATTAGTGAGGTCATTCTTTCTGTGAAAAAACAGGTGTCAAACAGGTGGCTCTTATTTAAGGACAAAGGCAGCAAATGTTGCACATGCTGGTTATAGTGCATTTCTCTCTGAAAATTGGAGACATTGTTCAGAAGAACAGCATACTTTGATTGAAAACTTGATTGGAGAGAGGAAAACATATAAAGTGCAGAGAATGATAGGCTGCTCAGCTAAAATGATCTCAAACGCTTTAAAATGGCAACCAAAACCAGAAAGACACAGAAGAAAACAGAAAACTGCCATTCGAATGGATTGGAGAATAGTCAAAATCGCAAAGACTCAGCCAATGATTCAATTAAATTCAATTCAATTTTATTTGTATAGCGCCAAATCACAACAAAAGTTGTCTCAAGACACTTTCCATACAGAGCTGGTACAGGCTGAGCTCTTTTATCTACGGAGAACCAACAATTCCCCCATGAGCAAGCACTTGGCGACAGTGTCGAGGAAAAACTTCCTTTTAACAGGCAGAAACCTCAGGCAGAACAAGGCTCTGGGTGGGTGGCCATCTGCCTCGACCAGTTGGGTTAGAGAGGGAGAGCAAGAGAGAGAGAGTGAGACAGACAGAGAGAGGTACTGACAGAAATGCAGTCAGAGAGAGAGACAGACAGACATGCAGTCACAGTAACAGTGACAGTGACAATGATCAGGTCCAGGATGATCAAAGAAGGTCTAAAGTTACCTGTGGGTACTGTAGAAATCAGAAGACGCCTATGTGAAGCCAAGCTATCAGCAAGAAGCCCTCGCAAAATCCCATTTTTTCACAAAAATTACGTGCTGAAGAGGTTACAGTTTTCCAAAGAATACATTGACTGGCCTATGCCTGTGAATATTCTCATTCATCCAGGTCATTGTGAGCTTCAGGGCATTCAATCGATCGCAACTGGACTTTGTCAGTTTGTCTTGGAAGACGTTTCGCCTCTCATTCGAACAGGCTTCATCAGTTCATGCGCATCAGACTAGATAGGACAGCTCTAGTCTAATGAAATGGTGTTAGATTCAAGTATTTATCCTCTGAGTGAGGCCAACCCCCAAAACCAAGGATGGTATCACTCTATTGTGAGGCAAACAATCCCCCACTAAGGCGGGTTAGGGTGCGACCCATGGGTGTCAACAACAGTCGTCTGCCTCGTTAGTGTCCCATTCTTGTCATTGGGAGGCTCCTTGAGCCATGTGTGTATGGCTTTGTTGTTTATTTTCAGAGGCTAAGTTTTTGAATCTCTTTGGAAGAGATGAAAGGACAGCATTGTATGTGGGAGATAGGTGGTGTCTCAGACCTGATGGCGAAACATTTTGTGGACTGATGAAAGCAAGTTTGTTCTTTTGGGGTCTAGGGGCCACAGGCAGTTTGTCAGATGACCCTCAAACACTGAATTCAAGCCACAGTACACTGTAAAGACAGTGAAGCATGGTGGCGCAAGAATTATGATATGGGGATGTTTCTCCTACTATGGTGTCGGGCCTATTTATCATATACCAGGGATCATGGATCAGATTGAATACATTAAAATACTTAAAGAGTGAAAAATGCAGACACTGCTATTTTTTTGAACAGCCTAATATTCCCTTTTCTTCACTTTCTGTAAACTAAAAACACTTTTGATAAATCTGTCTTCATGTTGTTGCAGAGAACATCTTGTTTAAACACTCTAACATCTTGTTTTGTACTCTGGCATACAAATGTACTCTGGCATACAAAAACATCTTGTCACTGTAATAGAAGGCCCGACTCTTAGCCCTGAGTCATAAATATCATGTCCCCAGAGACAATCAGTAGTGGCAAACAAGATGTCCATGGCACCTCTACTCCTTATTTACGATGTCTGCAATATTATCCTCACGCCGGACACAACACACATACACACATATGGTTTACTTATCACATGTTTAGAGGCTAGTACTTGAAGATGTCTAGAATGTCCTGAACTGATTAATGTACTGGGCTGGTCAATCCCAACTCCTTAAATGTGAACGATTGTCTGTGAACGGTGCTCATTCTGGCTGAGATCCTGAGGGAGCTCTGTCAGTCTGAGTCCAGCGCTGCATTGCTTTACCTGTGACCTACAATAAATACTTTGACTGTGAACTGAAGACTTCTCCGGACCGTTCTTGAGCTTCCAATAAAGAACCGAGCTTCAAAGCTAACAATGTTTTGATTTGGAAAAGAATGTGCAGTCTTCCCAATGCGTTTGCGTGTATGGAAATAAGAGCTACTTTATCCTAGTCCTAGTGGGCTAAGTGGACAGCTTAAGTCATATTGGGCTCTGAGACCACTTATTTTCTGTGATCTCATTCAGATTTGAGTGGGCTATGTTTCTTCAAAACCTTTATGTCTCATAATGGCATTTCACATTGGCCCTTTTAAGTGCCACTGTTCCTGAACATATGAGACACACTGGTTTAGTGCTCCCAGTGGGAAGTATGAACAGAAATGAGTCTATCCATTCCAGATTAAATGCTTTTTTGCTGTCCACTTTTATTTCTTTGGAGAGCGCCATTTGTTCTTTATTTATCTTTCCCTTTCTCCATCTCACTCCTGCGTTTCTCAACTTTCATCTGTGCAGTCGTTTGTATATCTCCCTTTGATTTCTCTACCTGTATCGCTATCTTTCTTTTTCTTGTGTGTAACTTACCTCTAACTCTCTCATCTGTCTGCACTGAGTTGCAGTGTTTACCGCTTGGAATGCACAGACTTGACTGGCTGAGTAGTATCACGTGGGATGGCTTAATTCGCATGCAACTGGTCTTTGCGTTTCCTCATCCGCTTAACTGCTAAAGACTACAAAAGCTGCACTGGTTAAACTAGAAGTGCCCCCATCAGGTTTTAAATCATAACCTTCTGTTTTGGCTGTGGGTCTTGGACCATATGGGTCAGCTTCTGGGTCTGGACTCAGACTGCCTGTCGGTGACCTATGCTCTATCTCCTTGGATAGAGGGTGCTGCCATCTCTTCATGGTGTCAACATTGCTAACAGCAACCGCTTGTTGTCTGAAAGCACCTTAAGTCAGTCTTCTTAGCTGGGAGACTGTTAAATGTTAAAGAATTTTTGGAATCCATGAAACAATTCAAAATCATAGACTTCTTTAACTTCCCCCCACCTCTACATAGAAAAACAAGCCTACCCTCTGCAGTGGTATGATGTCTTTGTCGGACAGTTTGTCTCCAGACACAGGATCAATCATGTCCTTCTTGATCAACTTCTCCACACACTCCTGAGTTACCACAACACCCCTGAACACAGGACAGTATGTGTCAGTCCTAACAGAAAATATATAGCATCTGAATGCCTGAATGGAGGTGGACATGTTGGTACTCACGAGGGTCGCAGAACAGCACAGGGAACACTGTTGCCCAGGACATCTCTGGTTACTGCACATACATACCTGTCCTGAAGAGAGAACAGGGAAACAAGATTTGAGAGTGTTGTCAGTGACACAATCACATTTCTATTAATTCATTCAAATGTGTCACAAGAGAACCTAAAAGATAAGAAAATGACATCACTTGTAGTGTGTGATGGAATGGTCTGATAAACAAAATGAACTGAGAAAACCAGGAGATGCTGACAGCTGGCCTCTTCAGCTGGTGGTGACAGATGGTGAAGTGGTTTGAGCAGGTTGCACAGTCAGTTCCAATTGCTCTGCTCAGTGATGACAAGTTGGCCATCAGATGTAATTGAAATTTGTTTGTGTACACTGGTGCACTGCTCAGTAATGTTATTGCTTGCTCAACTGCTATATCTGCTATCTGATCAAACAGTGCTGCTGGCCTGGGCCTTGCATAGCTTTCTGGTAGATGGTTCCCCCAGATCCTCCTACTTGTCTGCCTCTCCTCCAGACACCTAAAAGTAAAACATCACCATCTCATTTGTCTTTGCAGCAGTGTTGATGTTTGTGTGTTGATGTTTGTATGTCTTGCTCTTTAAAACAACTATTTGACATCTGACTGCCACTACAGAAACACATGGCAAGTTCAGGGGTCCAGCATCACTCACTCAAAATGTGTTTCTGGCGTTGTCCTGGAACACGACATGAACAAGACTTTCGGAATGCCCCATGTCTGAAGCATATCATCAATTGTACCAGCTATGTGCAAACCCCGGCACTGCTTTGCTTGTAGAACAACTCTCTGGGGAGGTAGAACCCTCCTTATTCACTGTGCAGTTAAACTGATGCGAGATACTGTGCGACACTGCTAGTCCAAATATCTGTAGTGAAGCTAGAAGCCAAAATGTCTTGCAACAGGCTGCTGACGTGCTTTTTCAATAAATCGTTCAGCTTTGGTAATACTGTTACTGTGATCTGATGATGATTGGGAATCTCATACCTCAGCTCCAGTACAGTGATAAAATGAAAAAAATCTCGTATTACCTGCAAATGACAATGACTGGTCATGAAGAGACATGTACTAGGTAAGAGGTTCTGTTATGTTTACTGGCCTTGCATTGTCTCCTGACATTTTCTGGCACTTCTCCAGCATTTGCTGCAAGGTTGACTGCTACAGTTTCCTGCTTCAAGCATTAGCAAACACCTTCAGCTATACCTTATGTTGGTTCTAACTATGCTCACAACTATCAAGCTGTTAACACTGACCACTTTGTGTGATGTGGACTAGTGGTAAAAAAATAAGTAAACTGACCTGGCGGGTGAGCAGAGCCACTCGGTCCAGGCTCGAGTCCAGTGGGGTGAAACAGACTGTGATAAGCTCATTCATCTTAATGGGTCGTCCTGACATGGGACATAACACAGCCTTATTCTGATAGGTGAAAGGGGAGGAGAGAAGAGGAGACTGATTAAAAAATTGATGTGTGTACCTCAGTCTAGTAGTGGAAAGCCATGATTGCTTAGTCATAGCCAAAGATAGGTTTTAATATTTGGATCCTGGGTCAAACTGACTTCAGCCTTAAATACAGTGTCAACATTAGATAGAGAGATACACAAAAAAAACAGAATATTATGACATCTAAAGCAAACGTGACACTGCCAAGACCTCCAACCACACACACAGTCATTGATTCAAGTTTAAGACCACACCAGAGACTCCATGGTGCATACCACATCCTGGAACACAGTTTTTCACTGTTTCACCCATGTTCTCTGCTGCTTTCCCTGAGGCAAATTTAAATATAATGAAAATTAAGTCTGATGTTGAGATCTGATGAGCATGACCAGCGATGCATTCTCTAAGCAATAGAGAGACTGATTAGATTGTGGTGGTTAAAGGGCACAGTCACTGTGACTTCGCATGGCTGGCACTGTAAGGGGAAACAATGTAGCTCTGCTCTGTCTGAATAACAAAAGGCCATCACTTTAAAAGATGGATCAAGCCAGTAATTTGTATTCTTTTGTCTGTCCTTCCATCTCTAAGCAATTTTCACAACTTCCTTGGTTGTATAAATATTGAGATGTAGATTAAGCTTAATGTTGCTAAAGGACAGTCTAGGTTTTGAGGGATTTTTTCTTGGTAATCTATCAAGTAATCATCCTTTATTAATCACTGTACACCACATGCTGAAACTGCACACACCATGCTTAAGTGAAATTATTTCTCCGCTTTTATCCCATCCTGGTGGTCCTTCCTCCGTGGCAGACCAGGAGCGGTGGGCTGCCTGCCGACAGCGACAGCCGGGGACCCAGTTCCTTTGTCACCATTCTTCTAGCTTCTAGCTGTGAGGCGACAGTGTTACTACTTGTTCCACCATGCCACCGTAGTAATAGTAATAGTAGAAATACCTTCATTTGAATCAAAGTTTTGGACAGATGGAAGGACAGACAAAAGAATACAAATTACTGGCTTGATCCATCTTTTAAAGTGATGGCCTTTTGTTATTCAGACAGAGCTGAGTTTTACATTGTTTCCCCTTACAGTGCCAGCCATGTGAGGTCACAGTGACTGTGCCCTTTAACCACCACAATCTAATCAGTTCATTCTTGAGTCCATGTGAATGTTTGTGCCAATTTGAATACATTCTCTCAAAGAATTGCTGAGATATTGTGTTCACGAGAATGGGACATACTCCCCCTGGCCATGGCTGTCGCTGGCACAGAGGCATAAAAATATATCACAACAACATTTTTTTTTGTTTTTTTCCAAGAAGCTATTTCCACACATTATAACATCTCATCGCTCCACACTGATGTAACCTTCCTCACATTAATCCACAAAACAAACAGAAATGTCATATTTCCATTTTTTTTTCTACATTTTTTTTTTCACCATTTGTGTTTGTACGTGGCTTTATAAATCTATTTTGTGGTGACTGCACCGTGAGAAAAAAGATTGTTTAGGGGGGCAGGGACAAAGTGTGTCTAATTTACCTGTCAAGTGTTTAATATTTTCACTTAAGTTTTTTTTATAAAATTGTTATTTTTATTTGCCTATTTAGTGTGAACAGCCTCTAAAAAACATGGAAAATTTGCCAGTTGACAAGCACTGTTTTATAGGGTGATCTGATTTGAAAAAGAAAATGGGCTCTTTCAGTTTCCAAGTTTACTAAACTGATTGTATTTTCTTTGCTTATAATAGATGAAGATTGAAACAATACACTCTTTCACCTTCTGCTACCGCACCCTTCATGTAAATATGACAGCATTCATTTCTGACTTCTGACCGAGCTAGTAAGACTGCCATCAAGACTTAAATGCAAAAGTGATCAGGGTGCTTATTCAGACATGAGACCAACCTGTCAAATTAGCATCAGATTAATGTAAAAGGGTATATGTCTGAACAGGGATAAACTTTCTGACAGTTGACATCACCAATGTGCTGTGAGCAAGACAGAAGAATGCTTAGGTACAGTATTTTCCATGAACTGAATTCCCTTTGAAGACGTGTAATTTGCTGAGCAAGAATCAGAACCAACTGCCCTGACCTGACATGGCAGGAGAGGTCACTCACTGGTTTCTTGAGCAGGGTGGGCTTGGCTTCTGGTGTCAGAGAAGGAACCCAGAAACTGGGCAGGCTTTGGCTGAAAGTGGAAGCTGAACCAGTGGAGGATTCTGCTGAGATGCTGTCTGCCTTGCCCTTCTCACCTCCTTTGTTCTGCCCTGAAGGGGGAAACGTGAGAAATTTAAAGCAATTAATAAATTGGGAAAGATGAAGACATGTGTAAGTAATTAACTAGTTAACTCATTTTCATTTTCTAACTACTCAGTTTTTATGTTAAACTACAGTTTTGGGAAGTTGGTTAGGATATCTATTTGCTGAATAACACAAGCAACAACACAGCTTATTTTACTCATAATTTACTATGTCACAATTAAAGTGGCTCAAGTGTTTACATACACTAAGTTGACTGTTTCTGAACTGCAAATAAAGAAATGTCCTCTGGTATGATGAAACAAAAATGTAACTGGCAATGGTTTTGTTGGAGGAAGAAGGAGAAGGCTTGTAAGCTGAAGAACACCACCCTAACCATGGAGCACATGGGTAGTAAGAGTGCATGATTCAGGGTATCTCACTGTTCGATTTGATTCAGAGTCTTGGGGTCACGAGTCAATTCAAAAAAGATTTGTGATTCAAAACGATTCACAATCTAAAATCAATTCACTTCTTAAATTCAAAACATTCATAGATTTTGTTATAGATTGCTGCTGTGAGTTTCTTTTCCCATTTCACTGTGGCAGACACTCCTCAATGTCAACCCACAGTAAGATTTATTTTTCCTTAGTCCACTCAATCAATAGGAAACCAAGCCAGCCCTGATACAAAAGGTAAAATGAATATTACAAAAATATAAAAGACTGAAAAGATAAACTGCATAGTGCAAAACTTAATAACAAATAACAAGTTAATTTCATACTTCAAGTAACAAACAATAGCTACCTGCTAGATTTAGCTGCAAAGTACAAACAACTTGAGGAAAGAGGAGAGCAGCACAAAAAGTTGGCTGTTGCTCGAGGAATCTTTCTATCATCTCAAATTCTAATCAATCTTGGAACCACATCTGTCTTTAACTGGGCTGGTAATTCAAGACATTTCTGTGTCTGCTCAAGGGGATGTTTTGCAGTGGTGCTGCAGTGGAAAAATGCTGTGATTCTCTGAATCTTCCCCAGCAGTCGTGACACAGGCAGCATCTTTCCAGTTCTCTGCACGACAAGGTTGACAGTGTGTGCAAAACAGTTAATGTTAATGTGGATTGGCCATCACAGAGACCGATCTCAATCCAACAGAAAATTTGTGGGCATAACTGAAAAACATGTGCGAGCAAGGAGGTCTACAAACCTGACTCAGTTACACCAGGTCTGTCAGGAGGAATTAGCCCCAATTCCAGCAAGTTATTGTGAGAAGCATGTGGAAGGCTAGCCAACTTAAGACCCAAGTTAAAAAATTCAAAGGCAATGCTGCTGTGATCCTACACGACCAAAGACAGGGAAAGTTAACTAGGCACCACCTTTAGCTATGGTTGGGTACCAAATCTGCACGCTACTAAGTGCACTCTTCTAGTTAGTTTCTAAGTATACTCTTTTTCGTACTGGTTTATAAACCAGCTGCCATGATATACTTTTGGAAATAAATGAAAACATCATGAGTAAATAAGATATAATTACAATACTAAAGTTAAACGATTGAGTAAACTGAAATAAAAAGCAAAATTAGATTAAGATTTGACGAGTAGAAGAGGTACCATGAGTCCTTTTATGAAGTGATGTCTGTTCATACTTCACTGACCACAACTATTGTCTGTGAACAGACAATAGTCAATGACTTGAATCTGTTGCATTACGTTAAAGACAAAGAAATCTTTTGGGATTCTAGTTGTGAGTACAATGATATAGGTTTACTGAGATTTGTATTGCACATTTAAAGAGTAATATATGCATGTCCCTGCAATTTACAATTATGAGCAAAAAAAAGAAAGTATTGGTCTGAAACATGGTTTGGATTGTATGCTCTGTATGCAACATTAATGTATTTTTACCAGTCCCATGCCTGTTTAAGTGAACTGCACTACTTGTGGGTCTTTTTAGAGATGGTAACAGACCAGTGCTACGTGAAAAAGGTAATGCACACATTGTACTACTACTCACTACTCCACACTAAATGGCAATGTCATTTTGGCCATGACTCTGTAAAAGGTAGAATGTATCTCGAGAAACCTTTTGATTAAATCAATACAATATTTAAACATTTATTTACTTATTTATTTAATTTAAATACAATTTTTCAAACATGGAGCTTTTTGAAAAGTCTCTAGAGATTAAGATTAAGATTAAGTTTTCCCTTTATTCGTCACAATTTTTACACGCAGAGTTAGGGGGGGAAACTGCACACGCCATGCATTTGTGAAATTCTTTCTCCACTTTTGACCCATCTTTGGTCAGTCCTTCCTCCGTGGCAGACCAGGAGCAGTATAGTGGTAGAGTGTATCTGAAATTAATGTTGATGAGGAAAACTGAGCCTTGGATTTGAAAGTGATTTGTTCTGTGTCTCAGCACAGTAAAGCAGGAGTTACTGTTATCAGGTAGCATTTATGAGCTGGATCATCAGCTGGATTTTATACTTGCTGTTAAACACCAAAACAAAAATGCAAACAACAACAACCCTGTGTTTAACTGCATTAAAATACAATATAGGATCACAGGGACAGAACAAAGGTTTGATTTCTGAGATTCAGAAAAGAAACCAGTCTGTTCTTTTCCTTACCATATATTGGCTGTGATGCACAGTTCACGCATCACAGTGTGGGCAGAGATTTTTAACTGTAACAAACCAAGGGATTTCTGATGTAGTCGTACTTTCCTCTTTTTCATGTATACTGCTTTTTCAAAATTAGCCAGCTCAGTGTATACTCAATCTCAGTTCAGTGAGACCAAAGGCATGCAGTATCATGAGGACAAACATAACAGACACATACCAGATGTGAATGGGTTGATGGGTTTGGACACAATGCTGTTCTCCCTGGTTTTAAACCTCTCCACCCTCTCTCTTTCCTCCGACTTGGACTCAAGCTGACTGTTGCTCTTCTGTGCTTGCTTCTGCTTCTCATATGCCTGAAAACACAGCCGAGTAATCAGAATTTTAAATATTAATAGAGAATTTCTTTTAATTCTTATACTTACTTACTTATACTCAACAGAAAGAAGCAAAAAGGTGTAAACTTTATTTGCACCTTTTATACAATAATTGCAGCTCAAAGTGCTTTACAAGAAAGAAATTGCATGCATTATGTGATTCACATAAAAAACAGAATCAACATAAAAACAGAGACAGAAAATGAATGTAAAATAAGACGGAGAATAAAGTCCACTTAGCTAATAATAACTCACAACTGAAATAAAAATAAGTATGAAAGTGGAATGAAGAGAATGGATAACATAAGATGGGAAATTAAACCTACTGAATAGTAGTGATACAAAGCTAAAAAAAACAAAAAACATAGAATGCATAAAATCAACTGAAATACATTTTAAAAAACATAGAGCAGTGTGTAAGAGTGAGGTAAAGTGCAAAAGTTGGCAATGTAGCTTGTAGTTGTACATTGTTACAGGAAGCCAGAGCAGACCAGCTAGAACTGAACAAAACTGTGCTCTACAGGTGCTGGTCATAAAATTAGAATATCATGGAAAAGTTTATTTTTTCAGTAATTCCATTCAAAAAGTGAAACTTGTATAATGTATACATTCATTTCACACAGACCGACATATTTCAAGTATTTAATTCTTTTAATATTGATGATTATACCTGACAACTAATGAAAACCCCCAATTGAGTATCTCAGAAAATTGGAATATTGTGGAAAAGGTCAATATTGAAGATATCTGGTGCCACACTCTAATCAGCTAACTAACTCAAAACACCTGCAAAGGCCTTTAAATGGTCTCTCAGTCTAGTTCTGTAAGCTACACAATCATGGGGAAGACTGCTGACCTGACATGTGTCCAAAAGACGATCATTGACACCTTGCACAAGGAGGGCAAGTCCCAAAAGGTCATTGCTAAAGAAGCTGGATGTTCACAGAGCTCTGTGTCCAAGCACATCAGTAGAAAGGCAAAGGGAAGGAAAAGATGTGGTAGAAAAAAGTGTACAAGCAATAGGGATAACCACACCCTGGAGAGGATAGTGAGACAAAACCCATTCAAAACTGCGGGGGAGATTCACAAAGAGTGGACTGCAGCTGGAGTCAGTGCTTCAAGAACCACCACTCACAGACGTATGCAAGACATGGGTTTCAGCTGTCGCATTGCTTGAGTCAAGCCACTCTTGAACAAGAGACAGCGTCAGAAGCGTCTCACCTGGGCTAAAGACAAAAAGGACTGGACTGCTGCTGAGTGGTCCAAAGTCATGTTCTCGGATGAAAGTAAATTTTGCATGTCCTTTGGTAATCAAGGTCCCAGAGTCTGGAGGAAGAGAGGAGAGGCACAGAATCCACATGTTGCCTGAGGTCGAGTGTCAAGTTTCCACAGTCAGCAATGGTTTGGGGTGCCATGTCATCTGCTGGTGTTGGTCCACTGTGTTTCCTTAGGTCCAAGGTCAATGCAGCGGTCTATAAGGGAGTTTTGGAGCACTTCATGCTTCCTGCTGCTGACCAACTTTATGGAGATGCAGATTTCATTTTTCAACAGGACTTGGCACCTGCTCACAGTGCCAAAGCTACCAGTACCTGGTTTAAGGACCATGGTATCCCTGTTCTTGATTGGCCAGCAAACTCCCCTGACCTTAACCCCATAGAAAATCTATGGGGTATTGTGAAGAGGAAGATGCGAGATGCCAGACTCAACAACGCAGAAGAGCTGAAGGCCACCATCAAAGCAACCTGGGCTCTCATAACACCTGAGCAGTGCCACAGCCTGATTGACTCCATGCCACACCGCATTGCTGCAGTAATTCAGGCAAAAGGAGCCCCAACTAAGTACTGAGTGCTGTGCATGCTCATACTTTTCATATTTATACTTTTCAGTTGGACAACATTTTTAGAAATCCTTTTTTTGTATCAGTCTTAAGTGATATTCTAGTTTTCTGAGATACTGAAATTTGGTTTTTCATTAGTTGTTAGTTTAAAATCACCAAAATTAAAGAACTAAACATTTGAAATATATCAGTCTGTGTGAAATGAATGTATACATTATACAAGTTTCACTTTTTGAATGGAATTACTGAAATAAATCAACTTTTCCATGATATTCTAATTTTATGACCAGCACCTGTATCTTCCTGGTTCTGGTTGAGAGCAGAGCTGAGTTTTGAATTAGCTGGTCTGTTTGTTTTTGTTTTGTTTTGTTTTGTTTTGTTGGGGGTGGGGTGGGGGTGGGGGGATTAACAGCTGACCACTAAATAATGCGATACAGTAGTGGAGTCAGCTTATAAATACTTAAGCTGTGTTTCTAGGGTGGAAAAATGAAGTTTTCACCACCTTGTTAAAATGGGACTTGGAGCTTAGATCTGAATCTAGGATAACAAGACTTGTAACCTCTCTGCATTGAGAACAGCAATGGAGGAGTTACACTCACTGACTGTCTTACAAAGCTTAGTAATGTAATTCAGATTAATTTTCCCATGGTTACTGTTTTGCAGGGTTTGTTGAGGTACTTGGTTTTTACGTCAGTAGTAATGCTGGCTCTGATTGAGGTTGTTTTGTTACTGAACAATGATGCAAGTTGTTCACAATTTGATGTGGAGAACTGGATGGTGGTGCTGAGTAGCTGATCAGTAAAGTAGAATAATATTCCAGAGTTCCCACCATTCTCTGTAATAATCTTGGAAAAGTAATCCTTTCTTGCCAGACGTATTGCTTTGTTATAGAAAATCATGGCTCCTTTGTACATATTACAGTGAACTGTGAGCTCGACAAATTCTCTTAATCTTAATAACACTGTTGTTGTTGAACCATGTGGAGATGCTGTCAGCCGACCTCCTTTTAACCTTAATGGAGCTACAGTATTTTAAGTAGATGAAATGGAATTGTTGAAATTTTCATGTATGTCATTTAAGTATTAGTCATAATTGTATGACTCCAATGATCTCATAATATTACAGATAATATTGCTTCAGCCTTGCCATGAAGGAATCTCTTATGAACCAAAAACTCTCTTTTAGTGTCTGCTAAGATTAGGTTGGCATCAAAAACATCTAGTGAGGGTCAGAAATGGGTCATGCTAACACCAAAACAATGCTAATAGTTAAACTCTAATTAACAGTTAAATTACCAAGACCAGAATGTTTCCATGCTGGTAAGTGGCTTCATTTACATGTGTAAATTCAAAGCCGTCCAGCAAATTCACAAGGTCCATACCTTGTCATACTGAGCCATTCTTTTTGTTGAATATTCAGGTTATTCAGGATTAATCTGTCATATCTAGTGATACGAAGTGCGATCAGCTCTGAGAATTCCTGCATAAACACTGCTGAATATCTTGCCGATAGCGGATACAATGCAATGATGAGCACTGATAATTCAGCTTTGAGCTTAAGACCAAGATATTCAAATTATGTACACTCATCCAGGTCAATGTCATTATACACAAACAGTGTCGAAAAAATGACTGCCATGTCTCCTTTCCTGTTTCGTCTGCCTGATAAAAATCACATTGGAGGACAAGCCTATTTCAAGAGATAATATGGTAATAGTACTGATAAGAGACATTAAAATTTCCAAAGATGATTATACTGTCCACCAGTAAAGCTGTAAAACTAAAAACATCAAGCGAAAATTCTTTTCAATGATCTGATCATTAGCCAAAAAGGATTGGGAGTTTTAGACTCCTTGATTAATGATTGTGGTGGAGGTGAGGTTGGGTGTTGGATGTTGGGTCCCTCAAGAATGTGATGATCAAGGGGAAGGAGGGCGTTGGATTGCTGACTGGGACAGACATCCTCTGAATGCCTTGAGTAATGTGGAACAAAGAGCCAGATGAGGAGTGAGAGATACATGCTGTCTGCCTGTGTGTGCTGGCCTTCATGCTTATCTGTTTTGGTATGACAATCCCAAGAGCATGATGTAGGTTGGCACTGAGCAGTCTACAACCAATGAAGTTTGGATGTATGCCATCAGACTTTAAGCGGTCTTTACAGTTCCAAAAGATATTGACATTGTCAATAAACTTTATCCCATGGGTGAATGTCAGCCATGTATCCAGGAAAGATTTCCTTTCCCTAAGGTTGGAATGGGGCCTGATATTAATACATCTTGTGACTAACAGTCACTCAGTTTCTGACAGTGAAAAGACCCAACATAAAGCGACAAAGGGCAGATGCAGTGGTGTTGGGACACATCCAGGGCAGCATGTCAGCTAATTCTATGACAGGATGATCCACAGCTGATGTATTCCTGCATATAAAAGTCTATTTCCTTCACCTTATACTGTAGCTGCTATAAAGCCAATGATTTGCTCCTTGTCACGTATCTGATGCAGCATTTCAGTCTTCTTTTCAAGCTGTGCAGGTCTCTCAATTAGTCACTCACAAACAATGCAACATATCTTACTATGTTGTCTCCATCCTGAACCCTGGATTCCAGTCACACACAACAGACGACTGCAAAAAAGGCTTGTGCTGTTTGCAGGTCATTCTCCCACAATGCTTAAGAAATAATAAAAGTGATTAAAAAATGTAGTGGTGGTTTTCTGTCTCTGTCATAAACTTAGGTCCCCATAATACGTAAGTATCCAGGATCGACTTTTCGAAATTTTGGCAGAAAAACAAGGGTATCAGCAAAACAATGTAAGCAAAGTGTCAAGCAAGCAGGAAAGTGATTGCTATGCAAGAGAGCAAGAAGTATACTATTAAACAATGCAGTATGCACAGTCTGAAACAGACATGCAGGGCTCACCTTCATTTTTTTGGCAATTTCTGTCTTCTGGTGGAGAATGTATTCAAGAATGGCCTGTTTTTCATACAAGTATCCATCTGGACTGTGGACAGCAACAGAAACAAGATATACAACGTTTATGTGGTCACATAAGGTTATACAGCATTTAATACAGTATGTCTATGTTTGAGTGTATACATATCTGTGTTGGAGAGAGAAACATACGTCACTACAGGATCCTGGCAGGGCTGCAGGGACAGGCTGCAGCAGTCAAAGTCTTTGATCGCATCTTTGCCAAGTCGAATGCTCTGTGTTCCATAACCAGACGCCGCTGAGCAGGAGAGGAGCCACACATGTTTACATGGTGTATTGGAAATGCTGTCCAAATCTTGTCATTTATATATATGTGCACATTCTCTCTTTCTCTTTCTCTTCTCTCTCTCTCTCTCTCTCTCTCTCTCTCTCTCTCTCTCTCTCTCTCTCTCTCTCTCTCTCACACACACACACACACACACACACACACACACACACACACAGACAAACTATATATACATATATGTGTGTGTGTGTGTGTGTGTGTGTATACACTGTGTGTGAAAGGGATCAAAGGGTCTGCTGGCTATAATTGCAATGAGTTGTGTGTGCAATGTAAAACATTAAAGCAGCCCTAATCTCATTTACAACTCATTGTTATTTGTATTATATTATTTGTATTATTTTGATTAAAAATTTCTTCTTCCAGAATGACTTGGCCAAGAGGGCAGCATAAACGTTGTTACAACAATAAACACAAACAATACAAACAGACAGACAAAGCAGTCAAACACAAATGAGTGAACACCACATCCAGTTCATATGCACCAGTCAAATAGAAAAGCCCCAAGTACGATGCAGGACCACGAACAATCGCCGTTTTGTTTAAAAAGGATGATTTGTTTTTCTGCATAGACAAACCAGGGCTCTCAACTGTGTTCAGAGTGAGATTTTGGTGGTGGGGGCAGGTGTGTGTGTGTGTGTGTGTGTGTGTGTGTGTGTGTGTGTGTGTGTGTGTGTGTGTGTGTGTGTGTGTGTGTGGTATCCAGTTGTCGCGCTTCATTCGGTTCTCACCTGTATCTTTCTTTTTCTCGTGGTATGTGTAGACAGCTCCGGCAGTACAGTTCTTTCCATGACGAGTCATTGCAATTATGACTTAAAACAGCTGGAAGGAAAAATAATGTTGTTCATGTGGCTGTGAGCATTAATGCTAAGTTGCTAATAAGATGCCAACGATAAACACAAACTGACCTAAAAACGATTAAAAAAAAAATAATCTGTGGCTTAAGTTAAACAACATGTCTATGACGGGGTCATGATCGTTACCTGCGATACTTTGAGGATATAACTGAGTGAGAGACTCTCCAATCCAACAGAACAACAACTTCTTCTTCTTCTTCTTCTTCTTCTTCTTCTTCTTCTTCTTCTTCTTCTTCTTCTTCTTCTTCTTCTTCAGTAGTTTCCTTCTTCCTCTTATGTTTTTATGGCGGTTGGCAAACAACTGTTAGGTGCATTACCGCCACCTTCTGGACTGGAGTGTGGAGCAGGATCCTAATAATAACCCCCATGCTCCTGAATTCCTCCTTAATAGCTCAGTCATACTCAGTGTAAGTTGATTCCTTTGGAGTGCTGTTTTGAGTGTTTTGTCTCTGTTGTCTGCACCTTGGACAAATTGGACAAGAATACATGCTCCACTGTTTCCTGTAATCCACAGTATTCACAGTTCCCTGTGGCATGTTTCTTTATGATGTATAGTGTACTGTTTAGGCCAGTGTGACCTAATCTCATCCTGGATATTAGGTCTTCTTCTTTTCTGCTCCTATGACTTTCTGTCATTTCTCCAACTTTATTTTGAATACTATAGAGGTGTCTACCCTTACTCCCTATCCCATTGTTCCTGCCATTTCTTATTTTGATTTGATTATACATTTAATCTCAGACTTACTGTATTTTACAACCATATTTATTTCTCTATGCCATGTTGCACTCTTAGCATATTTATCGGCCAGTTCATTTCCTTCTAATCCAATATGTGCTGGAGTGGAGTGGAGTGGAGTGGGTTTGACACAGCCGAGTCAAATCTTCACCAATCACACCAGCTCCTCGCCTCACCTTTAAGAACGCCGCTGGCGAGGCGCATGGCAAGTTTTGAAGATTCTGAGCCCGACCTTGTGTCCAACACCCAAACTTCTCCCATGAGGAGACTGACGTCATTCATGTCTAAATATGAGGTCCTTAGATGGTAAATCCGAGAGTCGAGGAAATGGCGTCTCCATGAGAACACATTGGAGTTACTCTGCGATATGACGAGTAAAACTTACATTTTTTAAACACTTACTCTCACCCGAGGGCCTGATATGCCTACCTGAACTGTTAAAAAGTAAAGATTGAGCAAAGACAGACGTGTTTCCACCGCTCCACCGGCTGCAGCTGATTGAACAGCTGATTGAACACGAGATCGGACCAAACTTTTTTACCTGCATCGGACCTCTGCACTGCGCCTGTTGGTCGGATCAATGAACACTTTGATAGACATGAAAAAGAATCTCCTTTATGATAACATGCATTCATATGCATGAAAAGTAGTGGAGGACCAGCTGGAAGTTATGGATAAGTTACTGAATGCAGAGGGGCCACCTTCAGAGGTGCGTCGGCACTTATTGATGGTAAAAAAGTGACAGTGAAGGACATGTAAGTGTTATCAAGCTGTTTCTACACAGTATCGCTGGATGGCGATATAGTTCAGCTTACAGACTTTGATGAACTGTAATATCATTCCTTTTACGCCATGAACACCTGTGAACGGGTAATGCTGCATAGGCCTACTACAATAACTTGAGTGGTGGTGCAGATTGAAATTTATTTATTTTTTGTAGGGATTTAACCGCTGAGATGATGGGCATTTCTTTAGTTCTTTAGAGAGATCATAAATGATTGCCAATATATATTGCAGGGGCGGCTGGCTGATAGAGGGCGCTAGGGCGCCGCCCCCTCTGTCTCACCTCATGTGGAATCACACAGCCCTTCCTTTAATAAAACGATTTTTAAAATGAATTTTACATGTATATTCTATGTTTTAAAATAATAATGATATGATAATATCTGATGTGAGTGACTAAAGTGTAAAATCTGCTCTAAATAGTCAGATTAGAAATGTCTTACGCTGTCAACAGTTACTAATAGCTGACATATATCCACACATCTTTCCCCATTGACTCTCGTTATAACTTTGACATGCGCAGTTCGTTCCTCTTCAATACAAGCGATAGGAGACAGCGGGGCGCAGCCTGACCGTGTCCCGCTGTCTCCCTCTGATCGCTTTACACACCACCGGCCATGGGGTGGCAGCAGAGAGCGAGCGCTTTGTTGACCCGCAAGCCTGTAATTAAAACCGCCATGCGAGTGACGTTGAGCGTAGCGTGTCAGAGTAATTAGCAAACAGATCATTAGCTAGTCACAGAGAGAGCCGAAAAAGGAGAAAATAGAGAGAGAGAATTCAGTGAAGTTACTGAAAACAACGCCATTCGAAAGGAGAACACTGCAGGAGAAACTGAGAGTGAAGGAGCTCGGACCTGACCGGCCGGAAGTCTTAATTAGACAGCAGTCCGATTGATAGTCTTAAATATGAGGATTTGCTGTGTTTTCATTGTCATTTAAGGTTAATATAAGTGTTAGGTAATAGAAGCACTTTGGGCTTTAAGCCTGATGGTTTGATTTTTTTTTTTAAACAAAATGTCCAGTGTTTGTTGGTTTCATGTGTATGTATTGCTGTATTTTGTATGTTTGTTTTTTTCTTCTCTTTTTTTTTTTTATTTGAGTATGTAATTATAAATATGTTGTTCCAAACAATTATTTTGACAGAGGAAGCACTCTTGGAAGCTGTGAAAATGAATTGTTTCTCCTTTCACTTTTGAAGTGAAAAATATATTTATACATTCTTGGTTTGTTTAATGATGGAAAAGGAGATTTTAAGGGTTTGTGTGTACCAATTATATCTTATCTGGAGCAAAACATATCAAACACTGGGGAGATCAATTTTAATTTACTAACTGGTAACATTCACCTGCATTTAACCATTTATTTGACTCAGCAGTAATGCTTATGTGTACCCTAGTAGTGATACACGGTAATAGCACATCAAATGGTTGTAAACATAATATACATCAATTCTTGTGGTCCAACGTTGCCAACTCCGCTATTTGGTTTGGTAAATTAAGTGTGCCCCCCAAGGCAAAAATTCACCAGCCGCCACTAATATATTGCTCTATTTGATCTGTTGTATTTTCCAATATCAGCCCAATTTATTTTTCTCCTTGATCCTTTAATTAAATTAAAATAGCTTCTTTAATAAGGGCAATTAAGGTAACGTCTTTCTGTGTTCTTGTTATAAGTTTAGGTAGACAAGCCAATACACATTTTTACACATTTGGCTTTAATACTGTGATGAATGAGAGCATGGATAGGTGGCCTCCCAAAGATAAACAAACAAATGAATTAGAAAATATATGTGGCAGGATAGGGTTAATTGACATCTGGAGACACAGGCACTCAAATGAAAAAGCATATACTTGGAGTAACAAAGACAGGTCTCTTCAATCTCGTATAGACTTCTGGTTAATTTCATCAGGCATGGAGGATAAAGTAGAGTCAGTTACAATAGAACCAACATTTCTT
Organism: Chaetodon trifascialis; assembly: GCF_039877785.1. Classification (NCBI taxonomy): domain Eukaryota; kingdom Metazoa; phylum Chordata; class Actinopteri; order Chaetodontiformes; family Chaetodontidae; genus Chaetodon; species Chaetodon trifascialis. Next base: position 1,333,377 of record NC_092070.1, read on the forward strand.
ACAGATCACAATGCTGTAACCATCAGAATAGATATGGGGGTAAGGAAACACAACAGAGATTACTGGAAATTAATCAAGACACTGTTACAGAATAAAGAATTTCAAACAGAAACTCAAAAAATTATAGATAAACGCTGGAAACAAGCCAAATTATTTAATAGTTTCAGTAAATACTAGGGAGTTAATGAAATCTGAAGTTCGGAATCTTGCCATATTAATGAGTAAAAAGATTTCTAGAACAAACAGAGAGAATCTCAAATGGTTGCAAAAATCATAAAATTATCAAGTGAAATAAATCTGTCTGAAGAAGAAATGAAAGATCTGACTGCACAAGCTGAACTAGACAAAATATATGTAGAAAAAGCCAAGGGTGCTTTTGTCAGATCAAGGAGAAGATGGTTAGAACAAGGTGAAAAATGTACAAAGTATTTCTTTAACTAAAAAAGAAATTATAACAGTCGTCTCTGGGCAAACTCAGAATTAATGATGCAATATGTGATAATGAAAAGGAAATCTCACAATATGTGGCCAAGTTCTATGAAACACTGTACAGTGCTGACTTATAAGTCCAAGATAATATTGATGTGTTCCTTAAAGGCTTAGAACCAGGTGTGAAAAAAATTGACGATAGCTTTGAGTTAATCTGTGACCAAAAAATTTGTTTAAATGATGTACAAACTTGCATTAAAGCTTTGAAAGACAATAAATCACCTGGAAATGACAGGTTAATAGGAGAATTCAACAAAGATCATAGCAAGACATTAGCCCCATTTCTAGCAGCAATGTTTGAAGAAGCCTTAGAAAAAGAGGAGGTACCTCCGACCCTGAAACAAGGGTGAATTAAACTAATTCCAAAACCAAACATGGACAAACTTAACATTGAGAATTGGAGACCGATCAGTCTGCTGAATAATGATGCCAAAATATTTGCGTCAGTTTTTGCCAAAAGGCTAAAACTTGGACTAAATGACATTATTGATGAAGAGCAATCGGGATTTATGCCTGGAAGGAATATAATCAATATTAGATTAATATTGGACATGATTGATTATAATCATTATATTCCTGATGAAAGCTTTATTTTGTTTGTTGATTTCTATAAAGCCTTTGATACAATCAGTCACCAGTTTATGATTAGAGCTACTGAATTTTTTGCATTTGGAGAAAAGTTTGAAAAAGTAGTAAAAACTTTATATAAAGGATGTAACAGCTCAGTAAAACTAACATGTGGTACAACCCCCAGATTCTGTATAAACCGTGGAATTAGACATGGCAGGACTCCTCAAAAGAGTGTGCTTCCTCCTTGAGGTGCAGGTAAACAGCTGAGTCTAGACCTGAAGAGTTAGTCCTTCTGTGTTGTGCCATGCGTCTGCTCTCTATGCCCTCTGCTTTTGAGGATAAAAATGTGCTTATTCTGGACAGAGAAGACAGATGGCTTGAAAGAGGAGTGAGAGAAGCCATCTATGTCAAGGTTGAAAAACCATCTCTGAACAGAGGGGGAGGTCTGAGACACCACCTATCTCCCACATACAATGCTGTCCTTTCATCTCTTCCAAAGAGATTCAAAAACTTAGCCTCTGAAAATAAAAAAACAAAGCCATACACACATGGCTCAAGGAGCTTCCCAATGACAAGAATGGGACACTAACAAGGCAGACGACTGTCGTTGACACCCATGGGTCGCACCCTACCCCGCACTTAATGGGGGATCGTTTGCCTCACAATAGAGTGATACTATCTTTGGTTTTGGGGGTTGGCCACTTAGAGGATAAATACTTGAATCTAACACCATTTCATTAGACTAGAGCTGTCCTATCTAGTCTGATGCGCATGAACTGATGAAGCCTGCTCGGATTAGAGGCGAAACGTCTTCCAAGACAAACTGACAAAGTCCAGTTGGGAACGATTGAATGCCCTGAAGCTTACAATGACCTGGATGAATGAGAATATTCACAGGCACCAAACTAACTGATGCACAAAATGCTGCTGGCCTAAAAGAACTCCAATGACTAGCAGGGTTGCAAAAGGCTAATTTAATAAAGTTGTTTCTGCATTTTTTTTATGTATGTAAAGACAAGAGTGTTCAAAGTACCTTCTGGAAAACACCAACACTTTCTATAGAATTACGTTCTCTCAGGATGGAGACACAGGAAAAAGCACACAGAAAAAAATTAATCATGATAAGTGTAACCAGGGAAGAGTCACATCCTTTTGCCCAGATAAACACAGTAAAGCTATAAACACCCTGATGACCTTGCAATTATCATATTAGTTCATACCAGCAGGTCCAGACCAGTCCATATAAGGACATATATATATTCAGGCAGTTGGATTTCTATGGTGACACAGTTAATAAAGTCAGGAGTTAATTATGTGGTGAGATAATGGATGCTATAGCAGATAACAAATGGGACTAGACCTCCTTTATAAACAACTATCCCCCACAGGCAGCCCGCCCAGCAATTATCAAGAACGCTTCTCTTTATCTACACTCCTTGAACATAAGCCCATCACTATCACTCCATCAGCATCCTGCCCTTTAGCTCAGAATCATTTCCCATCCTGATGCCTGCTGCATATTCTTTCTGCCGTCAACACAAATCAGCTGTACAGGCATCAACTAGTAAAGAACATGAAGGATATCTTGATATTTGTTTGTCTCTCTTCTCTCTCTTTCCTCCGATTCCTTTCTGGTGTTGAAAGAGAGCTGTGTTTTGACCTCATGCTTATATTAAAATAAAAAAATAACTTTTTAAACTATTGTTTTTGTCTGTTAAATATGTCATGTCAACATTGTCCCTATTTATTCATAAAGGTGTTCTTTCTTTTTCTCTTTCTTTCTGTCCCCTTCTTTCTAACCTTTTTCTAACTTTTCCTTTCTTTCTTTTCACCTATTCTCCAATGAATTTCATTTCAAGGCATCACTATTCTTGTTCAGCAATTTACACTGAAATACCCCAAAATCCCCTACACATGCAGTGGTGACATTTTCTGCTCCCCCATATTAGAAACACCTCTCCATAGATTGTCCTCTTTAGGCCTGGTCTAAAGGTTAGATGTCATTTCCCCCAATTTAACTGAAGATGCAAAGGCAGGCATCAGAGAATTTGTAACCTTTACAATGACATCTTTTTGGCAGATGAGCATCATATTTTGTTTAAATTTACGTATAAAGAATAAAAGGGAAGAGTATCCACCACAGTATTATTGAAATCATCCTTCAATGTTTACTTTCAGTAGTGTCTATAATTAATATTTAATAACATGGTATCCAGTGACACTGTTAAATAATGTGGTAGGTAGTAATGAACCTACACAGTATTATCAGATGAATTTGCAGTGTCCTTTGGCTTTACAGCACTTTTGCAGTGTTTTCAGCTCATTGATTAATTGTCAAAACTTTCCAGTTTTGGTTCACTCTCAATTTACGGAGCCCCTAGAGTGCCAGGAACAAAAAAAAAAACTATATTGTGCACACAAGATATCAAATCAAGCACACGAGATACTAAAACATATGCACCTTTTAAAAGCTAAATTGTGCGCTCAATTTAATTAACTTGTTCATTTACACAGACAGGTGGCAACACAATAGACAGCTGGGCTCCGTTGAAGCTTCAAAGTACTATACCTACAAGCAGCCTACACCTACTTCAAGTATTGGTAAATTAATTAGATTATATTGCGAGAGTAAATCATTTTGGAAAGGGACAACTAGGTATGCAAACAACCTATCTGCATTACAGTAGCTCAATGCATATTGAGTGCGTTTGTGACTGTGAACATCTGAAGTGGTCACTACGGTGTCAAAGTCAAAGCGTGGGAAGTAACTGTATCTCGTGTGCATGATTTAGTACCTTGAGTGCAAGATTTAGTTAAAACGTGCCCACAATATAGTTTTTTTTTCTTCGTGGCACTTTAGGGGCTCGTAAAATACTAATAGTGTCATTTTCATCCGCATCATTCAGCTGTTTTCAGAGAAAAAGCTCTTTTCTCTTTTTCAGTTTCATGCCACTTGTTTCTCATTCAGATCACTGAACTGAAAAATTCAAACAAAGTCAAAAGTCAAAAGACTTTTTCCAAGGAAAAGCCAGGGCCCATTGTGCCAGAAGCTTCATTGATTCATGTCTTAATAGGTAGGAGGAGAAGATCGGTCCATCTCTCAAGAAACATCACATCATCGAATTTAACATGTATTCCATGTCAGCCACAGTATGTTCTAAAACATGGGGATGTTGGACTTTTTAGCACATTTAAGTTAGCTCTTTTAAATGTTAAGTCTTTGGCAGACAAATAATTCTTAATCAATGAATCAATGACTTTGTCATCAAGCACAAGCTTGATTTTATGTTTTTAACTGAAACTTGGTTAGGATAAGATAACGGCGCAGCAGTTCTCAATGAGTCAGCCCCTCCCAATTTCAGTTTCAGAAGTGAACTAAGAATGCACAAGGGAGGAGGCGGAGTCGCCATTTTGTTTAATGATAGCATTCAATGCAAGAGAGTCTCTTATGGTCAGTTTGAATCTTTTGAATATGTTGCCATTCAATCAAAGTCTCCCTGTCGATCAGTCTTCGTAACCATCTACAAGCCCCCAAAATATAATGCAAAGTTTTCTGACGAGTTTGCCAATCTTCTGTCTGTTGTTTGTATTGATTTTGACTGTGTTGTGTTAGTGGGCGACTTCAACATTCATACTGATAATCTCTAAGATGGATGTGCTAAAGAACTTCCTGGAACATTTTGGCATATCTCAGCACGTAACACATTCAACACATAACAAAGGGCATATATTAGATTTGGTTATCTTCAAAGGGCCTAATATCTCTGAGGTTGTGGTGATGGATGATGCTCTTTCTGATCATTACTGTGTCTAAAAAAGGGCCACACCTGCTATTCTTAACAAAAGTGGAACAGAGATAATTAAAAAGCGTTATATTAATGATAACACCTGTGCAGTCTTATGACTATTATTGACTCCATCGCCCCAATTAAGACCAAAGTTTTGTCAGGAAGGTAAAAGGCACCGGGCTGCACGGTGGCGCAGCAAGAAGGTTGCAGGTTCAATTCCCGGGTCAGGCCTTTCTGCGTGAAGTATGCATGTTCTTCCCATGCATGCATGGGTTCTCTCCGGGCACTCCGGCTTCCTCCCACAGACCAAAAACATGCTCATTAGGTTGATTGGTGACTCTAAATTGCCCCTAGGTGTGAGTGTGAGTGTGAATGGTTGTGTGTATGTGCCCTGCGATTGGCTGGCGACCGGTCCAGGGTGTACCCCACCTCTCGCCCGTTGACAGCCGAGATAGGCTCCGGGCCCCCTGCGACCCCGAAAGGGATAAGCGGCATAGAAAATGGATGGATGGATGGTAAAAGGCACCTTGGAGAAACACCACACTGGTCAAAGTGAAGAGTCTGCAGACAGGCAGAGCGCAGGTGGTGAAAAACCAACCTCCAGGTTCATTATGAGATTTACAAAAACAGTCTCCACACCTATAACCATGAACTAAAGAAGGCAAGGCAAGCATTCTTCTCAGAGATTATCAACAGAAACTGTAATAATGCCCGCACTTTGTTTTTTGTTGTGGATGGACTGACAAACCCCACAGCATCAGTCCCTCCTGAACTGCTATCCAACAAGTCATGTAATGATTTTGCAGCCTTTTTTACAGATAAAATTTCAAGGATAAGACAAACAGTGTGCAGCTTCAGCTAAGGCAAAATGATAAGTCCATCTGTGCCTTCTTGTTCTCCAGTTAATCTAGCACATTTTAACCTTCTAGATCATACAAGGCTGACAGAAACTGTATCACAGTTAAAATCCACAACATGCTGCCTTGATACTCTGCCAACAAACTTTTTTAAAAATGTTTTTAATTGCATAGCTCCAGATGTGTTGCAGATAATAAATAATTCTCTTCAGTCCGGTCAGTTTCCCCAGGCCTTGAAAACTGCAGTAATAAAACCTCTCCTAAAAAAATACTAATCTGGATGCTTCATTTATAAGTAACTACAGACCAATATCAAATCATATTGAAAGGGTTGCTTTTCAACAAACGCATGTTTTCATTGCATGTTTCTTTTTAATGCATTTCAGTCTGGATTTCATCCACACCACAGCACTGAGACTGTACTTATCAAAGTTTTAAATGGCATACATCTGAATAATGATGCTTCCAAAACCTCAGTCTTAGTATTATTAGATCTCAGTGCTGCCTTTGATACGGTTGATCATGACATACTTCTTGACAGACTGGAAAAGTGGGTGGGACTTACTGGCACTGTACTACACTGGTTCAAATCCTATTTACAAGATAGAGACTACTTTGTGTCAATTGGTGAGCATGTGTCTAAACGAAAAAAGATGATGTGTGGGGTGCCACAAGGGTCCATTCTCGGACCACTTCTTTTCAATATCTACATGTTGCCCCTAGCTCAGATTATGGAGCATCATAATTTCAATTCAATTTCAATTCAATTTTATTTGTATAGCGCCAAATCACAATAAAGTTTGTCTCAGGACACTTTCCATACAGAGCTGGTACAGGCCGAGCTCTTTTATCTACAGAGACCCAACAATTCCCTCATGAGCAAGCACTTGGCGACAGTGGCGAGGAAAAACTTCCCCTGGTCTCTGGCCAGAGAAACTAAAACAAATGTACTTAAATTTTAATTTGAAATGAAAACTAAATAATAACTAACCAAACAATGGATTCAAAAGAATACAATACACTCAAAAGAAACAAATGACATTCGGATCCCATCTAACCCGCCCGGCACACACTCACTCCTCCACGCACGCACGCACGCAGGCAGGCACGCATGCACACATACATACAGTCCTCAGTGCTGTGCAACCACCGCTGGAGTCTGATACTAAGAAATAAGCTGGGCTGGAGTACCAGGGGCTAAACAGCCACTTAAATTCACTCCCCGAGTGAAGCAGTAGCGGCGACAGCAAGCGAAGCAGGCAGTGGCGAGCGAAGCAGAAGCAGCCTTAGGACATTAAAACGTGCAGATGGCGAGGGAGAGAAGGACAGAGGAGCTCGTTGTAACTTTGGAGGTCTCCCGACAGTCTAATCCTATAGCAGCATAACTACGGGCTGGTCCAGGGCAACCCTGAGCCAGTCCTAACTATAAGCTTTATCAAAGCGGAAAGTTTTAAGCTTACTCTTAAATGTAGAGACAGTGTCTGCCTCCCGGACAAAGGCTGGAAGTTGGTTCCACGGGAGAGGAGCTTGATAGCTAAATGCTCTGACTCTGCAGTGAATGCAGTGTTCGAATGGGGTAATAAGGTACTATGAGCTCTTTAAGATAAGAAGGTGCCTGACCATTTATGGCTTTGTAAGTAAGGAGGAGAATTTAAAATTCTATTCTAAACTTTACAGGGAGCCAGTGCAAAGTGGCTAGTATTGGACAAATATGATCTCTCTCTTCCTGGTTTTTGTCAGAACACGTGCTGCAGCGTTCTGGAGCAACTGGAGAATATTCAGCAACGAATTTGGGCAGCCTGATAGTAAGGAATTGCAATAATCCAGTCTGGAAGTTACGAATGCATGGACTAGTTTTTCTGCATCATTTTGAGACAAAATATGCCTGATTTTTGCAATATTACGTTGGTGAAAGGCAGTCCTTGAAATTTGTTTTACATGGGAGTGAAAGGACATGTCCTTATCAAAGATAACTCCTAGATTCTTTACAGTGGTGCTGGAGGCCAGCGCAATGCCATCCATAACTGATACTGAAAAAGCCTACTCTTGATCCAGGGGTTTTAGCCAACTATAGACCGATATCCAACCTTCCCTTTCTCTCAAAAACTCTTGAGAAAGCAGTTGCCAATCAGCTGTGCGACTTTCTAAACAATAATAGTTTATTCGAGGATTTCCAGTCAGGATTTAGAGTGCATCATAGCACAGAGACAGCACTGGTTAAAGTTACAAATGACCTTCTAATTGCATCTGATAAAGGATTTATCTCTGTACTAGTCTTACTGGATCTTAGTGCTGCATTTGATACCATTGATCATGGCATCCTATTGCAGACACTGGAACACTTCATTGGCATTAAGGGAACTGCGCTAAGCTGGTTTACATCCTACTTGTCAGATCGCTCTCAGTTTGTACGCGTTAATGATGACTCCTCTGTGCTCACTAAAGTCAGCTATGGAGTTCCGCAGGGTTCTGTGCTTGGACCAATTCTATTCACCTTATATATGCTTCCTTTAGGTAAGATTATCAGGAAGCACTGACATAAAGACCTGGATGACCTGCAATTTTCTGCTGCTAAACTCAGACAAAACTGATGTTATAGTAGTAGGCCCTAAACATCTTAGAAAGTCACTTTCTGATGACATAGCAGCTATGGATGGCATTGCGCTGGCCTCCAGCACCACTGTAAAGAATCTGGGAGTCATCTTTGACCAAGACATGTCCTTTCACTCCCATGTAAAACAAATTTCAAGGACTGCCTTTTTTCACCTAGGTAATATCACAAAAATCAGGCATATTTTGTCTCAAAATGATGCAGAAAAACTAGTCCATGCATTCGTAACTTCCAGGCTGGATTATTGCAATTCCTTACTATCAGGCTGCTCAAATTCGTTGCTGAATATTCTCCAGTTGCTCCAGTACGTTGCAGCACGTGTTCTGACAAAAACCAGGAAGCGAGATCATATTTCTCCAATACTCGCCACTTTGCACTGGCTCCCTGTAAAGTTTAGAATAGAGTTTAAAATTCTCCTCCGTTCTTACAAAGCCATAAATGGCCAGGCACCTTCTTATCTTAAAGAGCTCATAGTACCTTATTGCCCTACTCGAACACTGCGTTCCCAGAATGCAGGTCTACTTATGGTTCCTAAAGTCTCAAAAAGCAGAACAGGAGTCAGAGCATTTAGCTATCAAGCCCCTCTCCTGTGGAACCATCTTCCAGTCTTTGTCCGGGAGGCAGACACTGTTTCTACATTTAAGAGTAGGCTTAAAGCTTTCCTTTTTGATAAAGCTTATAGTTAGGGCTGGCTCAGGCTGGTCCTGGACCAGCCCCTAGTTATGCTGCTATAGGATTAGACTGTCGGGGGACATCCAAAGATACACCGAGCTCCTCTGTCCTTCTGTCTCTCTCCATCCGCACGCTCTCATGTCCTACCACGGCGTGTTACTAACTTAGCTCCTTCCCCGGAGTCTCTGTGCTTTGTCGTCTTGCAGGTTCCCATGGACAGTGGCTGAATCTGGATTGTGGATTTCAGCTGCGTCTCCTGCCTTGGCCCTGCCTGACATCCACTGCAACTGCTACTGCTGTTATTACATCCACTGTCACTGTTACTGTGACTGCATGTCTGTCTCTCTGTCTCTCTCTCTCTCTGACTGCATTTCTGTCTGTCTGTCTGTCTGTCTGTCTGTCTGTCTGTCTGTCTGTCTGTCTGTCTGTCTTTCTCACTCTCCCTCTCCCTCTCTTGCTCTTCCTCTCTCACCCAACCGGTCGAGGCAGATGGCCGCCCACCCAGAGTCTGGTTCTGCTCGAGGTTTCTGCCTGTTAAAAGGAAGTTTTTCCTCGCCACTGTCGCCAAGTGCTTGCTCATGGGGGAATTGTTGGTTTCTCTGTAGATAAAAGAGCTTGGTCTGTACCAGCTCTATATGGAAAGTGTCCTGAGACAACTTCTGTTGTGATTTGGCGCTATACAAATAAATAAAATTGAATTGAATTGAGTTGAAATTTAATGATAATAGCATAGTAATAGATGGCTTAAGTAAAGTTCGTTATATTTTAGAATACTGAACTTTTTCTGACCTCTGGAACTCTATTTAGAGCCACTGTATGCCCCCCCCCCCCCCCCCCCCCCCCCCCCGTCATTAACCTCCTCCCCCTGCTCGTGTATTCTTGGTGTTTGTTGTTAGTTTCCTGTCACAGAGGAAGTGCCTCGCCCTGTTGCCTGCCTCCCTATTGGCCCCAGATGAACAGTGATTTGTTGGGGTGAGATAGAGCGATGGGGGCAGTGCAGGGGAATAGATAGAGGGATTGGAATATGGATAGGGACCACAAGACGACAGGAAGGCAGAAGGCAGAGATCAGTGCAGAGAAAGCACCAAATATAGATGAATGAGAGTTGGAGAGAACAGACACTCCAATGCCAGGGAGGAAATGGCTTTGTATTGCAGGAGGTAAGAATGCACACAACAATATAGACGTTTTCCATTTTTGTTTTTATCTTGTGTTTAATTTTAATTGTTCATAATAGAAACAAAAATGTTAACTCGTCATTTTGCCTATGACTGAGTTCTAAATACGTTGAAAGCACAATGTTGACTTTTTGAGAATTTACTTACTGTTTTGAGTGCACTGCCTCTTTCTGCTTTATTTCGAAGGATCTCATACTTATGAACATATTGTGCTGCCAGTGCTCATTCATGCCTTTCTTGGTCTGGTCACTCCCAATCCTTGTACCAGTGTCTTGATATCACAGTGACGCTGGACAGGTTTGGGGGGGCTGTGCTAAGGACTGCTGCTGTTATGTGATTGATAAGCTTCTGTTTACTCCGTTTTCATGAGTATTTTCATCCTCAGCTCATTGATTGTTGGAGTTATGCCTTTGTGATAGTTTCTGTGTATTCCCAAGTAAAATAGACATCAATGTTGTATGGGAACATTTTTTCTTTCTGTTATGCTCTTTGAATGCTATGACAATAGGAAGAGATCAACATTAACAAGAATGGAAATTAGTAAATCCCCACTTGAACATGCAATTTGATTTTGCAAATACCCATTTGGAGATAATTAATAGCCACTTGGGGTAACTGATAATTATTTTTTTCTTTTTCTTTTTTTTTCATTCTTCTTCATGAATCTACCGTACAAATAAAGTTGAATCCAAAAGATGGTGTGGTGTTCTGATTCACTGTCCCTCTTTCATGGTCATCATGCCATCAGATTCTGATTCAAGTATGTCTTAATAATGATGGTGCATGGTAATACATTATGTTTCCTCAACTGAGCTCCACCAACTTCAATCAAGTGAGAAGACCACAGATAAGACATCTCACTGCAGTATCCAAAACTGTTCTGTCTTTGGCAAAAATCATGTCTTCATGTATAAACCAATCATATCATTATATTAAGATTCTAAATGAGAAAATATGTTTATCACAGCTTTTAAATTCAGTATTTTTCTCATTGTCAACCAAACTGATGAAAAGACCCAAACCAACAAAAGATTCATCCTACTAACAGGTACACAGGTCTGTGTACAAGCATTTTATTGGCACTTGTATAATACATTTAATGTATGTGGGACATTAAAGCTAACTGTGCATCATTCATTGTAAGGATTGTCTAAAGGATTTCGAGATATAAAATATTTACACTTGAAGCACTGCTTGGTTTGATCTGGCACAAAAAAAAAAAGGCTGACAAAGCAAGGCTGGTGCAGCAAGAAGGATTATTTCTTTACAATCATAATTACCTCCTCCTAAAGAGTCTGACGGCTCCCCTCAGGAGCCACAACAGGCAGCTGAGTGCTTTACTCTGTTATATTCCTGTACCCATGGCCAGTCTGTAATGTCATATATAGAAATGAAAAAGTGTTTTTTGCTGTATCTGATACTGCACTGCATTTTATTTGACTTGTTCATTTTGTGATCTAACTCCTGGCTGCAAACCTTCAGGAGAACAATAATACAGAAGTCTCTTAATTTTCTTGTGCTCTTATTATGTGTCTGGCAACAGGGCCCTCATGCACAAAACTCTGACAGTATGCAAAAAGGCAGAAACATGCACTCTTTGAGTAACATTTACAAAGCGGTGCATATGCATAATACTGTTTTATGGTAAGTCACTGTAAAACTTATGTGCACAAGCCGGATTTCCATTCTGCTCCATGCCCTTAATCACATCTCCACATAAACATGCTGATTAAGGATGAGATTTTACAACCCGGATTCCAAAAAAGTTGGGATGCTGTGCAATACATAAATAAAACTGAATGGGCTCTATTTTCGACTCCGGCACAGTAGTATTTTCGAGTGGGGGCACGGCGCATTTGGAATTTTGGTAAACCGAGGCGTACAGAGGTGCGCCAGGATGGGCGTTGCGGCACAGTAGGTGGGGGAGGTGTCCGCATAATGAGCTGGCACATTGGAATTTTTTCAGTCTGCGTAAAAGCGCACTGAAAGCCATATATATATATATATATATCCATCCATCCATTTTCTATGCCGCTTATCCCTTTCGGGGTCGCAGGGGGGCCGGAGCCTATCTCGGCTGTCAATGGGCGGGGGAGGCGGGGTACACCCTGGACCAGTCGCCAGCCGATCGCAGGGCACAAGCACACAACCATTCACACTCACACTCACACCTAGGGGCAATTTAGAGTTAGTTATTAACCTATTGAGCATGTTTTTGGTCTGTGGGAGGAAGCCCTCTTCCCGTGCATGCCCGGAGAGAACCCACACATGCACGGGAAGAACATGCAAACTTCACACAGAAAGGCCTGACCCGGGAATCGAACTGGCGACCTTCTTGCTGTGAGGCACGCACACTACCTGCTGTGCCTGCTGATCATTTGCTGATCTTTTTTAACATATACATTTTTGTAAGTACGTGCTTATTCTGAACTTGATGTCAACAATATGTTTCAAACAAGTTGGGACAGGAGCAACAAAAGAAAATTTTGGAATGCTCAAAAAACATCTGTTTGGAACATTCCTCAGGTAAACAAGTTAATTGGTCACAAGTGACCACTGCTAATGCAGGATTGGGTGTGAAAGGGGCATCCTCGAAAGGCTCAGTTGTTCACAAGCAAAGATGCGCTGAAGTTCACCACTTTGTGAAACATGATTGTGAAAAGGTTGTTACTAAATTGACCTGTAGAACTTTTTTGGAATCAGGGTTGTGTGTGTGTGTGTGTGTGTGTGTGTGTGTGTGTGTGTGTGTGTGTGTGTGTGTGTACACATATATAGGTATTCAATTCAATTTTATTTATATAGTGCCAAATCACAACAATTCCCCCATGAGCAAACATTTCATGACAGTTGCAAGGAAAAACTTGTATACATGTACACACACACACACACACACACACACACACACACACACACACACACACACACACACACACACACACACACACACACACACATACATATATATTTGCACAGCATGGATAAAACAGAAAAATACAATGATGAAGATCAAAAAAAGAATGTCCTTTGACAGTTTCAAGAAAACAAGTCCACAAACTCAGAAAAATTCAAGAAAACCTGGGTCCTTGAACCCATGATCAGCATTTTTTATGAAAAAGACTCTGAACTTAGTGTCCATATAGCAGCCAGTTCTTATTCCTTACCTGGAAGTGCCTGACAGCCATTGCCACAGCTGATAAAGTCAAGAAAAGACAAATAAGTTTCGGGGGACATCTAGTGAGCAAACCACATAATGCACCAGACTTTAAATCCCTAGTAGCACGTTTTGCAAAAGTGTATGAATGCCATATAGTGTACTTTGCTGATTACAACAAGCAACATATGATATAAGTAAACAATATAATAATAAATAATAATGTGCTTGTCTTGCATGTTTAAAGCTGTGGAAAATATGATTGATGATCAGTGTATTCTTCCTCCATCTTCTGTCTGCTGTTCAATAGTTCCATTTATTGTTACATTTTCGCGTTTCTCCAGGGAGGTGTCAGATTAGAGGTAAATTTTTAGTTTTAGTGGGCCCACTGTGTCAGGGGTTCACCAGTTTATTCCAAAAATTATCTACCATAAAATAATAATTATAATAATACATTTTACTTCTATGTTTTTCAGGACACTCAAAGACGCTTCTCAAAGGAAAAAATAAGTAATCATCACAAGAGGAGCGTAAAATGCCTGCAAGACTGTCACGTGGGAGTTATACGGTCTTAAATGCGGCCTGGTATGCGTAGGCTGGGTAAAATGTTGGATAGAATTGATTCAATTCGGCTATTAAAGAAGCGAAAGAGTCTGATTATTTACGTTGAAGTTAAAATCGCTTAACATAACAATTCTGTATAACTGGCGTAGAAAATTGAGAATATAAATGTAGTTTCTTAATATCCCTAATTGAAATGCTCAATTGTTTGCTGCCTATTAAAGAGAAATCACGATCAATATGATGCATAATAAACTTCTGGCTAACAGCCGACCAGCGCAGATCCTTCTAGGCGCGTCGCTCCTCCCAGTGTTGTTGACCGCACAGTGCTGCGCACCGACAGTCAACAACATCTTCGTCGATCTCGCTGAAACACAAATACAGGTACGAAGAGACGTCTCGTGGAGTTTACCTTTCTGTCCACTAATTACATCCCAAGTTTTTGAAATGTTTTAGTCAGCTCATGAATTGAGTCTGTGATGATTGAAAACTTTTGTCCAACAGTAGAAATGTAGAAACATTTTATCCTTCGTTTCCTTGTCAATAGCTACAAACTGAAAGTATTAAAGTTTTATTTTGTAGGTCTTGTGTTTTTATTAATAAAGCAAAGGCGATTCGCGATTACAGATGGTGTGTTTAAAGAAAGAAAAAAAGATTAGTCACGCAAGTATTTCCTGGTGGGTGGAGAGGGGAGAGAAGTGTTCCTACAGTCCCGTCCGGCCGGCCGGCACGGATTCCTCTTTCACCGTCCCGGTGCCATATTCTCTAGCCGACCGCCTCTTCCTCTTTGAGTGTGGACTGAGTTAACTCCTGCAACATTCAGTTTGTCCGATTCTTCCCATCAATCCTGTTCTCGGCTGACCAACATCTTCTGCCTCTTCCACCATACTCCAGTATGCTCTTTTATCATGCTCCTGTTAACCCTGGTCTTAACACGTCTTCATCATGTCCTTTCTCTCTGATATGCTATACTGCAACTAACAGCAAATGTTTCACAGTTTCTAGGCTAATGACAATTTTAATAACTTTCCCAGAATGTTTGTGTTATTATACATAACCAGAAAGTACGTGAGTGACCCAGTTATTTATTGTTTTTATATTAAGTGCTGAATTTATATGCTCTCTTGTGTTTTCAAAATGCAGGGATGTTCAGAGCATAGTCAGGTATCTGAGTCTGGCCACCTAATTGTAGTCACTTAATGTAGAAACTAATGAACCCAATCTTTAAGGTGATTTTAGAAGCAAGTTTTTGCCTATTAGTGGTTTTAGGATTCACTGTGTATCTAAATGTACTACCTTGCCTGCTGCCACCACATCCTGGCCCCAGATAAGTGGAAGAAAGTATCACATGCTAGCCATTCTACAGTATGAGGCTGTAATTAAGCACAGCTGTGCTTTCAGCTAAATGCTGCATGCTAACATTCTCACAAAGGCAGTACTAAAGTGCTGATTAGATGGTATAATGTTTATCATGTTCATCTTACCATGTTAGCATGCTGACATGCCTGACTAAATAAAGTGATTTTAAAATACCCTTGGTCCATGCTTTTGTGCTCCTGGAACACCTCAGGAAAAAACAAAACAAATTTGAAACTTTGGGAGAACATTTTTCTGTCTGTTGCTTAAGTTTTATTTGCAGTGTTGTTGTTTGATTGACAAGTTTCCGGAAGTCTTTGGGTAGTCTTTTTTTCTGTTAGAACAAAAGGACTACACTGAGTTCTTGTATGGTACCTGAAAATAACGTTGGGGAATAGAATACAATACGTACTCTAATTGTTGGGTCTCTGTAGTTAAAGAATATGGTCTGTACCTGCTCTATATGGAAAGTGTCCTGAGACAACTTCTGTTGTGATTTGGGGCTATATAAATAAAATTGAATTGAATTGAATTAATGTAGTGTAGCACTGGGACACAGGACATGACTTGTTGTGATCTCTGCTGCAAAAGTAATGATAGAACAACAGTCCAATTATAGTATATGTCTTTTGAGGTTGGTTCTCACAAGTAACTCAAAAGAGGAAAATGACTTTTTGCAAATTGCTTTTCTGTTCCATCTTACGGTAGTGATGTCAGAATCGGCAGGCCACTGTTCCTCCATGTCCTCCATCTCTCTGGTGGAGATCAAGGCTGATACACATCTAGTCCTCCAAGCTTTCCTCCATCGGACCCTTTCCATCCCACTGGCAGAGAGGCCTGGCAGAGTAGGAGGTGTCTACAGAGATCACAACAAGTACTGGTAATTCACTCTTGGCTTCTGCTATTGTAACCTGTTCAAGCTTATTTTTTGATCAAATATGCTGTACATTCTAGTCATAGCAGCATTTTATTTTATTGACCTGTCTTGGTCTAATTCTACCCTCTGTATTTCTTTTAACCTCAGCTACACAGACAGCATAGAATGACTCAGTATTTTTTGCTTACTAACTTACTTACAATACTTTATTACATTACTTAATTCATTCATTAAGGCAACCAAAAAATGTCTTAGTGTAGAGTTATCATAAATTCATGATTTTTGATTTATAACTAAGAGATGTTTTTTAGCTGTACTTGAATATTACACACTTGCTTTGCATCCACATTTGTCATCACTCACTTTAAGTGTCATTATAGCTGATCTCACAAAACAGCTGCTGTCATTAACCTGTAATTTATTTATTTTTTTATGTCTGATATCATGAATATAAAATAATTTTATCTGCTGCTCAGCAGCTTGGTAATGACTGCTGGTCAACTTAGTATTTATGAGCTGTCATCACTTTTCATGTTCATTATGTCTGATAATAGAAAGAAAAATATGCGAGACCAACTATATAAAAAATTTAGCTGTCTGAATGGTGGCCTGGGCCATATCCCTCCATCCTCTCTTTTCTCCTGTTTTTCAAACTACAAATGTAAAAAGCTTGTTTGTAGTGGATGCATGAAGACAAAATCAAAAACAAAAGTGGTTCATCATCAAAAATTTAGATCAGAGACTTGAGCTTCCAGTGCAATATCATTTAATCTGATTATGAATCAGAATCAGTTTTACATGACATTGCATGATGATTTGTAAAACAAAAGTGGTGCATTTAAACTGTAAAACAATAATCTGTAATGAAAATAAGTGGATGTTTTGGTGTTGGAGGGTCATTGACTGATTTAACTGTTCACGAAAATGATGGCTTGCAGAATGAAACTGCCAGGTCTGTTGTACCTACCAGAGGGGAAAGGTTAGAACAGATTGTGTTTCGGTGGTGATGGGTCTGAGGTTTTCTACCTGTTTCCTGACTCTGGACTTGGGCAGTACTGTTTGCTGGATGCCACATATGATTATTTTCCCAGCCTCAGATGCTGCTTCTGGTCTATTTGGAAGTTTGTCTTCCACTCACAGGTGGAGGCTGGCACATTGAGTGTGGTGAGTTTAGAGTGGAGGACTTCTGGAGAGGTAGTGCAGTCCCATGTTAACTGCATCATCCACTGTTTGCACAGCAGGGGGTCAAGCAGTGGCCCTGTGTCCTTCAGTGGGATTGAGACCAGTCTTTGAAGGATTTCTTCCATAGATATCAGAACCTGTAGTAATTTGATATACAGATGCAGCAGCCTCGAAATTCCCCTCCAAGCCAGAGGCCATCCAGCTCCCAGCCGGCTCGCAGCCGGCTGCCAGCCAGCTACCGGTCCCCCCCTCCTCTTGGGGGTGTGCCCAGAATCCACTATAAACACGCCTCTTCATTCAATTGCAGGGTGTCACCAGGAGATGGCGTGTCCCTCACAGGAACACATCTCAAGGGCAAAGATTTTTACTCCACTACATTCATCTGCTTTAGTAGGCTTATTTGTAGTTAGGCAGTCACAGTTACTCAACTATTTTACGTTGATTATTTAAATCAACTTGGAAAAATATTTCTCGCACAAAGTCTTTAAAAAGTCATAAATGTGTGTTTCCATCAGCCTGTTTTAATGCATATTTTCGATTTGCAAACAGGAAATTCCTAAGTTTTTCTCTTACAATATACTGTATGAATATTTTTGTGATTGTTGGGATCAAAAAAAACTAACTTGTGTAAAAAAGTTGTATATAATCACTTCCTATATGATAATAAGCATACTTCACATTACAGAACCAGTCGAAAAGATTCTGTTCCCATCTTAAAAAAAAAAAAAAGTTTTAACTTGAGAATGAGAAGTCATTACGAAATCATGTGGGGGAGATTTGGCGCAGTTGGTAGAGCGTCCGCCTCGCGTATGAAGCCTTCTGCAGTGGCTACGGGATCGATTCCGTCTTTCAGCCCTTTGCTGCATATTATCTTCTTCGAAAAAAAAAAAGTTACAAAACCATTCCTGAGTCATAAAAGTGATGTAGCTTTACAAAACAGCCTGTGACTCCAAGAATAAACAGGCTCCATCTGTTTACATAGAGTTTGCTTTTGATAATTATCAACAAAAAATGATGACCTAATTTTACTTTACATGCGCTGGAACAGAGACGGAGCTGCAGGAGCAGAGCGCATCATCTGGAGATTCCAGGGCTCGCCTATGTTTTCCGTAACAGGCGCGCGGCTCTCGGCAAAAATAGACCAGGAAGCGGCCAGTAGACAGTCATATTAGTATTGGTTGAATATGCGCTAATTTTTGCGATTGCAAGATTTTCTGGTCGGACTGATAATATACATTTTGATGCATGAGGGAGGTGGGAAAGTTGGCTTATCCATAAATGTAATTAAGTGTAATGGAAACATTTAGTGAAGTCTATAAAGTAGCCAGCGACACAATATTAATATCTGTGGCACAAGTTGATTTTTAATTACTGGAGGTACGCGCTCCCCTCAGCCCTCCACCTATTTTACTGGCCATAGCTAGTCTGTGGGACAGTGGGGGCTGGGAGCCTGTTTGGCTGGCGACCATCCATTGAGTTAGAACAAAGGATACACTGTAATGCAAATAATGACTTTTCAGCCAACAACGCGGCCGGCTCGACACTACACATGCCTGACAGAGTGACAGACAGGAGAACATCATGATGCCCGTGGTGATGATGTGCGATGTGTCAGTGAAACTACAGGTTTACTCAGCTCTGAAATGTGCCGGGAGTTAATCGCTTCAAATGCACAAATGCAGTGAAGTTCACAAACCACCAGCAGTTTATAGAATAGGATGGACTGTCTATCAGTGGCCATTAGAGCAGCTCTCTAATAATTAAAATAGATGTTTTTCACTGTGCGGAAGAACTTAATAAGTTAACAAGAGATTTGGCCACGACAGCTGAAACAATGAAACAATTGGATTTATGCTTTATCCAAAATCGGGGTGCAATATTGCATGCCACGGATTGGATAGATACAGAAATCATCATCTGAGAAATACTCATGATACTGATTTCACTGTTTATTGGCCGTTTTCACGTGTGTGTGTTAACTGATTGGCCAATAAAAACAAGTAGATTGGCCCATCTACATCGGCCCATTGGCCCTATTATTCATGATTGAATGTAGGTGTCCGGTGGGGGATGAGGCTCGCTGGCTGCGGAGGGAGAGTTGATGTTGTAGTAAGAACCTGTCTGCCTGGTCTAACATGATGAAGTCATGTTGAACATTTCCGTTTCCCAAAAAAACATTTATTTGAGGTGCAGCGGCAAACACGCGTGCACAACGCCTGGCGTAAAAAAAATGCATTTTTGGTGTGCTTTTGAGTACTATGTTTACCCGCGACTATAACTTTTTTTCAATAGTTACTGTTTATATTCATCGTCTGAACAGTCTGAAAAAAGAGACAGAGACACAGAGAGGAGGACACAGACAGACACAGTCACACAGACAGAGTGATGAAAAAGATCAGCGATAATTAACTACAGTATATTAAGCCTATGATGTTGAACATCGCAGTGCGCAGTGCAAGCCATCTGCTGTGCTCCGCAGCCGCCTGTGAAGGCGAACGAAATCTGGAACCTTTTAGCTCAATGACATGGCTTTGAAAGCACCAAGTGACTTGTTTTAACGAATTTCGTTAGATTAAAATATGTAGAACTGTAAAATATCACTTCCATGAGGCTGTTCAGTCAGACATTAACAGATCACAGGCTAAAATTGGCATTTCATCCTCCCGTCCCTCCCTCTTCAGCGCACTGTAAATGATTTCTGTCCAGTAATATACTGTACACACACATACAGGACTCTGCGTATTGCTGGTCACCGCATCAAATAGCGACCCGCAAATCTAAAATGCGCTGCAAACAGGAAACCCACCAACTGAAAAGCAGAGTGGCTCCGCGAATCAGGCAGAGTATTAAACATTTAACTGTTTAGCAGTTCAGAATGCTAGAAAAATGCGACGCACAACTTCTGTTATTCATGATTAATTTTCTGGGCACAAATCACTCGGCACGCGGAGATGCGCTGGGAGCCTCTCCAAAGGTGGAGAGAGATGTGGAGGAAAAGGCAGGATGGGCAGATGAGCAGATCCAAGAAGTTTGTGAACGAGCACTACAATAATGTGGATGATTAAGCATAATTATATTTAAAAAACTGCACAGGGTGCTCTACTAGACAAGTAGTTTTTCTTACAGCAGTGGAGGCTATGTGCAGATCTAATGAACGACTCAGCAAAGCTGACACGGTAACCAATTATAATGACTGCTCCTCCTGGTGGACTGATCGAGCGAGTGCAGGTAGTTTCCGCAAATGGAGCTTAGGGGCGTTACGAGTTGGCCCCGCGCCGATGATGTCATCGCGGGGGATCTCATTACAGTCACGAACCCGCCTACTGCAGAGCAAGGACCGGTCACGGACCCGCCAGGGCCCCAGCACGAGATTAGGGGAATTTCGAGGCCGCTACATCTGTAGAGGGTTTCTTTAGGATGGCTATGGGATGACTCTGGAGCATTTGAAGCAGGAGAGGACTTCACACAGCTCCAGTTTTTTTGTTGAAGATCTGTGTGAAGATGAGTAGCCAGTTGGCCCGCACAGACCTTCAGACAGAAGGCTGACATACTGTCTGGGTCTGCGTGATCTTCCTCTCAAAGGGCTGAGTGCAGGCGGGAGGGGTCAGTGGTGAGGGGCGAGAAGGTGGCAGGGGATGCAGATGTTTGTTTGATGTCTGAGTCAGAGTGGGAGGGAGTTGTGAGCGTACTCAATCCAGGGCAGGTGAGTGGACCAGGAGGCTGGGAGACGAGCTGCCATGCACAGCAGGGAGGACTCCAAGTCCTGATTGGCATGCTCTGACTGGCCATTAGTCTGAGGATGATAACCAGAAGACAAGCAAAATGCCTTCCACACCTGGGATGCAAACTGGGGCCCCTGGTCTGAAACAATGTCTTGGAGAATACCATGGAGATGGAAGACATGCTGCATAAGGAGACTGGTGGTCTCCAAAGCTGAGGGAAGTTTGACCCGGGGGGATGAAATGAACGGCTTTGGAAAACAAATCTACCACGGTGAGGATTACTGTGTTACCTGCAGATGGCGGAAGGCCGGTGACAAAACACTGCAATGTGAGACCAGGGGCAATGAGGTATGGGTAAGGGATGGAGGAGGTCAGTTGAAGCTCAATGAAAGGATTTACTGTGGGCACAGATGGGACAGGCGGCGACCAAAAGCGCTGCTCCCTGTTCCCCACGTCATAATTTGTCTCAGCAGGAGTGAGGCGCCGGGAGAAAAAGGCGCAGGGATGGAGCTTTTGGTCCACCAGAGAGCGTTGAGAGAGGATGGCCCTGACCCCTGAATCCAAGGCATCCACCTGAACCACAAACTCCAGTTGAGGGTCAGGGTGTACTAGCACAGGTGCACTGGAAAACATACTCTTTAATTGATTAAAGGTGGCCTCAGCCGCAGGCAACCACACAAAAGAACGTTTCACTGAAGTCAGTTGAGTTAAGGAACCCCAGGAACCTTTGGAGCTGCTTGCGGTTGTGAGGTGTGGGCCAGTACAACACGGCCTTAATCTTGGCTGGATCCAGCTTGAGCAGACCCTTCTCCACAATATAACCCACAAAGGCAACAGAAGACACATGAAACTCACATTTCTCAGCTTTTACAAATAATTTGTTCTCCAACAACCTCTGTAAAACAGTTCAGTCATGCACAACATGCTCATTAATGTCTTTAGAAAAATGAAAATGTCATCTAAATAGACAAACACAAATTTGTTCAACGTCTCTAAGGTTTGAGTGCCTGAAAAACTGCTGGAGCATTCGTCGGGCCAAAAGGCATAACCTGGTTTTCGAAGTGGCCCAGATGGGTGTTGAAAGCAGTTTTCCATTTGTCCCCCTCTCATATCTGAACGAGGTGGTAGGCATTCTGGAGGTCCAACCTAACAAAAACCACTGCGTCGTGGAGGAGGGCGAAAGCCAGAGTCAATCAGAGGTAGAGAATATTTATTCACAATTGCAATGTCATTCAAACCTCTGAAGTTGATGCAGGGTTGAAGAGTCTTATCCTTCTTTTCAACAAAGAAAAAACCCACACCAACTGGAGAGGAAGAGCAGCGAATAAGGCCTGCCACCAAAGACTCTCGGATGTATGTCTCCATGGCCTCCTTTTCTGGTTTGGACAGGTTGTACAACTTCCTAGTAGGTAATGGGGCACCAGGGAGCAGGTCAATTGCACAATTGTAGGGTCTGTGTGGGGGCAAG
This sequence comes from Chaetodon trifascialis, assembly GCF_039877785.1. Classification (NCBI taxonomy): domain Eukaryota; kingdom Metazoa; phylum Chordata; class Actinopteri; order Chaetodontiformes; family Chaetodontidae; genus Chaetodon; species Chaetodon trifascialis. The sequence continues at coordinate 1,355,859 of NC_092070.1, forward strand.
GACAGGGCTCTATCCTTACTGAAAACCTGCTTAAGGTTATGATAGGCACGGGGGACAGCTGAGAGGTCAATGTCTTCAGGTGGTGATTGAGAAAAAGAAACGGGAGTAGGGATAGCAGACTTGAGACAGTTCTGGTGACAAAAACTGCTCCAGGAGGTAATGGAGGGAGTGGACCAATCAATAATGGGGTTATGGTGCTCTAACCAGGGAATACCTAAAACCACTGGATGAGTGGGTGAGGAAATGACAAATGGGAGCAGTGCGGTGGGTTACTGAGGCAAGAAGGCGGCCGTCCAGGGCCTAAACTTCCTTAGGCTCAGACAAACTAACCAGAGGAATGTTGATTTGCTCTGCTAGGTCAGTGTCAATGAAACTATCGTCTGATCCGGAATCCACTAAGATGTGTATAGTGAGTGAAAAGTGTGACCAGTGCAGCATACCTCTCAGCTGAAGATGTTTTGCAGGGGTTGAAGTCGAGGGAGAACGGCTCACCAATACCCCCCCAATCAGTTGGTGAGCCTACACTTTTGGCAGGGTGGGGCAGGCTGCCAGGTGATTTCCCTTGTTGCCACAGTAGAGGCAGAGGCCCAGACAAAGCTGGCGCTGCCTCTCTGCCGGGGTGAACCTTGAATGCCCCAGTAGCATGGGCTCCTCAACGGAGGCTGGAGCCAGAGAAGGCTCCCCATCACGTCCACTGGTAACCTTCCCGGATGGTGCAGGTGAGGGTGGAGGTGACTGCAGGCGGTGGTGAACAGTAGGTGCCGAGGGTGGCCCTCTGCTTCTCCGCTCTCTTCCTGCACCTCTCCCTGAGTCTACTGTTCAGCCCAGTGGCTAAACCTATTAGTTCCTCCGGCAAACTAGTTTCATCCCGAGCTGCTAACTCGTCCTACTTTACTCCAACAGTCCCTTAAAGAACACCCCCTGAAGAGCACTCTCATGCCACCCACTCTCCACTGCCAGTATGCGAAATTCTAGGGTGTATTGTGACACTGAACCCCTCCACGACAGACAGCAACTGACTAACAGCTTCCTTGCCCTTAATCGGGTGGTCAAAAACTTGGTGCATCTCAGCAGTGAAAGCTTGATAGTCAGAACACAGAGCAGGATTGTTGAGGGAGATGGCTAGAGACCAGGCTGTGGCTTTACCTGCGCACAAACTCATAAAGAAAGCAACACGGGAGTGATTAGTGGAGCAAGTAAAGGGCTGTTAACTGAAAATTAAATTACACTGGTGGAGAAACTGTGCACAAGTCCTTAAATCACCGGAGTATCTGTTAGGATTGGGAATGTAGGACTTGTGCGGCAGGAGAGAGGAAATGATGGGCAGAGCAGTGGGAGGCGCAGTAGGAGGCGGAGGTGGCGGAGTGGCTGAAGCGGGGAGGTGAGCGAGTTGAGTAGCCACCTGGGCCATCCAACCGCTGAGCTGAGAAACACTGGTGGTAAGTTGCTGTAGTGTTTCCATAACCTGATGTAGAGTTGACTCATGTTGCCCCACTAAAGCACCTTGAGTGGAAAGAATCTGTTTGATCCTATCCGAGTCTGCTGGCTCCATCTTTTGGCCAGATAATTCTGTTACATGTGATATCTCGGACCAACAGTAGCGGAGCCGGACACTGTTTGCCTGAGTCGGAGTGGGTGAGGGTTGTGTGTGTTGGCTTATCAAACCTGCAGTAAAACACATTCAGGTCGTCACCCAGGTTTCCTGCACTTGGTCATGTCCTGCAGCCCTCTCTACACTAATGCGAGGTCATTGGTTGAAAACCTGTTTTTCAAATTTTCAGTGTAGCACTGTTTGTTACTCTGTTACTCTTTGTGGTCTGGTTGTAAAGGATTCCGTTCAAACTTCTGTAAATCTCCTCCTTGGCTTGATAAAGCTGTCTCAGTTTTTCTGCATACCAGGGTTTATCCAGGGTTTATTCTATGTGTAGAATGTTTCAGTTGTCACACACATATCCTCACAAAAATAGCTGCTAGCTCTTCTGTAAGATGTCACTGTCTGAGAGTCTATTCAGGTCTTTAGCTGCAGTCTCAAAAATAGTAGTACTTTAGTCAGTACAATCAAACCAGTGTTACGTGTGATAATTTGGACCACCAGTAGTGGAGCCAGACACAGGCTAACCGTTCCAGAGTCTTTAAAGAACAAACAGAAAATTCAGCTGGCTAAGCACTTACAAAAGATCCAGCTCTTTTAAACCCTCGGCGGAGGAGATGGGAGTCAGCGGTCCACAGGGAGGCTGGTGAAGAATGAAGAAGGTGGCAGCTTACACACAATAGACAGAGACCAATCAGCACGGCGAGAAACATCCAAGCAGACTGGAATTATCTGGCAACGAGGTGGAGGGATGGCCAGGATTTAATGGAGAGGTTGATTACTGATGATGAGAAACCGGTGTGCCTCCACTGAAGACCAATTGGCCAGTCCCACCTCCTGCCACACGAGCTGCAAGAAACACCACAAGAAAAAAACAAAAAAAAAAAGACAACAATAAACCCCAGATCCTGACAACCTGGGGCCCGTTGCACAAAACTAGGATAAGGGATTAAGCCGGGATATGTTGGTTATCCTGGCTCAACTTATCCGTGATCCGGTTGCACAAAAGCAGGATAGCAGAAAGTGGGATATGTTATGGGATAAGTTACCATGGAGATTTATTCTGTGGAGCTAGCCTGCTCCAGACCAGGCTAAGTTCCAGGATCTATTTAATCTCATCCCTTATCTCAGTCAGCAGTCATCACAAACGGAAACCAATAGTTATTCCACTGACCACTACACATTTTTATCACATTCAATTAGATCCATGGTCATTATTTAAACATTAACACAAAACATAAGCATCATTAATTTCAATTTTAATTAATTTCAATCATTGTAGATAAATGATGATTTGAGATGATGTTGCAATCATCAGATAGACAGTTTCCCATAGACTATATATGAAATACACATCCAATATAAATATAAATACACATCAAAGAGTAACATGATGTTCCTTTATTGAATAAGGATAAATCAAAGCATCAGTTCCTTTCCAAACTGAAGTCACACAGTGACTCTACAAGATAGAAAGCACAGAATCAAAGCATATTATAACACAAGAGTAAATACACATCCAATGGTCTGTATATAATACACCCCACATGTCTGGACACTGAAATAAATGCAGGACAAATCCGTACACAACAAATGAACAGGCAAATGAATGGATGCAGTAGCCTGCAAGCTTGTGTACAGCACAAACATAAGAGGCCAAATCAATCTAACTTGATAAGATAAGATAACTTTATTTATCCCAAAGAGAAATTATGTAAGGGATAATGCCCGACGAGGTGGCCATTATCAGAAATGAATGCACCACGCGGAGGCGTGAACTGTCCAATGTGAAGCTCCACTTATACCATGGTCACTTACGAAAGAAATAATTCAATCAATTATTAATACGTTAATGTTGTTTTTTACCATTAAAATCATAAGTTTTTCCACAAGAAGTGGCCAAGTGGACTATTTCATATCTCTCGACGTGACACGTTGCCAAGGTAACCGGCTCTGGCCAGAGAACCTGCAGCTCGGTCGGCCGCAGCTGTTATATTAGGCCTAATCAGTGGAGGGAAGTGAGATGATTGCTTAATGTTATGTTATGTGATATAAAGTATCATTTCAGAGGGCAAGTGCACCACATGTTTTGGATTGGTTGAACTCAGCTCAGTCACTTATCCTGGATGTCTTAATCCTAGTGCAATGGGCCCCTGGCCAGTAAATCCAGTTTTGCCTCATTGGTCAATCTCTTCACAGTCTTTACCACAGGCTTAGCAGATTTTAGTTTCTACCTGTAAGTCATTTGAACATGTATCATACAGTGGTCAGAGAGTCCCAGAGCTCTGCAAGGGATGAGTGATAGGTGTCCTGTATACCACAATGGCAGTGGTTCAGAGTGTTTTTATCCCAGGTGGGATATTTAATGTGCCGTCTGTATTTTGGTAGTTCATGGTTTGCTGTGTTTAAGTCCCCAAGAACAATGAGAAGAGAGTCTGGATCTTTATAAGTAATTATCTGGTCAGCCAGGTGTTGGGATGGAAACACTGACCGGAATAAACAAGGAAAGCTTCCACAGTGGAAAAAAAAATTTTTTACAGTCTATGAATAGTCTCCTCAATGTTAAAGTGCGCTGAAAGCTCGCCACCTCAGACCTGGTCAACTCTGTGCGCCAGCGGCGCAAGTGGATTTTCGTAAACCAGTGGAGGCGTGCGCTCACGTCACCAACACCTCACAGTCGGGTTTCCACAGTGTCTGGCATTTCACTGTGATCAATAATTAGCGATAGCCGCAATTCAATGCAACTATCTGAGTCAGCACGTTCAGTCAGACCTAAATTTATATATTTCGATCGGTATCTCATCTGACCACATCGAAAGCACGTTCGGCACGCATAATGGTCACTCAACCTGGCCGAATGTACACAGGTGAAACAGGGATGTCTGGTGATCTGTGACTCAAATTGCCTGGTGACAAACGTATATGCCACTTTCCCCGGGTCGGCACATGACTCGTTCATCGTGGCGAATTCTAGCATCCCTACAGTCTTTCAGGGGGACACCCCTCTGGATGGGTGGCTGCTAGGTGATAACGGCTATCCACTGAAAACGTGGTTGATGGCGCCATATATCACAACTTCAACAAGAGGGCAGCGTGGTTTTAACGGTGTTTTCAGCAGTGCTCGGTCAGTCATCGAACGCACACTGCGTCACTGAGTCAGCAGATACAGTCAGACCTATATTTTGATCAGCATCTCATCTGACGACATCGCAAGCGCGTTCGGCACGTGTAATGGTCACTCACCCTGACCGAATGTACACAGGTGAAACAGGGATGCAAACTAATCGGTTAACGTCGCTGTGCCAACCAGAAACAGCCGTGGCATCCTACAGAGCATATATACTGCATCTATCTCAGAGCACTCGAGAGACAGAGCGCGACAGACACATGGTAAAAACGTAAGTGATGATCGTTGTCCGCTATTACCCACGTCATTTCATTCCAAATACAAATGTTATCATTGTAATGCTTAACGTTGTCTACAAAGATGGAGTACATCATTGCTTTGAGGAGGATGAGGAGGAGGCCGAAGATTTACCAGCTAAGGACCTCATATTTATCAGAATCAGAAATCCTTTATTTATTCCCGAGGGGAAATTGTTTTTGTTGCAGTGCTCCTTACAAGAATAGAATTAGAAAAAAAAATAGAAAAGAAAGAAAATAGAGAGAACTATATATATATAAAGCAAATATAAAAACTCTCTCTCTCTCTCTCTCTCTATATATATATATATATATATATATATATACACACACACAAAATATACCACAAAATATAGAACATCATATAAAACAATATATATATACTGAGAAAAAATAAACAGTATATACAAACAGGTGTGCAAAATAATATAAACGGGTGTCAGGAGACATGAGTGACGTCAGTGTCCTGGAAACTTGCCATGCGCCTCGCCAGCGGTGTTCTTAAAGGTGAGGCGAGGAGCTGCTGTGATTGGTGAAGATTTGACTTGGCTGTGCCAAACCCACTCCACGCCTTCTCCCCTCCCTCTTTCCGAGTTGCGCCGCTGGGTGGGACTGAAATGAGAAGGAGGTGGAGATGCGCCGCCGGCACAGCTCACGAAAATACCAAAATCTGCGCCGCCACGCCCCACTGGCGCAGCGGACATGACTTTGCGCGGCGCCTGCACCGCGCCGGTGGCGGAGTCGAAAATAGAGCCCTTGGGCTGAATCCCATTTCACCCCTTGGCCCTACCTCTTGGCCCTACCCCTCCGTTTTGCGCGTTCACATGGAGGGGTAGGGGTGTCCCAATTCCCATTATGACAGAGGGGTAGGGGGAAGTGGTAGGGCTATGTACCCCTCCAAATGGAGATTTTTCCGAGGCACATTCCAAATGGAGGGGTACGATGTACGGCAAGATGGCTGCTTCCGCAACTAAAGAAGGCCACAAATGTAAGTATTTTCTCCATGAATAAAGTTTTAAAATGTAGTGGTCATTTTCCTCGTAAAAAATCCCCTGAAAAAAATCGATAGTAGTCGAGGCTTCAGTTACGTGGTTACCATTGCCAGGCTGAATGCCACTAGCGGTGGCATTCAGCCTGGCAATGGCCGTTGTGGACATAACGGAGAAAATCCCGGACATCCTGAGTTCACATCCACGGGCGAAAAGGATTATTATTCACGCAGGAGCGAACAACATCGGCAGGAGCAGTCCGAAATTTTAAAACGGGACCCCACACCCCCCGTCAGCCCATAGAAGTACCGGACAACACCGTCCACAACATTACAACCATTATCTCCCACAGAACACACAAACCAAGGAAAGTTTTCAGACCACGCACACAGACTATCATTCAACCGTATCACTACGATGAGCACACGTTCGTCACGAATATTAACGTGGCAGTGCTGAACGTGTGCTCTCTTTCAAACAAAACCTTTTTAATGAATGATGTGATATTAGATTATAAGTTAGATTGTCTTCTTTTAACCGAGACATGGCTTGGCACTGACGCACCTGTTGTTCTCACTGAGGCTTCCCCACCAAATTTAAATTTTTTAGTTTCTACTAGAGGGGGGAGAGAAGGAGGTGGAACTGCATCAATCGTAACTAATGCACTGACTTCTACTGCAGTGTCTTTTAACAGATTCACATCATTTGAGCACCACACCTTTGTTTTTAGCAGCCCTCCGATTCTCTGCATTACTGTATATAGACCACCCCATCACTCTAGCTCTTTTATCAGTGAATTTTCAGATCTATTATCAATCATTCACACCACTTATAACAGGATCTTAATAATGTGATTTTAATCTACATGTTGATGACACCTCGGATCCAGTATCCAGAGAATTTTTAATCCTTGTAAATTGTCTAGATTTTGAGCAGCACGTCACACAGCCAACTCACAACAGAGAACACACCCTGGACCTCATCATAATCCATGGCCTGTCCATTGGTGTGTACTCTGTTGCCGACCTGGCTGTGTCTGACCATTACTGTGTGTTTTTTAACATCACCAGTTTTAACCAGCACGAGGAGAACCGTGAGGAGATGCTACCTAACTTCTGAAGTGGCTCCAAATTTTATTGAGATTTTAGAGTACTCCTGCTGAAATTTTACCTGCACCCTGTGATTTTATCGTTGACAATTTTAACAGCAAACTGAAGTCCACTCTCGACTCACTAGCTCCACTTTTAACTAAAACAATCACAAGAAAGCCTACACCCCCATGGAGAAACAACGATGAATTACATGAACTAAAAAGACAATGCAGGAGTACCAAGTGGAGACGGAGGAAATCTAAACTAGCTGTCGACCTCGAGACTCTACGGCAACAACTCAAAACCTACAATAATGCATTTAAAAAGGCAAGAATTTCTAATTTTTCACAACTTATCATAGACCACAAAAATAACCCCTGGTTTCTGTTTGCCACCTTTGATATTTTAACTAGCACAAATTTTAATAAAGTTTTTATGCTCTTTGTGAAAACTTTGCAGACCACTTCAGAACTAAAATCAAGGACATCAGATCTAGCCTTTTATCCCAAGTTTTATCTGTTAACACACTGGAATTGTTTTTTTGTTTTTGTTTTTTTTGACTGGCATAATCTTTCTGGGTACTGTGAGCTCTGTTATATGTATTGTGTATACTGTCCTGTTATATGTATTGTGTATACTGTCCTGTGATATGTAATGTGTATATGTGTTGTGTTTTTCTGTATCCTGATGGCTACATTGCACAAAATGAATTTCCGTAAGGACAAATAAACCATCTACCATCTTCTCCTCTTTTAATTGTTTAATTTATTTTCTAGTTCCAGTGTTTCCTCAGGGGGTCCTCCACACTGAGAGATGTGTCTGATCTGTTGCCGGGGGTGCTGTCCTTGGGCCCCTTCGGCCCGGCTGGTGGGGGACTCCCTACCATGGTGTGGGGGTCCGCCAGTTTGTCAGGGTCGGGTGAGCCAGGGTGCAGGCGCCCCCTGTGCTCACAGTCCCTGATGACTCCTCTTGGTGTGGACGACCCCAAAGGTGGCATTCTCCTCAATCCTCAGTGCCTTGCCATGTCTCGTTTCCCCTGCTACTGTCTGTGGTGAGAATGTGTGTGTGTGTGTGTGTGTGTGTGTGTGTGTGTATGCATGTAGTTGAGGGTGGGTGTTTGTACATATGGAGGGTGGGAGGGATGGGTTTTTAGTGTTGTTCTATTTTGATTTATATTGTTTTTAACTCTTGTGAAGCACTTTGTGTTGCATTTTATTATGTACGACAAGTGCCATATAAATAAAGTTTGATTTGATTTGATTTGAATGTAATTATACAGTAAATATAGTAAATCAGAACTTTTGACCCATCAAGATGTATCAAGGATCATTCTGTAGCACCATTAATTGAAATTGTCTTGAATCATGGAATTCCTATCCTATCCCATTGTGCACTGTGCTATTGATGCTTTCTCTTGCTAGCTCTAAGCCACAGCCAAAAGCAAAGAATGGGTGGGATCCTGAGGTGGAAGATATCAGTTCAGCAGATGAGAAGAAGACTGGAATCAAGGGCTTCATAAAGCAGCTGCCTCGTCGTAACACCACATGCCGTCCTGCTAAAGACCCTAAAGACTTGGACAGGGACAGTGGGACAAAACTGTCACACCTCAGAGAACAAAAAGAAGTAAGGAAGTATTTCATTTATCTGGAATTTGTACTGTCTTCATTCTGGGTTTCCTCTGTTGGGTTACTTGTATTAATGTTTTCAAGATGTTCAAATTTTAAGTCCGCTCTTCTTCTTTTGTGTATTTTTATAAGCAGAGAATGGAATTATCTCACCTCTTAAAAATGCCTCTCATTTTTCCTACATAAGAAACCTAACCCTAACCCTGTCCAACTCAGGGTCTTGGAGAAGGAATGTGTTAATGCGCCATGTGGTATTAGGATTTTGTAGACTGGTTCTATTCCATGGAAGTGTTACGGCAGCATGGTCACTAATAATGATGTTGTGGATCTTTGAGATATTACATAAAATTGAGTTGGTGGTGGTGAGGTGTGGAAGAATTCAATGTGTGAATATGAGTGGTGAACCAGTGGCTCAGTGCTACAATCTCCAACTTTATTGCTTATGTTGACTGCCAGATATGCTTATTGTTTGAAGCGTTAGCTCTGTCTGCTGAAGGGTTGGTGACTGTTAACATTGCCTCTTATTATGACTGGGCAATTGCTAATGTTGGAGATGGAGGAAAAGAAAATGTGAAAAACTGATGGGTCATCAGTATTTGGGCAATAAACATTGCCGATTGTTATGGAGCCGTTGTTGATTGATATATGATAAAATGTCCCTCAGGATTTGCGATGGTGTTGTGGACAAATTAGACTTGTTTGTTTATTAAAATACATACCCCTCTTTGTTTTGTGTTTTAAAAAGCCGAGAGGGAGAGAGGCTGAACTGTCTCGTGTTCTTTGGAGTGAAGCTGTCTTTGCCTGTTTTAGCTTTGTTTTTGCTGTCCTCGTTCAGATTCTGTTGTAGCACTCATAGATGCAATCTCAGTCTGAGGAGAAATTTGTCTTGTGAGAGTGTGAGAGTTGCGTTCACAGTCACATCAGAGTCTCTCTCCAAAGTGTAGTGTCAGTATACCATGGGGTATGTCTATCAAGTACATTTACATACAGCTGCAACACATATGGATGTAGCATGCAGCAAAGGGAGCTTTCCTCCTACTAGCCACATTAGCCGTGGAACGTGGTAACGGCAAATTCAACAAGCTCAGTCAGCATTGAAGCAAGGAAAATAGTAGTTACTGAATGTAACTTCAGTTCTATAAGTATGTGCATAACCCCCTACCTGCATATTATTGCAGCCACAGCGAAGCCCATTATATTAAATATGCCAAGACTTTTATCAAATTTTACCCACCCCTAGGCATGACAAATTGGATCAAGTTGGGCTGAGTCTGTCCAGTCTGAGCCAGTCATTATTGTCATTCACATCAAGATTATTTGAAAAAAAAAAAAAAAAAAATTACAGCTGGATTTGGAACATTGACATCACATGTACGTGAGGAGGATAGATCAGGACTATGTTGTGATATAGGACTTTAGCAACTAGTATATAGTTTAGATAATATTAAAGATCCAAGACAAAACTGATAGGAGCATGTGACCGTAGAAATATAACTTGCACAAACCTCAGTCAGGATCAGTGAGTCAGACAAGACCACCTTATTAAAATAGATGGTCCTTCTACCCTGCACTCTCTCTGCCATTTGTAACACACAGCATTAATATGTCACCTTATTTGAATTGCATCATCCATCCAAGATGAGGCTACACTTGATTAAAAAAGTTTCACAGCCTGCCGGTTTAATTTGTGTGTTAGAGGAAAGCAGTGTGCTAAAACATTTTCCTGGAGCACTAATTGTTCATCATTACAGGTTCTGTTAATATTCATACAAACTATTCAAACTTAAAAACTTAGATATAGTAGGGCAGTATTGTTCAAGTACACACTTAACAAGAGCTAGCTCAAAGTTCATTTCACACAGACTGAAATTAGCTAGTTCATGTTCACATTTCACAGTCCCAAAAGATGAATTAGTTCATGTTCATTTCCTCCAGCTTTTTTCATTTGGAATATGTACTGATATAACACAACAACACACCTACATCGGAACCACACCCTTAATGTTGATCAGAAGAACCTGTTCCCACAGGATGATGCCATATCCCCCTCATCTACATCAGAAGATGATGAGGGAGAGAAGAGACAGCAGAAGAAGCGGAACAAAAAGATTAGAAAAAAGATCTCGAAGTTCTTCAGGTTAAGGTTAGAGAAAGAGAAGGACAAAGAAGGGCATGGATCTTATCCTCAGAGGCCTTGCACATTGTCAGTTGACAAAGAACCAGAGCCTTTGCTGACCATCGTCTCTCCCAGTAAGTTCCTGCATTACACTATAGAACTACACAACTACATATGTCATTTATTTGCTGCTAAACCTTAAGTAAAAATGTAAATGTTGAATTTTTATTTTCTTTGAATCAACACATCACAATATGTGCCTCTGAACCAGCCTGTTTATCAATGCAGTTGACTGTCAAACACAGAACTCTTATGCCAGGGTCAGACTACACGACTACACAAATCTACCCCAATTTTGAGATGATTTTGTTGTGGCTGACCAATTACCAGTGTTGTGGCTAATCGTGAACGACAATCAGGCGTCTATACCCGTGTAGTCTAACATGCTACACAACCTATTGCACAGTGCCTTGGATGTTCCATGACACCCCAATGAAAAGTCTAGCATGTCAGAATTTTTTTGTCTTGACACGCCTAGTGTGACATCTCCCACAATATGTTCCTGAGAGTTTACTGATCAGGTGATCTCTCCAGAGCACAATCAGGTAAACATGGGGAAGGGGAGGGGGAGGAGGAGGGATGCTGAGGTTGATGCCATTAGGTGGGACAATGAAAGAGAGGAAAAGTTTGTTGAGCTGTGAAAACAGTACCACTGCCTATTTGACGTTTCCTCAAGGGAGTACCATGTAGGGCTGGGTGATAAAACGATAACGATATGTCTCGTGATAGACACGTAATCAATATCAATAAAAAAGAAGAAGAACTAGCTTAGTGAGAAATCCAGCCTGAAGGTTCTCACTTACCTGGGGAGCCAGGTAACACAGTGCTGCTCATTGCATCTCATCTCATTTAAGTCCAACCTCCTACTGGTCTAGCTATCAGTGACATCTAGTGTCTGTTAGCCCGCAGGACAGAAACTATTGTAGTAGTTTGAACAATGGTTATCAAATGGAAATGGAAATTCTTTTGTTACAATGAGCACCTGAATAAAAATGAAAAACGAGACGAAAACATAAAAACACTTGAACACACCGACAAAGACAAACATGTAGACCACATTATCGGGACAGAGAGGAGCCGCTGCGTCCGCACGCACGGCCATCACTACTACTACTCTTTGTAGTATTCTTTATCTTCTGTAGGTAGGTAAGGGATGTTCTCTAGTGTAATGCAGTTGCTCTTGTCGATTTCTTCAGTTTCATCTTCTAGTTCAGGTTCAGAATCAGAAGTGAGATTGTTGTCGGCATAACCAGAAGCTGCGTAAGTAGCCACGTGGTTCCCTTTTAACATGCAGCTGATTGGCCGAAAAAAGAACAGAAGCACGTGAATAGCTAAAGAAAACCAGTATGCTAATTTACTGTTGAATTGCCGCACCCCCAACTAGGACCGAGAATTTCCTCTAAAACAACCTAAATTCAAATACAAAGTTTCTGGTTTTAAGGCCCCCTAATACTGTTATTTGAAACATGGAGTGGCTTCTTCATGATTTTAACTTACATATTCTGCAAAAATATTGTTGCTGGTTTTCTTGTGGTGGGTCACATATTGTAAATTACCATAGGGCAGTGTTTCTCAACTCCGGTCCTCGGGCCACCCTGCCCTGCATGTTTTAGATGTTTCCCTCTTCCACCACACCTGATTCAAATGATCAGCTCATCATCAAGCTCTGCAGTGGCTTGATAAGATAGGGTATATAACATTTGTGCAATATATATATATATAGTCTTCTTGTCCTCTGACTTCTTGCACTCTGTCTTGTTGCTGCTGTAACATGTGAATTTGCCCCATTGTGGGATAAATTAAGTCTATCTTATCTTATACCTTCTACCTTATACTACAGTAGAAAGAGGTAAAAGTTGAATATTAAAAGCATAATGAAGGTTCATCTAAGATGCTTTTGTTGTTGTGGTTACTGTTGATATAGATCACCCCCCTGAGTTTTATAATGAAGTAGCAGAGAAACTGGAAAAGATTGCCCAGAGGTCCACCAGTATAAAGAACAGTCCCACAGCTCAGCCATCACCAGGTAATCAAACACGCACGCACGCACGCACGCACGCACGCACGCACGCACGCACAGTTGTGTATATTTCATAGAGATGTCAGCTGACAAGCACCCCATACTTATACTCCAGTAACTTCTGTCACCTAAATGTAGATATTGTAGGAAGTAGGAGATCTTGAGCACATTGTGTGAAATGTGTGTGTGTACTGTCAAAAATGTGAGAACAGAAGTAGTTCAGAAAAGTGTTGGTTCCTGTTTCTCTCCTGCTATTATTACATCCACTGTCACTGTTACTGTGACTGCATGTCTGTCTCTCTGTCTCTGTCTCTGTCTCTCTCTCTCTCTCTCTCTCTCTCTCTCTGACTGCATTTCTGTCTGTCTGTCTGTCTGTCTGTCTGTCTGTCTGTCTGTCTGTCTGTCTGTCTGTCTGTCTGTCTGTCTCACTCTCCCTCTCTTGCTCTTCCTCTCTCACCCAACCGGTCGAGGCAGATGGCCGCCCACCCAGAGTCTGGTTCTGCTCGAGGTTTCTGCCTGTTAAAAGGAAGTTTTTCCTCGCCACTGTCGCCAAGTGCTTGCTCATGGGGGAATTGTTGGTTTCTTTGTAGATAAAAGAGCTTGGTCTGTACCAGCTCTATATGGAAAGTGTCCTGAGACAACTTCTGTTGTGATTTGGCGCTATACAAATAAAATTGAATTGAATTGAAAAAATATGGGGTCTCAGACAATATGGGAACCAATGCAGCAATTTGTTGGCACTGCTGTTGCTGGGAGGGTCATGGAACCAAAAGTGTAAGTCTGATTGCTCCTGCAGTTACGTGTCTGTGACCAGAACAAATAAAAATGATGTATGTGGAGAATGTAAGGGAAATTCTCCCTGTTGATCGTTGAGAGTTGCTAATTCTTGGAAGAATTACTGACTCGGTGTGATGAATCAGGTCTCTTTAATACATGCAGCATGGAGGGAAGACTCATGCACAGTGTTTTCTGCAGATCTCCACAATGTCTTGACTTTTATACTGTCTGGCAACAAAAGGACAACTGGTTGTCACATGCACCTGGTGTTGGTAAATCATTCCCCCAAAACAATGACCATGTGAGAAGCACACTAATCCTGTTTTAGGGTTTTAGACTGTACCATAAACTCCTCAGGCACAATGCAATTCCCTAAATTTCCCCCTTCATCCCGTTTCCCTCACTGAATGACCTTTTGTCCTCTTTCTCACCTTACTGAGAAAGGGCCACTACAATTCATTGACTGATTCCTGGGATTAGTAAGTCAACTAATTCCTACAAATGACAGTTGTGGGAGTGCCAGTTAAAGTGAATAGTTTTAGATGATATTACAGCTCCTCTCCAATCTGATGGTTTTGTACTACTTCTCTACTACCCTACTCAATCTCTGAACATTCTGCCCCATACACACTAATGTAGAAATCTGTGGAGGGATTGGAAATTACATGAAAATTAAAACTGTGATTGATTGTGTAAGTAGACTTTACTTTGTTAATCCAAATTCGAGGAATTCTTTAATCAAACCCTAAACCTACCCCTTTTCATGAAAAAGTTAATTCATGTGATAAAATCCCATCCCACTCGCCGGGGGGCCCTGCGGAGCTCAAAACAATACTGAGGTGGATAACAACTCCATGATGATGAAGGGTAAAAAAGTGAAAGCCAAGCTGAACACTACCCCAACATCTGAGACATCCACCTCTTGCCCAACCAGGGCCTCTGAACTACACACACACCCACGTCCTTTCTGAAGAATCCAGGATTGGTCACTGGAGGTGTGGAAGAAGGTACTTATCATAGGTGATTCAAACCTCTCCTGCATACCCACATTCAGCCACCCACACATCCAGAACAACAGTTTCCCTGGAGCCACATTTCACCACATCACCGCCATTTTAAAGAAGCTGCCACCCCAACACACCATCACCCAGGTCATACTCTCCATCGGTCTCAGTAACTGTCTCTCCGAACACGAATCCTCCACATTCCTCAAGCAAGCGCAGCAAATGTGGAGCACCAGCCAGACCACCTTCCCAAACGCCACCATTTACTTCCCAGTAATAAACTTTTCATGGAAACTGGACAACCGTAAACAAACTCTACTCACCCACCTTAACAACACCATAGCCTCAAAATGCAATTTCATTCAGGAAATTAACCCGCTACTTTTCCAGACCACAGCCAACAGTATACACTGGGCTGCCCAGGTGGCCGGAGGGATATTCAGGTACCGGAAACAACACTTAAACACTTAAACTCACCTCCCCCACAACCTTCAAATATAACCAACCTTTCTGCTGCCCCCCCCCCCCCAGCTGGAGATTTTAGAGAAAGGACTCACCTTCATCCTGACTCCCAATCCTACCACCCGGCTGGAGCTCAGAAGGGACCTTCATGCCTTTCATAGAAGGCTAAAATTGATTGACCACTTCCAGGGGGCACAGGGGCCTCTATCCTTCACAGGACCGTCCACATGGCAACCACACCCGGACACCATTTCACCCACCATAACACAACTTATTGCTGAAAATAACCGGGCACTCACACGCTGGCACCCCCGTCCACATAGAGCACCCAACATTAGCCAGGATCATACACACCCTCAGCACACTAGGTACATGCAAACACATAGTTATTAAACCAGCTGACAAAGGGGGCCCAAATTGTCATTCAGGATAGGGATAATTAGAAGCACACAGACAGTTAAATAACAGAACATACTACAAACCACTACACAATCCAACAGGAAACACAAACATTAGTTAGGAACATTGCAGACACATTACACAGACACAAATACATCACTGCAAAACAAAAACAATACCTGGACAGTCCTGATGAGCCCAGGCCCCGCCTCTTCTACCTCTTACCCAAGATCCACAAGCACCCTGGAACGTGGACGGTCCCTTCTGTTGTTCCGGTCGGCCGCCCCATTGTCAGCAACTGTGGTTCAGAAACATATGCCATAACAGAATACATAGATCATTTCATCAATCCCCTCACCAAGCTTCGCCTCAGCTACATCAAAGATACATATAATTTTGTACAGACAATAAAAAACCAACATGTACCCCGTCACACCCTCCTTTTTACAATAGACATAGATTCCCTTTACACCAACATCGAGACCCCACTTGGACTAGCTGCCGTACAATCAATTTTCAGAAAACAGCCAGACCCAACTCGCCCTGACCATCACATCTTAAAACTTCTGGAAATAACCCTCACCAGAAATGATTTTATGTTTAATAATCAGCACTATCTCCAGCTGTGCGGCTGTGCGTTGGGCCGGAAGTATGCGCCATCTTACGCGGACATATATCTGGCCCACTGGGAGGAAACAGCATTTACCAACATCCCCATCAAACCCAACCCTCATTTCCGGTACCTGGATGACATTTTCGGCCTCTGGGACAACACACCAGAACAGTTCATTGCTTTCATCGACATACTCAACTCGCACCACCCCAAGATCAAAGTCAAACACAATTTACATCCCCTTACAATAGAATTTCTGGACACAAGTGTCTTCTACTGCGATTCCAGCGACCAAACCAAGACACTGGCCACCAAAGTCCACTTCAAAGACACGGACTGACATGCACTCCTCCATAAAACCAGCTACCACCCAAGGCACACGTACAGAGGTCTAATAAAGTCCCAGCTGATACGCTTCCACAGGATCAGCACCTTCCTGGAGCATGTGGACGAAGCTGCAAGCACCCTCTTTAGTGCACTGAGGCCTACAGGCTACTCAAGGCGCTTCCTCAGGAGTGTCAAGGCAGAGGTCAGCCGCACCTTTAAAGACAAGTACCACCATAACATTCCCCGGCCAGCCGGCCCATCTCTTGTCCCCCTGGTGGTCACCTACTCGGAAACCACCAGGAGCCTCCTATCCACCATCAAGGCCAACTTTGAGGGGGCAAGGAGGAACTGTGACGCGCTGGGGGACTGTCGGCTGATCTCCGCCCAGGAACAAAAACCTCAAAGATTTACTGGTGCACTAAGACCTCAACAAGCCAACAAAAACCGGGGAAGCGCTTCGAGGCTCGGCGGTTGGTTTTGTTTCTCTCCCCCACATTTTTAACCCTCACGCCAGAATAGGCAAAAACCCATGGCAGGCCTTGAAACCCAAAACAAATAATGCTATATATGCTATATATTAGGTGCAAGGCCTGCCACAAAATGTATGTGGGGCAGACCAGACACTCAGTTGCTGCCAAAATAAAACGGCATTTTTATATTATGAACAATGGGAGTGGCACCAGTGTCCTATATGCACATTTTAAACTCCATGGCCAACACAATGTCCAGAGCATGGGCCTGGAGAGCAGAAGGGAATGGACCATGGGCCAGAGACAGGCAGTGGAGAGGAAATGGATTCATCTACTAAAGACCATAGACCCCACCGGGCTAAATGAAAAGTATGTGTGATGAGTCCATTTCCACTTGATATTAAAAAACCTTTTCCATAGCATTTACGAGAAGAGCTCACCTCCACACTTTCCAGGGCCTCTTCTCCTACAGGTTTCTGGCAGGGCTCCGACTGTGGTGATCCAAGAAAGAAACCCTCTTTTTTCTTTTTTCTACAACCTTTTTGAAGGTGATTTAACTGTTTTAATTTTTAAATTCTCTTTCTTCAATTATTTTTTATTTTTTTTTATATATATTTATTCCATTTAATTTAATTATAATTTAACTTATTTAAATTAAGAAAATACAGTCTCTCCACCATTTATCATGCATTCTTTACCAACATTGTATATATGGATTTGATGCATGCATGTCTTAACAATTATATCCATCCATTTTCTATACCGGACTATCCCTATCAGGGTTGTGGGGGGGCTGGAGCCTATCCCAGCTGTCAATGGGCGAGAGGCGGGGTACACCCTGGACCGGTCGCCAGTTGATATAGAGACATACAAACATTCACGCTCACACTCACACCTAAGGGCATCTTAGAGTCACGAATTAACCTAATGAGCATGTTTTTGGTCTGTGGGAAGAAGCCGGAGTACCCGGAGAGAACCCACACAAGCATGGGAAGAACATGCAGAATTCGCACAGAAAGGCCCTGCGCGACCCGGGGATCGAACCGGCAATCTTCTTGCTGTGAGGCACATGCAGTATCTGCTGCTCCACCGTGCTGCCTAACAATTATATATTATATATATTTTATCATTTTACCACAATTGTTGTGTGCACTTTTTTAATCATGCTTGTAAGCACTTGCTTTTAACAGGATGGACGGAAGACTATGGGCTCTATTTTCGATTCCACCGCCGGCGTGGCGCAGGCAGCGCCGCCGGCGCAGTAGTATTTTCGAGGGGCGCAGGCAGGCGCACGGCGCATTTGGTATTTTGGTAAACCGAGGCGTACAGAGGTGCGCCAGGGTGGGCGTTGCGGCGCAGTAGGGGGAGGTGTCGGCATAATGAGCATTTCGGTCTGCGCCGGCGGCGTAAAAGTGCGCTGAAAGCTCGCCACCTCAGACCTCAGACACCAACACCTCACAGTCAGGTTTCCACAGTGTCTGGCATTTCACTGTGATCAATTATTAGCAACAGTCGCAATTCAATGCAACTATCTGAGTCAGCACATACAGTCAGACCTAAATTTATATATTTTGATTAGTATCTCATCTGACCACATTGAAAGCGCGTTCGGCACGCGTAATGGTCACTCAACCTGACCGAATGTACACAGGTGAAACAGGGATATCTGGTGAACTGTCACTCAAATTGCCTGGTGACAAGAGTATATGCCACTTTCCCCGGGTCGGCACATGACTCGTTCATCGTGGCGAATTCTTGCATCCCTACAGTCTTTCAGGGGGACACCCGTCTGGATGGGTGGCTGCTAGGTGATAACGGCTATCCACTGAAAACGTGGTTGATGACGCCATATATCACACCGTCAACAAGATGGCAGCGTGGTTTTAACGGTGTTTTCAGCAGTGCTTGGTCAGTCATCGAACGCACACTGCGCTTAATAATTAGCAACAGCGACGATTCAATGCAGCTATCTGAGTCAGCACATACAGTCAGACCTATATTTTGATCAGCATCTCATCTGACGACATCGCAAGCGCGTTCGGCACGCGTAATGGTCACTCACCCTGACTGAATGTACACAGGTGAAACAGGGATGCGAACTAATCGGTTAACGTTGCTGTGCCAACCAGAAACAGCCGTGACATCCTACAGAGTATATATACTGCATCTATCTCAGAGCACTCGAGAGACAGAGAGAGACAGACACATGGAAAAGTGATGATCGTTGTCTGCTATTACCCACGTCATTTCATTCCAAATACAAATGTAATCATAGTAATGCTTAACGTTATCTACAAAGATGGAGCTTTGAGGAGGATGAGGAGTATGCCGAGGATTTACCATCTAAGGACCTCATATTTAGACATCAGAATCAGAATCAGAATCACAAATCCTTTATTTATCCCCAAGGGGAAATTGTTTTTGTTGCAGTGCTCCTTTCAAGAATAGAATTAGAATAAAATTAGAAAAGAAAGAAAAGAGAGAGAACTATATATATAAAAAGCAAATATGAAAACAAAATATTTATATTGAGAATATATATATAAACAAAATATACCACAAAATACAGAACAGAATATAAAACAATACACACACACACACACACACACACACACACACACACACACACACACATGAGTGACGTCAGTCTCCTCCTGGGAGAAGTTTGGGCGTCGGACTCGCCACTTGCCATGCGCCTGGCCAGCGGCGTTCTTAAAGGTGAGGCAAGAAGCTACTGTGATTGGTGAAAATTTGACTCGGCTGTGTTAAACCCACTCCAGGACTTCTCCCATCTCTCTTTCCAAGTTGCACCGCTGGCGGCGCAGCACAAGAAAATACCAAAGTCTGCGCCACCACGCCCCATCAGCGCAGCGGACCTGACTTTGTGCTGCGCCTGCACTGCGCCAGCGGCGTAGTCAAAAATAGAGCCCTGTATCTTATTAAAGCATGATCTTACCCCTTCAATAAATTGGGGATTTATTTATTTGTTCACTATATGTTCACTATATATATATATATATATATACACACACACACACACACACACACACACACACACACACACACACGCACACACACACGCACACACACACACACATAGTTTTAACCTTCCTTTATATATCTTTCTATTATCTCTTATTAAAATTTATAAAAGGATCATTTCCTCACAAGAGGCCTCACACTGCAGCCGGAGCACCCATCAATCCTTGTCCTTAATAAAATGTATTTTATAAAAACCTGTGGGAAGTTGGTGTCATTATTATTATTAGGGCTGTCAGTTTAACGTGTTAATTAGATTAATTAATTACGCTGCAAATTAACGCGCTATAAAAATGAATCATGAGTGGCAAGTCAATGCGCAAGCATTTTAAATTTGGCCCTTTGAGTGACCCGTAGGCTGCAGTGAGGTCGCATCCTACCTGCGCCACTAGTCAAAAGCAGGGTGACAACAGACATGGATGCGACACCGTAGAGCGAGGCAAGCCTACTTGTACCTTTGAACGGCAAGTTTATTTATAAAAAGAACAAAGACGGGACTATTAACAAGAACGCAGTGATTTGTACCTTGTGTAAAAAAGAATTTTCCTATCACTGTAGCAGCTCCAGCCTGAATTATCATTTAAAGGCTAAACATGTAGTTGCTGCTAGTGCCGCTAGTGCTACTGTGAGCTCACTCCGCCAACCCACACTTGCTGAGTTAGGAAAACGAATGAGCAGAGCCACGACAGAAAAACTGACAAACTCAATCGCAAAGTGGGTTGCTGCTGATTGCAGGCCGATTTCAATCGTGGAAGACGATGGCCTAAAAGAGGCGTTTCAGATAGCGTCATCTGACTCTAATGTGAATGTCAGTGAATTGTAATGTCCTAGAATTCAAATTCTTTATTTGGGGACCTTTAGCAGATATGAGATTAAAATGCGATTAATTAGATTAATTAATTACAAATCCTGTAATTAATTAGATTAATTTTTTTTAATCGCCTGACAGCACTAATTATTATATTCACTTTTTAGTAAGAACAAGCTCTTTTACTTTGGAATTGGAATTTTACAAATGTAAGGTTTTAGACAGAGAACATCAGAACCATGCATGACTCTATTTTAACCCTGTGTATATATGGGTGTTTTTCTCTCTTATTTAACTTTTATCTTCACTACTTGTATATATTTTTATATAGTATGATTTTTACTAGCACTTGTTTGAAGGCACTTTTGTATTATTTTTATTATTATATGCTTTTAGCACTTATGTTTTACTAATCCCTCTTGTTTTTTGTCTAACCTCTTACATTCACATCCTAGCACTTATTCTCTTATTATATTGTATAAAGCTTGAATCATTTGAAGGGTTTACTTAATTGAGTCCCAAAGTAACTAAGCCTCAAAGAAAGTTGAATATTTTAAAAGTAGATACTAAGGGCTCTATTTTCGACTCCGCCGCTGGTGCAGCGCAAAGTCAGGTCCACTGCGCCGATGGGGTGTGGCGGCGCAGACTTTGGTATTTTCGGGCACTGCGCTGCCGGCGTATCTCCTCCCCCTTCTCATCTCAGTCCCACCCAGCAGTGCAACTTGGAAAGAGGGAGGGGAGAAGGCGTGGAGTTGGTTTGACACAGCTGAGTCAAATCTTCACCAATCACACCAGCTCCTTCGAGGACGACTGAGCCTGCGCAGGAAAGTGTCTGACGCCCAAACTTCTCCCAGTAGGAGACTGATGTCACTCATGTCTCATGACATCCATTTGTATATACTGTTTATTTTTTCTCAGTATATATATAGTTTTATATTCTGTTCTATATTTTGTGGCATATTTTGTTTATATATATATTCTAAATATAAATATTTTGTTTTCATATTTGCTTTTTATATATATAGTTCTCTCTCTTTTCTTTCTTTTCTAATTTTATTCTAATTCTTTTCTTGTAAGGAGCACTGCAACAAAAACAATTTCTCCTCAGGGATAAAAGGATTTCTGATTCTGATTCTGATTCTGATGTCTAAATATGAGGTCCTTAGATGGTAAATCCTTGGCCTCCTTCTCATCCTCCTCAAAGCAATGATGTACTCCATCTTTGTAGATAACATTAAGCATTACAATGATAACATTTGTATTTGGAATGAAATGACGTGGAGCCGAGATATGCTCCGGCTCCCCCGCGACCCTGAAAGGGATAAGCAGCCTTGAAAATGGATGGATGGATGGATGAAATGACGTGGGTAATAGCAGACAACGATCATCACTTTTTCCATGTGTCTGTCTCTCTCTGTCTCTCGAGTACTCTGAGATAGATGCAGTATATATGCTCTGTAGGATGCCACAGCTGTTTTTGGATGGCACAGTGACGTTAATTGATTAGTTCGCATCCCTGTTTCACCTGTGTACATTCGGTCAGGATGAGTGACCATTACGCGTGCTGAACGCGCTTGCAATATGGTCAGATGAGATACTGATTAAAATATCTAAATTACTGATCAAAATATATAGATTTAGGTCTGACTGTATGTGCTGACTCAGATAGTTGCATTGAATTGCGACTGTTGCTAATTATTGATCGCAGTGAAATGCCAGACACTGTGGAAACCTGACTGTGAGGTGTTGGTGACGTTAGCGCACGACTCCGCCAGTTTCCGAAAATCCACTTGTGCCGCTCGACCAGGTCTGGGGTGGCGAGCTTTCAGTGCACTTTTACGCCGCTGGTGCAGACCGAATTATGCCGACCCCCCCCCCCCACCCTGGTGCACCTCTGTACGCCTTGGTTTACCAAAATACCAAGTGCGCCGTGCGCCTGCCAGCGCTGCTCAAAAATTCCACTGCGCCGATGGCACAGCCTGTGCCGCACCGGGGGCGGAGTTGAAAATAGAGCCCTAAGTGTTCAAATACATTGCTAGAAAAGATTGAATCTAAATTTTTATATTTCAAAGCTGTAAGATGAAATGAATTACCTCGTATTAATATCATGCAGATTAAATTAATTGCTTAAAACTGTGGAGATGGAATTGGTCTACAGGGCTGAGAGTGTAAAGCATTACTGAGCATAACAATGCAGCAATGGAAAATGAATTGCTCAAAGCTGAACTGCATTATCTAAAGAAGCTATGAGCTTAAAGGCACGTCTAAAAAAAACCCCACTACTGTTACTGACTTACTTCTGCTGTAGTAGAAAACTGCATGATTTTTTTTAAGATGCATAAAAGGTAGAATAAAACTTGAATAGAAGCATAAATGTTGTCATATATGTGTATGTATGTCTTAATGGCACTGAGGGACTGCTTTGAAACTGGGATGTATTGTGCAGTACACATTGGGAGGACAATTTGACAACCTGCATCATGGACTACATCAACTTCTGTGTGGAAAATACTGTGCCTCCCAGGAAGGTACACTGTTTCCAAAGCGACAAACCCTGGGTGTCCCTGGAACGAAAAGCCCTGCTGAATAAGAAGGAGAGGGTCTTTAGATCAGGGGATAAGGATGAGCTGAGGAGGTTGCAGAGGAAGCTGAAATAGGAGATAAGGAGAGGTAAAGACAGCTACAGGAGGAAGCTGGAGGAGAACCTCCAGGAAAACAATGCCCCCAGTTCCTTCCCCCAGTTCCCTCCCCCACCCACCAGAGCCCAGACCTGAGGCCATTAATGCTCCACCTTTGGTGGCACGGTGAAGCGGTGGTAACACTGTCACCTCACAGCTAGAAGGTCCCGGGTTTGATTCTCGCTGTGGGCACCGGGGGCATGTCCTTCACCATGCCTTCGGTGCCTGCTGCTTGAGGAAAGGGGCCTTTTTGTGTGGAGTTTGCATGTTCTCCCAGTGTTCACCTGGGGTATCCTCCATAAAAATATACCCCCACCAAATACATGCAAAAAAATCACCACCTGACCAGTGGCGATGAGGAGAGTTGGGTCCCCGAGCGCTGCTGTCGGCTGGCAGCCCACCGCTCCTGGTCTGCCACGGAGGAAGGACGGACACGGAGAAAATAATTTCACTGGAAGCATGGCGTGTAGTGTGCAACTAACTCACTGTGATGTGATAATAAAAAGTACGTTTCTTCTTCTTCTTCTTCTTCTTCTTCTTCTTCTTCTTCTTCTTCTTCTTCTTCTTCTTCTTCACACCCCTCGCAGCACCCCGACATCCTCTTTCATGTGTCATCATGATGGGCTGGAGTTTATTTCAGGTGTGGCATTATCATTTGAAAACTGTTGCTCCCTTGATAGAAGAAAAATGGCGGCGCCCTGTTTGGCTGTGGCTGCACAAGCTCCAAAAAAATTATGATAGTTACGATCATAATATGCCGCCTAGGATGGCAAAGTCAGTCAGTAATCTGAACAAAATAGTATATGATTGCCAGCTCTTGTAGGAACTGCAATCATCCAGTGACTTCGGCATTGTAGATACAACTACTCTGGAGTGTTTATGAAGCCTTGGAGCATTATGCCAGCAAAACCCGGAGGCCTATGGTGCAGCGGACTTGCCTAACTGCACAGGCCGAAAGAGATCCAAGCAGAGGCGGTGTGACCAGAAGCAGACTGCTACTAACATCGAGGATGAGGAACTGCTGCGCAATAATCCTGACAGAGACATGGCTAAACTCCTTAATTCCAGACAATGCTGTTGGGATCAAGGGGCTAGCTACATTCCATGCCAATAGGAGCTGTGCACTCAGTGGTACATCCCGGGGGGTGTGTGGGGGGTGGTGTGTGGGGGTGTGGTGGTTGTGCATCTACACCGACAACAACTGGTGTAATATTGCTAAGTACGTCTCAAGCTATTGCTCACCGGACATTGAGCTTTTGACTGTACTCTGCAAACCATTTTATCTGCCCAATTTACTGTAGTTTCCATCACTGCTGAGTATGTGCCTCCCAGTACTAACACAAACGAGGCTATGTGTGTTCTCTACCAGACTATTAGTGAGTTGCAATCCACTCACACTGTGGGCTTCATTGTTGCTGGGGATTTTAACCAGACCAATATCAAGACAGTTCTTCCGCATTTCCACCTGCATATGGATTGTGCAACCAGGGGAGTGAACACACTGGACAAGGCCTACACTAACATCAAAGATGCATTCAGAGTAGCCCCCCACCTCCACCTTGGCTCTTCAGACCATCTGTCCGTTATGCTAATTCCTACATACAAGCCCCTGCTGATCAGATTAAACCTTCAGTGAGGCAGGTGAGTGTGTGGTCTGAGGGAGCTATGGAGACACTTCAGGACTGTTTTGAGTGCACTGACTGGAATATGTTCAAGGAAGCTGCCTCCTACAATGATCACATCAATATTGATGAGTATGCCATGTCTGTGTCAGCCTACATCAACAAATGCATGGATGATGTCAGCACCTTGAAGAACATTATCACTCGGGCCAACCAAAAACCCTGGATGACTGTGGATGTACGGAAAATGCTAAAGGCACGGAACTCAGCATTCAAGTCTGGAGATGTGGTGGCACTAAGGACAGCGAGAGCCAACTTGAACCGTGCCATCAGACCAGCAAAGTATGCCCACAGCCAAAAAAATCCAGGAATTTTTCCATGATGCCACCAACACCAGGAATATGTGGCAAGGCATAACTACAAGATAGCCCCTCCAGCATGTGATGATGATGCAGACTTCCTCAATGATCTCAACATCTTCTTTGGAAGGTTTGATGTACTAAACAGCACTCCTGCAGTGAAAGCTGTTCCCCAGGAGGATGAAGAGGCACTCTGTCTCGACACAGCTGATGTACAGAGGTTTCTGAGGAGAGTCAACTCACGGAAGGCCCCGTGCCCTGACAACATTCCTGGTCAGGTGCTCAGAGAATGTGCAGATCAGTTGGCTTATGTTCTAACAGACATTTTTAACACCTCATTTCACCAAGCAAAAGTCCCATCTTTTTTCAAGTCTGCCACCATCATCCCAGTGCCAAAGAAACCTCAGACCACAACACTTAACGACTTCTGGCCCGTTGCACTCACTCCCATCGTGATGAAGTGCTTTGAGAGACTGGTAAAGGAGCGTATCATCTCCAAACCCATTCAACACCATCATTCCACAGCATCTGGTAGACAAACTGGGACCCCTGGGGTGCAGTACCCCCCTGTGTAACTGGCTGCTTGACTTCCTCACTGAAAGACCTCAGTTGGTGCGTGTTGGACAGAACACCTCCTGCGTCATCACCCTCAGCACAGGCTCCCCTCAGGCTTGTGTCCAGAGCCCTCTGCTGTTCACTCTGACACATGACTGCGTCCCTAAGGCTAACACCAACCACTTTGTTAAGTTTGCAGACGACACAACAGTGGTGGGCATCATCAAGGACGACAACGACCTAGCCTACAGAGAAGAGGTGGAGCAGCTGGTGGGCTGGTGCAAGGACAACGACCTGATCCTGAAAATGGATAAAAAAAAGACATCATTGTTAACTTCAGGAAGCACCAGCCCAGCCCCGCTCCACTTCTCCTTGATAACACAGCTGTGGAGGTGGTCAGCAGCACCAAGTTCCTGGGGGTGCACATCATGGACAACCTCACCTGGTCTGTGAACACATGACTGGAAGAATGTGAGGAGAGTGGTGACGACAGCGGAGAAAATCATTGGGACTTCTCTCCCCTCCATTCAGGACATTGCACCTAAACGCTGCATGTCCCGTGCCGAAAACATCATCAGTCTCTATTTTTTATTTTTTCGCAGCATAAGGATGGCCCGTTTCTCCTTTTACCACATGTTATTGATTTGCAGCAACAGCTTCCAAATGAAAATGTATGCATAATTTTTCCATGACATGGATATTAGATAAATATTACAGAATTAAAGATGATAGATTTGAGTGCACTTGGCTCGGCTACTACTTGTGGCCGCTGTGGCTCAGAAAGTAGAGCGGTTGTCTGCCAATCAGGAGATCGTGGTTTGATCCTCGGCAGTCCAGATGCAGAAGTATCCATGGGCAAGATACTGAAACATACAACTGCCCCGGATGCTGTGCCATCAGTGTGTGAATTCATATGTATGTCGCTGTGGATAAAAGCGTTTGCCAAATGACTAATTGTAATTGTACTTAGGCTTCAAACAAAATGACTGCTACACACCATGTGGAAAAGGCATTACCCCATAGGCCAGTAGGAAGCAGAGTTTTTCAACTAAATGATGACTGGGGCCAGTATACACTCTTGGATCTATCACTTAAACTTGATTGTCTCATTTGTATTTCATCTTCTCTGTGGAACCTGTAGCTAGAAGCTGACACTGTGACAGGAGCATGCTTTTTAACACAGCACAGCAGTTTTTTCTTCTTTCTTTTAGCAGTGTGTGAGAAAGACGAAGTGGTGCGGCAGCTCGTTCAGGTGCTCTCTTTGGAGGGAGATTCTATCAACACTAAGGTAGGTAGTGATTCATCATAAGGTGTGTAAAGCAGCATGATTCATTTGACAGATACTAACAGGTCTTTGTGTTGAGAAGAGACTGAATATAGAGAATTATTGACCCATACATTCTGTGAAGTAATGTCAGTAAACTGCAGTCAACTTGAGCTGCTCTCTAATGCTTTAAATAAAAAAAGGTTGTTAATGAGTTCAACATTATGGGCACAGTTGGTTTTGTTGGTCAGCAGGTATACGTGTTACCACCTACCATAAAAATTCACTGTACATGTATCGAAAAATAGAAAAACAGCAACAGTAGACACAAAGACAGCTGTGAATTTATGGAATTGATTATATTTCTTGATTGGGATGATGCAATTTAACATAGCTCCAACACAAAGCAGAAAATATAGAGTTTATAGCTATTGTTTGTCCCTAGTTGCACTTTTACATGTACAGTGTAATTAAAATAAATTGTTTTCAGTATCAGAAAACTACATTACACTATAGATATGGAAATACGATAAAATGCACATACCATGAAACACCAGTACTCATACAACATAAAGACGCACTTCTTTGGTGGAAAAGATTTTATATCTAGAATTAATTTGATTTCAGCTGGTAATGTGTTCCAGAGTTGACTCCTTTTATGGAGAAAGATGATTGTCCAAATTTAGATCTATGATACTGCTCCTAGTTACTCTGTTAATGCATTATCTTTGGATATATCTGGAAAGAGGCTCTGTGGCTAGACTATTGATGAACTTTGAAATTATATGTTGTATGATGGTGTGTTATACAGAACATCCATCCATCCATTGTCTATACCCGACTATCCCTTTTCGGGGTTGCGGGGGGGCTGGAGCCTATCCCAGCTGTCAACGGGCGAAAGGCGGGTTACACCCTGAACCGGTCGCCAGCCGATCACAGGGCAACATATATCAACGAACACCCATTCGCGCTCACACCTAGGGGCAATTTTAGAGTCGCCAGTTGACCTAATGAGCATGTTTTTGGTCTGTGGGAGGAAGCCGGAGTGCCTGGAGAGAACCCACGCATGCACGGGAAGAACATGCAAACTTCACACAGAAAGGACCTGCCTAATCCGGGGATCGAACCGGCGACCTTCTTGCTGTGAGGCATGCGCACTACCTGCTGCGTCACCGTGCCACCCGTTATACAGAACAATAAGATTTAAATTCTAACATTTCTGTAGAGCCAGAGAGTACAACTAGAAAGGCTAAAACTAAGCTAAGAACAGAGACTTCTGAACGATGTATGACTTTCAATAAGATGAAATTTGGGGTATATGCAGTATGTTTCAGTGTTGTTGCCACTTGCTTTTAAAGTCTGTTGATCCTTCAGAACAACATTTATGGGGGACATGAACAGTTTGTCTCCATTGGTTTTTGTCTGTCCATCACAATTTAACACAAATCAAGAGTATGAATCTGATATCCTTTTTGACTTATGCTCCAGATATCGAAATGTCTGCCAAGAAAGCCTTTGAGTTTAGATTTTCCCATAAAAGTCTGGCATGATTGCTAAATGCACATCTGTTTACAGATCAAATCGGACCCCTTCTTGCGCTCCAACTTGGCTCGTCTTTCCTATGCATCATTTGCCAAGCTTCTGGACACTTTCGGCAGCAGACAGGTATCTGAGACCCCAGCACTGCCACAAACAGCTAGTCCAACACTGCAACGTATGGCTGTCACTATGGAGGTATCACGGCGGATGGTGACAGCCACGGGAGCCCAACGCTTGCAAGGCTATGCAGAATGCTATATGGAGACATTTGCCCCCTGGGTCAAGAGCCATGGAGGATGGGTGAGTAATTTAATATAAACATGTTTAACTTCCATTATTTCCACATTTCCATTGATAAAGACAGTATTGAAATGAAGACCAAATGTCAAATAATAATGTATAATGTATATTTTTTCTGCTATTTTGAATTTCAAGCAGCAAATAGTAGTTTGCTTTCAGAGGCCATGGGGGCTCAGCCTAAAGGTTATGAAAATATGCTGAGCGCACACACACACACACACACACACACACACACACACACACACACACACACACACACACACACACACACACACACAGTAACTCCTGACCACACACAACTACACATACGAATACTACAAATGAACAAATGAATATGACCATTAATAGGCTAAATGAAATTGAAAAAGTTTCAAACTTTCAGAAATATCAATTTTCTGTGAAAATTTACTCATTTGAAGTCATGGTTGGAATTCACACATTTTCACATTTTTTCCTGCATTTTCAACTCTGATCTACTCATTCATAATTTGAGCTAGAAACACCATCCAAACTTTGTCCAAACAAATGTTTTGCTTCTTTCATACATTTTGGATATTATTCCATTTCAAAACCTTTGAAAATATTCATCTTCCTTTAAAGCTTAGTTACCGTGTAAGTTGTTAGGCTGGGCCTTAATTTAGCAGTAGTTGGACTCAATATACGGACCGGGGGTTGAGAGTAAAAAGGAAACAAGTTTATTAAAAAAATAAACGCACTCATAAGGAGTGGAAACAAACTAAACTAAAGGTGCACTCAAGCGAGTGTGGAACAAACAAAACTCCACGTGGGAGGCTGAGGCTGAGCAAAGGCCAGAGGTGGCTGGTAGGCACTGCAAAAAGACAGAAGCACACGTAAGAACAAAAGAGAAGGTACAAAATACTGAGACAGCAACTGACAAACGACTTGAGGTACTCATTAGGCACAGGCTCTGGAAACTCATGGGAGAGATCAGAATAATCCAGCGACAAACTGAGCTCTGCATCTTCCTTATATACTTAGCCCTATTCAGGCTCATGCGCTCCAGATGCGCCGCTGGAGAGGCAGAACCAGCTGGGTGCAGGGAAACACCCAGCTGAGACAGACAGGGGAAAGACAGACAACCCCATAACACTAGGGAAAAGGGAAACAGAGAACACTAGGAACAGACAGGTTAGATCCTAACATAAATAGTTAGAAAAAACCTTTATACACTTTCTACACAGTTTTAATTTTCATGCAATTTTCAGCTCTTCTCTCTCTTTTTACATGAATGTCTATGGGCCAGAATGGTCACAGCTAGAGTGGGGGACATAATAGAGAGGAGAGGAGCTGTAACATTGTCTAAAAGTATTCTCTTAATGTTGCTGTCACTTCAACAATTTTCACTCCACATAATTATTTTATATATATATATATATATATATATATAAACACACCCCAGCATTGATCCCAGCATTTCATTCACTACACAGCCTGACAGTTTTTCCCTGTGTTAGCATGTATGACTGGAGTTGAGGCATGGTGGGTCCAATTTATTAGTATAAGATTGTTGACAACCCACAGCCCTGGGACTAATTACCAAACATACACGAAGTGTTTTGCACAGTGTGCTTCATCATATGAGTCTTGCAGACATGGGCACCAATGCACCTATGTGAATGTTAAAAGTATATATTAAGCTTTTTTTTTTCCTCTGTTTACACTTATTATACTCTGTTTATACTTATCACCTAACCTTTTGTTTCATCTTCAGGAGAATGTGATAGTTTTGGAGGAGCCTGTAGAGTACGACTGAGTTCTCCAACTTACCAGTTGTCAACACTGGCCTCATGACATCAAAGGGAAGAGTGACAGATGGACCTTTGCTTTTCTACATGGACAGCTACTTCTCTTCACTTCACAGGGAGGACATAATGATCACAGAGGTTCGATACTGCCTCCAGGCAGCTAGATCAGTGGAACTACTAGTGACAAGAGCATGATTCCTGAACAGCTTCCTATGTGCAAACACTGTCGTGTTTAGTTTTCTTTTTTTGTGGTCGTATGTTAAAGGTACATTGTGTTGTCTCATAAGAACCAAAGGGTCAGCCTACCACAAAAATTCAACCCATCTGTTAAAAACATTTTATCAATGTCAAATTCATTGCCAGATCTTTTAGTACATTGACGAAGAGTCAACACCAAATGAATCAAAGCTGTTGATGTCTCTCTCTCTCTCTTTTTTAAATTGTTTACAGCATTTAGCATAATTGAAGTCAAACAATTTAAACCAATGTGCATTTTGCATGGTCAAAAAAATATTGATTGTGCTTTTATGCCATATTATGATTTATATACATTTTATATATATATTTTTTAATATATTTTTATATTTTACAAAGGCACAAAGGGTTGGGAGCAGTGTGTTGTGTTAGTGTGAGGTGCAGTAGGGATGTGATGTGATAAGCATTTTGACTCCTTTTGTTTCTCAATCACACTGAATGCAAATGAAACTATGCATCGCTAGATTTAAGCAGAGGTAAATGGGAGACTTTATTCTTTTGGTATTCAAATTTAAATTTAATTTAATTGTATTTTATTTGCAGTTTCACTGACAAATCAGAGAAAGTAAAGAAAACATCAACTCATCAATGCAATATTTGTTTATTTACAGCACAGTAGAAACAATCTCTAAGGCTACATTTACACGGAAACGATCTGAACAGAAAACGCAAAAGTGGCATGTTTTTTGGGGGAAAAATGCATGCATACGCGTACCTGTGACATAAATGCGTACGCGACGTGAGCAGATCCAGAGAATGTAAGGGACAGGCTCTGGCAGATTGGAGCACACTTTTACGTTTTTACCCTTTACACGGGAACGCAACGGTGGAGTGTTTTTAAGATTTAAGCTTAGATCTACTGTTCTACACTGATTCTGAGCCAATAAGTCACATGACCTGGGAGTTATTGAGCTATAATGCTCATTTTTACATTATGACTGATATTAGAAATTCATAAAAAATACTAATTGTGTCCAAATGCAATGAAAAGAGGTGTGTGTCATAGAGCAGGCTTAGATCTATTGTCCTGCACTGATTCTGAGCCAATAGGTCACATGACCTTGGAGTTCTTGAGCTATAATGCTCATATTTACAGTATAAAATACATTAAAAATTCATTAAAAAAGCTAATTGTGTCCAAATGCAAGAAAAAGAGGTGTGTGTCATAGAGCAGGCTTTGATCTACTGTTCTACACTGATTCTGAGCCAATAGGTCACAAGACCAGGGAGTTATTGAGCTATAATGCTCATATTTAGAGTATAAAATACATTAAAAATTCATAAAAAAAATAATATTAATGTGTCCAAATGCAATAGATAGAGGTGTGTGCCATAGAGTAGGCTTAGATCTACTGTCCTACACTGATTATTGGGCAATAGGTCACATGACCTGGGAGCTATTGAGCTATAATGCTCACATTTACATTATGACTGGTATTAGAAATTCATAACTAATAATAATTGTATCCAAATGCAATGAAAAGAGGTGTGTGTCATAGAGCAGGCTCTCTACTGTCCTACACTGATTCTGAGCCAACAGGTCACATGGCATGGTAGTTGTTGAGCTATTTAGCTACATTTTGACATAGCCTACATTAAAAATCCTCATATTTGGGTGAGTACCCTATAATAAGTGAACGAAAAAAGAGTGACTCAGTCGCCAATAAACTCAGGCCATGACGCAAGTGCCTCTTTATCTCCAGAACATCCGGTTGGAGTGAAAAGACGTATGGCGAAGGTGTGAGTTCAGCGATGGGTAGATTGAAGAAAGGTCAAAAAAAGAAGAGCCAAGACCTCTGGCAGTTAGCTGGAGGGCGCGATGCTCTCTTGAAGATATTCATCCAACATAAATTATCAGACAGTGCCACAGCAGAGAAGTGGGTGGCAGTCACGGATGATGTGTTTCAATCAAGTAACCCGAAATTCATCAAGTGGATAAAGGTTATATAGGCGGACAAGAGAGTGAAGAGTGAAGAGTGACTGAAAATGGAGGTTCTTGAAGGTAAGTCACAGTTAAAAGATAATTATTTTTTGCACAGAGATAGAGCAGAGATGGGACAATAATCCTGAGGACGCCAGCAAGATGCAGGACTTTTCCATATCTCCTGATACGGGTTTCCCAACGAGTCTGTGTCAGAAGGAGATGAGGAGTATTGCGCTAGCAAGCTTCGTCATTCTGCATGGTTATCGCCCCACAGGCTACAGCTTCGGAAAAGGTGTATCTCCTATTCATTTCACTATGAAATGACTGTTGGATACTTTTTTTTTTTTTAAACACAATGCGACTTGTGTGTAGTTTTCAGACCTGTGCTGCATGCCTTGAGTTCTCAGAATGATCAAAGTTCAATGTGCATGGGACAAGATTTCTCACACTGTACTTCCAAAACCAAATTGCTAAATAAAATTAAGCTTCCTGGCCAAAGTCATCATCACACTGTGAGAGTTATTGCCAAAAATGAGTCAAAATTTCCTTCTTTGGACAAAAATGTCCCAAAGAGTACAACAGGGTTAATACATCCTGGTGACGCCTTGGGCTGTGTTTCCAGGCTGTTGCCTATATACCACTGCTCCGTTTGAAGGGCTAAGAAAGATAAGGCAGGACGTGGACTGATGTAGAATGTGTTATAGAAGATAAACGCAAATCAGTATGTTAAAGCATGTATAGATTTCTGGCTTCATTATGTTCAAACACAGTCTTCAATAAAGTGAAATCTAGAATATTTCAACCTTGTTATGTTTAACACAGAACACATCTTCAGAAAAATGAAGATTTTCTATGTATAGTGATCATATCCAACAGTAGAATAAGACTAATCATTTTTAATATGCTTAGGTTTGGAAACCCAGGGCAGTGGGAAGGAGGACACATCTGGCAGGGATAATGAAGAACAATACAACATCCTGTCTTCACCCCAGTCAGGTGACAAGGAGATTGACCAGACCAGAGAAGAAGGTAAACAAGAAATACACAATACACCGGATGATAAATCCAACAATACAATAAGACTAATCATTTTTAATATGTTTAGGTTTGGAAACCCAGGGCAGTGGGAAGGAGGACACATCTGGCAGGGATGATGAAGAACAATACAACATCCAGTCTTCACCCCAGTCAGGTGACCAGGAGATTGACCAGACCAGAGAGGAAGGTAAACAAGGAAGACACAATACACTGGATGGTAAATCCAAGAGTATAATATGACAATTTTTTTTTTTTTAAGTATATTTTTTGGGCTTTTTTGCCTTTAATGTACAGCACAGTGGAGAGAGAGACAGGAAGTGGGGAGGAAGAGAGGGGGAATGACATGCAAGAAGGGGCTACCCGATGCGGGATTCAAAGTAGGGCCACTTGCAGTGAGGACTATAGCCTCTAACATGGGATGGCTGCTCAACCAACTGAGCTAAACACCGCCCCAAGACTAATCATTTTTTTTAAATAGGTTCTATAGGTTCAGGTTTTGAAACCCATGGCAGTGGGAAGGAGGAGGACATTTCTGGCAGTGACGATGAAGAGCAATACAACATCGAGTCTTCACCCCAGTCAGGTGACCAGGAGATCAACCAGACCAGAGCAGAAAGTGAAGAGGTAAGAAACAATAACTGGATGACAATGAAACATACAACACACACCCACATGAAACAGACTCGTTCAGCCCTGTACCCCTGTTTAAAGATAAAATGCATTAAATCAATTTAACCTCACCTAGCTTGGAAATTGAGGTAACAACTTTAAAAGTAACACTCGCTACGTTTACATGCAGTCAATATTCGGGTTATGGTCAATATTCCGGTTTCTGAAACATTCGGAATAACCTGTTTACATGTGTGAGCAAACAGGGTTATTCAATTGGGATATCCTGATCAAAACTGCGACGCATGGACAACGTGTCGATGCTCGGAGAACGTCATGACGCAATGCGCGTCATTTCAGCTTTTTCTTCCTGTATCCAAAAACAACAACTGCGGTAGCAGTCACCTTCGTTTGCGCTTTGGTGCTGGTACTGACCCACCACCAGTACTTGGCACTATTCTGTCTCACTTTCTTCATTAATGGAAGACGAGAACATGAAGAAATAGGAAATGGAGCCGGAGCTGTGCCATCCATATCCATGTTACCTGCACTCAAAAGACCAAGATTGCTTGCGAATAGAACAGGCACAGAACACAAATTAATGTTCTGCTCGATGGGGATATTCCGAGGCATATATATGACCAAAAATTCGGGTTAGAAAAGGAGTAACCCAGGGGTCATATTTGGGTGCCACTTTAAATTTGTGATTACCTATTTTTATGTAAAAGTCTAATTTATACAAGATTATTGTGGATTCCCACAAGTCATTAAAACTTCTTGATTTATTTATTTTCAGTTTTTATTTGTGTGTCGTATACTGTTGTTTGTACTGTGTAGTTGAAGGACTATCACAAATTTGCACTTTTGTGTGTGTTTGTTTTGTAAGCAAGGTGTAAACAATTTCATGAACCCGTTTTAAAGTTTTTAGTGTCTCCGTAGTGCTGTATGAGACAATTTGGTAACTTTTCCTTTACTTTTTTTCATCAGACTTCCTCCAGTACCTCCAGTTCATCAAAAGGCTCAGCGGAACCACAACAATTTTTCACACACAAGTTGCCCAATAAGCCATGTTTCTTTTATATTAAACGCAATGATTGGGTAAAACTTAAAAGGACACAAGAAAAGAGACAATTCAAGTCAATAAACTGGACTAACGTCATTGCAAAAGGAATACGAACTGTGCATCCTTATTGCAGTTTTGGATTTCAAAGGCACACCATAAAAAGTCTAGGATCCAGGAAGAATTGTCCAGTCTTCACCTGTTCTGGATACTGCTTGTTTGAAGACTGTAGTGTCCAGGTTGACGTGAAAGTGGAGAGCGAATACTCTCTGAAGGCAGATGTCATTTTTCATGGGGACATGGTGAATCACAGGTGGGATCAGCTCAAGAGAAGACCTATAAGATCACACGCCAGAACAAAAATGTCAAAGAAACTCAGTTCAAAACTTCCCCGCCAATACCATCTTGAGAGCTGGATGAAGCTGGAGGAGGATTTGATGGAATTTGGTTGCAGAGACAATGTACCCACAACAGGCGTTTTGAAAAATATAGCATATTCTGAGAGGAAAAAAAAATAGGTTGCATGAGAACGAGATCAGTCTGCAACTCATGTCTGAAAAAGAGGAAGACAATGAGGAAAAGCTCATTCAAAAAATCATACTTCAGCCCAAAGGACTGATGTTGCGGTCAAAAAATACTATAAGTCTTTTCCATCAGCGGTCAAAGACTGATGTATCTCGATGCAACAGGTAGTGTGGTAAAAAAAAAAGACAAAGGACAGAGTGCACCTTTTTACATATATGAACTTATTGTAAGACATCCACTGAAAGGTTGCTCCCCCATGCCTGTAGCAACATTTGTGACCGCAGAACACACCACTGCATCTGCGTCATATTTCTTAGGCTCGTTCATCACGGACTGCATGAGAGCACATGGGAAAAACATTAAAAAAAGGCCAGTGATGTACATTTGTGATGGCTCTGTTGTTTTGATGCAGGCCATCTCACAAAATCTGTGTGGCCTGAGCCTCGCAGAGCTTCTTGCCCAGTACTACGACATAGTTACTGGAAAAGCTAAGAAGAATGTCACTGAGCTGCCAATTCTACATAGGTGTTTAAGTCACGTCATGAAGAATGCAAAGGTCCTCTGCAAGAAACAGTTAGTGATGCCTTCTTCTACTAAATATTGTTTTCTGTATATTTCATTATGGTTTTGTACTGGCAATATTTATATTTAGTTATAACTAGGGCTGGGTGATAAAAACGATAGCGATATGTCTCACGATAGACGCGTCGTCAATATCAATAAAAAATGCGTTCGATAAAACACTCGATAATTTTTTTTTTTTTCGTCGGAAGAAACCTGAAGTTGCAATGCGAGGTTGGTTGCATGAACAAAGACACTCGCTCTCAGGTAACCGAGCAACGTAGGGAGTAATCGCTGATCAGTGGGAGTGACACGCTAACACGCCAATCATGTAACATTATCAAGTTCGGTTGCGCCATCGTTGTCTCGTGTTTGATGCTCCATGAGGAGATGAGAAATAGAAAGCGCTGCAACGAGCGAAGAAATTGTGATAAAACAGGGAAAGTCAGCTCGCCAATATGGCAGTTTTTTGGATTTTATAAGTCGGACTGTAGTTAGACCAATGTGGTCTGTAACTTATACAAGACTGTCGTCCCCACCAAGACCGGTAATACCACAAACTTGTTTAACCACCTCAGCCGCGCTCACTCTTTGGAGCGCAGCTGTATTCGCCAACGTCCAACAACATCTGCACCCGCAGCACCACCGCACAAGCAGCTGAGGTATCTGCTTCAGTGCCTGATGACAAATCATCTAAAAGGCATGAAGACATAATGGAGGCAGCCGCATATCATATAGCTAAAGACATGCTTCCACTGAGCACTGAGGAGAAGCCAGGTTATAAACATCTCTTACACGTGCTTTTTTTTTTTTTTTAAACACACTTGCAATAAAAATATAATTGAATAGTTCATGTATGTTTAGAGTAAGAAGAGTGACTAAAGTTGTTCATATGTCTAGGCTGGTTTTATAATTCAGTCAAGTCTACCTCAGTTTCTTTTTTTGAGATCAATTTTTTATTGATTTTTCCATTTAGTTTAAAACAGGCAGATGTGGCAAGCATCAATTGGACAATAATAGCAACAGAGAAAAAAGAATGGTAGTGTGGCATAACGAACAAAAATAAATAGATAAGTACATAACAATGGCAGTATATATCAATAATATTGAGTGTTGACAAATAAGAAAAAGAGAGAAAAAAAAGAATAATACATAGATAAAATAATAATAATGAAAAATAGATAGACAACCCCCCTCCCGCCCCCCAAATCTCAAGGGGTCCACAGGCTTTGTCTTTATGAAGTACACTGATGTACATACAAACACGCATATGAACACACATATATACATATAGCAAATCAGAGATATTTAAACAAGTCTCACCCAATACTACACTCAAAACCAAACGCCTTTAGGGCCCTTGAACGGGGGCTGGACCACTTGAATGGAGTCAATGTCAAGACAGAGTCAATTATCTTTATTAGAAGAATAAATAAATAAATAAATAAATGCAAAATAAGTGAATAAACCCAGGAGAGAGGAAAAAAAAACAAAAAAACAAGGAGAAATAAATGAGAAAATATATACAAGGGGTGCCACATCCCCACCCTCCCCCTTCCCACCCACCCACCCACCCACTGGACCCAAAGTAAGAAGAGGAGATGGCTACAATAAAGATTTTAGAGTGGAGATGGCATCATCCCAACATGAAATGTTTTCAGGTTTGGCTCGGTGCAAGTTAGCTGCCCAACATTCCATAATGGCTATATCTATGAAATCTAATAACCATTTATTTAAGGATAACAAATGAGGGGGTTTCCATCTACATGCTATCAGCCTTTTAGTGGCAGTGAGACGAGCAAGAAAAAGGCATTTAAGTTTAGCAAGTAGGTTCAAACCAGAGGTAGTAATAAGATGGTAGGCGAGCAGGGAATCTCCTTAGACAATATTATGGACAGCACACTACAAACATTCTTCCAAAAGACCACAACACCTGGGCACTCCCAAACCATATTGGAAAAAGGTGCGTAAGCTCTTTTGTGAACACAGAGTGCAATTAGCAGAGGGCAATGCTTTAAATTTGAACAAAGTGCGTGGAGTGAGATATGACCTGTGTATGAAATTGTAATGAATAATTAGGTGGTTGGGGTTTCTGGAAGAAAAAGACAAGTTTTGCCAGATCAAGTGCCAGTCCAGATTATTGTCATCAAATGGGAGGTCCTGCTTCCAAACTCTGTCAAGAGAGAGTGTTTTTTTTTTGGTGCCTGCATCAAAATGGCATAAACCGTAGAGACCAAACCCTTAGTCCCAGTCAGAGCCTTATGAAAAGGGTGTAAACCTAGTGTGCCATCCCAAGGCACCCCGTAAGTGCGCATTGCCATACGCAACTGAAGATAAAAGAAAAAGGAGGAACCAGTCAAGTTAAAGAGTTTCTGAATGTCTGAGAATGAACGGAGACCTTCAGCCCCCAAAATATCAGATAGTATAAATACACCATTATTTGCCCAACTGGAAAAATATATAGGACACCCTCCCAACTGAATACGAGAGTTAAAAAATATGGGTGACCGGAGATACCAGTTGGGAGACACTTTACAGTATTTTTCCACAGCACTCCAAGTGGAAATTAGCTCGGTGATGATAGACCCAAATTTCAGCTTAGATTGTTTAATAGAGATATTGGAGTAAATAAGATCTTGTAATCGGTGGGGCTGAACAATACTTTCCTCAATGGGGCGCCAAGATACACAAGATGCTGTGCCAAACCAGGTGGAGAGAGGGCGCAACACAAAGGACCAATGATATAATTGAAAGTTTGAAAGTCCTAAACCGCCAGATTCCTTTGGTCTCTGAAGGACAGATAATTTAATTCTGGGTCTTTTACCAGCCCAAATAAATTTAGAGAGTAGAGAGTGAATTTTCTTCCAATAACCTTTGGGAGGTGCCAGAGGAAGCATAGAACTAACAAAATTTATTCGGGGGAGAATATTCATTTTAATCGCTGAGATGCGGGAATGAAAAGACAGGAATGAGGAGCTCCACTTTTGAAGACTAGTTTCCACCTCTGCAAATACTTCTTATTCTTGTGGCTGAAACTGTAGGAAAAATTGAGACTCCTAGATATTTAAACATCTGGACAACTGGTATGTTTAATGTGGCTGCGGTAAAAGGAACCTGTCCAGTGGAAGAGTTCAGAGGTAATAATGCAGATTTCTCCCAATTGATTTTGTATCCTGAAACCTGGCCGAAGTCCTTGAAGATGTTTAAAATGTGAGGAAGACTATGAGAGATATTATGGATGAAAAGAAGTATGTCATCTGCATACAAGGATATAAAGTGTTTGGTATTATGTATAATAATAGGGTTATGACTATCAAGAGATAAAACAAACAACAAAGGCGAGAGGGGGCAACCCTGTCGAGATCCTCTAGATATGGGAAATTGCCTAGAACAGGTGCTCCCTGTCAACACCATTGCAGTTGGGTCATTATATAAAGTTTGAATCATAGATAAAAAGTTATGTCCAAAGCCCATATGATGCAGAACCTGCCACAGAAAATGCCACTCCAGACGATCAAATGCCTTCTCTGCATCAAGCGACAAAATGGCATTTAAAGAATCTGCAGTGTTGGAAGCTTCTACTGTATGATGTGGAGGAGGTGGCAGACATTATCTGAGGCAAGGCGCTTCTTAATGAAGCCAGTCTGATCCGCATGAATTAGAGTAGACAAATGTGGTTCCAATCGGGAAGCTAAGACTTTGGCAAATAACTTAGTATCAGCATTTAAAATTGAAATAGGACAGTAACTCGAGCACTCAGAAGGATCCTTTTCCTTTTTTAAGAGTAAAGAAATAATAGCAATATTAGTATTCTTGAGGAAAGAACCATTATTGATTGTAGAATGAATCATCTCCAGTAAAAGAGGACCAGTTTGGGGCCAGAAGGCCAGATAAAACTCTCGGGGTATACCATCAAGACCTGGGGATTTATTCTTACTCATGCTAACTAGGGCTTTGTGCAATTCACTCAGGGTTATTGGAGCATCAAGTTCAAGGGCAGATTCATAAGAAAGCCTTGGAAGTTGAAGGGGGTTCAAAAAGCTTTTGCATGCATGCTCATTATAAATAAACTCAGAGGAGTATGAATTGGAGTAAAATGAGCAAAAAATATCATTAACCTCAGCTGGAGCAAAGCACAATTTACCTGTGGAAGATTTAGCAGATGATATGTTAGCCAATTGTTCATTGGTTTTAAGTTTCAAAGCCAGTAAATGTTAGGCTTGCAGCCGCCAAGTAATAGAACCCAGAGATGGGTTAGAGGGCTAGAGGAGACCGGCTTAAGCTGAGAGACGTGGAAGGTGGGATGAATCCACATGGAATCCGGGAGCTTCAGGGTGA
The DNA here is from genome assembly GCF_039877785.1 of Chaetodon trifascialis. Taxonomy (NCBI): domain Eukaryota; kingdom Metazoa; phylum Chordata; class Actinopteri; order Chaetodontiformes; family Chaetodontidae; genus Chaetodon; species Chaetodon trifascialis. The sequence continues at coordinate 1,397,066 of NC_092070.1, forward strand.
CGGCTTGAGGGTTGATGACTTTGATTATGGGGAATGGACCGATGAACCTGGGGGACATCTTCCGGGATTCAGTCTTTAAGGGGATGTTTTTGGTAGAGAGCCAAACTGACTGACCTGGCTTGTAGGAAGGAGCTGGGGTCCTATGGCGGTCTGCAGCGCACTGTTTCACCTCCTGGTTGTGCTCGAGGGCTCTGGTGGCCATCTGCCAGATCTCCTTGACCCTCCTTATGTGTTCTGCCACGGACGGAACAGCAATCTCGGCCTCCTGTGCAGAAAAGAGAGGTGGCTGATAGCCCAGGGAGACCTCAAAAGGGGAGAGACCGCTGGCAGAAGAGGTGAGAGAGTTGCGGGTGTGCTCCACCCAGGGAAGAAGGGAGCTCCAGTCTGTGGGGTTGTCCGTGCAGATGCATTGGAGTGCAGTCTCCAGGTCCTGGTTGGCCCTTTCGGTCTGTCCGTTGGACTCTGGGTGGAAACCGGACCTTAGGCTGACCGTGGCCCCCAGAGCCTTGGCGAACGCCTTCCACACTTGTGAGGAGAATTGGGGGCCACGGTCAGAAACGATGTCTGCGGGGATGCCATGAAGGCGGAGGACGTGAGTGACCAGGAGATCGGCAGTCTCTAGAGCAGAGGGAAGCTTGGGGAGAGCGACGAAAGGAACAGCCTTAGAAAAACGGTCAACAACCGTGAGGATGGTGGTGTTACCTCGGGAGGGAGGAAGTCTGGTGATGAAGTCCAACGCTATGTGGGACCATGGCCTGCTGGGAACAGGGAGCGGGAGGAGAAGACCAGCAGGAGCCTTATGAGAGGCTTTGCCGCGGGCACAGGTAGCACAGGCAGCCACATACTCCTGAGCGTCGGCCTCCAAAGAGGGCCACCAGAAATGGCGACGCAGCAAGGAGATAGTGCGGTTGGCACCGGGATGGCAGGAGAGGCGATGAGCGTGAGTCCATTGGAGCAACTGAGAGCGAACAGACTGAGGGACAAACAGTTTATTGGGAGGGCCATTACCTGGGTTGGGATGCTGGCGTTGTGCCTCCCTGACAACTTCCTCGATCTCCCAGGAGAGGGCAGCGATGACGCGGTCCTGAGGGAGGACGCTTTCAGGCTCCCCAGAGTCTTCGGAGGGGGAGAACTGTCTGGAGAGAGCATCCGGTTTGGTTTTGCGAGAGCCTGGCCTGTAGGTTAGAGTGAAGTCGAAGCGACTGAAGAACAGTGCCCAGCGGGCCTGTCGGGAGTTCAAGCATTTGGCTGACTTGATGTAAGAGAGGTTCTTGTGGTCTGCCCAGACCACAAATAGTTGTTCTGCTCCCTCCAGCCAGTGTCTCCACTCCTCTAGGGCGAGCTTGACCGCTAATAGCCCGCGGTTGCCGACATCGTAGTTACACTCTGCAGGGGAGAGGCGACAGGAAAAAGAAAGCACAGGGGTGTAGACGATTGTCAGACTGAGCGTACTGGGAGAGAACGGCTCCAACACCCGTGTCAGAAGCATCAGCCTCGACCACGAATGGTTGGAGGGGTCGGGTTGGACTAGCACAGGAGCGGAAGAAAACAGTGTTTTGAGTCTCAGGAACGCCTTGTCAGCCTCTGCTGACCAGTCAAACTTCACTTTGGAGGAAGTTAACTTGGTCAGAGGTAAGGCTATTTTACTGTAGTCCCGGACAAATCTGCGGTAGAAGTTAGCGAAGCCAAGGAAGCGCTGTAACTCCTTCCGGGTCTCCGGGACTGGCCACTCCGCGACGGCCCTGATCTTCTCGGGATCAGCCTTCAGGTTGCCCTTCTGTATGATGAACCCGAGAAAGGAGACAGTGTCCATGTGGAACTCACACTTTTTAGCCTTCACAAACAGATGATTTTCCAAGAGACGGGAGAGAACCTGTTGCACGTGTGACTCGTGCTCTTCCAGGGACTGGGAAAAGATCAAAATGTCATCCAGATAGACAAGAACAAAGCGGTTTAGAAAGTTGCTGAGAACATCATTAATCAGGGCCTGGAAAACTGCAGGAGCGTTCGTGAGCCCAAAAGGCATAACCAGGTATTCGAAATGACCGAGAGGTGTGTTGAATGCAGTCTTCCACTCGTCCCCCTCCCTGATACGCACCAGGTGATATGCGTTGCGCAGGTCTAGCTTGGAGAAGACGGTAGCCTGTTGGAGGGAGTCGAAAGCAGAATTAATGAGTAGTAAGGGATACTTGTTTCACACAGAGATCTCGTTCAGGCCCCGATAGTCTATGCAAGGACGGAGGGATTTGTCCTTCTTGGCCACGAAGAAAAACCCTGCGCCAAGCGGGGAAGTGGAGGGTCTGATAATCCCCGCGGCTAGGGACTCCTGGATGTACTTCTCCATAGCCTCCCTTTCTTGACGTGACACACTGTAGAGTCGACTGGAGGGAAGAGGAGCGCCAGGAAGGAGGTCGATGGCGCAATCGTAGGGACGGTGAGGAGGAAGAGACAGCGCCCTCTCCTTGCTGAACACCTCCCCCAGATGATGGTAGGCAGAGGGGACCAGGGAAAGGTCCAGTGGCTCTGGAGGAGTGGTAGAGACTCCATTGTCTCCCCCTGTGGGAGGAATAGCTGAACGGAGACAGTTAGCATGACACATAGCACTCCAACCCACGATCCTTCCCTGGCTCCAGTTGATATGCGGGTTATGTTTCATAAGCCAGGGATGTCCAAGGACGAGGGGTGAGTGTGGTGAGCGGACAACAAAAAGGGAATCTCCTCATGGTGATTTCCTGAAATAGTGAGTCTGATGGGTGTGGTTCGGTGTGTTACCTTGGCCATAACCTCACCATTGAGAGCGTAGGCCTTGATCGGCTCCTCTAGCTTCTCCAGCACGTAGCCCAGGTCGGCGGCCAAGTGCTCGTCCAGGAGGTTCTCCTCCGCACCAGAGTCTATAAGAGCCAGACAGGAAAAAACCTCCTCTCCCACACCCAGAGAGGCTCGAGCTTGCAGCTTGCGAGATTTGGGGAGTTCGGAGTTGGGGTTGATTTGGCTCGTCAGTACCCCCAAACCTACTGATGAGCCCTGCCTTTTGGCCGAATGGGACAGACAGGGAGGATATGGCCAGTTTGTCCACAATACACACACTCACCCGCGGCAATCCTCCGCCGGCGTTCCACGGCGGAGAGCCGTGCTCTGCCTAGCTGCATGGGTTCCTCCCCGTCGGCTGGCGGAGGTAGAGAAGCGAGGGGCTGGACTGTTCTGGGCTCCGGGGAGACGGCCGCTGATCTCTGCCAATGGAGTGGCGGCTGAGCAGGGGGAAGGGAAGAGCAGCGCCGAGACCGTTCCCTCGTACGGTTGTCTATCTGGACTGCCATGTCGATAAGAGCGTGTAGATCAGTGGGTTTCTCCCTGGTGGCGAGTTCCTCCTGCAAACACTCAGAGAGTCCATGAGGAAAAACACCCTTAAGAGCGGTGTCATTCCAACCGGAGTCGGCAGCAATGGTAAGGAAATCTACGGCATAATCAGCGGCGGCCTGTGAGCCCTGAGTAAGCCGAAGCAAACGGCTGGAGGCATTACCCGCGTGGTCTGGATGGTCGAAGACTAATCTCAGCCTCCTCTCGAAGTCAGGAAAAGTCAACGAGCTAATATCCACGGACGAGTTCAGTGCCTCTGCCCACGTCAACGCCTTGCCTCGCAGTAACCCGAACGCGTAATGAACTCGCGATCGGTTGGACGGAAAAGCTCGGGGACGCTGACGAAAAACGATGTTGCACTGCAACAAAAACCCTCGACACTTACCCCGAGAGCCGTCAAACGGTTCGGGGTTCGTGGCCAGGGAATCTGCGAGCGCAGGATTGGAAGAATTAACAGTGGGCTGCGACGGACTGGAAAACAGACAGGAAAGGTAAGACATGTTGTGAGACAGATTGGCAACCTGCACCGCCATATGCTGCGAGGAATCACACAATGCCTGAAGCAGTTTCTCATGCTGGCCCAGCAAAGTGCCTTGCATGGTCACTGCTCTGCGCACTGGATCTGCTGGGTCCATACTGGTTGGATTATTCTGTTAGGCTTGCAGCTGCCAAGTAATAGGACCCAGAGATGCAGAAACCAGAGGCAGGAATTGTGTAAAACCAAGGATAAATTTATTAACAAACGAATAACAGAAAACGCGCTCAACGAGCGGATAAATAACAAACAAAAGGTGCACTCAAAAGGAGCAGGAGTCGAAGAAACCAAAGACCAAAGACCAAAGACCCAAAAACAGAAGGAGCACTGACGGAGCGGGTTTGACACAAGGCACGCGTGGAAGCGGCAGGCAGACACTGAAACAAAAGAAAAACACAGCACAATAAATAGCTGGAAAAAACGATGGACAAAACATGACTCTTTCTGAAAAGGAGAGGAAGACAAAGAGACTCGTACTTATGGACCAAACAACCAGACATCGACATGGAATGAGGAATAATCCGGCAACGAGGAGAAGCAGGTCCATGTCTTATATACTCTCCCTAATGAAGGGAGAGTGAATGCAGGTGAGTCGCCGTGGGAGGAGCTGGCAGCAGGTGAGGGGCTGCCCGGCCACGACTCCAGGGGTAGACAGACAGACGCACACACAGGGAAAAAGGGAGAGGAGACTCACTGGGAGAGACAGGAAGGCAGGATCCTAACAGTAAATGACTTGGTTGGGCACTGTACAAGTAATCAAGTTGCCTAGTCCTATGAATGAGATAATCAGATTTGTTCCTGAGTAGTTGATTAAGGTCTTTAATCTATACGAGAAAAAGTTCTGTGACGGGATGAGAAACAGGGGAACTCCCTTAGAGAGGGATTAGCTGTCCGCCAGACATCTACTACGGCACAGTCTGAAGCCCATTTCCTTAATACAGGGGAAGCAAGACGCTGGTTTGCCCCCTCAGCTACTCCAGTTCTATCTAATGGGTGTGACCAAACTGCATTAAAGTCACCTCCTATTATTAAACCAAAATCAGATAAATCCAGCATAAGTTTAGTCAGATAATCAAAAAAGCTCCTATCAAGGGAGTTAGGGGCATAAACAGAAACAAAAGCTATTTTTTTTTTATCATTTACTAGAGTTTTAATAAAGACTGCTCTACCCTCAGAGTCCTTCCCAGAGCCTAAAATTGTAAACTGAAAGCTAAGTTTAGCAATAATCGCTACTCCTCTGTTTTTATTCAAATTTGAGAAGGAAGCAATAACATAATAGAATTTATCATGGAGTCTGGAGACATCCCTTTCCAGCAGGTGAGTTTCCTGAAAAAGAGCCACATCTATATTCATCCTCCGCAGAAAGTCCCGAGTGCTTGTACGTTTTTGAGGAATATTAAATCCCCGCCCATTCCAAGACAAAAGGGAGACACTAATCATGGGTGTCTGAGCAGAAAAATAATATCAGAAAAATAAACCAATTATAGCCACCACGAATGAAAAATAACAAGTGTAAAGTTACAGCCCTTGGGTCCTGTCCCACCCTGCCATTAACCCACAATCCTGAAACATCTTTACCCACCCACCCAGCCTGCCTTCTTTCCCTTTTGGGACCCAAGAAAATGAGTCCCAAACCAAACAGGCTCCTAAAACCCACCCTCAAAGAAAGGAAACAGATGGAAAAAAGTCCATCCAGAGCCCACCCCCACCCACCCCCCAAAATTTAAGTGACAGTGAGGGATAGTCAGATAACCCCTTCCTCTCCATAAAAAAAAAAACCTTTATTTGAGTATACACTGCATAATAAAGAAAAAAAAACTGAAAAATTGATGCAAAAGAAAACTATTAGGCTACAAGCCCCAATTGTTAATAAGACTCAAATATGGTTATGCCAAAATCAAGCAAAAATAGCTAATTAAAAAAAAAAAAGGAGGGAAACATAGCAAAAAGCTGCTATTCATTAGAGAACCATCAGCAGTGTAAGTGAACAGTGGAAATAATCATATCCTGCCAGATATAGATTGCTGCTTAACAAAGCGGATAAGTGTTAATATTCACAGAAAAGAAAATATATAAGTAAAATCAACAAAGAAAAAGAGAGAAAGAAAGATAAACTGGCAGGCATGGCAAAAGTTGCCGATAAAGCCCTGCAATCGGCTGGCGACCGGTCCAGGGTGTACCCCGCCTCTTGCCCGTTGACAGCTGAGATAGGCTCCGGCCCCCCCGTGACCCCGAAAGGGATAAGTGGCATAGAAAATGGATGGATGGATGGATGGATGGAAAATTAAAAACAGAAAAGACAATAATTCAGCATTTAGAATGATTGAAACCATTGAGCAAATACATTTACATTAAGTAAAAGCTGTACCAAATATATTTTGGTCCTAGACCATTTAATGCTTTGTAGGCCAACAGTAAGATTTTAAAGTCTGTTCTTTGACTCACAGGAAGCCAATGTAGTCATCTGAGGACTGGTGTGATATGGTCCATTTTTCTGGTATTTGTAAGGACTCGTGCAGCAGCATTTTGGATCAGCTGTAGTTGCCTAATAGATTTTTTGTTTAGGCCAGTAAAGACTCCATTGCAATAGTCCAACCTACTGAAAATGAATGCATGAACCAGTTTTTCCATGTCTTCTTTGGACAGACATCCGTTGATTCTGGTTATATTTTTCAGGTGGTAGTAGGCTGATTTGGTAATCAGCTTTAAATGGTTGTTAAAATTCAGGTCCGAATCAATAATTAGGCCAAGATTTCTGGCTTTATCTGTTGTTGTCAGTGACATGGAGTTAAGTTGAGCACTGATCTTTGACCTTTCATTTTTGGGGCCAAAAACAATCACTTCTGTTTTATCTGCATTAAGCTGAAGAAAATTCTGGCACATCCGCTCATTGATTTGATGAATACACTCATTCAGTAAAAGTAAGGGATATAAAGATATAAAGTTGTGTATCATCTGCGTAAGTATGATAAGAAATATTATGATGCTCTATAATCTGAGCTAGGGGCAACATGTAGATATTGAAAAGAAGTGGTCCAAGAATGGACCCTTGTGGCACCCCACACATCTTTTTTCGTTCAGACACATGCTCACCAATTGACACAAAGTAGTCTCTATCTTGTAAATAGGATTTGAACCAGTGTAGTACAGTGCCAGTTAGTCCCACCCACTTTTCCAGTCTGTCAAGAAGTATGTCATGATCAACTGTATCAAAGGCAGCACTGAGATCTAATAATACTAAGACTGAGGTTTTGGAAGCATCATTATTCAGATGTATGTCATTTAAAACTTTGATAAGTACAGTCTCAGTGCTGTGGTGTGGATGAAATCCAGACTGAAATGCATTAAAAAGATTGTTCTGCATCAATGAAAGCATGTGTTTGTTGAAAAGCAACCCTTTCAATAATTTTTCCTAGAAAGGGAAGATTTGATATTGGTCTGTAGTTACTAATTACTGAAGCATCCAGATTAGTCTTTTTTTAGGAGAGGTTTTATTACTGCAGTTTTCAAGGCCTGGGGAAACTGACCGGACTGAAGAGAATTATTTATTATCTGCAACACATCTGGAGCTATGCAATTAAAAACATTTTTAAAAAACTTTGTTGGCAGAGTATCAAGGCAGCATGTTGTGAATTTTAACTGTGATACAGTTTCTGTCAGCCTTGTATGATCTAGAAGGTTAAAATGTGCTAGATTAACTGGAGAACAAGAAGGCACAGATGGACTGAGTTGGAGCTGCACACTATTTGTCTTATCCTTGAAATTTTATCTGTAAAAAAGGCTGCAAAATCATTGCATGACTTGTTGGATAGCAGCTCAGGAGGGACTGATGCTGTGGGGTTTGTCAGTCTGTCCACAACAGAAAACAAAGTGTGGGCATTATTACAGTTTCTGTTGATAATCCATGAGAAGAATGCTTGCCTTGCCTTCTTTAGTTCATGGTTATAGATGTGGAGACTGTTTTTGTAAATTTCATAGTTAACCTGGAGTTTGGTTTTTCGCCACCTGCGCTCTGCCTGTCTGCAGACTCTTTTCTGGACTTTGACCAGTGTGGTGTTTCTCCAAGGTGCCTTTTTCCTTCCTGACAGAACTTTGGTCTTAATTGGGGTGATGGAGTCAATAATAGTCATAACTTTGGAACTGAAATTATTTACAAGGTCATCAGTTGAAGCTGAGGGCAGTGTTGGTGATGGTATAAAAGACTGAGTGAAGACTGCACAGGTATTATCATTAATATAACGCTTTTTGATTACCTCTGTTCCACTTTTGTTAAGAATAGCAGGTGTGGCCATTTTAAATGACACACAGTAGTGATCAGAAAGAGCAACATCCGTCACCACAACCTCAGAGATATTAAGCCCTTTGGAGATAACCAAATCTAATATATGCCCTTTGTTATTTGTTGAATGTGTTACGTGCTGGGCTGCACGGTGGCGCAGCAGGTAGTGCAGGTGCCTCACAGCAAGAAGGTCGCAGGTTCGATTCCCGGGTTGGGCCTCTCTTTGTGAAGTTTGCATGTTCTTCCCGTGCATGCGTGGGTTCTCTCCGGGCACTCCGGCTTCCCACAGACCAAAAACATGCTTATTAGGTTGATTGGTGACTCTAAATTCCTAGGTGTGAGTGTGAATGGTTGTGTGTATGCGCCCTGCGATCGGCTAGCGACCGGTCCAGGGTGTACCCCGCCTCTCACCCGTTGACAGTCGAGATAGGCTCCGGCCCCCCGTGCCCCCGAAAGGGATAAGTGGCATAAAAAATGGATGGATGGATGGTGTTACATGATGAGATAGGCCAAAATGATCCAGGATGTTTAAGAGTTCTTTAGCACATCCATCATTGAGATTATCAACATGAATGTTGAAGTCACCCACTAACACAACACAGTTAAAATCAATACAAACAACAGACAGTAGATTCTCTTGCATTGAATGCTATCATTAAACAAAATGGCGACTCCGTCTCCTCTCTTATGCATTCTTACTTCATTATGAAACTGAAATTCGGAGGGGCTGACTCATTGAGAACTGCTGTGCTGTTATCTTGTCCTAACCAATTTTCAGTTTAAAACATAAAATCAAGCTTGTGCTTGATGATAAAGTCATTGATTAAGAATGATTTGCCTGCCAAAGACCTAACATTTAAAAGAGCTAAGTTAAATATGCTAAAAAGTCTAACATCCCCATGTTTAAATGTTTAAATTCGATGATGTGATGTTTCTGGAGAGATGGACCGATCTTCTCCTCCTGCCTATTGAGACATGAATCAATGAAGCCTCCGGCACAATGGGCCCTGGCTTTTCCTTGGAAAAGTCAGGCATAACATTTGCCTTAAAAGCTGGACCTAGAACACATCAGTTACCAACACAAATAGGTGGCTGTGTTGGGACTGGAGTAGGTTCAGATCAAGCCGTGGAGGGGGTGGAGGTGGTGCCTGTTGGCACTGTGGTGGTGGAGGGGGACAGGGTGGTTGTAGGGGGCGGGGTGGAATTTGGGGGGACAGGATCCCAGATGGGATACCCAGTGAAGAAGATGAGTTGGATGGAGTTTGAGCAGTCGGAGATGGTGGCCTAGGTGGAGTTTTAGTGGTTGGAGTCAGTGAATCCTCACGAGCAGTGGCCTCTGGTGGAGGACATGAGGCATCCCCTTTTTTGCTCTGGCATCCCTCATGGTTAGAGCACACAGGTGGGAGAGTTGGTTCTCCTTCATGTTTTGGTGTTTGCTGCTTTTGTTTGGATTCCTCTTGTCTCTTGTCTCTTATCCTTGGGAGTGGGAACAGTGTGATGCAGGAAGAAAGATAGGTTGGAGGCAAAATGTTTTGCTCCTGACTTGTTTAGGGAAAGTCTGTCTCCTTTGAAAAAATGTCTGCGGTCCCAGAAAAAGTTGAAATTGTCAATAAAATGCACTGAGTGGACATCACATGCAGTTGAAAGCCATCTGTTTACTGCCAACAATCTGCTGAATCTCTCTCCTCCTCCTCTGACTGGTGGTAAAGGCCCACTGAAGAAGACTTCAGCATTCAGAGAGCTCACTGTATTAGGCAGTTTACCTAAATCTCGCTTGAGCACTTCAGATTGTCGTTTCGCAATATCATTTGCCCCTGTGTGCAGTACAAGGTATTTCAGAGTTGGAATTTCTGCAACAATACTGAGGATTTTGTCAGTCATGTTGGAGACTGTATCATCAGGAAAGCACAACACTTTTGTGTTTCTGCTGTACATTCTTCCCACATCTTTAATCACCAACAATCAGAGTCTCAGGACCAGTCAGTAGCTTTCCTTGTAGCTTTCTAGCTTCTGACTTCCTGTCAGGCCTTACCCTTCTCTGTGAGTCCGAGAAGTTATCCAGATTTTCAGTTGGAGATCCTGGGTCCTGCAGTGGTGGAGCAAACCTATTTTGTAACTGCACACTAGCTGGTTTGGGAGCTTTGTTGCTCAACTTCCCTTTAGCTTTTATCCACGGCTGTGTCTTACTCTGCACAGGTGTTGAGTAGGATGTTAACGCAGGCCAGCCTGTCGCATCACAGATGGGCGCTGGGTTCTACCTGTTGGACATCTTCCCATATCAGCTGATTTACTCTTGGGCTTTGCCACAAGAGCAGGGAGGACTAATACTGGCAGATTTATTACCCAGTACACAGCCCTTTAGTTTCGAGGGAGCTGTATCAGAGTTAATTAGCGGGATGTTAGCATCCAGTCCGCTGTTTTGAGTCAGCGGCAAAGTGCTGTCATTTCCACAAAGTCCGTTCACTTCTGCGTTTATTTCCAGACGCTGGACTTTAGTTTCCAACACTGCAACCTGCTGCAGAAGTTTGTAGAGGTCATCTGTGGAGAAAAGAGGCATCTTGGTGCTAATTAGCTTTAGCTGCCAGCAGGCTTTTTCTGTTGGTAGGCCGAAGCAAGCTTTTTCTGTCAGTAGGCCAGTGCAGAGTGTATCCGTGAAATATCAGAGGTCGCAAGGGTCATCCACAGCTTTTAAATGTTTGTCCATAAAATATGTCTTTAGATTCCGATTCAGCCAAAAATTAAAACTTTCAAGTTTAAGGAAAATTAAAATAAATACAGAAAACAAAATGGGAAATCACGAGCCCAGACAGAAACCAGCTGCCAGAGGAGGAGGGTCACAAAGGTACGCCTAGCTATGTGATTTCTGATGTCTCACCCGCCTGCTGAGGATTGTTATTAATTTGAAGGTCATTAATTTTTAAACTTTACTTTCATATTGATATTCCATGTGTATTGACACACCGTATGTTTTTCATAGGAATTACATGCGGTTCAGAAATATCACCCTTGGCAAAAATGACTGGGGGAGACTCCGATGGAGAGGATTAACGATGGACCATCCAGTACAACGAGACCTGTCTAGCTGTGGGGTCATCGTCACTAAGGCAATGTCCATGTGTGTCTGTGTCTTGCAATATTTATGTTATTTATTTTTCTCTGTCAAACATTATGTGTCAGAGTTTTGGCGCTCAACTTAAATTCTATATATAAAATGTAATGTGCATACAGTGTAGTTTTTAATCAGCTTTTGGTCATGCAATACTTTTGACTAATCAAATCATTTTAGGCTTTCTACTGTGCTATCCTTCACAAATAATTTTTCAAAGGTGAAAAGCTTAATTCTGTATTATTATTACTATATCTTGTGGGTGCAGATGGCAAAGGCAGTAATGGAGGCATATCCGGCATTACCTGCCATGTCCTTTGGCACCTCCAAGAAGGAGATGGTGTCAGAAAGGACAAAGTTTGCCCTGGCATTACTCAGTGACTCAGGTTAATTAATCATTGTTCTCTTTTCTTAATATTAAATATTCCATCTTTTTGAAAGATAAGAAATAGAACACATCAAAAATAATCTACATCCAATAACAAATCAGAAAGAACTCTTTGCAAACCTCTATATTGTCAAATTCAACTGACAAAAAAGATATATCATAAAGATATACAAATTACTTTTCTTCACTAAGGAATCATAATAGTGACAGTTTTCTTTGATTCACTCAAAACCTCCATCAGCATTCCTGTCTTCATTATAAATGATCTAGCTGACAAGCCACATTGATATCTAGACAGCTGTCATTCAAGTGTGTACTGTGTTCATATGTCAACAATAACAATAAATAATTTTATATCAGTGTTGGACCTGGTTAATCACTGTGTGATGTGCTGTGCTTCAAAACCCCGTTTCAGGACCTCCAGTGACTCGTTGGGTGAGTTTTTTCCCCTGTTTATTATTTATTGAATTCTCCACAAACAATGTCATGAGATAAATAATAAATGAAAAAGACAGTGAAGGTTGAGATGGATGAATTTGCCAGAACTTAGGTCACTCTCCTCTATACAGATAGAGACCATAGCTTTCAAATCTTTATTAGAATAATGCTGTGTTCTAGTGCAGAGGAAATTCAATGGTGCCACATATTCTATCAGTGACTTCAAGATTCTGGCATTTAAAATGCCATGAACATGACTGCTTCTAAATCCATTTCAAAGCTGTAAACAGCTCTTTCCTCTGCCAACAGATAAATGGGAATGGGAGTCAGGGATTGAGATTTCTGAGGAGGCTTGGAGCAACATCTGGTCATTCCAGTGGACAACATCCATCTCAATGGACTGGAGAGAGCATTGCTGGAAGAATATTATTAGATATTTCAAGACACCGTATCAGGAGAGAGGTATAAACATATAACTATGCCATGCTAGAGGCAATGCGGCTTGACTGCTGCGAACCATTACCTTATCTTCTGAGATTGTCCTAAATTAAGTGTTCTGTAGGGATAGTTTTTGGAGGGATTTTGGAGGGAATTCTAATGCAACTTTCTATTAAGTTGCATTAGAATTCTATTGAACTTGTGAACCTCATCTGGCTCAGGACTCAAAACAAACAATACCTGGAATGTTATTTGCTTTGGTCCTTACTAACGCTACCATGTGAATGTATTCTTCTGTACGTTCAAAGTAAAGATATAATTTAAATAGATAAAAAGATGGTGGCACTCAGCTATTTATTTATAAAAGAATTGATATGAACCGATAACTAACTCTGGGATCTTTATGGGAACTCATACACTCATCTAAAGCTCATACAAGGTCTTCATCACATCTTCAAAATGGCAAGCTTCAAAGCTAAAACATGATAAATGAGCCAAAAAAAAAGTTTTTTGTACAGTGGAAGATTACTTGTTGATGTTTCTTATCACAATCCCTGTAACCAAAGAGTTGAATTAAACATGGCATATCATGGCTGAGAGTGAGTTTTGGCTTTCATGGAGTATAAAGGGCTGTGCTTGATTTTTAAGCAGACAAAATTAGGGCATCACAAAAAAATGGAAAACATCCATTTTCTATACCGCGTATCCCTTTTGGGGTTGCGGGGGGTGCTGGAGCCCATCCCAGCCATCAACGGGCGAGAGACGGGGCACACCCTGGACCGGTCGCCAGTTGATCGCAGGGCACAAACACACAACCATTCACTCACACCTAGGGGCAAATTTACAGTCACCAATTAACCTAATGAGCAAGTTTTCGGTCTGTGGGAGCAACCCGGAGTGCCGGAGGAAAGAACCCACGCATGCAACATGCAAACTTCACACAGAAAGGCCCAACCCGGGAATCGAACCAGCAACCTTGTTGCTGTGTGGCACGCGCACTACCTGCTGTGCCACAGTGGACCAAAATGTGCAACAGTGCAACGATAATTTGTACTTAGATGACCCCATGGGGAAACTGCAAGTTGTCACCCCCCCCCCCCCCCCCCCCCCCCCCACACACACACACACACACACACACACACACACACATTAGAGCTTGGACTGTCAGCAAACCTGACAAATAGACAAATAAATAAAGACAAATAATGGGATGCAGACAATTAATCAATTGATTTAGGGGAAATAATTATATCTCTTTGTAAACATAATGGACAAGGACACAGAGTAATTATTACTGGGATATTATAAGTGTTATAAGTGTAAGGCATCCATATAATTGATTTTGAAAAGCACATTACACACATTGGAAATGTGTATTGCAGTGGACATAATCGTCGTCATATGAATTTGCATAGAAATGATCATGTAACATTTTGTCTTTGTATACAACCAGAAATGACTCCCTGTGGCGAACTATGATGGAATTGCTGAGAAGATGGCACTGATATTGTCTTTGCTAGCTTCATTTTACAGATACAGTGTGACACCTGCGAAAGGTGGTACCATGAGGAATGCCTGGATTTGGAGGAAGAGGAACTCCAAAAAGCAAGGGCAGGCAACTGGAACTGCGACCTTTGCAAATAAAGGGATAAGCCCTGACTTTACACTGGACATGTTACTTTTTTTTTTTTTTTAATCAAAATTCACATTTTATTTTATTTTTTCTGAGTTGTTCATTGCTGGTTAACAAAGAAAACAAGACCCAGAGGGCTAGGTGTGTGTTGATATTTTTATTGTTATTAATGTAACACTTATTTACATTATTTATTCAGTGTTAATTTCTAATAAATTATGTCATTATTACCTCAATGGTTTAATAACTCCCTGGCCATGTGACTTATTGGCTCAAAATCAACACAGGATGGTAGGGCTAAGCTTATTCTATAACACACACCTCTTTTTATTGCATTTGGACACATTTAATATTTTTTTTTATGAATTTTTAATACCTGTCATAATGTAAATAGATCTAAGCCTGCTCTATGACACACACCTCTTTTTATTGCATTTGGACACATTTAGTATTTTTTTTATGAATTTCTGAAAGCAGTCATAATGTAAATATGAGCATTATAGCTCAATAACTCCCAGGTCATGTGACCTATTGCCCAAAAATCAGTGTAGGACAGTAGATCTAAGCCTGCTCTATGACACACACCTCTTTTTATTGCATTTGGACACAATTAGCTTTTTTAATGAATCTTTAATGTATTTTATACTGTAAAAATGAGCATTATAGCTCAATAACTCCCCGGTCATGTGACCTATTGGCTCATAATCAGTGTAGGACAATAGATCTAAGCCTGCTCTATGACACATACCTCTTTTTATTGCATTTGGACACAATTAGTATTTTTTATGAATTTCTAAAAGCAGTCATAATGTAAATATGAGCATTATAGCTCAATAACTCCCAGGTCATGTGACCTATTGCCCAAAAATCAGTGTAGGGCAGTAGATCTAAGCCTTCTCTATGACACACACCACTTTTTTATTACATTTGGACACAATTAGTATTTTTTATGAATTTTTAATTTATTTTATACTGTAAATATGAGCATTATATCTCAATAACTCCCAGGTCATGTGACCTTTTGGCTCAGAATCAGTGTAGGACAGTAGATCTAAGCCTGCTCTATGACACACACCTCTTTTTATAGCATTTGGACCCATTTAGTATTTTTTATGAATTTCTAAAAGCAGTCATAATGTAAATATGAGCATTATAGCTCAATAACTCCCAGGTCATGTGACCTATTGCCCAAAAATCAGTGTAGGACAGTAGATCTAAGCCTGCTCTATGACACACGCCTCTTTTTATTGCATTTGGATACAATTAGTATTTTTTATGAATTCCTAATACCAGTCATAATGTAAAAATGAGCATTATAGCTCAATAACTCCCTGGTCATGTGACCTATTGCCCAAAAATCAGTGTAGGACAGTAGATCTAAGCCTGCTCTATGACACACACCTCTTTTTATTGCATTTGGACACAATTAGTATTTTTTATGAATTTCTAATACCAGTCATAATATAAAAATGAGCATTATAGCTCAATAACTCCCAGGTCATGTAACCTATTGGCTTAGAATCAGTGTAGGACAATAGATCTAAGCTTGCTCTATGACAGACACCTCTTTTTATTGCATTTGGATACAATTAGTATTTTTTATGAATTCCTAATACCAGTCATAATGTAAAAATGAGCATTATAGCTCAATAACTCCCCGGTCATGTGACCTATTGCCCAAAAATCAGTGTAGGACAGTAGATCTAAGCCTGCTCTATGACACACACCTCTTTTTTTATTGCATTTGGACACAATTAGTATTTTTTTTAATGAATTTTTAATGTATTTTATGCTGTAAAAATTAGCATTATAGCTCAGTAACTCCCAGGTCATGTGACCTATTGGCTCAGAATCAGTGTAGAACAGTAGATCTAAGCTTGCTCTCTGACACACACCTCTTTTTATTGCATTTGGACCTATTTAGTATTTTTTTTACAAATTTTCAATGAAATCTTCATACATTTAACACCCCAGTTTTATTTTGAAAACCGGAAGTTCCCACACGCTCTTGTACATTAGCACTGACTTTCCAACTTGTTTCTGAGCATTTGCCATAAAGTCTGTAATCAGAGCGCACTTAAAATGTTGGAGCAGATGGCTTGACCACGCGAAAATGAGAGATGGCTGACCGCAGTGCTCTGGGGGGGTTTCACTTTTTTTTTTTTTTTTTTTTTCATTTTTAAGCCCCCCAAAAACGCTGTCTAAACGAAAGGCACATCGGATAAAATATTTTGTCGTTTTCACCCACGCGCGTTGTCGTGTAAACGGGGCCTAAGAATGAACGGGGCTGGGGTGGGAGAGAAATGAGGAACAGCTATGGTTAAAGCCAAATCAACTTATCACAGACATGCCCATTCTCAAGAATTCTATATTTTTAATCATTTGACCATGAACCATGCTTTATTTCCGCATCCAGGTTCTCAAAACTATTGACATGCCAGATTTCTGTTTGAATTGTTCTATCGAATAATTTTTCCATGGCAAATCATGTAGTACTAGTGCCTAGTAATCTAAACGTGTTCAGAAGCTAAATGGTAATATTTAGACATTTTACTAGTTTGAAAATTGAAAGCAAAGGTCAATGACAGTTCAAAAAGTGAATGGTCAGCCATTAATTGTACAGCATGTACCTACCAGACCTAAATGACAGCAAAGAAAACTCTGGGAGGGTTTACTATGGAGGACAGCTGACGTTGAAAAGGACAAGACCAGAAATGCTTTGTTGCCTGTAATAATGATAATAATCATTTCTTTCAGTCTGCCAGAGATTGTTTTAATAGATTTTTGTGCTGAAAGAAGATCATGTTCTATCTTAATACAGAATAAGTCAACAATAATCACAATCTTATTTAACTGAGTGCTTTTGTTGCGTAAACCTAGCCAGAGATTTCTGCCTGTTAAAAGGAAGTTTTTCCTCGCCACTGTCGCCAAGTGCTTGCTCATGGGGGAATTGTTGGTTTCTTTGTAGATAAAAGAGCTTGGTCTGTACCAGCTCTATATGGAAAGTGTCCTGAGACAACTTCTGTTGTGATTTGGCGCTATACAAATAAAATTTAATTGAATAAAATTGAATAGAATCTGGATTTGAACCCTGGATTCTGGTGTGACAGTGGTACACTTTTTATTGCTACCATCCACCCCGACCACTTTCTTGTAATTATATTTGTTGTGTAAAAACGTAGGAGCAGTGTTGTATTACACCAGTTTTAGAATCGCTGCATTGGTTCCCCGTCAGCTTCAGGATTGATTTTAAGATTCTTTTATTGGTTTTTAAATTTCTTAAGGGTCTTGGGCCATCTTATTTATCTGACCTGCTTTTATCGTATCAGCCCTCGCGGACCCTGAGGTCCTCTGGTACCGGCCTTTTAACCATTCCACAAATTAAGACAAAAACCCACGGTGAGGCTGCATTCAGCCATTACGGCCCTTATCGGTGGAACAGCCTGCCAGAGAGCCTCAGGGCCGCAGAGACCGTTGATATTTTTAAAAGGAGGCTCAAGACACACCTTTTTAGTCTGGCATTTAATTGATTTTATTTGTTCATTTATCTATTTATTTCATTTGTTCATTTATCTATTTATTCTATTCTTATTTTATCGACATATTTATTCATCTGCCTAATTTATTTGACTCTTTTATTACTCCCCAATGTTTTTAATTGATTTCCATTTATTCAATTCACTTATTTTAAGTCTTTGCGCATTTTATTTCTTCGAATTATCTCAGCTCTTATTGCTTTTAGACATTACTGTTAGACTACGTTTTATTCTTTTAGTAGCTCCAGTGTCTCCTCATGAGGGCCCTCCACACCATGGCAGTGCTCCCGATGTCTGCGGACAGTGGTGCCTCTTGGTGTGGATGGCCCCTTTATGCGATTTTCCTCACCAGGATCCTCAGTACCTAGCCATGTCAAAAGCCAAGTGTGTGTGTGTGTGTGTGTGTGTGTGTGTGTGTGTGTGTGTGTGTGTGTGTGTGTGTGAGTGAGTGGATGTGTGTGAGTGGATGTGTGGGTCTGTGTCAGTGGGTGGGGGTGGGAGGGACATATGGGGGCGGGAGGGTGGGGTTCTTGTTTTTATTTGTCTTGTTTTGTTTTCTTTTTCTGTGTGAAGCACTTTGTGCTACAATTTTATGTATCAAAAGTGCTATATAAATAAAGTTGATTTGATTTGATTTGATTTAAATTTAGTGTGCCTCTGTGCATTAGACTGCATTGTCCAAACAGAAGCCCTGTGAGATATATTTCTCTGCTTTCATGAACATGGTGAGTGCAGTTTATTCAACTCATCAAATCAGCAAAGGAATCAGAGGGTGCATCCTCAAGCATGCCATCAAGCCCAACATAGTTTGACAATGATTGTGAAGATCTGTGGTCTCCCCTCCTTCTCTCCATTTTGATGGAAAAGTGCGCTGAAACCTCGCCACCCCAGACCTGGGGCTCTATTTTCGACTCCGCCGGCGGCACAGTAGTATTTTCGACCGGCGCAGGCAGGCGCACGGCGCACTTAGTATTCTGGTAAACCGAGGCGTACAGAGGTCCGTGCACTCACGTCACCAACACCTCACAGTCAGGTTTCCACAGTGTCTGGCATTTCACTGCGATCAATAATTAGCAACAGCCGCAATTCAATGCAACTATATGAGTCAGCACATACAGTCAGACCTAAATTTATATATTTTGATCCGTATCTCATCTGACCACATCGAAAGCGCATTCGGCACACGTAATGGTCACTCAACCTTACCGAATGTACTCAGGTGAAACAGGGATGTCTGGTGATTTGTGACTCAAATTGCCTGGTGACAAACGTATATGCCACTTTCCCCGGGTCTGCAAATGACTCGTTCATCCTGGCGAATTCTAGCATCCCTACAGTCTTTCAGGGGGACACCCCTCTGGATGGGTGGCTGCTAGGTGATAACGGCTATCCACTGAAAACGTGGTTGATGACGCCATATATCACACCATCAACAAGACAGCAGCGTGGTTTTAACAGTGTTTTCAGCAGTGCTCGGTCAGTCATCGAACGCACACTGCAATCAATAATTAGCAACAGCCACGATTCAATGCAACTGTCTGAGTCAGCACATACAGTCAGACCTATATTTTGATCAGCGTCTCATCTGACCACATCGCAAGCACGTTCGGCACGTGTAATGGTCACTCACCCTGACCGAATGTACACAGGTGAAACAGGGATGCGAACTAATCAGTTAACGTCGCTGTGCCAACCAGAAACAGCCGTGAAATCCAACAGAGTATATATACTGCGTCTATCTCAGAGCACTCCAGAGACAGAGAGAGACATACACATGGAAAAAACGTAAGTGATGATCTTTGTCCGCTATTACCCACATCATTTCATTCCAAATACAAATGTAATCATAGTAATGCTTAACATTATCTACAAAGATGGAGTACATCATTGCTTTGAGGAGGAGGAGGAGGAGGAGGCCAAGGATTTACCATCTAACGACCTCATGAGTGAGCAGGAGTGCAGGTGGGCCACAAGAATAACGCCTTCAACACAGTAGGCTGTACAATTTTCTTTAATCATCGACTCTTTTGCATGTCACAGGAACAAATTACATCTGCCAAGGGAGGTCGTCGACGTGGCAGCGCACATCGGAGGGTCACCGACTCAATAGTGACAGCGGCTCAGACCTTCTTCGCCACGGGGTGGCCATGGCCTCGGTGGTGGGGATCAGTGAGTCCGCTGTCTGCTCGGATACATGCCATTTCCTCCAGTCGAGTCCGACATGCAAATGAGCACATCATTTTCCCTGCAACACCTGAGAGCCAGCCGGAAACTTCTTGTTGAAATTTGGATTCCCTGGGGTCCTGGAAGCAATCGACTGTACTCATGTGCAGTTGTGTGCCCCAGAGACCCAAGCCCACATTTATGTGAACCGAAGGAGGGTCCATTCCATCAATATCCAGGTGATCTGTGACTCAAATTGCCTGGTGACAAACGTGTATGCCAATTTCCCCGGGTCGGCACATGACTCGTTCATCCTGGCGAATTCTAGCATCCCTACAGTCTTTCAGGGGGAAACCCCTCTGGATGGGTGGCTGCTAGGTGATAACGACTATCCACTGAAAACGTGGTTGATGACGCCATATATCACACCTTCAACAAGACAGCAGTGTGGTTTTAACGGTGTTTTCAGCAGTGCTCAGTCAGTCATCGAACGCACATTTGGGGTTCTCAGCATCTGTTTTAGATGTCTGGACCGGACAGGTGGTTCATTAACATACAGCCCTCAGAGTGTTGCGTTTTACACAACATGGCTGTACGACGTAGATGTCACTATGAACTCATGGAGGACACATTAAGGGACTTAAGATGGAGAGAGACCGAACTGCATGTGCCGTGTCAACTGGGAGAGCAGCAGAGTGCACAGGAGAGGAGGGAGCGCCTCGCTGCACAGCTTTGTCATTAAGTGAGTATTTGTGGTTACATCGGTTCAAAAAACATCTGACGATCAATAGCTTTCTACACTAAACAAATAGACAGTATTGAAATAAATTTATTAATTGCCACTGTTTGGCACGTGCCACCAAAACTTGCCATGCACCTCGCCAGCGGCGATTCTAAAGGTGAGGCGAGGAGCTGGTGTGATCGGTGAAGAATGGACTCGGCTGTGTCAAACCCACTCCACGCCTTCTCCCCTCCCTCCTTCCGAGTTATGCCGCTGGGTTGGACTGAGATGAGAAGGGGGAGGAGTCGCGCCGGTGGCGCAGTGCATGAAAATACCAAAGTCTGCACTGCACCTAGAGGGTGCTTCTGCGTATATTGGGTGTGACAGTGTGTATTCACTTTTAATGCATCCCCTTTGATTGGCAAACAAATCTCTTTTCCTTATATGAAGAATCTCTTGACTCTGAATCTCTTGACCAATCTCTTGACTCTTGACCAATCTCTTGACTCTGGTTTACAATAGATGTAGATTAATAAGTGGGAAACATTACCATAAGAATCGGATATTCTCTTTAATATGATATTCATGCCATATGAGAAAAATATCCAGTATATGTTGCTCTAAAAGAGAATATGTTGGATAAACCTGTGTGGTGAATAAGGACACATAACAATAGAAATATTTTAAAATATTGCAGTTACAATAAGATAGAAGTGATAAAAATAAGATTAGTGTAAAGCTTTAAAATCACTGGACTAGACATGTTCAGTGCTTCAAGTGCTTCAAGTGCTCAAATAGTATAGGAATAGAATAAGGCTTGAAATCATTAACAAAGTGAGATAAGTGCTAAATATTTTCTTTTCTCATCCTTTCTTCTTTTTTTTCTACAGTGTGCATATTTAAATCATTTCATTTATAGTCTTTGACAGACAAAACTGAACCAGCAGGTTATAAAGATATAGGTCTTGTCTTCTCTTTATGATATCTGTGATGAATAATGAAATCCAATTAATGTAATTGTAAAGATGCTTTTGCCTTGCGGTCCTGAATAGCAGAATGCATAATTTCTAACATAATTTATAACAAATCTCACACAATTATTTCCTATTTATGGGGGGAAAAAAGAGGAGAAATAAGGAGAGACAACATAATGTGTTTTTTTCTCTTCAATTTTAAGACAGCAGTGGATGCAGTGTTTACTCTCAGGTTTCTCTGCAGGAACAAAGCATTAAGGTAATTGCAACTTGTTTTGTCTTGAGGCTGATGGATTCTAGTGGTAAAATGAAACATAACTGATCTGACATATTGCCAATATTAAACTGTGAAGAGTTTCATGATGTAACTTTAATATGACTGGTACAAAGACAACTTATGTCCTAAGTGTGGTAGAGTAGAGGTTTTAAGCATATGGCAGTTGAGCACACTAATTGATAGTTTTAGTTAGTGTTAGTTTTTAGGGAATTTGTAACCCAATGCCACAGGACATTTGAAAAGCACACATTTCAGAACATATTTCATTTCTGAACCAAAATTACGTGCTGGAGCACCACAGCCTGGAATGGAGGTTATGCACAAGAAAATCAGGCCGGGAGTTCTATTGAGATCACCAGGGGGGATTTCAAGGGCCAGTGAAGAGTTGGTCTGCTGTCAGTCCAAGTGCTTCTCAGCACACAGAATTTGACAGTACATCAGCATGGAGAACGCCAGGGCCAAGATCTGACAAGAGAAGAAGAGGAGTACAGGTCAAATAGAATATATATATATATATATATAAATCAGTGACATGCAGTCAGGGAATGCAGGTGAGGCACGGCCTCACCTGTCATCATGGAAATATAAAATTAAAAAATAAATGGTTTTATTTATTCAGTGATTTGTAGCCTACTTTAAAGTTATTTTCCATTTAACATTTTTAGATTTTTTTTTTCCAAATCGTTGATTATTCACATTTACCGTTCAAATACTAAGAAGAGGTGAGGTACTTATATGCTTTCCATAATAATAGTACACTTAACAAAGTCACATATTGCTTATCATCAATATCATCATCATTATCATTCACCCAGCAATCACAGATTTCCTTGAAAGAGACCTGATACTTTTAAAAGAAATACTGTAGTTATTATGTCATATAAACTACAATTTCTAATGTCACCTTTAAACCCAATAAATAATGATTTATCTCTATCTTTCCTACAAAGACACTGTTTTGCTGCATTATCTTTGATTGATGATCAGTTCTGGCGTCTTTATATGAGAATTAGTTGTTGATAAAAAACAGCTAAATTACTTTTTATCTGATAATGTAGGAGTTAATAGGGAACTTTTTCAGGCCTGAGTAGTGGCTGCAGTCTTCCTCACCAGCTACATACAGCACAGACAACTTCCACCAAGAAGTTGGGCAGCTTGTATGTCACCTGTGGGGCAAAATCGAGGTCGAGAAAAAAGTCGGGAAATCACTTGCTTCTGCTAGTGAAGCTTTAATGCTGTGAAGCCATGGTGACTGATGGTGACTGAAATGAGCATTTTGACCAATTCTCATCATATTTCATCTGGAATTTGGCAGGGATATGGCAAGAGGACTGTGTAGTTTAACTGTCTTTTTGTGAATCAAACTGAAACTGTAGGAGGTAGAGACAGGATTTTGAGAAGTGAGGGGGAGGGCTATATTTCCCATACGGTCACATTTTGATTTTGTAAACTTTGTAAAGTAAAACAAATGTGGCTAACCATACTCTGGCAAACCAAGAGTAAAGAGTTAACAAGTTCTGACACAGTGTCAAATGTAGCATAAAAACGGTACAAGAAAGACAGATGTAATAAATTGATGATAGTAATGATGAACTTTTTTTTTTTTTTAGTCAATGTTCTCAAAACTTGTTTAATGTATTGCCAATTTTAATTTGAGATAAATATGCCTTCCCTATTCATCATAGTTCCAGTTAACCTAAGATGGGCTTTAAGTAATGACACAAAAAACACAGAACTGTTGCATAGCTTTAGGTTCCCAGCAAAACCTGTGCAGTGCTATTGCTGGTAATATGTGTTTGGGTGCTCTCTTCATTAAGCTAACAAGATTAAAAGACATGTATTTTGGATTGAACTGCACAGAAGTGCAATGGTATATAACTACAATGTGTTTCCAAGTTTTGCCATTGTCTTTGGCCAAAGAAATAGTTTGACTTGACATCAATGAGAAAGTAAGAGTGTAAGCAAATATGTAAAGCTTAACAATGTGTTTTTTCATAACAAGAGATGGCTAAACAAAAGCATAAATATAAAGAAAATGTTTAAAATAAATGACAAATAAATATTAGACATAATGACCTGCACAACGCCAATACACACTCCAAACACCAGTACAGAGGGGATGTTATCTAGAAGCCACTGCCTGGCCTTCTGATAACATGGCTGCAGAGGACAAAGAGAGACAGAAAGTGTGAGGGAGGGGATGCATGGGGTAATGAAGCTTACATACAAAAACAATACATACATCAGAAGTACAAAAAATACATACATAATGTGTTAAGACAAGTGAAGGGATAAATGATTACAACTTATCTTAGATATCAATAAATGATGACTAGTTAGACCCATTGTGACACTCTATACATCTTATAGTCCCATCAAGCTGTAACTGGCAAGTACAGAAATGTTAATGCTCACATAACAAATTTCCATAATGGTCAAATAGATAATACCAACAAATGTGCGAAGGTAGACCATCTCAGAAGCTTCAGTATTTGAACTATATCAAAAGAATTCCATATTAGTATTACGACTTTGGTCATATATTTGTTCTGGCCATCATTCCTGTAAGCAATAATAACATTGCACTCAGGGTAGTTGCTGAAATCTGGGAACACAGCAACAATGAACATTCAAGTTAGCCAAATTCATTTGTAACAGAAAAAGATGAACAGTAACAATAAGAACTGTAAAATTATTCCCTAAAGTCTGCTGTAAACATCCATCATAGTTTGTAGACACACTAGTTTCAAATTTTACCTATTGTACTGACTGTAGTTTTGTACACAGTTTTCCTACGAAGTGTGGGGTTATCTGCAACATTTCAGATGCACTCACTCTCAGATTGAACTCCAAATAAAGTAGTTTAGATAGTCTAGCTTGTTTCCAATCTATCGGATCATCTGACTGCTTTTTCTTCCCCTTCTGGACTGTATTGATGTTATAGCATTCTAAGATCTCAGCAATTAGTCAACGAGAACAGTGCTATTAGTATGAAAACATACTCAAATTATAATAAACTGGAATTATTCATAAAGCTGCATTAGCAATGTATGAATGTAAAGTAACAAAATACATTGGTGCCATGCAGTTGGCTTTAACAGATCCTGAGAAGTTCAGCCTAAATGCTGTACAGAAAATAGTTTAAAGCTGCCAAATTCTTGCAAACTAAATCTGATTTTATTTCAGATGGGTGAGTGTATCTGTTACGATCCTACAGACCCGTTCTATTCCTAGTATGTCTTTTTCCTGTTCCCCAGTATTATTGTTGCCTGTCTGTTCTCCTTTGTCTGTCTGTCTGGATGTTCACCTATACCCAGCCAGCTCCGCCTCCTCATGTGCACACCTGACACACATGATCCAGATTAAGGCACAGGATAAAAGGGGAGAGCTCTCTCCTCCCTGTGCCGGATTGTCCTGAATCCCTGTCAATGTCTTTGTCTTAGTGGACTGCCACTTATAGCGTGCATTCTTGCATTTAAGTGTCTTCTGCCGTGTCAGTGTATGCCTTGCCTCAAACCTGCTTCGTCCGAGCTCCCTTAGTTATTTTTGTATCCACTCCTTATTAGTGCGTTTTTTGTTACTCCACTTGTGTTTAAAATAAATTGTAGTTATTTTTATATCTCAGTCTCTGGTCTGCATCTTTGGGTCCTAACAAAATCCACATGTGAAAGCCTAACAGTAACTGATTCTTTCATACATGAAAATGTAAGTAATGTTTCATTATTTGCTATATTTTTAATGGCTACATGTGTACAAATTTACCCTTCCAAATAACATTGTGGGACTGCACAAAGTACTGAAATGACCATGCCAGTGTTTCTGTGTATTTTAATGCCTTAACTATAAACCACATGGTTTATATTGCCTGCTGACCATTTTCATGCATGTTGCTACATTCCTGGCAGCTTTTGTGGCAGAGTGTGGCAATAAAACGATGATTTATTAACAAAGTATCAACAGAACGACAGAAGGAATAAAGTAACAACAGAAATACTCACTGGGTACCAACCAAAAACTCCAAACAAAAAATCACCTTCAACAGGGAAAAAGCCAGGACCAAAGTACAACAAAAAGTGACAGAGCACAAAACTAAAGAACTCGAGAAAACTGTCTCTGAAGATTAACTCGTGACGAGGGGCAGATGATCTCAGGCACCGCATCATATGTGAGAAGCAGAGAGAATAATCCGGCACTGGAGACTACGAGAGGGTGGCTTATGAAGCCGGATGATTAGGCAGAACGAGCTGCAGGTGTGCCTGGAGAACCAGCGCTCCAGGAGATCGCCCCGCCCCTCGACACTCGCACTACAGGAGAGGGAGAGAGAAAATCAGTGGGAGCAAAACCAAAAACACAACAGAAAACAGGACCACAACACCATGGGATCTTCATCAGGCATTGAAAAAAATGAATGAGACGGCTTATATCACATGACTACAAACAGGGCACCTGTGTAGACAACGGAGCACACCTGAAAGGTGCTGACGTGCTGAGGTAAGCGTATCGTCTCACTTCCTGTTTCTGGTTGCTGCCTTACGAGTAGTGTGGGTTTGTCGCTCTTGTTCCTCTGAGTGTAATTTGCTCTGTGTTTTGTTACAGCGGCCTTTTATCCGCGCTCTAGAGTTACATTAGTTCTGCTCAAGCACCCATAAGTCCGTTTATTTAGCGACCGTCAATTTTATTTGTCTGCTCTGCTAGCTATACCAGCTTAGCCTAGCAGCTAGCGATGGCTTCTCTCTGTCCCTCTCCAGCTCTCTCCTGCTTGGTGTGTCACATGTTTAGCTACTTCTCTGCCTCCTTTAGTGATACTGGTACGTGTAATAAATGTAGTTTATTTGGTGAGTTGGAGGCGAGGCTTAGTGAATTGGAAGCTCGGCTCCGCACCATGGAAACAAAACCATTAGCTGTAGTTAGCCAGGCCCCCGTAGCCGGTGCGGACCGACCAAATGCAGCTCCTGCTAGCCGTCCCTCGACAGCTCCCGAGCAGCCGGGAAACCAGGGAGGCTGGGTGACTGTTCGAAGGAAGCATAGTCCCAAGCTGAAGCCCACCAACCGCTTCATGTTTCTAACAGGTTCTCCCCACTCGGCGACACACCCGCTGAGAAACCAACTCTGATCATTGGCAGCTCCATTTTGAGAAACGTGAAGTTAGCGACACCAGCGACCATAGTCAAATGCCTGCCGGGGGCCAGAGCGGGCGATGTCGAATCAAATTTGAAACTGCTGGCTAAGGATAAGCGTAAATACCGTATGATTGTTATTCACGTCGGCGGTAATGACACCCGGTTACGCCAATCGGAGGTCACTAAAATTAATGTGGAATCGGTGTGTACATATGCTAAAACGATGTCGGACTCAGTAGTTTTCTCTGGACCCCTGCCAAATCTGACCAGTGATGACATGTTTAGCTGCATGTCATCGTTCAATCACTGGCTGTCGAGGTGGTGTCCAGCAAACGGTGTGGGCTTCATTGATAATTGGCAGACTTTCTGGGGAAGACCTGGTCTGATTAGGAGAGACGGCATCCATCCCACTTTGGAGGGAGCAGCTCTCATCTCTAGAAATCTGACCGATTTTATTTATGAACCTAACCCCTGACAACTCAGAGTTGAGACCAGGAGGCAGAGCTGCAGTCTTACACGCTTCTCTGCGCCTCCATTAGAGCAGTTACCCACCCAACACTCCATAGAGACTGTGTCTGCCCCCCGACCACGTAAACTAAGTAAACCAAAAGTACAGAGAAGAGGAGTTAAACATAAGAATCTAATTAAAATTAAAACAACCACTACAATAGTACAACAAGATAGGAGAATTAAATGTGGACTCCTTAACATCAGATCTCTGTCCTCTAAAGCTGTTCTAGTAAATGAGTTAATATCAGACCATAATATTGATTTATTTTGTCTGACTGAAACCTGGCTGTGTCCTGAAGAGTATGTGAGCCTAAATGAAGCTACTCCTCCGTGCCATATTAATACTCACATTCCTCGAGGCAGCGGCAGATGAGGTGGAGTTGCAGCCATTTTTGACTCAAGCCTTTTGATCAACCCTAAACCTAAACTCGACTATAACTCTTTTGAAAGCCTTGTTCTCACTCTTTCTCATGAGAAATTGAAAACAGTGCAGCCACTTTTATTTGTAATAGTATACTGCTCTCCTGGTCCTTACTCCGAATTTATAGCTGAGTTCTCGGAGTTTCTATCAAGTTTAGTCCTTGAAGCAGATAAAGTAATCATTGTAGGTGACTTTAATGTACATGTCGACGTTGATAATGACAGCCTTAGCACTGCGTTTATCTCAGTATTAGACTCAGTTGGCTTCCGTCAGAATGTACATGAACCGACTCACTGCTTTAACCACACCCTCAACCTTGTTCTGACATATGGCATTGAAATCGAAGACTTGATAGTCTCCTCACAGAATCCTCTTTTATCGGATCATCATTTAATAACTTTTGAATTCATATTACCAGACTACCAGCCAGTAGGCAAAAATTCTTATACCAGACTCCTGTCTGATAGTGCTGTAGCTAAATTTAAGGATACGATCCCATCAGCATTTAATTCAATGCCATGTCTCAATACAACAGAGGAGTCTTATGCTAACCTTAGTCCCTCCCAGATTGACTACCTGGTTGATAGTGCTACAGGATCGTTGCATATGACACTTGACTCTGTTGCTCCCCTAAAAAAGAAGAAAATTAAACAGAGGAGGTTAGCTCCATGGTATACTCCTCAAACCCGCAAATTAAAGCAAACTTCACGGAAAATAGAAAGGAAATGGCGTTCTACCAATTTGGAAGAATTTCAGTCCGCCTGGCAAGACAGTCTTAAAATATACAGGAAAGCCCTCCGCAGTGCCAGGGCAGCCTATTACTCTGCACTAATAGAGGAAAATAAGAACAATCCTAGGTTTCTCTTCAGCACTGTCGCCAGGCTGACAGAGAGCCATAATTCTGTTGAACCATGTATTCCTTTAGCTCTGAACAGTAATGACTTCATGAGCTTCTTCAATGATAAAATTCTAACTATTAGAGACAGAATTCATCAATTCCTGTCGTCAACAGGTACTGTTTTGTCTTCAAACACAGAAACCGTAGAAACTGTTACTCTGTCGCAGTTCTAGACTGTTTTACTCCTGTCGACCTTCACCAACTAATTTCAATAATTTCATCATCAAAATCATCAACCTGTATTTTAGATCCTATCCTGACTAAGCTGTTTAAAGAAGTATTACCTCTAATTGACTCTTCAGTATTAGACATGATCAATCTGTCTTTATCAACAGGCTACGTACCACAGTCCTTTAAAGTAGCTGTGATAAAACCGCTACTTAAGAAGCCTACTCTTGATCCAGGGATTTTAGCCAACTATAGACCGATATCCAACCTTCCCTTTCTCTCAAAAACTCTTGAGAAAGCAGTTGCCAATCAGCTGTGCGACTTTCTAAACAATAATAGTTTATTTGAGGATTTCCAGTCAGGATTTAGAGTGCATCATAGCACAGAGACAGCACTGGTTAAAGTTACAAATGACCTTCTAATTGCATCTGATAAAGGATTTGTCTCTGTACTAGTCTTATTGGATCTTAGTGCTGCATTTGACACCATTGACCATGGCATCCTATTGCAGACACTGGAACATTTCATTGGCATTAAGGGAACTGCGCTACGCTGGTTTAAATCCTACTTGTCAGATCGCTCTCAGTTTGTACGCGTTAATGATCTGTGCTCACTAAAGTCAGCTATGGAGTTCCGCAGGGTTCTGTGCTTGGACCAATTCTATTCACCTTATATATGCTTCCTTTAGGTAAGATTATCAGGAAGCACTCAATAAATTTTCATTGCTATGCAGATGATACCCAGCTATATTTATCAATGAAGCCGGAAGAAACCAGTCAGTTAACTAGACTACAAGCATGTCTTCATGACATAAAGACCTGGATGACCTGCAATTTTCTGATGCTAAACTCAGACAAAACTGAAGTTATAGTAGTAGGCCCTAAACATCTTAGAAAGTCACTTTCTGATGACATAGTAGTTATGGATGGCATTGTGCTGGCCTCCAGCACCACTGTAAAGAATCTGGGAGTCATCTTTGATCAAGACATGTCCTTTCACTCCCATGTAAAACAAATTTCAAGGACAGCCTTTTTTCACCTACGTAATATTGCAAAAATCAGGCATATTTTGTCTCAAAATGATGCAGAAAAACTAGTCCATGCATTTGTAACTTCCAGGCTGGATTATTGCAATTCCTTACAATCAGGCTGCCCAAATTCGTTGCTGAATATTCTCCAGTTGCTCCAGTACGTTGCAGCACGTGTTCTGACAAAAACCAGGAAGCGAGATCATAT
The DNA here is from genome assembly GCF_039877785.1 of Chaetodon trifascialis. Lineage (NCBI taxonomy): Eukaryota > Metazoa > Chordata > Actinopteri > Chaetodontiformes > Chaetodontidae > Chaetodon > Chaetodon trifascialis. Next base: position 1,427,263 of record NC_092070.1, read on the forward strand.
TTCTCCAATACTCGCCACTTTGCACTGGCTCCCTGTAAAGTTTAGAATAGAGTTTAAAATTCTCCTCCTTACTTACAAAGCCATAAATGGCCAGGCACCTTCTTATCTTAAAGAGCTCATAGTACCTTATTGCCCCACTCGAACACTGTGTTCCCAGAATGCAGGTCTACTTATGGTTCCTAAAGTCTCAAAAAGCAGAACAGGAGTCAGAGCATTTAGCTATCAAGCTCCTCTCCTGTGGAACATTCTTCCAGTCTTTGTCCGGGAGGCAGACACTGTCTCTACATTTAAGAGTAGGCTTAAAACTTTCCTTTTTGATAAAGCTTATAGTTAGGGCTGGCTCAGGCTTGTCCTGGACCAGCCCCTCGTTATGCTGCTATAGGATTAGACTGTCGGGGGACCTCCAAAGATACACCGAGCTCCTCTGTCCTTCTGTCCCTCTCCATCCGCACGCTTTCATGTCCTACCACGGCGTGTTACTAACTTAGCTCCTTCCCCGGAGTCTCTGTGCTTTGTTGTCTTGCAGGTTCCCATGGACAGTGGCTGAATCTGGATTGTGGATTTCAGCTGCGTCTCCTGCCTTATTACATCCACTGTCACTGTTACTGTGATTGCATGTCTGTCTCCCTGTCTCTCTCTCTCTCTCTCTCTCTGACTGCATTTCTGTCTGTCTGTCTGTCTGTCTGTCTGTCTGTCTGTCTGTCTGTCTGTCTGTCTCACTCTCCCTCTCTTGCTCTTCCTCTCTCACCCAACCGGTCGAGGCAGATGGCCACCCACCCAGAGTCTGGTTCTGCCCGAGGTTTCTGCCTGTTAAAAGGAAGTTTTTCCTCGCCACTGTTGCCAAGTGCTTGCTCATGGGGGAATTGTTGGTTTCTTTGTAGATAAAAGAGCTTGGTCTGTACCAGCTCTATATGGAAAGTGTCCTGAGACAACCGCTGTTGTGATTTGGCGCTATACAAATAAAATTGAATTGAAATTGAATTGAAATTGAATTGAAAGGTGACAATTGGCATAACATGTGCCCAAAGGCACTGGCTTATATGCATTGCATAAAACCACAAGAGTCATCAAACATATAAAAACTATATGTATCACAATTGACAAACAAAGTTTTGAAATCACAATCATCACAATACATATTGTTACATGTTGTTACATGTTGGTACATAATGGGTAGCACGGTGGCACAAGTGGTAACAAGTGGTCGCCTCACAGCTAGAAGGTCCCCAGTTTGAATCCCGCTGTGGGCGCTGGTGGCATGTCCTCCACCATGCCTCGAATGTATCCTTATGTATCGTATCCTTAGAATGCCTCCTTCTAAGGATACGATTATCTTTGTCTCCTCCACGTCTGGGGGTGGAGACATGTTCAATTCCGACATACCTTAAGGTAGACAGACAAGACAAGTTATGTTTCAACGCATTAAAATGAACAGCTTTCTTATACTGCTCCTGTGTTCTGCATTGCGTGTTTTTCTGCAGCATGTGGTCTTACCAATATAGGCAAGGCCACAGGGGCACTTTATCATGTAAATGACATTCTTAGTGTTACATGATATGACCCCTTTTATTTTGAGCATTTTCCCTGTGTGCAGATGGCAATATGTATATGTTACACTTAAAAGTGAAATTATATTGCGTGCAGTGTGCGCACCTGTAATTTCCATCAGGTAGTAGTAGGGCTGGGCCATAAAACGATAGTGATATGTCTCGCAATAGACACGTCATCAATATCAATAAAAAATTTGTTCCATAAAACATTCGATAATTTTGTCGGAAGAAACCTGAAGTTGCAAAGCGAAGCGAGGTTGGTTGCATGAACAAAGGCACTCGCTCTCAGGTAACCGAGCAACGTAGGGAGTAATCGCTAATCAGTGAGAGAGACACGCTAACACACCAATCATGTAACATTATCAAGTTCGGTTGCGCCACCTCGTTGTCTCTTCTTTGATGCTTCGCGAGGACTGAGATGAGAAATAGAAAGTGAGTCCTGCAGTGAGCAAAATTGTCAATAAAACAGGGGAAGTCAGCTCGCCAGTATGGCAGTTTTTTGGATTTTATAAGTCGGACCGTAGTCAGACCAATGTCGTCTGTAACCTCTGCAAGACTGTCGTCCCCACCAAGACCGGTAATACCACAAACTTGTTTAACCACCTTGGTCGCGTTCACTCTTTGGAGCGCAGCTGTATTCACCAACGTCCGCCAACCCCAGCACCACCGCACAAGCAGCAGACAACCATGCAGAGGTATCTGCTTCAGTGCCTGATGACAAATCATCTAAAAGGCATGAAGACATAACGGAGCCAGCGGCATATCATATAGCTAAAGACATGCTTCCGCTGAGCACTGTGGAGAAGCCAGGTTACAAACATCTCTTACACGTGCTTTTTTTTTTAAACAATATTCAATAAAAATATAATTGAATAGTTCGTGTATGTTTAGAGTAAGAAGAGTAACTAAAGTTGTTCATATGTCTAGGCTGGTTTTATAGCTCAGTCAATCTTACTGTACTGTCTATCATGTTTGTTTTTTTGTATATTACAGATGTCAAGTCTACCTCAGTTTCTGCTATGTTTCCAAAACACTGCACATATCTGAAAACATTTTATTCAGCAGAAGGTGAATCAGCTTGTGAACTTCCTGCACAAAAAAGTTCTCAGGTTTCTCTCTCTTTACATTTTTACACTTTTTTTTTTACATTTATTATTTGACTGTTTCCCATGGTTGTGTTGACATTTCCTTTCCTTTCTGCCTTGATAGCTGAGAGGATTATAATCAGAGGAAGGTTAAATTTAAAATAAAAATGTTTAAATTGAATGTATTTTTCTCCTGGTCCTTATTTTAAATACGTCATAAAAAAAAACACAATAATTAGCGATATCGACCAATATAAAACACTTTTCAGCCATTAGGTGGAATAAATGTGGATTTACCTCAGAATTTGGTCGAGTGTTTGATGGGCTGGAGGCATGTCTCTGCGTCACAGGCATTTGGCGAGCTCTCAGCACTCTCCGTGCTCAAAAAGGCTGTAGCAGGGCCGCTGTTAAAGAATTCCTTCAAACAGTTTGATATTAAACCTCTTCTTTGATTGCTCATGTTTTATGTATCCAAAAGTTCACATCTGCTTTTGTTTGTATGTGAGTAATGTATCAATATGTAACAATATGTATTGTGATTTCAAAAAATTTTCTGATTGTTTGTCAATTGTGATACATATAGTTTTTATATGTTTGATGACTCTTGTGGTTTTATGCAACGCATATAAGCCAGTGCCTTTGGGCACATGTTATGCCAATTGTCACCTTTCAGGTGTGCTCTGTTGACAGGTGCCCTGTTTGTGGTCATGTGCTATACACTGTCTCATTCATTTTTTTCAATGCCTGATGAAGATCCCATGGGATCGAAACGTTGCCTCTTTTAGTAAATAAATATCCTTGGAGCATATACAATGTGCAGACCATTTCTCCCTAATAGCTTTTGATCTATATACACTTCAGTCTATTTAAATCAACTTCCCTGGAGTAGGACGTGTTTGTACCTGCGTAAGTTGACCACCAGCTCTTTGGTTTTTCCTGCATTGATTTGGAGGCAACTCCACTGGCAATAATGCACAAAACCCTGGGCCAGTTCTCTGTACTCCCTGCCATCCCTATCTGTGATGAGTTCAACAAATGCAGACTCTGCACTGTAGAGGATGAAGAGGAAGGGAGCCAGAAGTGTTCCCTGTGGAACCCCTGTGCTGCAGACCTTGTCAGACTCACAGTCCTGTATCCTCACATACTGTGGTCTGTTGATGAGGTAATCCATGATCCATGCTGTGAATTTTTCCCTCTGAAGCATGAGCTGTATGGTATTGAAGGCACAGGAGCAATGCCCTGATATTTGTTGCCCTGAAAATGAGACCAGGATCCCAGGGTTTATTGTTGGAAAAACACTGTACAGTCCTTGCATTCTCCAAACAGAAGTTGATCCAATCAATTGCACTGTGTTTGACACTGTCAGTGTCATTTCCACAAGCACCACAAATTACTTCCCACACATTTGTATCAAAACAGTCCATCAAAGCCTTCTCAGCCTTGTTGGACCATCTTTTCCACTGTGTATGAGTGGTTTGTACACAGGTAGGAGGTGCATCAGGTCATGATCAGATCCTCCCAGGGGAGGGAGAGGTGATGAGTTACATGCCTCCTTGGTGTTGGCATAAAATTAAGTCAGTATTTCATTGTCTTTGGTGCATCGTGCAACACATCGAGTGAATGTGGGCAGAGTAAAGGACAGCAAAGCGTGATTAAAGTCACCAAAAAACAAGAAGGAGGCCATGTGGGTAATGTATCTGCAGCCTGTCTACAACTGATACATCACTGGCTGGCTTGTAACAGCTGTGGACAGCATTGCAGAGGAGGGAATAAACACCTCTATCGTGATATGCCAGAATTCCCTAAGTAAATAGCAAGGCCTGATGAGAATGCTTAACAGGTCAATGTTGTAACTGCTAACTGAGTTTTTTTGTTTGTTTGTTTGTTTTTGATAAGATAAGATAAGATAAGATAAGATAAGATAAGATAAGATAAGAACCTTATTTATCCCACAACGGGGGAAATTCACATGTTACAGCAGCAACAAGACAGGGTGCAAGAAGACAAAAAAATATTGCACAAGTGTTATATACCCTATGGTAATCATAGATTTAATTATAATTATATGGTAATTATACAATATATATACAATACATACACACTTAGGTAATTTTAAAATGATGATTGCACATGAAAACAGGAAAAATGTGAGATGTGATCAGGGTATCAGTACAACTTGCATTTGAGTGGATGTTATTGTGCACTGTTATACAGTCTGATGGCTGTGGGCAGGAAAGACCTGCAGTAGAGCTCCTTCCTGCACTGGGGATGTAAAAGTCTTGTGCTGAAGGAGCTGCTCAGGGTTCTCACAGTGTAGTGCAGGGGGGTGGAGGAGTTGTCTATGATGGATGTCAGCTTGGCTAACATCCCTCTGTGCGCCACCTCCTTGATGGAGTCCAGTGGGCAGCCCAGGACAATCCTCTCCATGGTCTTCATGAGGTAGGAGGTCAGGGCGACAGATCTGTAGTGGCTTGGGTCCCTGGGATGGGCTGTTTTTGGAACCGGCACCATGTAGGAGACCTTCCACAGGGCCGGGACTCTCTCTAGACTGAGGATTAGGTTGAACATGTACAGAACCACCTGACAGCTGGTCTGCACACTCCCTGAGCACCCTGGAGCTCATGGCATCTGGGCCTGTGGCTTTCCTGGCCTTTGTCTTCCTGAGCTCCCTCCTCACCTGGTCCATAGTGATGGAGGGGGGGTAGTCCAGAGCTGTAGGTGGTGGTGGTGGTGGGGGGTCCTTGATGACAATGGGGGTTGGAGTAGAGTGGTCTGAGGGGAGCTGAGGTGTTAAGGACTGCAGCTGAGGGGGGACGACTGGCCTGGAGAGGTGTGAGGAAGAAGTGGGGCCCCAATGAGGGGGGTTGGAGTGAGGGCAGAGTCAAATCTATTAAAAAACAAATTTAACTCATTTGCCCAGGCCTGATCTCCAGTGGTGGCTTGTCCATCCCCACTTTTGCCATGGCCGAAGATATGTTTCAGACCTCTCCACACATCTCAGACATTGTTCTTCTCCAAGCGCTGCTCCAGTTTCTCTCTGAAGTTTCCTGATGTTGTATTTCAGCTCCTGCTTCAGCTCCTCCTTGTCCCCTGAGATCAAGGCCCTCTTCTTCTCATTAAGCAGAGCCTCCAGTTCAGGGCTCACACAGGGCTTGTTGTTGGGAAAACACTGTACTCTCTTGGATGACACAGTGTTTTGCACACAGAAGTTGGTATAGTCCGTGATGCAGTGAGTCAGACTGTAAATGTCCTCCCCATGAGAGCTGCACAGTATGTCCCAGTCAGTGGTGTTAAAGCAGTCCCTCAGTTGCTTACATGACTCCTCAGTCCAGATCTTCACAGCCTTCCTCTGTGGAGACTGTCTTTTCAGCACCGATGTGTATTCTGGATGCAGATGGATAGAGTTGTTATCAGAGCAACCGAGAGGGGGGAGGGGGGTGAGGTGTATGCATCCCTGACATTAGCATACAGAAGGTCCAGAGTTTTATTGTCTCTTGTGTGGCAGTTTAAATACTGTGTGAAGTTGGGGAAAGTGGCAGAGAGAGAGGCATGGTTGAAGTCCCCAGAGATGAGAAAGAGGGCCTGTGGGTGTCTTGTCTGCAGAGTAGACAATGTGCTGTTTATGCGCTCGCAGGCAGTAGCAGCAGCAGCAGCAGCTGATGGGGGATGTACACAGTCAGCACAATAACATGTGAGAACTCCAGAGGAATGTAATATAGCCGAACGCTCACTGCAAGAATCTCAATGTCCCTGCTACAGAGCTACTCTTTAACAGTGATGTGGCCAGGGTTACACCATCTGTTGTTAAGAAACACAAACAGTCCACTGCCATTCTTCTTCTGCTCAGACTCAAAAAGTCCAAAAGAAAAAAGAGCACAAAAATTACAGAAGTGGAGCCCCTACTTGCGCATATTCATAGGCGTTTTAGAAAACAAGAAAAAACACAAGAAAAAAACACAGAAATCCAAAAAACACTAAAGTGAGGAAAACAGAAGACAGAGCTGCTGCAACTTGCTGCCACTCATACGGCGCCATCTTGGAAACTGATAATAGCGATGTGCCCATCAAGAAACATTATAAGGCCTCCTCCGTTCCACTTACTGTACTGAGTTAATACAGTTAGCCATAGCCAACTCATTGATCTTATTAGGGAGATATCTCACATTATCCATGGTGATTTAGGGGAGGACTGTTTGTATTGTCTCCTTTGAACAAGCTAGGTTGTGGATGACAGGAGTTGGCAATTGATCAGTAAGTGTTTTCTGTTGATATATCTGGCTCTGATTAGGATCTAGGCTGTTCGCAGGCTTTGTTGTATTTTTGTTGTTGTCGTTGTCATGGAGCACTCGCTCTCACTCTCTGAGTTTCGATAGGGTCGGCTGAAGTGGGTCACGCCCTCTATGTGGCTAGCCAACGAAATCCTGAAGGCTGAAGCTTGGCTTCTCAGGATCTGCTCTCCGGTGGTTAGAGTTCTGACTCTCAGGGAGATCCTTTGCAGTATCTTGGAGGGGAGAAGTGTCTTAATCCCACACTTGTCCGCAGGAGTACCTCAAGGGTCAGTGCTTGGACCCCTTCTCTTTGCAATATACATCACCACACTTAGTGCAGTCATCTGCTCTCATTTGCGGTGAAAGCTGTTCCCCAGCAGGATGAGGAGGCACTCTGTCCCAACACAGCTGATGTGCGGAGGTCTCTGAGGAGAGTCAACTCATGGAAGGCCCCAGGCCCTGACAATATACCTTGGCAGGTACTCAGGGAATGTGCAGATCAGCTGGCTTATGTTCTAACGGACATTTTTAACACCTCATTGTATCAAGCCTAAGTCCCATCATGGTTCAAGTCTGCCACCATCATCCCATTTCCTATAAAAACCTCAGATCACATCACTGAATGACTTCCGGCCCGTCGCACTAACTCCCATTATGATTAAGTGCTTTGAGAGGCTGGTAAAGGAGCATTTCATCTCCATACTACCCCCCACGTTCGAACCCTTCTAGTTTGCCTACCGACCTAACTGCTCCACCGAGGACGCCACCTCCTCCACTCTCCACCTAAGCCTCGCACACCTGGAGCAAAAAAACACTCATGTGCTGATGCTGTTTCTGGACTTCAGTTCAGCGTTCAATACCATCATTCCACAGCATCTGGTAGAAAAACTGGGACCCCTGGGCTTCAGCACCCCCCTGTGTAACTGGCTGCTTGACTTCCTCACTAATAGACCACATTCGGTGCATGTCGGACAGAGCACCTCCCGTGTCATCACCCTCAGCACAGGCTCCCTTCAGGGCTGTGTCCTGAGCCCACTGCTGTTCACCCTGATGACACATAACTGCACTTTAAAATTACTTCAATATATATTTGTGCTGCTATTTTTTTTAACTTAACATGTATTCCTATTCTTTATTGTATACACTGTTTATTTTACATACTGTTTATTTACATACTGTATATAACATATGTGGCGGGTGAAGAGATGAACAACAGCAGTTCAACTGCGAGTGGAAGATCTAGAGAACCTTGACAACACCGACAACGCCACCTTAGGACTTGCACCTAAAGAGTATACTCGTTTAACTTTAACTTCCCTGAGAGGGTTTCCCGAAACAGCCCATGCACAGGTAAGTGCACAAATGAATACAGGCACATTTACAAGTAGTTCAACAACCTTTATTAATCACAATAAAATATTCATTTAATAAATTATTTTTATTCTTTAAAAAAAACGTTGGTGTGGTTCCCTTTTTACCCCTGCAGTGTATGATGTTCAGCTAGTGCAATAAGCCACTGAGTTAGCTCGGAGGAAAGGCAGGCCACAGCTAGCTGCGGCAGAGGTCCCTGCACACTCAAATAATCACACACACAAAAAAAAGAAACACAAGAAACCAAATAGGCTACCTATATACAAATTAACTAATAACTCAAATCAATCCCAAAGAAAAATAAACAAAAGGCATGCACCCATGCAGGAGTTTGGCAGGCCTCTACCTACAACGGCTGTGATAAAACCTAAATCCTGAAACCACGACCTGGATCAGCACACTTCGACTACCACACTGCGGTAAAGAGAGACACCAACGTAACCAAGCAGAGCGGTACAGCAACTCGACCACGAGGCACACGAGGCAGAGACCAGAGGCAACAACAAAAAAAAACACAAGGAGCCAAAAGGACAAAAGAGAGGCAAGGCAGGGCAAACAGCTTAACGCCAGGCAAGCTGTGTTAGTTGTAGCTAGTGCACCTCGCTCCGCTAGCTGTTAGCAGCGGCGGCTAACCAGAAGGGGACACGCACACACCAACCAGGCCCAACACGCCAACCTGAAGAAGACTGCACACACCACGCCAGCTCAGCGGAGCTGCACGCCAGCCAGCACCCGTTTCAGAGGAGGAGAGAGAGAGACTAACCGGATGGCCGGTATTTAACAGGTCCGCATTAGCGGCCAATAATACACGACTGCACTACCGGTGCCGGTAAGGGGCGTGCCACACACCTGCCGCGATCGCCATGCCTGCTAATCAATAAAAGACAGATGGGACACAGAAAAGAATCAAATATCACCATCCGGTTACACATAATTATTCTGCTGTTTATTTTAACATACTTTAAGTTACACATATACAGTGGTATGAAAAAGTTTGGGCACCCCTGATCATTTTCAAGATTTTCCTTTATAAATCATTGGTTGTTCGAATCAGCAATTTCAGTTAAATATATCATATAGCAGACAAGCACAGTGATATTTGAGAAGTGAAATGAAGTTTATAGGATTTACGGAAAGTGTGCAATTATTACTTAAACAAAAGTAGGCAGGTGCATAAATTTGGGCACCCTTGTTGTTTTATTGATTTGAATACCTTTAGCACTAATTACTGGAACTCAAAATTTGTTTGGTAAGCTCATTGACCCTTGGCCTACATACACAGGTGAAGCCAATCATGGGAAAGGGTATGTAAGGTGGCCAGTTGCAAGTTGTTCTCCTCTTTGCATCTTCTCTGAAGAGTGGCAACATGGGAGCCTCAAAACAACTGTCAAATGACCTGAAAACAAAGATTGTGCAACATCATGGTTTAGGGGAAGGATACAAAAAGCTGGCTCAGAGATTTCAGCTGTCAGTTTCCACTGTGAGGAACATAGTGAGAAAGTGGAAGACCACAGGCACAGTTCAAGTCAAGGCCCGGAGTGGCAGGCCAAGAAAAGTCTCAGATAAGCAGAGGCGAAGGATGGTGAGAACAGTCAAACTCAACCAGCAGATCAGCTCCAAAGACCTACAACATGATCTTGCTGCAGATGGTGTCACTGTGCATCGTTCAACTATTCAGCGCACTTTGCACAAGGAGATGCTGTATGGGAGAGTAATGCGGCAGAAGCCTTTTCTGCACGCACGCCACAAACAGAGTCGTTTGAGGTATGCTAAAGCACATTTGGACAAGCCAGCCTCATTTTGGAATAAGGTGCTGTGGACTGATGAAACTAAAATTGAGTTATTTGGACATAACAAGGGGCGGTAAGCATGGCGGAAGAAGAACACAGCATTCCAAGTCAAACACTTGCTACCCACAGTAAAATTTGGTGGTGGTTCCATCATGCTTGGGGGCTGTGTGGCCAGTGCAGGAACTGGCAACCTTGTTAAAGTTGATGGATTCCAGTCAGTATCAGCAGATTCTTGCGAACAATGTTCAAGAATCAGTGACAAAGTTGAAGTTGCGCCGGGGCTGGATACTTCAACAAGACAACGACCCTAAACATTGCTCAAAGTCCACCAAGGCATTCATGCAGAGGAACAAGTACAACGTTCTGGAATGGCCATCTCAGTCCCCAGACGTGAATATTATTGAAAATCTGTGGTGTGATTTAAAGCGGGCTGTCCATGCTCGGAAACCATCAAACCTGACTGAACTGGAGATGTTTTGTAAAGAAGAATGGTCAAAAATACCTTCAACAAGAATCCAGACCCTCATTGGAAGCTATAGGAAGCGTTTAGAGGCTGTTATTTCTGCAAAAGGAGGATCTACTAAGTATTGATGTAATTTTTCTGTTGGGGTGCCCAAATTTATGCACCCGTCTACTTTTGTTTAAGTAATTATTGCACACTTTCTGTAAATCCTATAAACTTCATTTCACTTCTCAAATATCACTGTGTTTGTCTGCTATATGATATATTTAACTGAAATTGCTGATTCGAACAACCAATGATTTATAAAGGAAAATCTTGAAAATGATCAGGAGTGCCCAAACTTTTTCATACCACTGTAGTTGTACATATATACTTTTTAAATATTTTCAACCCTGTGCTGATCCTGCTGCAATTGAAATTGCGTCCTTTGTACACTTGCTGTTTACTGAATGACAATAAAGCTGGTCTATGTCTATGTCTACATGGCTTCTAATACCATTCATATGATAATGACACCCAGCTCCTCCTTTTGTTCCCACTGCTGATATCTTGCAATGGATGAAGGAGCGCCACCTTCAGTTTAACCTGTCAAAGACTGAGCTTGTCCTTGTCATCCCAGCCAGTCCCTCTATACAACAACAGATCAGTATCAAGCTTGACTGCAAAATCTGCCAGTAACTTGGGTGTCATGATTGATGACCAACTAACTTTTACTAACTGCCTGTCTGAGCATACAACACAACTCCTACCTGTCAGATCGCTTCCTACCTGTCAGATCGCTCTCAGTTTGTACGCGTTAATGATGACTCCTCTGTGCTCACTAAAGTCAGCTATGGAGTTCCGCAGGGTTCTGTGCTTGGACCAATTCTATTCACCTTATATATGCTTCCTTTAGGTAAGATTATCAGGAAGCACTCATTAAATTTTCATTGCTATGCAGATGATACCCAGCTATATTTATCAATGAAGCCGGAAGAAACCAGTCAGTTAACTAGACTACAAGCATGTCTTCATGACATAAAGACCTGGAAGACCTGCAATTTTCTGATGCTAAACTCGGACAAAACTGAAGTTATAGTAGTAGGCCCTAAACTAAAAGTTTAGTTTACTAGGCACTTTCTGATGTGCCTAGTAGTAGGCCCACTTTCTGATGACATAGCAGCTATGGATGGCATTGCGCTGGCCTCCAGCACCACTGTAAAGAATCTGGGAGTCATCTTTGACCAAGACATGTCCTTTCACTCCCATGTTAAACAAATTTCAAGGACTGCCTTTTTTCACCTACGTAATATCGCAAAAATCAGGCATATTTTGTCTCAAAATGATGCAGAAAAACTAGTCCATGCATTCGTAACTTCCAGGCTGGATTATTGCAATTCCTTACTATCAGGCTGCCCATATTCGTTGCTGAATATTCTCCAGTTGCTCCAGAACGCTGCAGCACGTGTTCTGACAAAAACCAGGAAGCGAGATCATATTTCTCCAATACTCGCCACTCTGCACTGGCTCCCTGTAAAGTTTAGAATAGAGTTTAAAATTCTCCTCCTTAATTACAAAGCCATAAATGGCCAGGCACCTTCTTATCTTAAAGAGCTCATAGTACCTTATTGCCCTACTCGAACACTGCGTTCCCAGAATGCAGGTCTACTTATGGTTCCTAAAGTCTCAAAAAGCAGAACAGGAGTCAGAGCATTTAGCTATCAAGCTCCTCTCTTGTGGAACCATCTTCCAGTCTTTGTCCGGGAGGCAGACACTGTCTCTACATTTAAGAGTAGGCTTAAAACTTTCCTTTTTGATAAAGCTTATAGTTAGGGCTGGCTCAGGCTTGTCCTGGACCAGCCCCTAGTTATGCTGCTATAGGATTAGACTGTCGGGGGACATCCAAAGATACACCGAGCTCCTCTGTCCTTCTGTCCCTCTCCATCCGCACGCTCTCATGTCCTACCACGGCGTGTTACTAACTTAGCTCCTTCCCCGGAGTTTCTGTGCTTTGTCGTCTTGCAGGTTCCCATGGACAGTGGCTGAATCTGGATTGTGGATTTCAGCTGCGTCTCCTGCCTTGGCCCTGCCTGCATGTCTGTCTCTCTGTCTCTCTCTCTCTCTCTCTGACTGCATTTCTGTCTGTCTGTCTGTCTGTCTGTCTGTCTGTCTGTCTGTCTCACTCTCCCTCTCTTGCTCTTCCTCTCTCACCCAACCTGTCGAGGCAGATGG